>NC_139544.1:62863060-63463060 GCF_965153285.1 Podarcis tiliguerta
GGGTTCCAGGGCAGCTGTGGATTTTTTTGATTTAAAAAGTCTTCCACTTTGCACTTCCTGCCACCTGGATGCTGTGGAGCCCAATGCATTTCTCACCTCGACCCGTGAAAGACCCCACCCCTCGGTGGGGCAGGCGTTGGCTCCCCCGTGCTTCTTCCTTCGGGGAAAGGGAGCTTTCGTGTTCTTTCGCTTTCCTTTGATTTCCCCAAGTTTCTTTTCTGTTTGCATCTCCTTATGCTTTTGTGTGTTTTAGCCGCAAGGTAAGTTCTAAGGCTACAAGCATGAAGTTTGAGGCAGCTCTAAAGAGGTGGGGGGAGATGGACAGCTGTGTGTGTGTGTGTGTGTGTGTGTGTGTGTGTGTGTCTGTCTGAGAGAGAGGTCCTGACCTGCTGGCTTCCCTTAATGCTTAGTAGCCTTCACCTGGAGTATTTTGGCATGCTCTGTCTCTGGGGTTTGTCTTTCATGCTCACAAATCAGAGCGCTTCCTTTTAGGATCGGTAGACTCCTACATGTCAATTGTTTCAACTGGAATTGAGCATCTGAGGGATTCACTGGGTGGGGGGAAGGGCACATGGTTAGGGAGCCTGTTGAATTATTTTGTTCAGCAGTGAGTTCACCAAATTGAAGCACACAAAGCTGCAAATATTTCTGCCCTTGAACTCTTTCCCCTGTCAGGGGCTGGAGACAGGCTAGTGGGTGGCAGAGCAATAAGTGCCGAGTGCCTTGCGATTCCTTCTTCTTCCCTCCTGCCTCATCCGAAATAGAAGCCAGCTCTGTGCTGGGGGTTGTGAGTATCCCTGGCTGGGATTCTGCTTTGCGCGAGAGGCAGAAATAGGAAAAGCTTCTTGTTGCCTCACATAATTGTTGTGTGAAGCCACTTGTGAAGCTGACAAGGTAGAACAAGAGACAGAGAGTCGCTCCTCAGGGAGGAATGTGAGTGCTGAAATTCACTGTTGTTTGACGTCTTGCTTTGCCATTCTAAGTCCCAGGCTGGGCACTTGGGTCCCGGTTTTGCAGAAGCCCCATTTGCCAGGCCCTGGAGTTTAACTGGGAGTGAAAAAAGGCAGCCTTCCTCACAGGGCTGCACATTGCTGCCCCTGTTAGAATCCCATGTTAGCGATGACCCACAGTCTTGGAAAGGGGCGTGAACTTTCACAGCCGGCTGCCTGGAAATGGCAATCTAGCACAGATTCACCAGAGTTCATTTCTTTTATGGAGATTGTTCAGAAACATAAAATCAATGACACAGGAGGCTTGTAGGTAGTTTGCTTTTCTTTTTGGGTGTCACCAGGGCAGCTTTTAGTGGGCAGCCTCCATTGTCCAAGACATCACTTACCCAAGTTCCCTGTGCAAACAACTGGCATGCTTCAAATTTCCTTGCAGAAGAATCAGAAGGGAAAGAGACCTTCTGAGGAGCCTGGCATGGGCCGCTGCTGGCCTGCAGCTCTCCCAGGGGCGCTGGCGTCACCCTTGGATACAGAAGCTGCCCTGCCTCTTGCCGCTTCATGTCTGCCTGGCTGAAAACCTGCTTTGAATCCTCGTGCGGAGCAGAGACAAAATACCTCGCCGTGCTGTCAGAAACCAAACTTCATTCTCGCCAACAAGAAACATGTTTCTTAGCATATAGATCAAATAGTGGCCAATCCACTGTCCCCCTTGGGCATCTGTGCCCCCAGTTTTGTTTTCCCCCAGAAGACTTTCCAAGCACATTTCAAGTGTTTGCACTTTTCACTCAGTTGGTCAAATGTCTTCTGAATCTCGCCTTTTTCTGGCTGCAGTGTATCTGCTATTCCTTGAACTATGGAGAATGTCACTGGGATTTTCATACCTTGTTCCTAAGAGTAGGTTTCCGTATCTGTTGACTTTTGCTTCTAGATTGTTTAAAGAGTAGGCTAGTCTACGTAGGCTTACTTTCGCTTACCCTTTCGCTTACTTACCTTTCTGAAGGAAAATTGTCACCTGCCAATTGTTGAAATGCTTCTAACGTTAACTAAAATTAATGGGTGCCTCAGTTTTGTTCATAGAGCTTATCTTGATGAGGCATTAATGATAAGCTTTCTTAGCAAGTAGGAGAATGGGAAGGTCTTTCAAGGTGGCTTCTCTCCCTTCCGTAGGAGGAAGCGGTTAGGATGACAGAGCCTTGTAGCAATCAGCACTGGTTACTCAAGGCTGAGTGACTTGACAAGTTCTATCACTGGCTTTTTGTACCAATCAGTTTGTGTTCTGTTCTTGTCATTCATCCCCCAGAAAGCTTTGTTGCTTTCTGCCACATGTGTCCCCTCTGACTGCCATGTAACTAGGATGTCATGGGACCTGTAGCTTGGCTTGGGATGCCTGAGTCCCTTTACATTCCCAAATGCATTCCTTGGCACAAGAGGCTGTGCCAGTCTGAGCCTCTGCAATGGCTCCCATGAATCTTGTGAGATTGGCAACAAGTGAGATGGCTGTAGCAACCTAGGAGTCAGGCCCATTGAGCTGCCCTGATCGGCAGCTGCACTCCAGGATTTCAGGCAGCTGTAGCAACTCCACATCTGTTTATTTTGCATCCTTCTCTTTGCTTCCCGTTTTCTTCTATAAACATTTTGATCTGAGTCTCTATTCCCTTCTGAGCTTGGTGAGCGACTTGCTAGCGTATGTGCTTGCTCTGGCTGGAGTTTAGAATATTTCCCCTTTGATAAGCGTTCTCATTTGGCTCTCTACCTTCCGAAACGTGATTCATCCAGCCGCGTAGTGCCTGCTTCAGCTCTCGCTGAGATTAGCAGCTTGCTTATTGGCAGATCAGGCTTTAGAAAATAAACAGTTTGGGAAGCAAGCGACGAGGACAGAAACTGTCGTCCTGAAGTGTCATCAAATTGCAATTGCAATCTTTGCTTGCCAGCCTCCAGGGATGATGGAGCCAAGAAAGCAGCATCATCCCGGCACGTTGGCCGGGCCTCGTTTGAAGCAGGCATAGTCCTCCGTTGGCCATAAAAGGTGCCGTGTAAGAATTCCCAGCAAGTGTCAGAATTGCCGCATGTCGAGAAGGGCTGCCATAGCAACCTTTCCTTTGGCACTCAGCTGTGAGTTTTCATTCTCCGGCTTCTGCTGTAGCCTTGCAAGCCTAACCCAAAGCAAGGCGGCCAGGTTTGCCTTGCAGGATTAGGCCCAGGCCCACCCAGCCCACGCTCTCCAAGCCCACGCTCTCCAGGCTTACGAGCCGGGCATGAGAGAGGAGCCCGGAGGCCTCGTTGCTGATCCCTGGCCTCAGGTTCTCCAGAGCGAGATGGCTACCGGAGGCAGATGGAAAACCTACATTAGCCCATCTTCCATGGCTAATAGCTTTGCCCGTGTCTATCAGACAGATTCGTGTCAGCCTTGAGAAAAGCTTCCCCAGCCATTTCCCCACACGGTGTCTTGCGGTGGTGAATTTTGTGTGTGAGTTCTGTGTTGTGCTTCCAATCAGTTTACTTGGGTGATCCTTCGCGTTAGGAGACAAGGAGTGTCTTGCTGTTTAACTCTTCTTGATCGATGTTTCCAACTTGATTGGCTTTCCCAGGAGCTACAATTAGCTATTTCAGCATCTTAATGGCTGCATTATTGCAAGGCAACAGTATCTTTGACTGGATCAGCTTATCTTCAAATGAGTTTTTCTGGGCCCTGAATACCAAAGGAGCATCCTTTATCACCTGAAAGCTGGTTAGCAGACTTGCAAGGCTAGCTAGCTATCATCTCACTTGCTCTTTATTTCCCCATTGTTTCAGTCACCGTAAGAGGCAGATACACATTGTGCAGCCTTCTTGAATGCTATTTTGAGAGTCTACTGGAGGAAGATCTCAGCAGGAGAGAGACTCTTTCCTTGTCCCACCCTTGACGTGCTGCTGCTATCCATCAGCCCCCCACAGGTGGGGTTGGAGATTGGAGTGCTTTTATAAAATCTCCCCTTCTCTCTCCCTTGTTGCTGTGGTGGTTGCTCAGCTGTATGCTGCAACCACAAGATCCAGTTTGATTGCTGCTGAGATGAGTTTAGGACCAGAAGAAATCCTAAGGTCAAATCCTGACACTGCCCTCCATGTTCCCTCCCTACCCACTGTTGGACTGGCAGAGAGCTGAAAGCTATGAATCCCCTCCTCCACCTGCCAGTTCCCAAACTTTGTTGCTTTGGCCACGATTCTCCTTCTCCAAGCTTTTGTGTCCTCCAGGAACACAAATATCCCTGGGGTGTCATAGAATTCCAGACTCAAAAAAGAGTAATTGGTTTGTTGTGATTCCATGATGCCCAGAAGTTTGTGCCCCAGATAGGACCCCCCCCCCAATTTCCCCCATTTTTATTTTTTTATTATTGACAACTTCCCATAGGTTCCCTGCTGTGATACCATGCTGCCAAGAGGTGGGTTTTTTTTGTAGCTCCCCAAGACCTGCCCCCATGTGCCCTTTTGAAAGATGCCCACAATGTGCTCTGCCCCTCCCCCTTTGATATGCTACCCCCAGAGGGCCAATTTGGCTCTCGGCCTGCACACAATTTAGCCACCCAGATACAGAGCATGTGATGGCACCCAAAGGGGCTGCACCTTGTTTTCCCTTGTGCTCCCTGCTAGGTCTCTGCCACCTCCTTTGCAGCAATTCGGGGTTTTGCTTGCCGACTCCCCTGCGGCTCATTAGGAACAATGTGGCTGCTGAATGGTGCCCTCTGCCTGTCAGGCCAGCTTTGAATAGCAGGGGCTTGTAGGCTTGTGGGGTGCCCCTCTTGTGGGGTGCCCCACAGCTAAGGAGTCACCTTTCTCTGCTGACTGCAAAGCATAAACATGAAAAAATAAAATATTTCCTTTCTGGGACTGATCTTAGTGCTTTTAACAACTTAGAATGTTTTTATTGCATATTTTCATAAACTGCTTATCCAGCCTGAGCTTCTGGGGATAAGCTTTTTTTTTGCACCCCTTCCCATTATGGTCCTTAACGGTTTCAGTGGAAGTTGCAAGCCCAGCAAACTTCAAACAAGGTTTCTGGCGATAAATGCCTCTCTTCCTGCCCCCCCCCCACTCCCAAAGCAGTGCATCTCTTCTTAGGGGATTGTTCCTGTACTTGGGTTGAGGTGTGAAACTTCACCTGGGGTGCAGCCATCTTTTGGTAAAGACCCCTCTTCCTTTTTCCAATGCCTGCATCTCCAGGCCTGCCCCCTCTGCTCCAATGTGCTTAGTCACTTAGAGATAGTTAGTGTTCTTTGACACTGGAAATGAATGGCTGTTTACTCTGTGGGCTGAAACGGTGGGACCGTCATTGATGTGCCCTCAGAAGAAACGAGATTTTGCAGGGCAATGCCGTTCGCCCTCAAGAGAACGCACAAGTAGCAGGCCAATCCTTCAGACATGTCCCAAACAGTCTAGCGCCTTTTTCTCTTAAACAAAATTGAAGCTTTTTCCATCAGAAAAAAAGTTGCCTTCTTAATTATTAAGATTTCCGCCCCAGCCTTCCAGTCCGTAGTCAGAAAAGTAAGCAGAAAAAGTAAGCAGAAAAGACAGCTTTCAGTAGAACTCAGAAAGAGATGGTGCTTCACACAATACGCTGCTCTGGGATGCTGAATACTGAGCATGGAAAAGCGGGTTTTGTTTCGCTGCTCCAGCAGTTTCTGAATGGAGCTGAGTGTCAGCAGACCCCGCTGTGCTGAGCCAGGTTGGGGGGCTTGCTGGAAGAGAGAGACCCCTTTTTGAGGAGGGTCCTTGAGCATCTGAAGCTGAGGAATGCAAATCCACATAGGAAATACAGCCTGCTTTGGGCAGGGATTAAAGTAGCATAGGAGCCGGAATAATGTTGAAGGGGTGCATTTAAATGCTTATTTAAATACTGTCCCCCAAGCTGTGAGCCACTGTGTGGAGATGAGGCAGTTCTGTGTACTGCTCGGAACTCTCCCTTGACTTTTCAGTTGCCCCAGAGAGAAACCAGCAATCAGGACCTGGTCTCTTGCAACTGGCATTCAGAACCATGTCTATCACCTCCAACTGCAGCGGCAGAGCAGAGCCAGCGTGGCCCATAGCCATCGATCGCTGTCTCCCCCATGAGTTTGTCCCATCCTCTTTTAAAGCCATCTGAGTTGGTGGCCCTCGCTGCCCCCTGTGGCAGGGAGTTCCACAGTCGTCGTTAATAATAATAATATTTATTTATTTATTTATTTATACATACATACATACATATATACATACCCCTCCCATCTGGCTGGGTTTCTCCAGCCACTCTGGGCGGCTTCCAACGGAATATTAAAATACAATCCTCCCCCCAAACTTTTATTTAGCATTTACACCAACAGTTCAGCAGTTACTTAAACTTTTATTTACCTTACAATATTAAGGCATTAAACAGCTACAGTGCAAACAAATGCTATTGGCAACTTGCAAATAAAGAGTTCCGCTGACACCTAAAAGTCACCCCTCAGACGCAGCACAAGGTGGAAGGTGGATTCCCTCTGGATGTTGTAGTCGGAGAGCGTGCGGCCATCTTCCAGCTGCTTCCCGGCAAAGGTCAGCCTCTGCTGGTCAGGGGTATGCCTTCTTGGTCCTGGATCTTAGCTTTCACGGTCTCAGAGGGTTTAACTGGACTTCCTGGCTCTGCTCCGAGCGCCTGTTCCTCTCCTCCTCCTCCTCCTCCAGGACCCTTCAGCACCCACAATTTTACCCCTATTTATTTTTAAGGAACAGCTGCAAATGCTAACTCTCACCAGGTTTATGGTAAATCTTTCTTACCGATGCAAAATAATAGTTACAGAAACTGGCTGAGTTTCTTGCTTACTAGGCCAGTCGCAGTTGGTGTAGAATTATGTAATTGTCCAAGGTTTCAATTCTGTGAAACCTTGCACATTTCTCAGTTGTGAGGAGGTGGCCCAATAAAAATGTCTTCTGTATTGTATACGTCTCTCCTGCCACTAGTGCTCACTAGAGCAACAGCAAGGAAAGAGGCACCTGTCTTCTTCCTAACCACCTAAGTTTTTTTGTGCAATGAAGAGGCATGCAAATTTTGTTAAATTCATAATAAGAAGGGTATTCCTGCCGCCAAGGAGATTGCAATCTAACCTTCAGCATGGGGAGGGGGAGAACGTTCTGTTCACTTGCCTGTATCTTCATCAAGGGATGAGGACTAAGTGGTTGTGCTGAGCCTTCCCTTAACTGATTTTAGGATCTTAGCAGATGACCTTAAAGCTATAAAAAGAAAGCTTCTGTATGCAGGCAAGGCCTTTTCTGTGTGTTCTTTCATCATTTTTCTTCTTGTGAAAATGATAACTGCACACAGACAAATCTGTGCCCCTACAAAGACGTACCTTGAAGCTGGAACTGGCTTGTGCCTGCGCCTCTTAGGGAGCAGGGCAGAGCTGCTGGCTGCATGCCAAGGTGCACTTTAGGCAGGTAATGGATACGCCGGGATATTGTACTTGAGGGGGATAACTAGAGAGGGCTCTGCTGCTAAGACTTCAATTTTGATAAAATTCCGGTCTCTGTGGTGGAAAAGGAAACCATTCTCATAAAGCAAATTTGGGGGAAGGTGAAGGCATCCTTTACTTGTTTCAAGAGTCAGACCTTCCTGCTCACCACTTGGCCCCAGGACCTTCATTCAGTTGGAAGGCTGAAATGGAACAGCAGGTTATACCGGCATGCTTGCAAAAATAGATTTGTCTGCTGCACGGGTGCAATTTTGTTGGATTACGTGGCCCAAGCTAGTGTGTGTGTGTGTGTGTGTATGTGTGCATTGCTTTTTTTCTCCACTGACTCCGATACACAGCGTCTCTGTCCCTTCTCTTGACAGCCGCTTCTGATGAGTCTTAATCCTTGGCTGAGAGAGCCTTGCTGGGCAGGCAGTGAGGGGCACAGGCCTCGGCCGCTTTGTGGCATGATGAGAGGGCGCCAACGCGGCCACTGAGGATGTGCGCCGGCAGAGGCACCCTAAGGCTAGAAGATGACATTGCTTCTGTGCTTAGAACATCTGCTGTGAAACTCCTAACTGGGCAGCCCTCTCAGAAGCAGAAGGCCCTGCTGTTTCTGGAGGAGAAGATGAAGAAGCTTCTGCAAGGGCCAGCGAGTGAGCTCTCCCTGAGCCAGAATCACCACCAGCAGCTTTCCCTCGTGGAAATAGAAACGGACGCCTATGTCTGTGGCGTCAATAGGAAATCCGCCAGCAGTGACTTTTCCGCTGCTCAGGGGAGGAGCCCTGGGACCAGGGAGGCCGGTAAAGGTGGGCTGGACTGGGATGGATACATCGAAGCCCCACGGGCGTTAGTTCCAAGCCAGTGTGACTCAGGGGGTGTCTCTGGCCGCCTGGCCTCAGAGAGCCTTCTGGAGCAAATGGAGAGCCCCGAGGGGCAAGCCGATCTCGCTGCCCTGAGCCTTGGCACCAGCTGGAGGGGAGTTGCCGGGGAAAGAGAAGGGGAAGGGCCCTGCCCTCCAAGCAAGCCCCTCGCCTACACTCCCTGCAGCCCTGGGCCCAGAGACCGCTCTGCCGATGTCATTGAGTACATCGTGAAAGAGCTCCAAGGGATAAGTCGCATCCAGACCGAGATTGCTGAGCTCCAGCAGCACCTCACCTTGATTAAGGGCTCTGTGGACGAAGTCTCCAGCTGCGTGGACACTGTTCTGAGCGAGATTGAGGGCCTGCAGAGCAGCTCTGGCCCCACCAGCAAAAACTCCCCATTGCCAAAGGCCAAGGCCAGGGAGCCCTTTCTGGGAGGGCCCATCAGAGAGCCAGTGTTGTATTTTTATGGCATCCCAGAGCAGGAGGGGGAGAACACCAAGGAGCTAGTCCACCGTTTCTTGTCTGAGTACCACTGTTTCAATGGCATTCAGCGTAGCAAGTACATCAAGGATGCTTACAGATCTGGTGCAGCAACAGGCAAGCAGCTGGCCCCACGACCCGCCGTTGTAAAGCTTGCTAATGCTGAGCAGCGAGACTTCATTCTCCAGAAATCGATTCTTTTGCAAAGTGCAGGAGTTACCATTATGGCCAGTGGTGAGCAAAGCCAGCAGAATGGCCAGGTGGGTCCTGGGGCACAGCTGGGCACCTTGCCCTCGCCAGGCCAGAGTGGGAACCACTGGGGCTCCCTGCACATTCGTGGGGAAGTGGTCAGGACGGACGGAGATGGGCAGCTCCAAGTGGACTCTTGCCAGGCTCAGCAGGAAAAGGCTTGCCAAGAGGTTCACCGCCGCGTAGGGGAGAGGCTTAACTTTCAACCGAAATCCACCCTACCTAGGAAGAGCAACTTAATTGCTGAACTTGAAGAAAAAGTGGGGAGAGTTGTGCAAATAATGGGCAGTAGTGAGCAGACTTTGCACAAAAGCAGCTCTTCCGGTGGAGTTCTTGATGCGTCCCACAAGAAGCTGGAAGGCCCTGGGCATGAGAACAAAGGCAGGGATCCCTTGCCATCCCCGGAGTGCTTGGGCAAGGTGCCCGCCTTGTGTGAGGGAGGAGGGGGACGTGCTTCAGATGCTGAAAATGCCACCAAGGGCAGCTCCTCTCCTGTGGAAGAGGACCAAGCAGGAGGGCTGACTCCAGGGGAAAGCGAGACGGATTGTGATGCCACCACGCTGGAGTTTCTCAGTCCTGAGCAAGTCAGTCTCCTGGAGGAGGCACCGGTGGCCATGACCACTCCCGGCTGTGATGGCGCTCTGCGCAAATTGGTTGACAGCAGTGAGACGCTCAAAGACATGATCCAGATTGACCTGAACGAGCAAGACCCAACTGATCAGGTCTTCAGGGATGTCCTAGAAAATTCCCAGTACTTCCTTGAGCACTCTCGGGACAGCATTGATCTCGTGGACATGAGGTTTTACACTAACAAACTGGGCAAAGCACTGAATCACTTCCGGTCTGCGCTGCAGGTGGTGTTCCACAAACTGGAGACTGGGGACCCAGAAGTCCTCCTTGAAGGGGAAAAGAGCTTCCATATGAACAATGAGCCAGCTCCTGCCCTTCGTAGCCCAAGTGTGCATGGCAGCTTGGATACCTTTGCTGAAACTCCCCCTAGTCAGTCTTCTGAGAGCCAGGCTAACACGACTGTGAGCAGTGACAGTGTGGGCCTGATGCAGAGGGCTCTTCCCAGTGCTTCATTGCCTCTTGACGAAGCTCCAGTCCCCGACCTGGTGCCCCCTCTAGATTCTGAGAGCTGTGTGGAGCAGCCCCTTCCCTCTGGAGAGGCCCAGCAGGATCCTGCGCAGCCCAGCGGGTGCCGACCTATGAGCCTCGAGAAGGTGTGTGCCGAGACCATCTACCTGAACAAGTGCATCAACAACTTCAAGAATGTCCTGAGGGAAAAGAGGCAGATGCGTCGGAGGCTCTTGAAGGAACTGGCCCAGGAGGCAAGCTGGACTTCCTCGGCTGAAGAGATTCATTCAGGTACTCCCAAAGTTCTTGAGATTTGCTGGTGAAATGCTTGCTCATTTTTTGTCAGAAAGTTTAGCAGCTGCAGGCAGAATGATTAAATAGAAATGGTTTATTGAAGTTTGGTCAGCGATAGCAGATGATAAGAGCCAAAGACAAAAGCTGCCCTATCTCTGCACCCTTAACAAATGCAAAAAAAACCCCCAAAACAAACCCAGTTTCTGGAGGTCTGCCAAATGATTTGTGGTGTTCTATCTCCAAGGAAGCAGGCATTGACTTCAGATCTGCTTCTTGGCAAACTGAAAGCATGTTGGGAAAGTGTTTCTAATACCATTAACCTGCTTAGGGGATCCACTTGGAAGCATGAGCTTTTCCATGTCTCTTTACTTTCACAGGAAATATTGAACCAGGAGCCATTTCCCATATAAATTTGCCAGGAAGCTGAAATCTGCTGGGAGATATCGCCTGAAATGTTTAAATAACCACCCCCAACAAAGAGCTCCATTAGAGCACTCTTTCCCTCCATGTAATAATGCCCCTTGAGAAATCCACATAAGAGGTGTTCTGTTGGAGTGCAGAATTCATGTGGATCGTACCCTCCATTATGTTTGTCATGTGCCTTATATCAAGAGCCCTCTTCTGTGGAGTTTACATTGAGGACTGTTCAGATGATAATCAGTTGTGGGGTCCATGTGAGCTGCTTCCTAGCGATTGTAGGCACTTGAGATTCCAATTGGGTTAGGCTTCGTGTTTTATCTTTGCGGGTTTGTGAAAATCAAACTTCAGAACAGTGGAGCTTGACTTTAGGTAGCAATAAGGAGACTTGAAGGAGAGCAAAGGGGAAGAGCAGAAGCAAAATTCACCAGAAGTGTCACCCAGCGAGATTCAGGGAGCTGCTTTGGTCCTTATGTACTACTGAGCTGCAAAAGGACCATGTCTTGGGGGTGGGGGGGGGCACCACCTGCTCACTCGCTAAAATAAGCAAAAGATTTGCATATATTTGAAATTGCACCTCTGCAGTTGACCCTTGGGTATAGTGGCAAAGGCGCTTTCAGTTTCCCCCTAAGGAATGCCCCACCTGATTCCAGCCTCTCATGTGTGATGCATGTTTCCTGAAATTGCGCCCAAGTGGGCCCACAGTAGCTCCCTCCACCACACTGGACAGCAGCGCCTGCCTCCAAGGATAAAGATGAGGCTCTCTCCCCCCTCCTTCTGCTGCTGTGTGCAGTATACAAAGACTGAACATCATGCCTAGGACAGTTTGACACATTGCCCTGTGTGGGAGAATGACTTCTCTCAGAACCCTGCAGTCCATGCGCCCAGGCCAGAACCACAATGGCTTCCCACAGCGGCAACATCAAGTCATAGTATACTCTGCATGCGCATCTCCCACATTTATGGGGCATGCCACATGTACACATGGAAGGCACTCAGTGCTTCTGCAGTGTATGAAAGCTCTTGATGGCGGGATGACAGCAACTCCCACTTTCCAAGAGAAGCCTCAGGTCTTCCCCCCCATACTTCATCTTTCTCTGCTTAAAGCGGTTTTCCAAATACTTTTAACGTGTTCTGTCATAGCTATGCTTTGGAGGGAAGAACCCCATGTTGAACAAGTGTTGGGCTTGGGAGAGCTGAGCTCTCATCCTTGCTCACTCACAGGCTGAAGGCTGCTTCACACGTTAGGGGAACAACCACTTCCCTGATGTGCACTTTCCTTTGATGCTTGCAGGCGAGATGCATGCAAGGAAGACGTGGGAAACTTGCAGGAGCTGTGATTGGCTGCAATTCCCACTCTGGGCAGGCTGAAACCTCTTGCCATTTGATTTCTGCCCTTCTAAAACGGGGTTGTGGGGGATTTCCTCCTCTGCAGGACTAAAGGGAAGCAGCACGGCACTTTCAACACTTTAAATGATTTTCATAAATCATGGGTCGTAAAATTCTCTAGCAGAGTTATGGATAGTGCAGAAGGTTTGAGGCTGTAATGAGCTCAATATTACTATGGAAGTAGTGGTTTTTATGAGGCAAGGATCCCGCCACAAAGTGGTCCCAGGTAATGATAATTCTAGTAAATTAATATGCCCTAGCCCTCCATCCTGTGGCCTAGAAAATTTATTCCAAGTCTTTATAAAATCAGCTTATTAGGGTTGGAGGCAGAGAAGTTGTTTCTGCTGAGGGCTGGCAAAAGTTTGGAGCATTTGCCATCTTCCTTCATAAGAAACCTTGATCTTACTCAGAATAGCTGGTTTCTAAGTAGAGACAGTTTCTGACTGCAAACCACATTAGCCTTTTGTGTTCAGGTAACAATTAAGAACAACCATGGAAGCCCTTGGAAATAAGTGGCTGACATTGTGGTGCCATTGGGGAGCTTGTGACAAACTATTCATTTTCCTAATTTCTTGTTCTGTTGATTTGACAACAAATATTTACCAAAATTGAAATGGGAACAGTTGCTAAAATCTGCCCGCAATTTACTGCTAGATTTTTCAAGTAATGCTTCAGTTCTCTTTAGAAAACAGATGGGAGAAGGATTCATTTCTCCTCCACCTGTTAAATCACTGCTCATGTGTGTTCCTTTTGTGCATGTTTTCATTAGGGAATGGAAGATTTAGACTCTGAAACAGGAGAGAGAGAGAGAGAGAGAGAGAGAGAGAGAGAGAGAGAATGGGGCAAAGGTGGGCCTGATGTTTCAGACTCCTAGGTCCCCAATTCTTTCTTTGCTCTTTTATGCCCAGGAAAACTAGATGACGTTTACTAAGAAAATGCGCTTTTGTTGTAATGAAGAAGCTTGATTCAGAGCATACCCTGTCAGGTATTTTCTTTGGGACAGTTTCAGATGAACTTCTGAGGTGATGGTTGGCTGTGTTTCTGGTATGTCAGCTCTTTGTTTGAAAATTAGATTCTTCTGGCATGGGGCTCTCTCTCTAGGCATAATCCTAACCCCCTTCCCAATTTTATTTCAGTTTTTGAAAGCCAAGGGTCATCTACCTTTTGGACAATAACTGCCACATGGGCTACCCCCCCCCCCGCTATTAAAATTAGTATCCATGCAACTTTCTTAAAAGTAAAAAGCCATATTCTACCGCATGATGCATGCACACTCAAGTTATGGTCTAATCTCAAATAAAATCAGATTGAACATGCCACACTGGATTTGGGCTTCTGGGGCCCTTTGATCTATATCAGGTTTTGGGGGAGGGAAGCTGAGTAGCTGTGAGATACTGAGATGGTGCTGTCCAAGGTGCTGAACTGAGGGCTTTGCCTACTGAGCTGCCAGTAGCACTCATCCAGACTTCATTTTGCACCACACTTTCCAGGCAAAGGTCCATGCTTTAAACTCCATGTTCAAGCAGTTTGTTTGTTTGTTTGTTTTGTCCTGGCGCCTCCCTGATAAAAACCCGCATTTTACTGCTGAATCGGAGCAAATAGCAACCTGTGGGGGACCCAATTGTGTTTGCTTCATTCAGTGGTAAAAGGTGGGCTCTACCTGTGAAAGCAGCAGGGAAGAGAAAGCGAAACTGCTCAGACGTGGAGCTTTAAAGTGCAGACCTGGGCCCAGAAACGCAGCGCAGAAGGAAGCCTGAGCCTTAAGAGTGCGTCATGTGGGGAGGCAGGGAGAGAGAGAAAGACACCCCCCCCCGCCGCCTGTGCCACTCATTGGCCTTTCATTGGACTGCTTGGTGTAACAAATGTTCCAAGCACCACTAATAACCTCCCTGACATTTTTTTATACACGAGGTGGAGTGTTTTGAATTGAAGGGTTTGCTAAAAAGCTGTATGCATATCCATTCCCCTGCTAGCTTGCTTGTCCTAAGGGACAAAGCTTCGCAGAACTTTTTTTTTTTAAAAAAATTGTTTAGAGAAAGCTTCAATAGCGTTTGATGGAATTGTTATTTCGATGTGATAAATCAGTGTGTGGTGTTTTATCCAACCTTCTTTGTTAAAAGTACTAGCTTCTGGGACAGTGCTGCAGTTTTGTAACAGAAGTATTTGGCATTTCCCTTCCTTATGGAACAAAACGTTATCTGAATGTTGCGTCACCACAGCTTCCCTGGACCCTTTTGCCCCAGGCTCAAAGCCAGCCTCCTCTCAGGATCCCTGGAGCTTTGTTAAGCATCATTAAGGAGAGGGGACATGACTTCTTAAGTGAGTCAAGATTTTTTTAGGTGCCTAGTACTGTTGTGGATTTTGAGGCAGGTGTGACTATGCTATGCTAATTAAAAGGTTTACTTGTAATTAAGATTCTATGCCCACAGTGTGTTGTTGATGCTAAGAAGAAAATGAAATCTGAGTGTTTTATTGAAACTGCAACAGAAATTCATTTTTAAAACATAACCACCCCAACCTTCCAGCACCTTCAGTGTACAAAGCTGAGCCTATGTTTTTCAAGCTAAATGGACCTTTCCTACTAGGGATTTGGGGGGTGGTACAGAACTTTTATATCTCTGCACTGCTTTGCTTCATTTTCCAAACTTGGTCAACAGCATAATTTTTCCGTGTTAACTGTGTGACTCTCCTCTCCTCTCCTTTGTGTTCCCCCCACCCCTTTCTCCTTTGCAGAAGGAAGTAGAGGAGAACTTCAGGTTATATACCGTTCATTCTAACCAGTGTGTCTCCTACTTTTGACACTCCAGTGTGTTATTTGTGCATGCCCTGTTGAATTGTCACTTGGCTGTTTGGCTGACCCCCCCCCCCCCCCGCCACGTCTCTTGGCAAGTTCAGCATGCGACAGTCTTGGGAGGAATTCCTGATCTTGTGTATGAACTGAGAGGAGTCTGTTCAGTGCAGGTAGCTTTTATAAAGGAAGAAAACATTCCTACTTAACACCTTGTTGATGTTGCAAATCCATGTCTGCGCTGCATACGCAGTTCTTCCCAGTCCCAGCAGAGGATAAATGTACTGTGTGCCATGGGAAGGTTACCTGGAGTGTGTGTGTGTGTATCTGTGGGTCACAGAGGCTCAACTTTTACCTCTTGGGCAGCAGTACTTAAAATATAAATATTATTTTGTGTTTGTCACTTTGGCAGAGGACTTGCCACTAATTCTAAGGATTGGCAGAGCCATAATTCCTTCTGGTGCTTCTGGGCAAAATTGTTTTGTGTTTCTTGGAAGCACTGTGCAAACTCATGGGCTGAAACGGTCTTTAGGGGTCTGCAGGCTACAAGCAACAAGGGCTTTATCCTTGTGCTACCTTGAACTCAAAAGACTCATTGTCTATTTGTAGCCATTTTATTCAGAAGTCAGACAACAGAGGGATGAAGCCCAAGAGCAACGTTCTGTAAAAAGCAAAGCAGGTTTCTAATTCAGGTTTGTCTACATGTTTCTTAGCGAGATCATGCATTTGACTTTTTGGTTTAAGATTTGATAGCCTCCATACACAGTTTCCAGGGTGAGAAGGCTGTGTATCCAGAGGCCTTTGCTTATGTTTGCCTAAATAGTGCTTCCCCAAGTGGGCTTGTTTCATTTGACTGCCGATCCGGACTCCAAATACATGTTCTGTCGCTTTAATCTGACTGCATCCTTGCACAAAGCCAGCAGACTTAAGCCCAGGCACCTCAGAGGAGACCTGCAGCTGGATCAGACCCAAGGTCTGTCTGGGCCACCATCCTGTTCTTGCAGATGCCTACAGCTAGTTCAGAAGCACGACAGGAGTGAGCCAGCACTTGTGCTGCCCTTCTCGTGTGTCACAGGAGTGAGTCAAAGTGGCCACGTCATCTCTGCTAGCGCTGGCGCCGTGCCTTCACATGAGTGGATTTCTTGAATGCCACATGATTGATCTGTGACTTGCTCGGCGCAGGCAGCTTTCCTGTTGATTCCTCCACCTTTGCTCTTGTAGGAATTCCTCTGAGAGGCAGTCCTGGGCAGCTGCAGGTTCCCAGGGAGGCGTCTGGGTGGAAAGTGCTCTCCTCTGAGACAAAGGGCTGCTTAGCCTGGCCAGAGAAAGTGTTACTGGGGAAATGAAGCTCCTCTTATCTCCTTTGTCCATGAACTCCTGAACTCCTCATTCAAAGGGCAGTTAGATTGCCTTCCTTGGCACAGTTAGCATAAACTTGGCAGTTGGCTACTGAGGAGGCCAAGAACAAGGTATCAATTGACCAAAAGGGGCTCCTCCTTTCACCTTTCACTGTTTGTTTGCCTGCTTCCTCTGCTCGGCTGCCCTGGTTCCAACAGTGGACCTTAGAATAAGTGGCTTCCTATTGAAGTAGCCTGCCTCCTCTTGGTGCTCATTCTGGGGCTCATCCTGGTGGCAGCTTCCTGCACAGACTGTGGGGCCTTGGAAACCAGCCATGGAGGTGGCAGAGCCCTCTCTCTCGCCCTCTCTTCAGGCTGGGGAATTTGAGCAGACATCCCCTCTCCTGGAAGTGGATGCTGCTGCCTGGATGAGCCTTTTGTTCCCTTGTGCTCTCTAGGCAAGGATGGCTGCTGTTCAGGAATTTGTCTAGCATGTATTTGTTCTTCCAGGAAACAGGCTGCTACTAAATGGTTGTTGCTGCTGCTGCTGCTGCTGCAGCTCCTTGGTAGTGCAGGTGCCAGGAACAGCTGGCAGGCTCCTCTGGCACCTCACAGAAGCTCCCCCCCCCCCCCGGCTGTTTCCTGGCTTCGGGATTGAAAAGCAGTGTGAGACCAGGCACTTTTTTCTGGTTTCAGAGGGTCCAAAGGGAAGGCAGATGCATGACTCAGTTCTGGTGTCCATAGCCTTACGTCTGTTTGTTCTGTGCTCTCAATAAATAAGTATTTTGAAAATGTTCTCGGCAACATTAGGACTTCACAGATTCAAATCAAACTCGTAGGATCTGCTCTTGCCAAACTCTTGGGTGTGTTTTTTAAAAGAAATGTTTGTGGGTTGATTCCCCCTCAAAAGCACATTGCACTGAACAGGCTCTTTTGGCCCCTATCCTGTGTGCCTCCGTGTCCACACCACTGGGCAGCACAGCCTCCCTGCCGTCCTCTGAGGTGCTAATGAACAGAAGCGCTTTGTGTGCATTTTCGTGCATGAAACGTCCTCCCTGATTTTGCAGCTGGCTTGAACTTTGCTCAGCACAATTAATTCTTCTCTCTTTCTCTCTCCTTCTCTCTCTCTTAAAAAAACATTTAAGGGTCCGGATGATGGCGATCCGTCCAAGTCACCGTGGTTCAAAGGAGGGTAAGTGGCCTTTGACAACTTCTGTTTTTATATTGTAAATTGCCCTGTGATCCTTGGATGAAGGGCAGTATAGTAATTTAATAAGTAATAATGGCACACAAGCCTCTCAGAGTCTCCATGCTAGTGCAAGAGCTTCAATTACTCAGGGAGGGAGGCAGACACTAAGTTAGATCATTTCAGGGGGTCTGCTCTGAGCAAAAGTTAGCCCCACCCCAAACTCTTAGCTCCGCTGCACCCTCCCCCCCCTCTGGCTGGTTCTCCCCCTGTCTGGTACTGCTCCCAGAGCTCCCTGCCACCAAGCCCCTCTCTGAGCCTCACACCCCCTTGCTTGCAGCCCCTCAAAGCTGCAAACCCAGCCCAAGCCCACTATGTCCTACCTATGTAGCTGAGTCCCCTGAGCACTGCAGGCGGCCTGCAGGTTGCTCCCTGAGCCATGCAGCTGAACCCCCCCCCCCCCAATCCTTGAGGTTCCCAGCAGTACTGGTGGGAGCCTGGCCCCCTTTGCTTTTCTCAGGCTGCATAGAGGCCGTTCCTTTCAGAAGTACCCCAAGAGAGACCTGTGCACTGCGTGAGAAAGTCCTTTCTCATCTCCTCCCCCCCCCCCTTGTGCCAAGAGGACAGCCTCTTCCTTGAGTCCCTGAGTTACGGAAGACTCCTTTCCTCCCAGCGCATGGCGAGAGGCAAGAGAGGGCTTCGCCCACCATAGACTGCTTATAGGGATTATCGCTTCCGTGAAGGAAATGTGGCAAAATAATGTTCCTGTGCACACAACCACTTGTCGAGGTTGTGGCTGCATTGGGAAATGAGGGCAGGTGTGAACTCCCTTGGAGTTGGAGGGCAGGCCAGGGCAGGGACGGTGGTGAGCCCTACTTGTGCCTCTTCCGGCTGCAGCCCCACCAGCTTCTCTCTTAAGGGGCTGGCCTGGAGCTTCTCGCCTGCCCTTCTGAGGGCACCTTCTCCCCACCTTCTGAGGGCAGCCGGTGAAGTGGGTGTGATCTCCCCCCTCCTCCTGGGTGTCTCTGCACCTGCTCTTGCTGCCTTCCCCCATTAGGAACTGAAGGCTTGCCAGGAGAAAGACGGGAAGGCACCATTTTACATGCTGTTTGATTTTAAATGTGTTCATGTGTTTGATGAGAGCCATATGGCTTTGATCTGTAATATTTGAATTCTGCTCCCTCCGAGGGCTGGTGTGCTGCTGCAGCCTGCGGGACTGAGCAGGGGGGCACTGGAAGCTCCACCCCGAAACGTCTGCCTGAGACTGACGTGCCTCTCTCCCTGCATATAAATCAGGTTTCCAAACAATGAATTAGGCAAAACTAATCAAACATGAAATTAAACGAGGGAAGGCTTTAATTTCAGTGAGCCTCTTTCCCAAGCTGGCTTCTCTCTTTCGTCTCCTCCTGCCACACCCGCAGATGTGCTGAGCTGCTTAGCAACTCCCCCTGTGCTGGGAGGTTTGTGGGCCATCGCCCCAGAGGCGGCAAGGGAACTGTTTTTGTTTCTTCGAGTGTGCGAAGCGCCTCCTCACATGAGCTGCTTGTGAAATGCACAGACTCAGCTGCCTTGAAAGAGGGGCAGATGTACCCCAGCATGCTTCACTCCAGCCGTGCCAGCTGTAACTAGGGGAAAACTCAAAAGCCCCCCATCCTCCCCTGGCTGAACGGAAGCATCAGCCAGCCCTGGGCAGTGGCTGGGCAGTTATCCTGGCCAAAGGTGTGCCTTGCGGGAGGCAGTGTCATTGAGGGTCATGGAACACCCTCCCACCAGATGTCAAAGAGAACAGCAACTACCAGACTTTTAGAAGACATCTGAAGGCAGCCCTGTTTAGGGAAGCTTTTAATGTTTGATGCATTACGGTATTTTAATATTTGGTTGGAAGCTGCCCAGAGTGGCTGGGGAAGCCTAGCTAGTTGGGCAGGGTATAAATAATAAATTATTATTACTGTATTATTATGGTGCCTTGGAGAAGAGGCTGCAGGGAAGTTGTCAGACAGAGAGTTGAAGCTGAGGCTCCATGCTTGCCTGAGCCGCTACCACCTCCTGTCTTTAGCAAGAGACCAACCTTTTTTTCCTGGGGCCGCTTGCACTAACTTGCTAGTGTGAACTGGCTCCCTGAGGCACCTTCTCTGGCTTTCTGCTTAACCTGTTGCCATCATAGATGGAGAAATGGAGCCTTTGGGGTGTGGACACATGATCCCAAAGGCCGCTAGCCTGGGCACTTCTCTCTTCCATTGTCCCTCTGCAGAACCCCATAAGTCTGGGCCCCATAAGCTTTGCCATGGCCTCCTTCTCTACCCCCCCTCCCATTCTGTAAAAACTCTTGAGCAAATGGAAATCGAAGCAAAGGGCAGGAAGGCAGGAGCAAGGCAGGGCGGCTGGAGAGGGAAAGAGGAGCCGGGGTCATGGAGACTGGAGGACGTCCAGCTTGAGGGGAGATGAGGAAGGAAGCCTTGGGGGCGCTGGATCTAGGGGAAATGGGCTGTGCTGAGTGGAGGGCAGTATTGTGCCCCGAATCCTGTCTCCCTTCTGGGTGAAGGCTTCCTGGCTTGGGTCTGAGGCTCCTTTTCCATGCTGCCTTTGCAGAGATAATTAGCCGTGTGCTTGGTGCGCACAAGCCAATTATCCCCATCCGCTCGTCTCTAACTTTGCCACTCACGTTTTTCCAAGCGTCTGTGCGCATCAGCGTGACAAGGTATTATCAAAGCTGACAAGCGTTCTCCTGAGGGCAATAGACTTCCAGCACAGTGCAGATAACACACTCCCCGGAGTTATTCAATGTGAAATATATGTAACTTAGTACAGCAATATTTAAAGTTTCGCTGACAGCTTCACTCGTGTGTTATTGTTCACCTGCAGCGCAACAGGGAGGCAGCAGAGATGGATTCCAGAGCAGTGAAATGGTTGCATTTTTCCCTTGCCTGCCGGAATTTCTGCCTGCCTCACTGCCGAAGGGTGGCGTGTGAAGGAATTGGGCCTTTTTAACGTGCTCCTAAGTGATCTGCATGGGGTGGTGATGCCATGTATGGCTCAGGGAGGAAAGAATGAAACGGGGCTGTGGGGAGTTCGAAAAGGATATGTCCAAACTAGGCAAATGCCATTAAAGTCACATATGTGCTTCTATATACCGATTGGGCCACAAAATGCGAGCTCTGCCTATTCCCTGATGAGGTCCAAATCAGCTTGCCAATGAGGCAAAGGAGGCAGGCATTGGGCCTGGTAGGGCAGCCAGACTCTTCTGATCTCCTGCTCCTGTCCTAATGGGCAGAGATGATGGAAACTGTAGCCCAACAGCATTTGGAGGGCCACAGGTTAGAAACAGATCATTTCAAAGCCCATACCTGTCTAAGGCTCTCATCCCAAATCCACAGATAACCTTCTCCCCCATACGAGAGAGGGGTCTGGAATGGGAAGGGCTTCCTCCTCCTCGCTGGCTCTCCTGAGGAGCAGATGCTTTTCTCTTTTAAAATGTAGATTACAGGAGTCTGAAGGGCTTTCCTGTTGTGGCTCTTTGGAGTTCAAAGAGTGTGCTGCCATGACGGCCTGATGAATTCTGACACCTTCCCCATTGCTGCTTGCCATGCCTCTTTGGAGGAAAGAAGAGAAGAAAACCTGATTTAATTTGTACATGGGATGGATTTGAGCAAGGCGCCCTTGATTTCAGAACTGTCAGGGGCGCCTGTGCTGTGTAACCTGAACTGACGGGAATAATTCACAGACTTAAAGCCGCACAAAAGCCGCTCGGCATTCAGTCACGTCAAGGTTATTCCTTGTAGTGTGGAGCATTTCTTGCCTTGTTGAACTGATGTGTTTTTAGGTGTTGGTTTCTCCAGGCTGAGGCGAGATCCTGTATTGCCCGCGTGATTCTTAAGTCTGCCTCACGTGGGTCCCTCAAGAGCATCTGGCAGACAGATGATGACTTGTGGCTTGCCATCTCTGCTTGCCCTCATGCATTTCCCCCTTTGCTTTCTAGGCCAGCCGGGGGTCTCTATGGCATCGACAGCATGCCTGACCTGCGCAAGAAGAAGCCCACCCCACTTGTCAGTGACCTGGTGAGACTTGCCCCCCCCCATCTCCCCTGCATGAATATAATGGAAGTGGTATTTACTGCTTTTCCTTCAAGTGCAGAAATGTTAGAGGAACAAGACTCTTATGATCAGTTAGACCTGGATAATGTGGATTCCTGGCAAACTCTCATTTGAAAAGCTGCAGCTTCTTGATGGAGCAAGTTTTCTCCGGAGGCCTCTGCATGGCAGCCTCCTGCCCTCAGTCCAGCTAAAGTAAAAGCGAGGAAGGCAGGGAAGAGGCAGATCTTTTCCCAAGCATTTCCTCTGTTTTGTAGACTCTGAAACAAATGTGTTAGTGTCATGTTTGCCTCTCTCTGCTGGGTGGATATATTTTGCAGACTGTCCCCTTTTCAAGTCTTGCTTGTTTCGCTTTATATGCTGCTTCCGCCGTTCACCATTTATTTAGCCCTCCCAGGGTCTTGTGTGCCACATGCAACTTGGAAATGACATGGTCTCTTGCCCAGATGAGGGCTCTGTCTCTTCCGCCCAATCTGACACTGATTTCTTGAAGAGAGGCCTCACTAATGACTGAAGGGCCTGCTTTCATGCCTTGCATTTGGCACAGAACGGCGGTGGAGAGATTATCAGAGTCAGTAAATCAAGGCGATGCAAATCTTTGTTCAAAACACACCAGAAAACAGCAAAGCGGGAGTCCTGGTCAGTGGGTGATGGCAAGGGTGGTGCTCTAAGAGGGGGGTACAAATTTAGAAAGAGAATTGGCTACATGCAGCAGGTTTAAAACTAGGCATCGGGAAAAGCCTTGTTCTGAACAAAGGCTCCTTTGGGTCTTTGCCTCATGTAATGGGAACTGGTGAAAAGGGGAATATAATAATAATAATAACAAATTTTATTTATATCCCGCCCTCCCCAGCCGAAGCCGGGCTCAGGGCGGCTAACAACAATTAAATAATCAAACAATCAAATAGTCAAACATTCTAAAAACATTCCATTATAAAAATTAATTAAAGTCAAATTAATGGCAACCGTTGAGCAAAATTCTGTGCAGGTTGCCAGAGGAGGGAGTCAGGCTGGGACCTGACCAAAGGCCTGGTGGAAGGCAAACGAGATGTGGAGATTCCTTTATATAGAGGAATCATGCCATTTGGTTGGCTACAGTGGCATAGTGTGGTGGGCAGGGTCACAGGGGCAGCTGGCCTGGGTGCAAAATTCTTAAAGGTGCAAAATTTTGAAAGGAAGAAAAGAGAAAGTAGCAATAATCAATCAATTGTAGTCCCTCCCCCTCACACGGAAAATTCCCCAAAGTTCACAGGGTGGACTGAGGAGAGGATTTGGGTGACAGCTGGTTGCTAGGGTGCCCCCTGAAGGGCTTTAGAAAGATACCCGCTCCTGACCAATCCCCTGTCCTGTTGAGAGCCAGTGTGGTGTAGTGGTTAAGAGCGGTAGTCTCGTAATCTGGGGAACCGGGTTCGCGTCTCCGCTCCTCCACATGCAGCTGCTGGGTGACCTTGGGCCAGTCACACTTCTTTGAAGTCTCTCAGCCCCACTCACCTCACAGAGTGTTTGTTGTGGGGGAGGAAGGGAAAGGAGAATGTTAGCCGCTTTGAGACTCCTTAAAGGGAGTGAAAGGCGGGATATCAAATCCAAACTCTTCTTCTTCTTCTTCTGTTCTCCGCCATGCTTGATGCTCACAGGGCACTGCTGCTGCCACTCGGGTAGGTCACCGACCTATTGCCCATTTGTTCCAGCCTATCAGTGGGCGGTGCCAAGGATACTTGCCTTGCCCTGGGTTCTGGCAACTCACGCTATGCCACTGGTTGGTGATAAGGCTTCCATAGTTTTTCAGAGCTGCACAATTAAAAGCAAGAAAGGTTTCGGTTAACATTACTGAGGCTTAACAACAGATTTCATGAACACACTAGATGAGCACAAGAGTGCTTCCATTTCCTTATCAGTGGCATTGACCAAGGCCAATGTCACCAATTCCTTTAGACACTAAGATGAGAGTAGTACTTCCTAAACATTTCTGCAAAAGCAAAGGAAAGCAGTGAACTTAGTTTCTGCACTGGCAGCAAGATCAGTCTTGCTTAATCCACACAGTGTAGAATAATAGCTAACTGGAGAATTGCATCTGTAGCCTTGCAAAGAGGAAGCCTGGGCAATGTGCTTGTAGCTTTAGTGATGGGGGAACTAATGGAATTAACCTGTTATGCTTCTCTTGTATGCTGACATTCTCTTCCTACAGGCCATGGTAAGTGGAGATCCAGCCATACACTCCTTCCTACAACCACCTATTTAGTTGCATTTCCCTTTCTGGTGGCTGTTCCTTCCCCCTTTTTTGTTTATTTCTGCAGCTTGCTCAGTGGGGGTACCCTGCCACACACCCCTTACTTGCCCATCAGTGCCTTAAGGATCCCACACAGTCTTGCTGTGAAACGGCCCTAGTTCAGGGGGCCTGGGCCACCTTCCAGAGTGAGCATCATCACCTTGCCTGAGGGTGGCCCTGATCCGCCTCCTGGCCCCCCTGTGCACTTGACAGTGGGAGCAGCCAGTGGGCAAGCTCATTTCAGTCAGTGGCTGCCGAACATGGCATGCGGACGGATCCAGACATGCATGCCCACTTCTCCCTCTCCCAACCCTCCATGCGTGGCGCCTGCCCCTTCTGGTCCCAGTGGTCTCTCTTGCATGGAGGAGAATTTCTGGTTTCCCCACCCGCAGCCTGGGGGGAAGGTCCGAACTGTCTCTGCAATGGAAGAGGCCAGCTTCCTTGAAGGCTGCCCTCAAAACGTTGGGCAAAAATCTGTTGGGGATCCTTTGGGTACATCTTGCCTTTTTTCCCAAGCAAGAGCCTGGATTCAGTAGGTCTGTTGGATCCCTTTATGTGATCCCCCCCCCCCGGACCTTCCTTGTGTGCCCTGCCTGTGACACAAGGAAGGGCCGACTAGCGACCCTTTGATGAGCGGCTAATTGGGGGGCCAAGTGGGTGACCTCCTTCTGGGCCCTTCTTCCTCTCAAGGGCAGAGGAGCTGGCTTTAGGGTGGGAATGGCAGAGCAGGCAAGGCTGCTGGAGCACGTAAGCCTCTTCTCACCTGTTGCACTCCTATTAGTTTGGCTTCCTGCCCTCCCTTCAGGTTGCTCAGGGCATCCGACTTGGGGGTCAGCAACATGTGCAGAGACCACCATGAGCTGTGAACGATGCTCTTGAAAGAGGCACAAGGATGCAGAGTAACTGAGGCTGCTTTTCTTTCCCAGTCGCTGGTCCAGTCCCGGAAGGCCGGAATTACCTCAGCCATGGCCACCCGAACTTCTCTCAAGGACGAGGAGCTGGTAAGGGAGCCAGAGAGCTCGCCTCCGCTTTCTGGCAGGCCCCGGCCCGTGGTCCGAGTGCCCCTCACGCTCTGCGTGGAGCACAAAAGCCGGCTCAGAGCGAAGCTGGCGTGGAAAGTCCGCCCTCGTCGGCACAGGCGAGATCAAAATAGCATGAAAGGGGGAGACTTTCAAAGGCAGCCAAGAGAGCTGAACTTGCTCCCACAGAACAGCCATTACAAGAACAATGGGGTGTGTGCCGGGGGGGGGGCGGTTAATTACCTACGTGGGACTGCTGAAAGGAAAAGCAGCAGCACCTGAGGAGACGAAACAGAGCGGCTCTTGCGCTGCTGTTTTCATCAAGTCTCCTGCTCCTTGCCTGTCCTTTGAAAGCGCTGCCCAGGGCCTGACTCTTAGGGGCGATGGGGCGGGGGCCACGGAGGGCTCCCCACACGCTGCTGCCACCACGCCACAATGCAGGCATTGCTGGCCTGGTCGGGTGCCGGGCCTTGTTGAAAGGAAGCTCACAGGAGAGGAGGGCTCTGCTTGCTCAGCCTACGTGGATCAGGCCCCACCACTCTGGCTTTGGTTACCAGGGGCAGCTAGCACACTCGAGGAGCTCTTCTCCTGCGATGAAGTATTCCCCCCACCCCACCCCGGCCTCTTTTGGTTTGGAAACACTGGCCCTGAACACGTCCTTGCTGAGTTTGGCAAGGAGCTGCTCACTGTAAGTGCTGCTCTCTGCGCGCTGCCTGGAAGGGCGGCTCTGCTTCAGGGCTGACCCCGGCAGGCATCCCATAAAGCTGGCAGGTGTGGCCGGGTCCTGTATTCTGTCCCTTCAAGAAAACGGGGCCTGATCCCTAAACGAAGCAATGCCAGCCGCGCATGCTGAAGCCTTTCCCTTGCGCAGGCCGTGACTCCGCTGCCTTCCTGTTTCAGAAATCACATGTATATAAGAAGACCTTGCAAGCCTTAATCTACCCCATCTCCTGCACAACCCCCCACAACTTTGAGGTCTGGACAGCCACCACCCCCACCTACTGCTACGAGTGCGAGGGGCTGCTGTGGGGCATCGCACGGCAAGGGATGCGCTGCACAGAGTGTGGGGTCAAATGCCACGAGAAGTGCCAAGATCTGCTGAATGCTGACTGCCTGCAGAGTGAGTAGCCCCTCCCTTTCCTGTGGGGCGAGAACTGCTGGGGGGGGGCCTGTAGGGCAGCCACGTTTGTTTCATTTCTCAGTGGCTTGTTTTTGAGGAATGAGGCAAATGAATGGAAAGGCTTAGAAAATGGGGGCGAGGAAATGGAGAGAAGGCTCTTGAGATTCTGAACAGCGGTTCTCCCTGGTGATGGTGCTTCGTCTGCTCTGGATGGGGCCGGGTAATGGGTGGCCCCCCAAGTGTTGCTGGGCTACAGCTCCCCTCATTCCATGGGGGCTGGGGGCTCAGGAGAGTTGGAGTCCAGCAGCACCTGCCGTGGGGCAGCAGGTGAGCCAGCTCTGCCCTGCAGGAGGTGGAGATGTTCTTCAACCCAGCCTTGGCACAGGAGACCCAAGTGACCTTGCAGACAGCTGTGTCCTCTCTAGACTGAGAGCATCTGACTGCTTGGCAACCTCCCCTCTGGATCTGACATAGTCCACTGTTGTTCACTGATGTCAGCTGTCCTGGGAGGGCCCCCCTTTTTTCCTTTTTGTTGAAGGAAAAGCCAAAATAAAATAAGTTTACTCCTGACGTGCTCTGGTCCATGGGGTCACGAAGAGTCGGACACGACTAAAGGACTAAACAACAACACTCTTGTGGGTTTCTGTCTGTATCACAAATAGAAAGCTGTGTTTTTGTCTTTCCCGTCTTGGAGGAGAGTCTCTTTCCCCCTCCATGGGGAAAACAAGCTGTTTCCTTGTTAGCTTCTGACTGCTTTGGCCTCCTGTCTTTGGGAAGAGTTAAAGCTCAGAAAAGCTGGCACTTTGGGCAGTAGCTTTGTTCTGGTCTGGCCCCAGCCCTCTTCCTTGATGCAGCGGGAAGGAGATCAATACTCAGGCTGGCTTTGTGTTTCCTTTCTTTCCTGCCGCTGCTCTGGGCACCTGAATGGTTTAGCCAAGTAGCATTTTGGTCTCGGTGGATCACTTTGAATATAATTCCAACCATGGCGTCCCAGGAGGAGTTGCCTCTTGTTTTTGTGTGTGCAAATTGCCTCCTTTGTCTTGTGAAGGACAGATGGCTTTTTAGCAGCTCTGTGAGGGAGGTAAAAAAGAAAAAGAAGTCCACCTGGTTTGCAGCTTCACAGAAATAGAAATCTCACATTTTGAATGCAAAAGGTGCGGCAGATGCATTGATGCCCAGATGGCAAATCCTGCAGGGAAGCTATGAGGCCTAATTTTGGTTTGCTTTTCTGAGAGTTGACCCACCGCTGGCAACTTGCTGAGGCTGCCTGCTCAGCCTGTCTTTTCCTAGAGTTGAACAAGACGGGTCATTGCTGTTTGATATTATTCATCTGAAACACAACCATGGTTTGTCAAGAGGCCTGCTTTCTGAATGCAGAAAGGAAATCCGTGGGGTGTGTGGAACAGGGCAGAGATGAGAGACCATAGTCCTGGACCTCGGCAAAGCACTTAGAGGGAGCGTCCTGCACTGGACAAACTAGGCCGAATCCTTGTCATGTCTGTTGCTGTGTCTTCCTCCCTGCTGCATGAAAAATCTTGCAGCAAAGTTTGCGCAGTAATTTAGATGGCAAGAGTCTGCAGCTGCAAATGTCAACATTTAGAGAAGGGAGCAACTTCACTCCAACCAGAAGTCAAGTCTGTTCCTCTGCAGGTTCCCTTTTCTATCTGTGGCTGTGAGTGGGCGTTGTTGTGGTCCCAACCAAGGAGGAGCCAGCGGAGCAAGGCAGGTGGGCTTCCGCAGCACCAAGGAGTGCTTCCAGTGAGCAACTTGCTCCAAAGAGGGTTGGAGGTGGAACTGTGGCCCTTTCAAGCCCACAAATCTGCCCCTCCGAGGTTCTGACCCCTTTTGGAGTAGTAGACCTTCTGTGGTCTGAACCCAAGCGCTTCTCCTGCACTCCGTGGCTGGTACTGTCAGACTGTCTAGGCAGCAGGGGAGGCACTGGGTTCCTTGAGCCCCCCGGGAGAAGTCGCCCAGGATGGCCCAGACTCTGGTTCTGTAGGTGCTTGGGCATCCATCTGGGAGCCAGATACCTGGTCCAGCCTCAGCTGCTGGCACTGCGGCCTCCTCTCAGGGCAGGAGCAACGGTTCACAGGGGCTCAGAACAGTTGCTTGTATGCCATGAATGCCATGACCTGGGAGCATTGTTTGGACATACACTTCGGGACACTCCTGCAGGAGAACAAAGGATTGAAAACAGACTCTGCCATTTGGATGCCCCCTTTTCCTTATTTCTTATGTCGTGGTTCGTGCAAACACTTTATCTTGGTGCCGGTTCTGCGCCATTTTGAATTGAATTTGATTGTAGCATGTAGCTTGCCTACGTTCAGTTAAGGTCTGGAGCCCCATCACAAACCTTCCTCAAACCCGCCCCCCCCCCCTGGCAGAGCAGAGGGGAGAGACTATTTCCGCTAGTGAAGGTAAGGGGGGAGAGGAGGGTGCCCCCCTCCCTGGTGCATCTTGCAGTGCTTTTAGCTGTGAGGCTGCAGCATCCTTGACTCAAACCCTGGATGCCAACCAGCCGCTTTGGGAGTGCGGAGCGTGAGCTGGTTCACTTCCGACTCCGCTCTGGTTGTTTGAGCAAAAGGGGCAGCTTCATGCTGCTGGGAATTCTCGTTCTCTTCCTTTTACAAACCTTGGTGCTGAGTGTTCAGGCGGTGATTGAAGTGCAACCTTTCTGAGCGCCAGTTTTGTCACAGGCTCTCTGTCAAGAAATGTTTGGGCAGCAGAAGGAACGCTGGTTTTTATTTTAAATCGCAAAGCCTATTTTAGGGTTCCAAGAACAAATCATTTTCAGGCATTACCCTCCTACCTAACAGATGTCCCCCCTGCTATCCGCAGGAGGAAGGTGCACATTTCTCCACTAAGGCAAATGGCACTTGGGGGGAAACTCCCGGGGGGATCCCCAGTTCCTGTGCAGCAAGCACGTTCCGCTGGAGGCTTCCCTCTCCTTGTGACCACCCTGTGCAAGATGCTGGGGGAGCCAGAAGCCACGGGGGGGGGGGGGGTTGGCTCCTGAGGCTGGGATGCTGTTCTGTCATCTGGCCAGGAAAAGACCTTTAAGTTACAGGCTAGCAGGATCTCCTTTCCCCCTACTCAGCCTCTACTTATAAATGCTGTTTCTGTCTGTCTGTGTGTGCCCATGTGGCTCTCCCATTAGCAACAAGTGCTCTGTTTCCGACTGCTACATAGCTATCGCAATTGAGCCTTGGGTGGCATCAGGAATCTCAGTCTTGCATATCACTCAGCCCTGGCTTAGGGGAATTGAGTTGGGTCCTACTTCCTGGAAAGCTAGCATGATTCCAAGAGCAGTTTTGCTCCCCAGCCCTCTTTCCAGCCAGATCGACGGGGTCAGCTCTTTGCCAGCCTTCCCTTGCTAATCCTTTCCGCATTGTTGCAGGAGCGGCAGAGAAGTGCTCGAAGCATGGGGCCGAGGATCGCACCCAGAACATCATCATGGCCATGAAGGATCGCATGAAGATCCGAGAGAGGAACAAACCAGAGATCTTTGACCTGATCAGAGATGTCTTCAGTGAGAGCAAAATGACCCACTCTCAGCAGATGAAGACGGTCAAGCAGAGCGTTCTGGACGGTACCTCCAAGTGGTCAGCCAAAATCACCATCACAGGTCAGCAAGGCGGCCTGAGCCGTTGGGGGGGGGTGAAGGTGCCTTAGCTGCTCCTGGAACTGCCTCGTGTATTTCTTTAGCTGTGCCGTCTTGTTACGATGATGTGTTTTTCTGAACCTTCACCTTTCCCCCCGTAGTGGTCTGTGCGCAAGGCCTGCAAGCCAAGGACAAAACAGGGTCCAGTGACCCATACGTGACAGTCCAGGTCGGCAAGACAAAGAAGAGAACAAAAACAATATTTGGGAACCTGAATCCCATCTGGGATGAAAAGTTCCACTTGTAAGTATTTGTGTGTCGTTTTTTCTACTCCTCTTTCATAGATTCCTGTATTGTTCTTTTTGTTTACAAAACACCTTGGGGGGGGGCACAAATACCTGCCAAATATCTCAATAATAATAAAAAGGCCAAAAGTTGTTGTTGATGATGATGATGGTGATGATAATGATGATGATGGTAATAATAATAATAATAATAATAATAATAATAATACACATTTAATCTATTTAGCCCTAATTCAAGATAGCAGCATCCAGGTTCGCAAGAAGAGGGTAGCCAGTCACCCACAGGCATTTCTGGAGAAAGGCAATTGAAAGGGGCCCAGTTGTCTGGCTTATTGTCTGGTTGTGTAGTGAAATTGCTTGGTAGAGGCAGGAGGTACAGCTGCGGTGATCATCTGAATTACCTGCCGGAGATGGGAGTTGGCGATTGGGTGCTACGGCGGAGCTGCTCTTTTCTGATGGTTGGATTGAGAAGGTGGTGCTCAGTCTGCGGCGATGGTACAATATAGCTTTGCAGGGCTCTGTCTTGTCCCCAGAGCTCTTCAATGTCTTCTTGAAACTGATGGGGGAGGTTTGCCAGGGATTTGGGTATCTGCCTTTTCATCTGATCCAGAAGAGGCTGTGGACGTCTGGGCTCCATGATGGGCTGATGAGCTGGAGCTCAGTCCAGGGAAGGTGGAGCTGCTGCTGCTGGGTGATGTATTGGACCGTGAAAGGTAGACGTCTGGGCTGCACTTTCCCTCTTGGCAGCTCAGGGCTGCCTTTTGAGCCAGCTTTGCTGAGAGATGCCTAAGGAGAAGTGATGCCTTTCAACGAGTCCTGATTCCCCTTCTGGGAAGGGATGATCTTGTCTCAGATATCCATGCTGTAGTAACACCCAGTTGGAGGACTGCTATGCGGTATATATGGGGCTGCCTATGCAAAACATATTCCAGAGCACAGCAGCCAAGATATTAGCTGGCACTCATTTGGGGGAACTTCACTGGCTTCTGATTTCCATTGGAAAGTGCTGATTCTAACCAAGAAAGCTATTTATAGCCTGGGGGCTCTTTCCCTGTAAGAACCTTCCTTTCAGTGGAGATAGGATCAAGCCCTTCCAGAAGCTAGAGGGGGCTGTCACTGCTGAACTTGGGATCCGTCATTACTGCCAGGTTTTTTATTTATTTGTACTGTTTATTTTTAGTACTTTTGAATATTGTTTCTACTTTTGCTCCTTTTATTGAAATCAAGGATATTTAAGTGGTTATTTGTAAGCTGCTCTCAGGAAAAGGAAAAAGGAAAAAAGGAAACTTGCATGGGCCTCTGGTTCTATGTTTGTTAGAGGCAGGGCCGGCCCACCCATGAGGCAAGGTGAGGCAACCTTATTCCCAAGCAGGGAAGGAGACGCCATTTTGTGGTTCGCCTCAGGTGCCCAAATGTCTTGGGCCAACCGTGGTGAGAGGGATTATGCTCCCTTCATCTTGCTTTGGGAAGGGCAGCAGGGTGCCTGCAGGGTGCTTCTCGGTTAACAGTGCCAGCCCTGTATCTGTGCCCAAGTGGCGTGAAACCTGGCGGGCAGCACGGTGACTCGGAGAGCACGGAAAGCTGCAGCTAAGCACTTTGTTAGTCTGCAAAGTGGTTGCCAAGTTAACAAGATATGCCCTCAAGTTGCTGCTGCTGTCGTTTCACATTTAATTAACGCTAAACCTAAAGCAGAGTTGGCTGCTGCAGAACAGCTTTGTTTGCTGGGCGCCCAGCTTCTTTAAAAGTGTCTCCTCCTCGACAGCAGTTGGCCAGCTTTTCCCTTCCTCCTCTTGGCCTCCTCCCTCCCTGGGCAAAGGAGCCCCTTTACCCCCGGAAGACCCCAAAGTGTCAGCCAAGGGACCTTTTCGTTTGGCACTTTCGTTGGCTATCTGAGCTGCCAAGGCTCTTCTTCCTTGAGAGCAGATTTTGAATGAAAATGGATGAAGTGGGTCTTCTGTGAGCTGGTGGATCTCACTCCATTCTGAGTATAAGATGCAGTTTGTGTTTTCAAGAAAATTGCGCATGTTACAAAGATTAAGCTTCCTGGTCTTTCTCTGGAGAATCAGGCCTGGTGGGTTCCTTACACAGTATTCTGCGACCAGTCAATAGTTTGTGGAGACACCTCCAGGTTTAAGAGCATGCCTGGAGGAGAAATGGAATCCTCTGCAGCTGTGCTGAGGTTTGTGTTGGGCTGAAAGGGGTGCATGAACATCCCGGGGATCAGCTGCCACCCAGTGACCCTTCCCATTGCCCCAGGGCGGGTTCAGCACCGGGAGTGGAGCTTCTCTTCCCCCTGGGCTGGGAAGCCAGTTTCCTCCGGACGTTCGCTGCCCGTTCAATGCCGGCACCTGGGAAAGCAGAAGAGCTGCCTGCAAGCCGAGACATGGGACGTCGAATCCTCTGACGTCTCCAGATGTAATTGTCTCAAAGGGGAATCAGAAAGCACAGCTCATCAGGGGAATAATCACGCATAAACACAGGATTTCGGTGAGATGCTGAGCGTGATAATAGGCTGGGCCCCTGCAAGAAAGATTACAGAGCCAGGCGGAAGCTTTTAAGCAGCGACACTGTAGTTAACCACCCAGCTGGCTACTTCGAGAGGATTTAATGGTAATCAAAACTGTTGCATGCGGCTGCCTCATCTACACCTGATATTGATCATCAGCTGCAGGGAGGCATCTCATCTCTTGTAGCAGCTGGACTGGCTTTGGTAGCGAGGGAATAAATATATCACAAAAGAACCCCGCTAACTCCCCTCCCCCTCCCCACAAAGCACCCAGCGACATTGCCACGTGGCTGGAAGAAGACCATGCCTGGCAGCTTCTGGAACATTGGCATGACTTGGGCAGAGAGAGATCACCCACATTTGACCACTTGCAGTGTCATCCTGTTAAAAATGCACAGAGTGTGGTTCTGAGAGAGGAGGAGTTGTGTTTTATGTGAAGGATGTGTAGACTTGTGAAGAAATACATGACTGGAGCATAGAAAACAGATTGAGAGTATAGGGGTAAAAACTGTAGGAGACAGAAGCACCTTACTGGGGGGTGTCTGCTGTAGACCTCCATGCCAGACTGAAGGCTTGGGTGATGCAGATTACCAACCATTCAAAAAAGAGAGATATAGAAGTCATGGGAGACTTCAACTTCCCTGATATCTGTTGGAATGCAAACTCTGCCAAGAAGGTGAGGTCCAGCTTGCACTCTGGACTCTAAAAAGGCCAATTTCAAAAAGCTTAAGGAGCTGCTGGGTGAGATTCCCATGTTCAGAAATACTCAAAGAGAAGGGAGTCCAAGTTGGATGGGGATTTCTAAAAGGAGAAACTGGAGTTTCTGTGAAACGCAGTTATTATATGCGTCTCAGGCTCTCTCCACACACACACACACACACACACCAACTACTGGTATGTTTGACTCTCGAGAAGCCTGCTTGATGCAGCATTTCCAGAGTAGTTGAGATTCTTGCATTGCAGGGGTTGGGCTAGATGACTCTTGGGGTCCCTTCCGACTGCAATTCTATGATTCTAAGCCCGAAAAGAGAGGTGGCACCCCCTGGCCCATCCTCTTGGCAGAGAGGGCAGAGCAGCGCCACCCCCAGGTAGCTAGAGGAGAGGGGCCTTCCGTGAGTCCGAGTGGAGCTCTGCTTCCCAGTGGGAGCCGAAGGCAGAAAGGTTTTGGATGGACGGCAGCCTCCCTGGGACCGTCTCCCGTTTAATTCACTCTCAGCCGTACAAATTGCCAGGAGTTTAAAAGGTGTCAATTAATGGCTCCTGAGTTACAGGTCAGAGGCAACTGGAAGCCCCACAAAGGCTTGGGGGAGAGCAAGGGAAATGCCACTGTCCTGATTGACAGAAGCTTCGCAATTCGCCCATGACCCATTTTTTCACTTTCTTCTTCATTTTCTTCGGGTTGCTTGGCAACAGATGGTGCATTCTTAAAAAGGCTAAATCCCAAGCTTTGAGCGCAGGCTCTGCGATGAGGCAGGTCGTGCGTTTTCCTCCCCAGGCTGGGTAGTTGCCAGGGCTGGTTAGGATGAGTAATTGTTCCCCTCATGGGTCCACCTGGGCCTCTGCCTTTCATTCCATCCTTTCTGCCGCTTGCCCTTTGTGAGCTGAGACATTTGCCACAGGAGCCAACCCATCTTGCTAGACACACACACACAAACCTGTTTTGGGGCTGCAGGGAGAGAGGTGGACCCAAAAATGACTTTAGTCCAAACGCATGCAGGTTGTACCTTCAGGTTGGCTTCAATATCGCATTTGCATACCAGAGATTGCTTCCAGAATGACTTCTGAAAAGGCTGCCTGCCTCTGGAAAGCAGGTTTTCCATAAGGATTCAAGAGCAAGCTGTGAGATGCTGGCTTGGTTCCTTTCTGCTCAGTGTACCACCCCAGGAAACAGCCGCAGGAGTGGCAGATGTTCATGTCACATGATTTTTACCCGTGTCGCAATAAGCAGCCGTGCGGACAGGTTCCAAAAGAGCTTTCCTGTGAGGATCCAGGACCAAGTAAGAGGGTTACAGCTTTACCCCCTGGGAATGAGCTCAGCTTCTGCTGGGGATTGTCCAAGCTCCGTGCCAAGATCACACGCAGGGTTGTTTTTGTATCGACTGGAGAATCAATGGCTCTAAACTGATGTGAAAAGCAAACGGCAGCCTGTCTTCACATCTTGAGGAAACATCATATTGGGCTGCCTGGGAAAGAGAGGATTGCCAGGCAGAGCCCAGCTCCCTCTGCCAGTTGTCTCCCTCTGAGAAGTCTCAGGTCTCCCAACCTCATAGCTGGCAGAGCTCTCCAGGCCCTTCTGGGTGGGTGAAGCATGGTCTGGCGGCCTCAGCTTATATGTGCAAGATTTCAGCTGGTTGTGAGGAAGGATGCAAAGCGGTGGCACTGCATCTTTTTCCTTCGGCCTGGAATCCCTCGATCCTTCTCCCTGTCCTCAGCAAATGGTGCATTTCTTTAGGAAAGCTGAGCCTAATACAGCAGAGGGCATTTGGGGCAGTGGGGGAGTGAGGGGGATGCTTTTTTAAGGCAGGAGACTGAGCTACACGACAGTGCGCTCCCTCCTTGCTCTGTGTCCCTTGAACATCTTGAGACTTAGGCTGGAGCTCTTGACTCCGTCCCCTGCTGTCCCGCACTGCACAGGGAGGAAGGGGGCCGTTCTCCCTGCCCTCCCAGGCAGCCTTGTGGAGCCTCCTCACGCCCATGATCTCCTCTTCCTGGCTTGCTTTCAGTGAGTGCCATAACTCCTCCGACCGGATCAAAGTGCGGGTCTGGGACGAAGACGACGACATCAAGTCCCGGGTCAAACAGAGGCTGAAACGGGAGTCTGATGACTTTCTGGGGCAGACCATTATTGAGGTGCGAACCCTCAGCGGGGAGATGGACGTCTGGTACAACCTGGGTAAGGAACCTCTTTGCTTGCTGGCATTTAGGCAGATGCTGAATGGGAAAAGGGGCGTAGCTCAGGGGTGGAATATCTGCTTTGTAGGCAGGTTAAATGGTCCTGGGCCTACGCTCCTTTAGCTTCAGTTGGAAATACAGCTTTGTAGACATGTGGATAGACTACCTTCAAAAATAAAGGGAAAGCTGCAAAATCTTTTCACCTGGAAGCCCTCTCAGAGTCTGGCAGAGAGGCCACAGAAGTGGCTTCCCTGAGCCTTTCCCTGCAGTGCTTGCCTTCTGAGCTCTGACTCGGCTGCACTGCCAGGAGTGTCTGCAACCTCTGACTGGGCTCAGAACCCAAATCCACTGCCTCTTGCTGCGCACAGAAGCAAGAGAACAGCTGCCACGAAGACTCCCCCAGAAGAGTGTTGTGGGCAGAAGAAAAGCCGTCCACAGACACCTCTAACACCCCCCACGAGGCAGCAATATTTGGGGAAGAGTCTGGCTTGGTGAGAGCTCCAGGCAGATGGTGCCTGAGTTTGGGGGGAGGGCTTGGTTGCCTGCAAGAGTCCTCCGCTGCCCCCCTGCTCTGCTGAGCCGCCTCCTGCTTTCTTGCCTGCGCTCTCACGGGGAGGGAAGGTTTGTGGGGGACATTTCAGAGAGGGGCACTTGGCTGTGTCACAGAGGGAACTCTACCTCCTCTCACAGCCTGTGAAGTTGTCCTGTTCTCCGTCTTCCTGGTGGGCAGCTCCAAGGCAGGTGCTCCCAAGGCGTCCTGGAGTTCACTTTTGGCTGAGTCGTCCCAGGGCTCTGAAGACATGGAAGCCTCCTTCCGCCTCTGCCCTTGTCTCCTTCCTCTGGAATTGGATCCCCTGGGAGGAAAGGGCTGTTTCAGTTTCTTGGAAGCCCAAGGCCTCCAACTCCAGGCTTTTATAGCCAAGGGCAGGATCCTGCCACTGACATTTCAGTGACCGAGGGGACACAGGGCTGCAGAGAATGGAGAATGGGCGGCAAAGTTTGCTTGTGAGCCAGGTAGGCAGGAGCAGGGCTGTCTTGTTGGCACGGTTCTCTGTCTGCAGAGCCCCAACGCTGATCTTTTAAGAGGCCCACAAATGGGAGAAGGGGTGCAGTCCTAGCCTTGGGGTACAGAGCGCAGGGTTAACTCTGTTTTTTAAAAGAAAAGGTTTCATATTTTTGGTTTTTCAAAGACTGACAAACATACAAATTACAAAGTCACAAATCACATACATTTCTGATACACATATATTTGACTCCCCCCCCCCCTTTGTGGTTTCTTTTTGTTTAAAATTTCCATACTGCATTTTCCACATTGCTCCATCTTTAAGTTATTATCTAGTTTCTCTTAACAATACATTTAGCTGTTTGTTTTACGTTAACCCTCGCAGGGTTAGCTCCGGCTGCCCCTCCCCTTTCTTCCTCCAGCCAACCTTGCTGTGCTTTTGTGGAGGCTCAGGGTTTCCCTCTTGAAAATGGGCTCGTTTTTCCTTTTAGAAAAAAGAACAGACAAGTCTGCTGTGTCCGGTGCCATCCGCCTGCAGATCAACGTGGAGATTAAAGGTGAAGAAAAGGTGGCCCCTTACCATGTCCAGTACACCTGCCTTCATGAGGTAAGCTCTGCAGAATGGTGGAGGCCCAAGGCGGCAGCGTCTTTTACAAAAAGAATGTTGTGGCACAGCGAATTCAGCATCCCCAAAGGTGGTTCCTCTGACTCTGGAAACCCCTCTCTCTCGCCTGCATCTCTTGGACTCCAGGGAAGCTGGCAGGCTAGTGGGGCAGAATGGGGGGAGATTCTAGACAGACAGAAGCATGTCCTCCTTCACATATGCTTAAGCTATGGATTGCGCTCCTGCAAGACGCCATGACGGCCACCAGCTTGGACTGCTTTAGAGAAGGATGAAGCAGATTAATGGAGGAGGAGGAGAGGGCTGTTGATGGCTACGAGACTCCTTGGCTTTGCTCTGCCTTCCCTGTTGGTGGCAGGGATGCCTCTGATTGCCAGGTCCTGTTTTGGCTTCAGGCGTCTTGTTAGCTTCTCCAGAAAAGATTTGCAGTCTGCTGCCCAAAACAGTCCTCTGCTCTTGTGGGCACAGCCTGCTTCTGTTTGTGCAGGGTGGCCCCCTGCCTAGGGAAAGAGAGGCACGTCCGTTTCCTTTGCTTATTTATTAGCTGACTTTTAGCTGCTGCTCTGGAATAAGCAAGTTCATGGCCTGCTGGCATCTCCTGCACTGCAGCCTCTGGGCTCCGATTAAAATCCTGGAAGAATCCTGATTCTGCAATGATTAGACGGTCATGTCCTCAAAGTTTCAACAAGGAACCAAATGGAAAGGAAGATGGACTCCGTCTTCCCAACGTTGTCCTTTTCAGGCTGGGTTGGCTGAAGGGCCTTTTGCAGTGCTGTGACTGTTCATTACTGAGCTCCAGAGCGGACAAGAGCTGTCCCTGAGCAGGCTGACAAGATGGGAAGCTCAAAGATGATTTGCGCCTGAAATTGAGCCAGCGGGGATGTCATTAGGAACTTCATTTGCATGACAGCAGCGAAGAATAGAAAGCTGGCCAGTAATGAATGTCTAGCAGGACACCAGTATGTGAACTGCTTAAGCCATTTCCTCGCCTTCTTTCGCTGCCCGGCCACCTGATGGTTTCATAGCCCCTCCAAAAGGGGGGTTAATTGGGGTCACTTTAGGGAGTCCCATTTTGCTCTGGGAAGTGTGATTCAAGCTCCACCCGAGTTGAAGCAGGCAAGCTGGGTCGCCATCAGGCCCCTTGCCGCCAACTGGCTCATCCTCTGGGGCTGCCTGGCCTGTTTAAGGAAGCGCTTTGCTACAGGCCGGCCTCACAACCTTCTCTGGTTTTGCCTGCCCAGCAGAGCTGCCCAGTCTGTGACCTGGTTCTGTCCCCTTCACGGTTTCCTGGTCGCTTGTGGAGAACAGAAGAAGAGCCTGCTCCATGCAGAGGGATAGTTGGAGAGAAGCAGCACACTGATCTTGGTAGCTCAGACACAGAAGAGGAGCATTTCGGACCCTGCATGCCACCACTCAGGCATCGAGGGCCGCAGCTCTATAGTCACTTCTATCCCACCTTCGCACAGAGCTCATGGGTGACATGCCCTGCCCATTTTATCTTCACAACACCCCTGTGAAGTAGAAAGGGTGTTGAGGTCACCCAGGGAGGATTTGAACTCTTGGCAATAGCCCTCACCCTGAGCTTTAGCTTTCTGCAGAAGGGGCTGATTAACCAGAAAAGATTTGGGTGGGGCAGCAGAGGTTGTCAGGATGCAGTGCAGGGGGAGAGAGCAGCCTTCAGGCCCGGGGGAAGGCGAGGGTGGGGGACAAAACCCCACAGGTTTCCCCAAACTACGAAGGCAGGTGGACTTTGGCCACTGGGCAGCTGCTTTCTGAGTTCTTTAAGAGTACCCCGTGTATGTCAGTGATAAAGGGAAACCTAACTATGAGGGTGCTGTGTACCTCTCCGACCTTCTGCTGGGCCCACACCCAAAGCAGTGCTGTGTCCGTGTCTGTGGCAGCAGCAGCAGCAGCCCCTGCGTTGATGTGCTGGTCTCCTCCTTTTCTGCTCCAGAACCTCTTCCACCACCTGACAGATGTGCAAGGAAACGGGGTGGTGAAGATTCCCGATGCCAAAGGGGACGACGCCTGGAAGGTTTACTTTGACGAGACGGGCCAGGAGATTGTGGACGAGTTTGCCATGCGCTACGGGATCGAGTCCATCTACCAGGCCATGACGTGAGTTCCTGTCCGATGACGAGCAGCCCTTTCATCCCGGGTGCCACTGAAAGGCCCATTGCGGAAAGGTTTCCTGGTTAGGAAGGGGCGGGCTTGGCTTTGATGCGAGAAAGTCGAGTTGTGATGGCGGGACTTTTGAGAACCATCGTCCTTTAAAAACCTGTCTTCTGCAAACTCTTTTGCAGAATATGATCCTGGCTTCCATTTAAAATGCCAGTTTTGCCAACTGCAGGGTATCTTCTTTTGCTGCCTTGTATCTTAATGCTGCTCCCTTATTCTGGGATGCCAGAGAGAGGGCCGGGTGGGGCTGGAGGGGGCTGGGGCTCCAGCAGAATACGTCTGGTGCTCCCCTTGGGGAAACTGGATCCAGGTCCCCAGGGAGGCTCAGGGAGCTTGTAGGTTCCTCTGGGCTCATCCTGCCATCCTCAGGAAGGAAGTGGCCTCATTTGCATTTTCTCATTTAATTGCTCTCATTAAAGTGCAGAAAAGGAACCCTCCCGCAGGAAAACTTAAAACTCATTCCCCCAGCACTAGAGCTTGTGGGATGATTAAAGTAAACAATCAAAGAAAAACCGCTATAAATAAGGGAAAACAGTGCTTGAAAGGGGATTATGTCACGAGACGTGACAGGAGAGAAGCACTCTCTAATTAATAGAGTTGGCGAGAAAGAGAGAGGCTGAGCAAGTCTTGCTGGAAAGTTGCTAGAGGGGAAGGGCGGAGCTGAGCAGAGAGGCTCTTGCTCCAGATTCCTGAGCTCGAGGCGAAGCAACAGGAGGCTCTGCTCTGCATCCCAGGTCCTGGGAGTCTCAGGTGCGGAGAGCCCTCCTCCTCCTCCTGCTGCTGCTGCATTTGCTTCCCAGGAGAGGCAGCGAAGGATGCCTTGCCGCCGTTGGGGATGTCCTTGCGCTCAGAGCCTCAGAGCGCTGGGCAGAGGCAGGGAGGCTTAGGTTCCTGGGCACTGGATAAGTTTATTCCCAGCTGCTTCCTTCTTCTGGCGCATCTTTTAAGGCAGTCTGTAAAACCAGCAGGCTGGTTAGCCGTGCTCCCTGTTGTGGCCTCGTGGATGCTGGGGGTCAGGCAGAGATGACTTTGAACCTTTCCTGGCAGCATCTGGACCACCTGGCACCAGCCCACTTGCAGCCAGGGTTCTTTATGGTGTGAAGCTCTTTGCTGTGTCATTCTGTTTGGGATGGATCATGGGATGGCTCTTGCTCATCTTCAGTGCCTATTCTGGGCTATGAGTGGGATTCCCCCTCCCCCCACACACCTGAGCCTCTCTGCTAGATCCTGAGTCCTCTCTCCACCCCCACTTCCCCCACAGTGTGGTGCCTCATCCACTCTCTTGAGTCACTTGGAGCCATTTGCTCTGGAGGAAGCATGGGGGGTGGGGAGGAGGAGATTTTTGCTCTTGACTTGCGCCCTGTGGCCTGGTTTTTGCAGGGAGGGGTGTGTGTGTTGGAGTGGATGAGCTCCTGCTGCCCGCGCCCCAGCATCTCAGTCACCCTGTGATTTCTGGCACAACAGAGGTTGGGTTGATGCTTGGTAGGAGAAGGGGGAGTCTTTTTTTGAAGATAAAAGGCACCTTACGCATGTCCTTCCTTGAGATGGCTCTGAGCATCCCTGCAGCTTCTGCCTGATGGCCCCCATGGCTTCTGTTCCCCCAGGCATTTTGCATGTCTCTCCTCCAAGTACATGTGCCCGGGGGTGCCAGCAGTGATGAGCACCTTGCTGGCCAACATCAATGCTTACTATGCTCACACAACAGCCTCCACCAACGTGTCTGCCTCCGACCGCTTCTCTGCTTCAAACTTTGGGGTAAGTGCCCCTGCTGTCTCTCCCCCCCCCCAGCTTGCTTGCTTGTGGGTCCAGGTTCAAGGGGACAAGGAACATCATTCTGTGGGTTGGAAGAAAGGCTGCCGCTTCTTCCTGCCAAGGCAAGTTCCTTTGCGCTCACAAAGACACTTGCCCGAGTGATGCTGATGTAAAAATTGGGGTTTGGCTTTTGTTGCCCAACTCCCCTTGGGACTGAGTCACCTGAGTCCATGATTGGTCAGAGAAGAATGGATGGAGGCAGGATCCAGTGGGAAGCAAGGCAGATCTTTATTTTTCTGTTGCAACAGAGTTCTCTCCCCTCCTTCCAAGGAGGAGGAGACCCTGAACAAAAGTGTGCAGGAACCTTTAAAGACTTTTGACATTGCCCAACCCCCTTAGCCAAAGACCAGCCCCAAATCATCATACATACATCACAGAAGGAGGCAGTTTACAGCAGAAATCCTGTCTGCCAGGATACCTGATAATGGCTGCTGGTTGCATTACCTGGGCAGTCTCGCCATTCTTTTGTGATGGTTAATACTTTAGGATTTGTAGGCGAAAAGACAATGGGAAGGCTTCCCCCATTTGCCTCCCTTACTGCAGAGGAATATTTGAGGTCATTGGAAGAGTCAAAATGGCTTCAGGATTGCTCTCCTGTACTAGTTCAGACACATGGCTTATATAGTTAGATGTGTGTGCATTTATGAATATTTATTCTATATTTGAGACCTTAGAATTCTTATGACAATGCCAGGGGCCTGCTCTGCCTGAACTGAACCAATTGGTGTTTGCATGCGGTTCTTTTGCAAAGAGGATTTTTGATGTTGCATGCCTGGTAATGTAACAATCTCAAAATTGTTTGTGGTGCCGCTCTGTGGTTTTAAAGCAGAGAACAAAACCAAGCAGTGATGTACCAGCCCTTTAAAGTGGGCAGTGAAAATGCCTTTTAATCCTTTCAAATCTCCAAGGCCTCAAGAGTTGCAAAATAACACTGATTGGATGTTTCCCCTTACTGTAAAGTAAGTGGGGCTGCTCTAAATCTTCACGGGATTCCTTTTTCCCACAGAGGGGTGATTCCCAAGGGATCCTATTTATTTCCTGACAGAGCAGCACTCCTCAGGGTGGATTCCTCTGCCACCATGTTACTCCTCAGGCCTGGGGGCCCAGTGTGGCCCTTTGGGCATCTCTTTCACACTCTGGACTCTGTGCAGGCCACACCCCTCTCCCCCTAGGCCACGCCCCTTCAAGGGCCCTGCTTCACGCCCTTCTCAGGTGCCTTTGCCTGGCTGGAATATGCCCTTGAAGTGTGACGGTGCCTCTCGCTTGCCTGAATGGAAGGTGGAGCAAAGTGTGTGCAGAAAAAGCATCTTAGTCTTTTGCAGCCTGGTGTCCGAATGTGGTCTGCTCACTTTTGCCACTGCCAGGGCAACCCTGGGAGGTTGCAGCCTTCGGACAGAAAACAATTCTGCACCCACTGCTTCCATGGATGCAAACCTTTTCACTCTGTTTGTGTGTCCCAACAGACTGTAGGAATGTGTGGCCCTTTTGCGGGGGGAGAGAAATGTACCCCAGAAGGGGAGCTCCCCTTTAGGCCTGGAAATAGGTAAGGACCAGATTTTGGCCGCCCCTCTAACACATCCTCTTCTCCTCCCGCACACAGAAAGAGCGATTTGTTAAACTTCTGGACCAGCTGCACAATTCCCTCCGCATCGACCTGTCCATGTACCGGGTAAGAGCCACACAGAGAGATTGCGAATAGTTCTCGGCACTCGTGACCCCCCCCCCCGAGCCTTCAAGTGCCTCGCATTCATTATGTCTGTAATCCTCACTGCTGTGCTGTAAAGTAGGCCAGCCTGATTATCCCCTTGTTGGCCTGGGAGGGTGAGAGAGGCTCGTCTAGGGTTTTTGACTGAGGCAGGGGGCTTCCTGGCTCCCACTGAGTGGAGTCCTGCTAGTCCTTTCTGCTTTTTTAGAAATAAACCAAGGGTAAGAAATGTCTGAGCAGAGAAAGGCTGGGTGGGTGGGGAGTTGTCCTTCCACTTTCCAACTCAGAAATCCTCCTGTGGGAGGAGGACACTTCAGAATTTAAAAATGGAGTGTAATAGTGACCTTTTGCAGAGTTGTCGTGCTCCCATCTAAATTAGCAAAGATTGGGAACAGGATTTGCATCTCTCGCCGGCATGATAGTGCCCTCTCCAAAAGACTTGGGGTGGGGAGGGGGGCCGCGCTCTTGCCTGCAGCTTCTGCACTATGAACCGTGGTCAATGTGTCTGCCCAGACAAATCCAGCATCACTGCACCCCTGCCAGGAAAGCCCAGCCTGTCACACTCAGGATTCAGTTTGGATGGCTCTTAGTTAGGATCCCTTGACGGATGGTTTCACTGGGCTCAGCTGAATGGCATCAACTAAAGCAAGCCTCTTTGCCAATTATTTTCTCTTTACCCCCTTCAAGGTGACCTTAGGAGGACTGTGATACCTAAATTGGGTCTTTATCGTGTTTTGGATAGCCTCTGTTCCCATTATTATTGCTATAGCAATGCAGAGCATGGCAGGGAGTTTCTCTTCCTTGCGCTCAAGCAGAGAGAGCTGCTCTGCCTTGCTATACAGCCAGTTCGGCACGTGGTGACGATGCTGAGAGTTTCAGTTTCATTTTTGCAGTTTGGGGTTCTGCATAGCAATAAACAAAAAAGAATGTGCACCACCATTGGCTAGAAACAGTGCGAGGAAATGGCCTTTGGGAATGGTGTAATTATACATTGTAGAATAATACCGCTCGTTATGGTGTGGGGGGAATAGCTAATCCTTGGATGAGATGCCGGTTCATTCTGCTGCCAAAAATAGTAGCCTAGTGTGAGCTGCAGTGAAATGTAATTAGATCTAATTTGTAATGATAAGACTCTGTTGCATAAATGGGCTCCTAATTGATTGTCCCCAAAGTGCAGCTGACGTTCTGTCTTGGGGAGCGAAGCCCTTCCACATTAATTAAAGGTGTCTTCTGCCCTGGAAACGTCAACAAGGAGGGAGGGCAGCTCCGGCTCAGAAGCCAGCAGGGCCAGAAGCATCCAGAGAGGTTTCTTTCTTGTTGCCTTGGCTCTTGCTCACAGCCAACTTTTAAAAGGAAGCATCCAATCTGTTTCCGTGACGTTTATCGTTCTGAGGATGCCTTAACACAGAGTGAACCAAGCGGGTGGCCGTTGGGTGAATTGGTATCATTGTTGTGACCAGGGACATCCTGCACTGAGGGGGAAGTCTCCCTTCCTTGTGCCCATCCCTGCCGCCCCTCATCCCAGTCTCGTTTTGCTATAAGCAGTTTTTCCTGTCAGGTTAGACTCCTGCAGGGATGTGGTCTTCTAAGCGATGTGAAGCTCCCATCAGCACCAGCCACCAAAACCAGTAGTCAGCAGTGATGGGAAGTCCCCAAAACACCTGGAGGGTCTCAGGTTCTCCACCTTTGGAAGAGCCTCCCGTGCCGCTGCCTGCTTGGGCCACTGAGCTGGGTGTTTGTCCCTGGGTGTTTGAGCCATGCTCACCTTTTTGCCTTTTTTAGAAGGGGATTGGTTTTTCTGCCAACAGAACAACTTTCCAGCCAGCAGCCGAGACCGCTTGCAGGACTTGAAATCTACTGTGGACCTGCTGACCAGCATCACCTTTTTCAGAATGAAGGTAGGGGTCTTCCTCCCGGTGGCTGTTCCTGGGCAAAGCCAAGCTCTCACTCTCTGGCAGAGACCTCCTCCTCCTCCTCTCTTTCTCTGGGGAGGAGTTCAAGAAAAGCACTCTCAGACTATCCAGTCTGGACTTGTCCACACTTTTGCCCTGTTCTGTCCAGGCACAGCTCTGTGCTTAAAAGCTCCAGGCATGAGGTTTTTTCCCCTGAAGCTTTCCCTGCAAAAACTCGCTCTTTAATGCTCAGTTGGAGCAAACAGCAGTTTGGGTTTTCTGCGGATTGCCATTTGCTCCAATTGAGCTTCAAAGAGTAGGTTTTTCATGGGCAAAGCTCCGGAGCAAAAAAGGGTGCTGCTCGGACATGGAGCTTTAAAATGCAGACTGTGCCTGGAAAGAGCGGAGAAATGTGAAGTGTGGAGAAGCCTTCAGCCTCCTTGTCCAAGGAGAGGTCAGCCTTTGCCTCCGAATGCAAGGTCTCTCCTCCAGCGTGGTGTAGTGGTTAAGAGTGGTAGTCTCCTAATCTGGGGAACCGGGTTCGCGTCTCCGCTCCTCCACATGCAGCTGCTGGGTGACCTTGGGCCAGTCACACTTCTCTGAAGTCTCTCAGCCCCGCTCACCTCACAGAGTGTTTGTTGTGGGGGAGGAAGGGAAAGGAGAATGTTAGCCGCTTTGAGACTCCTTAAAAGGGAGTGAAAGGCGGGATATCAAATCCAAACTCTTCTTCTTCTTCTTCTTCTCCATCCTTCCAGCAAGTGGAGATTCTGCTGCAGGTCCCAACTGAGTTGTTATCGCATCTCGCTCACTGATGTGGCTCTGAACTTTCCCGTGTGCTTATCTGACAGCCTTATTCATTTACCAATTAATTAAATGCTGCTTATTTGTAAATATCCCTGGAAACAAAGTTAAGTACTGGAACAAAACAATTCATTTTACAGGAACAAGAAGCCCATTATTCACAGTGAAGGCTGCTGATTGGTAATGAAATCTGCCTTTGTGCTTTTCCAGCTAACGGGGAAGCCAAGTGATGATTTCTGACACCCGTAAAGCTATTACCGCTTCGATGTGAGTGCTGGTGCAGGAAGCGGCAGGCACACCTGTTTATTTTATCTGAACAAACAGGCTTATTCTGCTCCTGGAACATCAATACCTGCGCTGTCAAGTTCTTTTTCAGGCCAGGTGTCTGAGTTTGTTTTGACTGCTGCAGAAATTCAGAATAAACGTTCTGCAATGGTGTTTTCCTCTGTTTGCAAATGTTCTGAGAAGCCGCATCTAAGGTTTTCCCTCTTCTAAAAATTCTGGTTTTTCAAGCCGCGGGGGTCCCGTGCATTTTCCAGAGCACCAGGTTTCTCACACCCTTTGTAGGCAACAAAGCCTTGGCGATCTGACTGCCAGCCTCAGAGGCGGCGCGACTTGTGGCACTTGCGGCTTCTCTCTGCCTCCCACCCTCTCCTGCCTTCCTTTCCAGGTCCAGGAATTGCAGAGCCCTCCTCGCGCCAGTCAGGTGGTGAAGGATTGTGTCAAAGCCTGCCTCAACTCGACGTACGAGTACATCTTCAACAACTGCCAGGATTTGTACAGCCGCGAATACCAGACAGACCCTGTGAGTCGAGGGTGACAAGAGCATTTGTATTCCACTTCAGCTGGAACGCCCTCCCAGAGTGGCTTAGTAAGGGGTCTCTGCCCTTAGGCACATGTTCCAGCTCAGTCCACGCTTTAAAGCTCAGCGCCAGAGCATCCCCTGCCAGCGCTCGCCCCAGGGAAACCCGCATTTCACCGCTGAATCGGAGCAAATGGCAACCCACAGAAAAACCAGTTGTCGTTACTCTGATTTAGCGGTGAAACGTGGGTTTACCCCTAGAAGGTGCCGGGGGGGGGGGCACACACTTGGAGAAAGAGCTTTAAAGCCCCGGCCTGTGCCTAGAAATGCAGCACAAAAAGCAGACTGGATGAAGCTTCAGAAACACGACCCAGAGGGTGGGAGGGAGAAGGAAGCCCAGATCTCAGTTGCAGAGTTCTGAAAATGAGAAATTTGGAGAGCAGCGCACCAACTCCAGGGAGCCCTGTGGGCCCAGGAACCCACAATTTTATTGCTATGGGTGCCCGGCTTCCCTCTTGCGCTCTGGCAGAAGGCGCAGGCCCTGGCCCAGTTGTCCATCTGCTGCCCTTTGCTTTTCCTCTAGAACAAAGCTCAGGACATGCCGCCCGAGGAGCAAGGCCCCAGCATCAAGAACCTGGACTTCTGGCCCAAGCTCATCACCCTCATTGTCTCCATCGTCGAAGAGGACAAGAACTCCTATGCCCCCGTCCTCAACCAGTAAGAGCCCCTCTTGCTTTGCTGCCGGAAGCAGACTCCGTGAGCCGGCAGGATTCGCTTCGCCTGCCTGTCTTCTTTGCCTTTCTGCCTTTTCTTGTCTCATCTGCCTTTCTGACCTGTCTGTCTCTTTGGGGTGACAGTCTTTCGTTCCCACTCAAACCCCTGCAGCGTTAGAGCTCAGATACTCTCCTGACGAGTGGGGTGAGAGCAGCTCCTCTTTGGGCTGGCCTTCCAGGTGCCTTTTTCTCTCCCCCCCCCCCCCGCAAGAGCTCTGTGTGGATGTTAGGTCTAAGCGGGGCTGGGGGAGGGGCTGCGTGCGTAGGGCAAGTGAATAACGCAGCAAGGTTGTCAAAGGAGCAAGAAGGGCAGGATGTAGCCCAGGGGGCTCTCACTCAACCCAGGGATTTGTGGTAATTCGGGAGACGGGCCTCAGGTTGGCCAAAGGTTGCAGGATCCTGCAGAATCCCTCTTGGCAGTGTCTTCTGAGAGCGATCCACCGTCAGGGATCTTCCCTTCCCTTTAGGTTTCCTCAGGAGCTGGCTGTTGGGAAGATCAGCGCCGAAGTCATGTGGAACCTCTTTGCTCAGGATATGAAATACGCCATGGAAGGTAGGTGGCTGGTCTTGGCATTCCTTACTGCTGCAGAGGGTTTTACAAAAGCGCTTCCCGGCCTTTGGCCCAGGTGTTTTGCAGGAGGTCCTTGCTCCCTGCTGATGAGCACATTTGCCAAGGCCGGCAGTGGGCTGGAGCGGCTGCTTTTAGTGCCTTTTGATTTCCAGGAGGCTTCTGTCGAGGCTCCCAACCAGCCATAAATGACATGGGAGCTTTCCCTGCCCTGCTCCAATGAGGCTCCCATGGGTCGTGCCTTCCAGCTTCTTGCTCGGCAACTGGCCAGTCACGTTCCGCTTGGGTCGAAGCCTTGCAAAGGCCGGCTGTCCTCTAATCAAATTACTTCTCCACAATGCTGCAGCCGGAATCCCCAAGCTCTGCGAGGAGCTGCCAAAAGCTCCCGGGGGAGTTTCTCAGGCCATCCGAGGAAGCCTTGCCAGCGCTGCTCTGCCAGCTCAGCACCGCTGTTGCTTCTTGCAATGGAGCTTGGCATCCTTCCCCCCATCAGGAGACTGAGGACTTGCCCTCCGCCTGCACCAGGCGAGAAGCTGCCAAGCCCTAAGAGCAGCCGCTGGCTCTGTCCTCTCTGGGCACAATCACCTTCCCATTCTCTCTCCCCCTGGACAGAGGGCAGGATCTCTCTGCCCTTAGCTCCTGAATTCATGCAGCTGGAGGACAGGAACTCCCTGCTCCCCTTGATTCGCGCTGTGGGCTAGTACCCGAGTGCAGCAGGGCAAAGAGGGTGACCCACAGTTCATGGGATGTTTCTGTGGACCTTCGTCTTGGGTCTCTGCTTCTCCTGCTCTTTGGCATCCTGGGATGTGGGGCAGGGGAGAGGGCTGCTCTTTGGCATCCTGGGATGTGGGGCAGGGGAGAGGGCTGCTTGCCCCCACCCCTGCCCCAGACCTGTTGCTGATGTCCACTTTTTCTTTGCTCCTTCTCACTGAAAGGTTTGCTCTACACTTTTATATATACGGCATGCTTTTTTTAATGTACGCTTTTAAAAATTGAAGCAGTGCTTGTGGTGGGGCTGGGGGCGGTTGCGATGGTCGGAGAGGCCTGTTGGTTGCTCCTCTCTGCACAGCCATCTGGGGAGACAGGAAGGGAGATCAGCCACATCCTGCACAGCCGGCTTGGACTGGGAACAGAACCATCCTCTCCTGAGCTCCAGTGCCTGGAGGAGGCTTGCAGAGCTGGCCAGACAGGGCTGACCACTGATCCACTGCAAACTCCCCACTCCAAACTCTGTTTGCCACCTAAATGAGCCACTAGTCTCTGGGGAGCATTTTGGGGTGGCATTCCTACTCTGGTTGTTACCTTAAATGATCAGAGCATTAGAAAAATCCAGGCATCTGAGGTTAGTTTGCTCAAGGTGAGGGATCAAACCAGCAGGAAGAATACACAAGTGTGAATACATGGCATGGATCCTGGCATTAGATACTCCTCCCCACCCTGCAATATCTTGGCAACATGCACGCTCATTTGAGTAATAATTATCCCAGGCCTCCAGCTCCTGTTTATGCAAAACACAGTGGGGGGGGGGAGAGGGAAAGGGGCCAGGCGGTTAACTGCACCGAGCCATGATGAAGCCTCCTTCTGCGGGTTTGATTTTTCAACCTTTAAAGCCGTTGCTGCCTTAGCTCCCTTTTCAATGCTCTGGGTTTGAGCATGATGCATTTTGATCATGGCTAATAGGCACAGGGGATGCGATCTGTGTTTCAAGATGTCGCTTCAGGTAATTAGCATCCAATTGGTTCTGACACCTCGAAGAGCAGGAGTGAGACACACACACACACACACTCCTGGGATTTTGTCCTCCCTCTGCTGCAGTTCTGCTGCGAAGTGGAGCTCTTCCTTAGGAGCACAGGCGTGACTCTTCCATCTCCAGTGTTTTGGTGGGCTAAGCCTCTTCCCTCTGGGCTCCTAATAATGTCTGGCCTGTGTGTGCTTTTTGTCTCACCCCCTTGCTCATCTCTTAAGTTCTGGATAGAATGAGCACCCTCAAGGCATCACGTGGTAAGAGCCTTCCCTTTGGTGACCCTTCTGAATGTTTGGCTAAAGACCTTTCCTCTCCATAGTGAGAATAATAGCACATAGCCTCCCCCCCCCCCGTGTGGTCTTCCACATTAACAGATGTAGAACGTGAAGGGAGAGATCCAGAGGGTGGTAGCATAAGAACAGGGCCTTTTCTGCGATGGCTCCCCATTTATGGGGTGCTCTCTCCAGGGAGGCTCACCTGGTACCTATCTTTAGATGCCAGGCAAAAACATCCCTCTTCTTCCAGGCCTTTGGCTAATGAAACAATCTGTAGCCTTTTAAACTGGGGGAGGGGGGTGTATGCTTTCGGTTTGTCTTGTGCTTCTATATTGCAAACAGCCCTGTGATTCTTGGACGAAGGGCAGCGTAGAAATTTAAATAATAATCATAAAGATGTGAAGGGTCCTTCTGAGCATCTCTCTCTAGAGGAGCGATTCCTGGTGAGGATGGGAGCCAACCGGAGGCTTCTCATATAGAGAGGTTTCTCTTTCCCTGGACTCCCGCCCTCTCGCCTTGCTCCGCTCCTGACATGGATAGACAGGAGGATCGGCAGCCAAGCGGCAGCTTTTGGGAGTTGGGAGTCAGGGAGGGCTGTGGGAACATTGGTGGTTGGTTCACTGCTACCTTTTCTCTGTCCAAAGCCCCACCTATATTTCGCATCCGCATGGTCCTCTTCCAGGGCGGTAAGAGCCTTTTTTCTTTCTCCCTGACTTTATTCTAGTTTAGCAGGTTCCCATCCCCCTCCCAGGCTGTGCATAGATCGCAAACCCCAAAGTGATGCTTAGTTTGCAGAGCAGACACGTCTGCCTGAGACCCTTTCCATGGCAGGCAGGAAGCAGCTTGCGTGTGTCGCTCCCCTCTGCAGAGAACCCCACCTGCTGCTGCTGCTGCTCCTCTGCTCTGAGTGCGCTTTCCCTCCCAGCTTCTTCTCAGGGTCCAGATACTGGAGGGCCTTCTCCTGGCCCACCCTCCTTCCAGAGAGCCTCACTGGGAGAGCGCCACGGCTTGGCAGTGTCCGTGCAAAGCTGTCCTGGTTTTGGGTTTTCATTTCCGAGCACAATTCAAAGTGTTGGTGCTGACCTTTAAAGCCCTAAACAGCCTCGGCCCAGTAGACCTGAAGGAGCGTCTCCACCCTCATCGTTCTGCCGTGACACCGAGGTCCAGCTCTGAGGGCCTTCTGGTGGTCCCTCGCTGGGAGAAGCAAAGTGACAGGGAACCAGGCAGAGGGCCTTCTCTGTGGTGGCACCCACCCTGTGGAACATCCTGCCACCAGGTGTCAAAAAGAAGAACAACTACCAGACTTTTAGAAGACATCTGAAGGCAGCCCTGCTTAGGGAAGCTTTTAATGTTTAATAGGTTATTGTATTTTAATATTCTGTTGAAAGCCGTCCAGAGTGGCTGGGGAAACCCAGCCAGATGGGCAGGGTATAAATAAATAAAATAATAATAATAATAATAATAATAATAATAATAATAATAATAATAATAATAATAATAATAATAATAATATTCAGATGTCCCTGGGAGGAAAAGCCTGTTGGCTATCACAGCCCTTTCTCCCTGTAGGGTCAAGTGTGAAAATTTTGGCCGTTGCCAGTGTATTGGCTTTTAGATGTCGCTGTCCAAAACTTCAGCACTGCGGTCTTAGAATCATAGAATCGTAGAGTTGAAAGATGCCCCAAGGCTCATGTAGTCCAACCCCCTGCAGTGTGGGAATCTCAGCTAGGTCATAGATGAGAGATGGCCATCCAGGCTCTTTGAAGGAGAGTCCACTACCTCTCGTGGGAGTCTCTCCACTGTCGAATGGCTCTGACGGCCAGAAGGTTTTCCCTGATGTTTAGCAGGGACCTCTTAAGTTCAGGGTATCATCTGAAGGCGCAGAAATCTTGAGAAGGTGGTCTGGCCCCTTCTTGAATGAGGAGGCACAGGATACAAATGTACACGGTGCCTTCGTGTTATGCCATTGGCTCTGTTTGCCCTGGATATTATCAAGTGGGGCTCAGTGGCATTTACCAGAAATTTTAAAGAATTTAGGCAGCCCAAGGTTAGAAAAGTTTCTGCCAGGATAGTTGGCATTTTTTGCATTGAGACAAGTGTCATGGAAACATTCTGGAAGCGAAGGTACCAAAAGCTGAAGGCCCTGCGTTGGCTTCGAAGTCTCGTCTCTCCTGGCTCTATTCTCTCCGCTCCCTGAAGATGGGCTGGAAGAGTCAGACAGCAAGAGGCCTGAGCCCAGGAAAAACCCACAGGGAGCCTCGAAGGGCCATCACACATACGGAGGAGACGAAGAGCCTGAGTGTTTCCTGTTCTCTTCAGAAGTCTTGTGGTCCTGAGCAGTAGGGGTGAAAACGGTGTCCTGAGCCTAAGGTGTGGGGAGGAATGCAGAGGTGTTCTTCAGCTGCTGGGAATCCCCTCAAGGGGTCTTGGGAATGCCCTCCATGCTGTGGAGTGCTCCTGCTGATGTGTGGTAGTGGTTGGTTGGTGTTGGCAGAACAGGAAAAGGTGGGCAGGGGATTTATTCCAATTACCTAAACCTGATTAATTTAAAATGAAACTGAAGCTAGTGATGGAATTTACCCTATTTTTCCGTCTATAAGGCGCCCCATGTATAGGACGCCCCCTATTTTGGGGAACTCCGGCTTAAGAAAATGGGGGGAGAGCTATACGATGCCCTCAAATTTTGGAAATTATTTTTTAGGGGGGAAACCTAGTCTTATACACGGAAAAATATGGTACATTGGTCCTCCAATTATTCTGTAGCAGAAGACTTCTTGCTTTCAGGAAGGCGGCTTCCTCTTACCAAATGTCTGGGGATCTCTTCGCGCCTTCAGGCTTAAATGGGTATCCAGGTGACCTCCTTTCTTTCTCTTTCTCTCCCCCAATAAGTCTTAATTACTGGCCCTTGCCCTCCTTGAGTGCTAATAAAACCCTCCTGCTGTCTGAAGTGGGACGCAGAATTGCTCTGTGCTTGCTTTCAATAAAGCCCCTTTCCCCTGGGGGCTTTCGGGATCTTAGACCGGCCTTGCAAACTCCTGGCAAACAACCTGCCGTTGGGGATTCCAGGACATTGACGCTTCCCTGGCTGCTTCTGCTGAAGAGAACGAGGGGGGCGCCCTGGTTGGGGTCATCAGCGCCAGAGGGTGGTGGCACATCCTGCTGCCCCTCATTGCCCAAAGAATGCGCAGCTCTGCTCCTGGGAGGGAAGGGGGGACTGTTGCTTGCAAGCAATGCTTTCAGCCACACATTTAGGACCTGCAGATCCTCAGGTGGCTTGAAAGAGTTAGCTGGTTAGATCTGTCCATGCCTCGGATGTGCCATCAAGTCTAAAGGCTGCTGCTGGCCTCCTGGGCTTGGCCTGCTCTTGGGTGGGAGACAGGCCAGGAGCCCCCCATGCTGCTGTCCTGAGCTCAAGCAGAAGATTGGGGGAGGTCCGTTTCACCTTGGGAAGGAGCCCAGGAGCCACTGGCCCTCGGCGAGGAGAGACCAGAAGCTCCCTGGACCTTGTAGTTGCAGCGTGTGGGTCACTTCTTGGCAAAAGGTGCCGCTCAACTTGGAGAGCACCCAGCTGTCTGCCAGAGAAGGGGGTGGACAGGAGGGACTTTGGAAAAAGAGAAGAGGAGAAATCTGTGCACAAGGTCTCATGCTTGAGGCGACTGACCTGGGGCAAGATGGAGGCATCATGCGCCCCAATGGCCTTGTGGGAAGTGTCTCTCTTGTCACCTGGGCAGGCGGGCAGTGCAACCTGTCTTAAACTTTTAGATCTGTATCCTTCTTTTCCTCCACAATGGAACTCGAGGCAAAGTCACGGGGTTCCGTGCTGGTCTCCCATCCAGCACCAGACCAGACCCAGAGCTGCCCAGCTTCAGCAAGGCGGCGACTGCTTTGTGCCCTTTTGAACTGGACCTGGCGACCTCTGTGGAGCAGGCAAATGCTTCTCCCGGCTGGTTCAGGAAGCTGCACGTGCTGGATTTGGAAGCTCGGTTTAGAGAGGCTGGAGGAGCCTGGAAATCCAGGAGGCCAAACCCAGTGCCCCCCCCCCCAATTCCTTCTGGTTTGCCCAAGGACTGGGCTGGCTTGGGTGAGACGGGGGGCAGAGGGCCCTCCTGAAGACTCTCCAGCATTGGGGGCTGCTTTTGTTTCTAGGGATTTGCTTTGTGCTTCCTCCTCTAGGAGATGTGTGCAGCATCTTAGGAGGAGGACCAGCCCTAAGAAGCTGTTCTCCTCTCATTGCCATGGCAACCAGAAACTCTTCCCATCTATTTTTGAAGTGCTGTGTGGAAAATCAGCTCCGGGCCCCAACCGGATGAACTGCCATGCCCTGCGATCGTTAGCAGGATCCCAGGTTGCGGGGATTTCGTGGGTTTTGGACATGCAGCGTGTGGCAGGGCGTTCTGCCCTGCGGATGTGCGGAGGCTCCTGTTTTTGTGGCAGGTTGCTGGGAAAGGAGCCGATTGAATTACTCACCTGACAGCATTCTCGTTCCTTCTCCCTCCCTCCCTCTCTCCTTTCTCTCCACCTTCCTCACAGAACACGAGAAGCACCGGCTGTGCAAAAGCGCCGACTACATGAACCTGCACTTCAAAGTGAAGTGGCTCTACAACGAGTATGTCTGCGGCCTGCCAGCCATCGCCGGGAAAATACCCGAGTACCCTGCGTAAGTACCTGGCTCACCCTGGGACCTCCCTTGCAAGGCACACCCCCCTTGCCACCCCTGCGCCACTGCCTCCCCTCTTCGGAAAGCGGAGGCGCCTTACGTTCTCCAGAGGATTCGGCTGTGTGGCTCACAGTGCCCTTTCCCGACGGCCTGCCTCCTTCCTCTTATGGGTACGTGGAGCAGGATGCTGCTTCCCCAGGTTAAAAGGCTCAGTGGTGCAAGGGAGGCCTTTCTGAGGTGTGGGGTTACCTCCCGGAAAGGCTGGTCTCTGCCACTTACTCTTTCGGTTGTCCAACAAGACACACATTTCTGTTGGTGTTTGTTCACCGCCACCACCCCATTCAAGAAGAAACTTTAGAGGGCTCAGCCCAGCATCACAAAAGAAGTTCCAAAGGCTGGCAGTCTGCTGCCAGAGGGCTCTGAGCTGGTAGGACAAGCCAGAGCTATCTGTCCTTGCTTAGCCCCTCTCCTGAAGGCTGAGGGGGCAGCTCTGGCCCCACAGAGGAAGAGCTGACGTAGAGTAATGGAATAATAGAATTGGGAGGGACCCAAGGGCCATCTAGTCCAACCCCTGCAATGCAGGAATCTCAGCTAAAGAATCCCTACCCAATGGCCACCCAACCTCTGCTTTAAAACCCCCAAGAAAGGAGGGAGTCTTCCACTGCTGAGCAGCTCTTACGGTCAGAAAGTTCTTCCTGGTGTTTAGTCAGAATCTCCTTTCTTGTAACTTGAAGCCATGGGTTTGAGTCCTGCCCTCCAGGGCAGGAAAAAACAAGCATCCTCCACCCTCCATGTGGCAGCCCGAGAGATATTTGAAGACAGCTATCATAGCTCCTCTCAGTCTCCTCTTTTCCAGGCTAAGCATACCCAGCTCCTTCAACCGTTCCTCATCAGGCTTGGTTGCCAGACCCTTGATCATCTTGGTTGCCCTCTTCTGCACACCTCCCAGCTTGTCAACATCCTCCTTAAATTGCGGTGCCCAGAACTGAGCGCAGTATTCCCGGTGGGGTCTGACCAAGGCAGAATAGATTGACTTGCAGCTCTGTTCTGCTCCTTTCTCTCTTAGGTCTCCAGTTTCACCCTTGAAGGGAGAGCCACAAAGGCCCTTGCCAGCCCCTCCCACTTTCCTCCAAGGGCTCAAAAAGGTTCCCCAGCCCTTCTTATAAAAGGCCAGATCAGACCCTTGGTCCATCTAGCTTAGTGGTATTGACTCTGACTGGCAGCAGCTGCCCAGGCTTTCTGGCTGGAGTCCATCCCAGCCGTGCCTGTAGCTCCAGAGCCCTTGTTCATGCAGCACTGAGCTGCAGCCCTTCATGTTTGCAAAGGGGGAGAGACCTGCACTAGCAGTGTCAGAAGCAGGGCGAACACATGCAGCCTTGCCGTTCCTTGTGTGCCATCCTAGGCCATAGAAAGGGGAGGGAGATCATAAGAGCAGGAAGAAGTTTGCTCAGTTAGCATCCTTGCTGGAAGTCTGCCAGCACTTCTTGGCAAAGCTCCAGAAATTAAATGCAGCATCTGGTTCTGGGGCTGAATTGCTCCTGTAGCTGTGAAGTTTCAGGCTGTGGATTAGAGCAGAACCTGGACCTGATTGGGGTCCAAAGCACCTCCTGAGTCTCTTGTGGGCTGGAGCAAGGCTTCCTTCCTGGCCTTGTCCTGAACAAAAGAAGGTTGTCACGCGTGATATGCTGCCTTGTTAACTGTGGCTCCAGACCTTTCTGGTCTTGTGCCTTTGGAGCCTGCGCAGCCACCAGCAAGAGCCTCCATCAGAATCCCGGCATCCTCTTGGGTGCAGCCAGGCGCTGGCTCCCTGGTCCTGGACCTGCAAAACAGTCTGAAGAAGGAAGTGTTCCGGAGTGTGAATCAGACGCCAGGATCGGCAGCCACGCTGTGCCTCTGTGTTTCTGAGCTGTGAAAGGCAGAGTGTTCGGATCACGTAGAAGAGATGGCGCGCGTTCCGTCCTGCTCATTATTAAGGGCTAATTACCCCCTTCCCCAAGCCAATTCCACGCTTCCTTTTTCTAGCCCACATGAGAATCTCCGCTGCCGGCTTCCACCACACACAGCCCCGACTCGGAGCCCAGCGCCAAGGATGATTCAGTCGCTTTCAGGAGGATAACAAATCCGCATTTCTGAGCTGTCTCCCTGTGCACCAGACTTGCCTAGGCTGCCCCACCGAGAAAGCCAGGAGAACGCTGCACCCACCGAGTGGTTGGATGGCAAGGAACCTGGCTCTAAATTGGCCCAAGTCACCTGCTTTGCCTTGGCTGTGTGGCGAATTGGGCTGTTAGTCAGCCACCTGCCATCTGCGGATGGAGAACGGATCTAAATGCTAAGCATTACTAAGCAGAGGGTGCAGTGAGAGCCAGTGTGATCTTGGCTGCCCTCTGGACTGCCTCTTGATGGCAGCCCTGTTGCCATGGCACTTCTCTGCCACCTCCCAGCACCTTCTGCCACTGGGCCAGGCTCATATTTCAGCCCAGGGGCTCTTTGCAGACACATCCTGCCTCTTCCAACCCCCTGCCTTGCCTTGCCTTGCCTCTTGGCAGCAGCCCTGGCAGGATCCCGGGTTTGCTGAGTCACTTGCTTTCCTAATAATCTGCATCGCCATCAAATTTGGACGATATTAACACTTCCCTGCTTTGGCTTTCTCTCCAAATGTCAGCAAACAACTTAAGGCAAACCGGAGCCTCGTCACAGTTGGAAGCGGGGCTCTGCGTGGGCAAGAGATGGAAAAATACATGTGATGGCGTCGTTGCCCACTGCTGGCGGACTCCAGTTGGTTCAAAGAGTAGGGGGAAGGTGCTGGGCAGGAGCGCCCAGTTTCGCTTCCCTTCCTTCCAGCCTCCGTGTTCAACAGGCAGAGAACTCGCTTTGCCTGTGGGCCGTCAGAGTCTTCCTCCCAACCCCGGCGTCTCCGCACTTGCGGCTGCGCTTTCCTTTCCTTGGCACTGCAGGGTGTGTTCAGCGCTGCCGAGAAAGGCTGGCCTTGCTCTTGACTGCCTTAGCAGGTGGCACCAGCCCCTGATAGTCTTCTGGCTCAGCGGAGGCCTCCGCAGCCTTAGCAGGAACGGTGGAGGGAGTGGGAAGAGAAGAATGAGAGGTGAAACGAGAGTCATCTTCCAGTATCTCAAGGGCTGCCTCCTGGAAGATGGAGCAGCCTTGTTTTCTGCTGCTCCAGAGGGGAGGACATGAACCAGTGGCCTCAAGTTCCAAGAAGAGATTCCAACTAAACATCAGGAAGAAATTTCTGATGGTGAGAGCTGGTCAGCGGTGGAATAGACTCCTTTAGAAGGTGGTGGGCTCTCTTTCACTGGAGGTTTCCAAACAGGTTGGATGGCCACCTGTCAGTCAGGGATTCTTCACTGTGATTCCTGCATTGCCGTGGGTTTGCCTAGATGTTCCTTGGGTGTCCCTTCCAACTCTTCAAATCCATGACTCTATGATTGCAGCACTTGAGCAACTCTCAAGATGCTTACACTTTCCCCCAAGTTGTCAGAGATTCCCCAGCCTTCCTTCTTACCCTCCAGCAGGCCTTGTGCTCCTCCATGAAGACTCCCTGGCCTCTCCCAGTTCTCTGTCTGGAGGTTCCCACTGCCTCTGCCATGGGAGTCTGATGTGGCTGCTCCTGTCCACTCTGGATGGGACTCTTGCATTGTTTGAGGGCTGCTGGTTCTGGGTCCTAATCATGGCTCAAGTGCCTCCCAGGCGCTGCACAAGCATCTTTGCCCTGTGGGCAAAATAGTTCTGCCAGAGCAGGCTCTGCTCCCAGTCCCAGTCCTGAAGATGTCATTCCTTGAGTGTCCTTGCTAGACAGAGATGGGCAATGTCCTTAGACAAGGCTGCCCTCCTGAGTGAGGGCAAGGGGGGAGTCACAGGTACCATATTCTGGCGCTCTGGAAACAGGGTTACTACTGCCATCAGCACATGTTAAAGGGGTGCATAGAAGGTCTCAACAGGAGACTTCGCTGTGCCTCAGAATTTTGGGGGCGTGTTTGTCTCATAGCCCCAATAAGGGGTGCCTAATTCCTGGACCACTTTTGTGTGCAATCACATTTCTCAGATTCTTGTGAAATGTCTCAACTGCAAAACACCCTGCCGTGTGTGCATTCAAACAGAGCTTTGTGGTGCTTGCAACTTGCTGGAAACTTGCTGGCTGCGGTGCGGATGGGCCGGTGCCAGCTTTTTAACACCATGCCAATTACAATTCCCAGCATCGGGTAGGCTGTGCCTTTCTATTCTGAAGTGTGAAGGGTTATTTCAGGCTTCCCAGCATGCTCTGGGCTTTGCTCTCGCTCCCTCCGTAGTGTCTCTCACTTTCTTTGCAAATTTAAGCACCCCATAATTAGCGCCGTTTGTATAAACTCAGCTGCGGGTTTGGAGAGGGCCTTAATCGGCTGCGAAGATCGCACAATGCGCCGCTTTGTTGACTCCCCTTCCCTTGTTTGCAAGCACCTTGTGTTTCAGCCGCGTTTCTAGACAGAGGCGGGCTCTGGCTCCGCACGAACACAAGCAGGCAGACAACGGCCTCGCAGCGCCAGGCGGGTGTTTCTGTTCTCCTGGGGACGAAGAGCCCCCTGGCCTCTTCCGTGGCTTCTTCTGCCTCCGGGGCCTGAAGATGCCTCTGCCCTGGCTGCAGTCGGAACTTCAGGCAGTCCCGGTTGACAAAGAACCGATCCTGAAAAGCAGTGCCTGGACTGGGAGGGGTGAGGAGCAGCCCAGGTCAATCCTAAACAGAGTTTAGGGTGATTTTGGGTCTGGGCAGGCGGGAGGGGGAGGCTGTGCCTTCCCTCGACTGCTTTCCATAGCAGTGTCATCTGCCGCAAGAAGACACACAAACACAAGCTTGGGAGAGAAGCCATCTACTTGACATGCACCTAAACAGAAAGATTCAATCATCCAGCATTTAGGTAAAACGAGTGAAGCAACCCGAAGGCCAGTCACTCTGTTCTCCACACTTGGACGGAATAATGGCAAGCTGTCCTTCTTTCTCTGAAAGAGATTCTGCCTCGGGAGAGAGACCTCTCGCTGCATCAGCTCTTATTAGGGTATAAATGGAGACATAAATGGAGACCAATTTCCCCCCAACCGGTCTTTTGTCTGCCTCGCCATAACTTTCTGCAATCTGCAGCTCTGTCACTTTCCCAATATCCCGTCTCTTGCATCGATTCTGGGCCTCGGGGGATGCTGTGATAGCCTTGGCTGTGGCAAAGAAGACGTGCAGTCAGTGTTTCAGAAATACCTGGGACATGTGAGGCACACTCAGAATGCTCACAGCCCAAGGGGCCACATCCAGACCTTGGGTCCCTGCCCCCTTCCTTGGGTGTTTAGTCAAGAGCAGGATTCTCCCTTTATTCACTCCCTTTATTCATGCAAATCCCTGTAATTTCCTTCCCTGCGGTTTGCAGTGCTACAAGGCAGAGGACATGAAACGAAGGAGGGAGGGGGAAAGGGGGGCAAGGGCCTGTGAATATTCTGTCTCCTTCCAATGCTGGGGGGCAGTTTTGGGTGAGTTCGGCCCCAGAGCGGCCGGCTGGTGGGGAAGGGCTTTGCAAACTCAAATGAGGTGGGCTTCCTTCCCTCCCCAACGCAGGTGGTTTGAGCAGTTTGTGATGCAGTGGCTGGATGAGAATGAAGACGTGTCCCTGGAATTTTTGCATGGAGCTCTGGAGAGAGATAAGAAGGATGGGGTAAGGTTTTGGAACACAGAAATAAAGTAAATCATCAAACCACCAATTCTAGCATGCGGGGGGGGGGGGGGCACCTAAATTGTATAATTTGGTATTTGAATGATATTAGGAACTGTATTATAATTTGGCATTGATATAATTAGGCTGTTATTGGATTATTGGACAGCAGTACTGTCGTCCAGTGTGTGAATTGTTGTGTGCCTTGTGCATTTTGCCGTCCTACTTGTGTAAACTTAATAAATAAAGAAGCCAACAGGTATCCTTCAGGATTGTGGAAGGCTTGGTAGAAAATAGAAAAGTGTTTCAGATTAAAATTCACATGGTGAAAGGCTTGCATGAACTCAAAGGCACCAGTAGAATCACAGAATCGCAGAGTTAGAAGAGACCCCGAGGGTCCAACCCCCTGCAATGCAGGAATCTTTTGCCCTGCATTGACACTCGAACCCAGGACCCTGAAATTAAGATTCTCGTGCTGTGCCGACTGAGCTACACCGGTCTTTCTTCACACGGCGTGTTTCTTGTTTGTGTTCAGTTCCAGCAGACATCTGAGCATGCTCTCTTCTCCTGCTCGGTGGTGGATGTCTTCACCCAGCTCAACCAGAGTTTTGAAATCATCAAGAAGCTGGAGTGCCCCGACCCGGCCATCCTGGCCTGCTACATGCGGCGCTTTGCCAAGGTGATGCCTCTCCTCCCACGGGATCTCTAGGAGCCTCGTTCTCCAGGGGGAAAGGGGTGCAATTATCATCGCGGTCAACAGCAGCGTTTGTTAGGGGCTTTTTGCCAAAACAAAACCTCAGAGAGACTTAACTAGATGAAATTCAGCTATGACAAACCATTAAATGTTTCTCTTGTGCCGCTCAGAACGAGGCTAGTAACGTTTCTGGTCTCCTTGCAGACCATCGGGAAGGTGCTGATGCAGTACGCAGACATCGTCTCCCGGAGCTTCCAGGCCTACTGCTCCAAGGAGAAAGTGGTGAGTCTTCTGCCTGGTTGGGGTGGAGAATGCAGAGGACAAACGGGGAGAAGACGTGCCCCTCTCTTCTTAGCCATATCCTCAGGGCCAGGCGCCTTGGGACAGATAGCTGCCCAAGATTTGTTTACTGTGTGTGTGTGTGTGTGTGTGTGTGTGTGTGTGTGTATTGCCAGAAGCCACCCACAGTGGCTGTGGCAACCCAGTCAGGTGGGTGGCATTTAAATATTAAAATTATTGTCTGTAGACCGATGGGCATTCTTGGAATGCACTTATTGCAGCCGGGTTCTCAAGGCAGGAAGTGCCTCATAACCCTTTTCTGCTGCTTAGGCGTGGAAAGTAGCTCAGCCTTCGCTGACAGAAGGGTCACAAAATGAGAGGCGCTTCCCTTCCCAAACGTCGTGCTTGTTCGTTCATTGGTTCCACGGGAGCTAGTGCTCTTTCTGCCTAGACAAAATCCCCTCCCTCTCTCCAACTCCTGATAGTGATGGGAGGGCATGAGGTCCTGGGGCGCGGGGGTGGGCATGGCACTCCAGCCATTTCACTTGTTTCTCAGTCCAAGACTCTCTGCCAGTTGGTCTTCCAGCTCCAAACATCAACTGGGCTTCTCAGAAACCGGCGGAGAGAGAGAGAGCCACTCACTTCCTGCTGGCTGGGCTACTGAATTTGCAGAACTCGCTTCCCACCTGAGGAAGAAAGCTCTTCCTCCCTCCATCCATCCCTGGCCTTCTCCCCTGTATCTGGCCCTGAAGGCTTTGCGCAGACAGAGTCAGTGGCCTTAGCATTTGTCTGTCTCACCAGTAACCTGTCTTTGGTGTTTTCTCCTTCTGCTCAGCCCTGCATCCTGATGAACAACATCCAGCAGCTGAGGGTGCAGCTGGAGAAGATGTTTGAAGCCATGGGGGCCAAGGAGGTGAGAGCTCGGAGGAGCCCTTCTGAGCGTGGGGCTCAGTACTGCCTTGTCAGCTAGTCGGGGGTTGGACTTTGTGGCTGGGGAAACGGGTAGCTGGCAGGCCTGCCGCTTGTTGCATCATGCACCCCCAAGAGTCAGAGTGGGGAACTATAATTCCCACCAGGCCCAGCCTGAAGGCTAAGGGTCAGAAGGGGGGGGGGGAGATGGACAGACATGTTGGCTGCTCCTGTCATAGTCAGAGAAGGACAGGAAGATGAGATCACGGCCTTCGTTGAACACGTTTCCTAACTCTTAAGTTTCTAAAGGGTTCATATGGATGTGCAGATTCTCACTTTATAAATGGCCTGAAACATTCACACCATTGGTTCGCCATGTGGCGGCCAACCTGAGTGGAGCTGGGTTGATGAAAGCTGAGGTGCAAATGTGTAAAGACTTTGCTGAATGCGTCTGGTTTGAAAATGTGCTTCTTCCAAAAGCAAATTCCAGCTGCTACAATTGGCTTTGGGTCATCCTTCGCAGCTGAACAGACTGTGTGTGCCCTTTCTCGTTATTCTGGATGCTTGCTGGGCCTGTGTGGATACAGCTGTGTTGCCTGATGCTTTCCAAGCCTTAAACGCCTGTTGTCCTTAACTGGAGGCAGGATTTCCCCCCTCTATCGCTGATTCAAGCTGTGAGGTTTTCTGTAACGCTGTGAGAATGCTTGGCCTAACCTTTGCATGTCTGTCTCTGTCTTTCCCTTGCTTTCCAAGACTGTGGAGAATGTGGAAGAGAAGGAGAAGGAGAAGGACCAGGATCAAAATCAGAATCAGGATGAGAATCAGAATCAGGAACAGGAAAAGGAAAAGGATCAGAATCAGGAACAGAATCAGAATCAGAATCCTGAACTGAGGAATCCTAAGGCTGTTAGAATCCATATTGCTTACTCTTGGCCTTAAGACCCTTCCTCCTTAGCTGTGACTTCCTAGATCAGAGCTTTCTAGACTGTGTGTCGCGACACGCTAGTGTGTCTGCTGCAGAATGTAGGTGTGTGGTGCGAATGGTCCCCGCGCTCCCCCCGGGGCTGGAAAGGGGTTAGTTCAACCTCCAGTTTGCTTGTAAAACTGAATTACTGTGTCATGAAATGATGCCTGTCTAAAAAGTGTGTCACCAACATGGAAAGTTTGGAAAGCTCTGCCCTAGATCCTGAATAGATGTAGGCTCTGCACGTGGCAGGGAACTCCATGGTGGCACCGTGGCATCGGGTGGCTTCTCCCTTTGCAGCATGTCAAGAAGCAGCTCAGAGCTGTGCAAAATATCCTTAGGAAAAAGCATGGAATGGGAAGTGATGGCCGAGGCTCTTGGTTGGTGCGGAGAGCAGACCCAGAGCCGCCTCTTCCAAAGGCCGCCTTGGGCAAAGTGTTGCCATCCGTCGGGTCTCTCTTGCTGCCTCTGGCCAACTTTGGTCTCCAGCACTGCTGCTAGGAAGAGGCCTTGGTGTCCCTGAAGCGCCTGAAGCGGTTTCCCCTTGGGGCCTCCATTCCCAGTTCTGCTCCGTGCAGATTCTCAGTCCCTCTTGCCTTCGCCTGTGTGCCGTGCAGGGACTCAGAATGCTGCTCCTCAGCCTCACTAGCGAGTGTCGGCCACTGAGATAACGCAGCTCTCCCGCTTTCGGATTTAGTCAGCTGAGCAAATAGCTAGAAACATTTGCTGCTCGTTTTAGTGCAGCGCTTCCCCCTCCCTCTCAGAAGCCTTTCCCCTTCCCAGCTTATCCAGAGTTTCCCATGAGTCACCTGCTGCTTTTTCTCTAGGTCTTCTGCAGTGGGAAGGCTTGCCAAATGAAAGGAAATCCAGCACTTACAGGAACTCGCCTTCCAGGAATTAGTGTAGTCATAGTCATTGATGACCTTATCTAGCTTGTCGTGTGTGAGTGTGTTGACCCTTTTGTTGTGAGTCTCCATGCGGTTGAGACTGGGGGAACATGGGAATAGCCTGCTGGATCAGACCAGTGGCCCACTTGGTCCAGCATCCATGGACCTCCATCAGGCATTTCCCAGTTTTTTGCAGGGGGTGGGTGGGCGGAGAGGAGAAAGGGTGGGAGGACTGGGCCGCCTGCCTGCCTGCCTGTCTCTTTCTGAGCTTATCCGCATTTTCCTTTCCTCCACACTTTTCAGGCACTGTCTACATTTTAAAGTTTTATGTTTTTTTTCTTGCTCCAGAGCAGGCATAGGCAAACTCGGCCCTCCAGATATTTTGGGACTATGACTCCCATCATCCCTAGCTAACAGGACCAGTGGTCAGGGATGATGGGAATTGTAGTCACAAAACATCTGGAGGGCCGAGTTTGCCTATGCCTGCTCCAGAGGTTTCCCCATAAAAACCTGCTCTTTACTGCTGAATTGGAGCAAACAGCAATGCACAGAAGCACCCAGTTGCCGCTTCTTGTGTTTCATCTTTAAAGAGCAGGTTTTCACGAGGAATGCTCCAGGGTGAAAGAAAAAGCAATCTGGGTTTTAAAGTGCAGACTCATGCCTGGGAAATGCCAGGCAAAAGGTAAGTGTGGATCAGTCCTTACTCTCTCCTGTGTTCCTGCCGAGTGAACACTGGACCGTGTTAAGGTGTAAGAGCCATCAATAAATAGTATTATTTCAAATGAATGCAATAAGCACATAGTTTAACCATGGTTTGTTCAACAAGCCACAGGTTGTCTCACAGTCGAGCAGAGAAGCCAGGATTTCTTTACAGAGCTGGCTTTGTTTCCCAGATGCCCTTGCCTTGAGACTCTGTTGCTTAGCACATGCCCAGCATGGGATGTGCAAACCATAGTCGGTTAAGACTTTTGGTTTCAGACATGACATAAAACCATAGTTAAAACATGGTTTGTGAGCCCTTTACAAACCACAGCATCACATCTTGGTTTGCTACCAGAAAGTAAACCACAGTTACTGTGGTGGGCTGGGTTTGGACATTCAGAGAAGCCGCACTTTGGCTAGGCAAACCATGGTTTAGTGTTAGGTGTGTTTCATTCGCACAAGCACGTCATCCCACAACAACCACATCCCCAGCAGTGTAAGAGCAGGTGGGGAGTTGAGACCAGCCTAAAGCAGAGCAGAGCCAGCGGGGCTGAAGCTGAGTTGAGAGATATTTAATGTTATTAAGTAAAAGAGAGAGAGGTGATCTCCCTGGCTGCCCACCTGCATCTTGCCATGGGCTATACCTGTGGAGTAGGAAGAAAGATACTGGGGCCGGGAGGGAGGGAATCTCACTCTTTGCTGCGCTTGCCCAGTGCCTGCCTGTTCCTGGGCAGCGTGACTCATGCCAGGGGGCCAGCCGTTCCCTCGGCGCTCGCACAGTAATGAGACCGGCTCCCTTAATAAGGCACGACACACACCAGCTTCAGCTGGTTGAATCCTGAGAGGCTTTTTTAAGCAGCCAGCTCTGCGTGCTCCCTCCTCCACCTTCTCCTCCTCCTCTCGGGGAAAGGGAGAGTTTGCCTTCTGCCGCAGGGTCACAGCCCAGTTTCCTACGCCAACTGGGACGAGGAGGAGGGGAGGGAGGCCTGGGGCTCCCACCTGACCCAGTCCTGAGATGCACTCCCGTTCCAGGGCAGGTGAGAAGTCTCCAAAGCCCAGCATCAACAGGGGCATTCGCTTGTGTGTGATCTTGGGGCTCTGTGACGTTAAGCTCTCTAATGGCTGCTGATTGAAACGGAGGTCCTTAATTTGCCCCAGTGGGCGAGAGGCTTGTGGTGTCATCTGACCAGAGGCTGAAACCCATTCGCAAAATTTATCCGAAGTACATTGGCAGAAAAGCAGTGAAAGCGGTTCAGTTGTGGGGAGAAACACATCAGGTTATAATGATTGCACATGGAAATAAAGTGTGAATTTAGGATTAAAGCATTGGGTGAGGTGGTTGTTAAATGCAATAATTGTGGCCAAACTAGCAACAATTATTATTATTATTATTATTATTATTCTACTAAACTCTACTTTGAAATTTGCCCAAGAGTCCAAGCAAGTCCAGTGCTCTCATGGGCTCAGGTAAAGGTGACCAGAAATCAGCTTCCCTTTTTCTTGGGGGGCAAGGAATATGCTCCCTCCCAGGGTCTTATCCGAGAGCTCTGAGCCCCAAAAAGTATCCTCCTCCTTCCCACTATGGTCCATGGAGACACAGTTTGGCCACGGCCTCATTGCCATGGCAACCCCTCCGTTTGGAATCCGGCAGCTCTGCCCTCCTTTGCAGCTCTTGGTGAACTGCCCTTCACACCCAGGGCTTTTATTCCGTAGCTCTGGAGGCCTCGACTTCAGAAGCCTTAGGCTCTCACAAACTCTCTCTGAAAACAAGAGCAAACCCACATTGTCACTTAGGGAGGCAGAATCAGAGACTTGGATGAAACAGGATTCAAGGCTGATTGGAAATGGTTCGCAGATTATACGAAGAACTATCATAAACAGGTTAAATTGCTAGCAGGTTTAGAGAAAATTCAATAGTAAAAGTTACATTGAGAATAAGATGAGGAGAACAAGGTATGGTTTGATTGTAATATTCAGCAGTAATTGTTATATGGAGGAAACCATGGAAGGGAAGCCAAAGTTTAATGTAGGGAAATTACATATATATATAGAAACAGAAGTTTTTGTGGGCAGGCATCTCTCAGGGGTGCAATAGGCAGAGGCCAGGGGTGAACTATTGGGGGTCCCTTTTGTTGCCGCAACGCCCTGTCTCCGCAGATGGGCTCCTGGCTCTGCAGCTGGGCTCCTGTCTCTGTCCCCCCCCCCCCCCGCCTGGAATATAATGGAAAGGCAGAACAAGTGTACTTAAAATGATAATCCCTGGGAAAGAACTGACAGCACACCTGTTGAGAGAGGCACTCCAGACCAGCTTAAAGGTGCTTGTTTTTAATGGCAGTCGTTGGCCCAGAGCCTAGAACCCAGCAATGCCTACAGGTAGCTAAGGAATTTCCCTTGCCAAAGGCTCTGGCAGGATGGCTGAGTGGATTTTAGTGTGTTTGCAGCATGGAAGGGAGCAGAGCGAGGCAGCGTCTCCCCTCTGCTGCCTTGGATCTGGAGGTGCCTTCGCCTTTCTGTTGCCTCTTGATTTTCCCGTGAATGCGCGTAGTCCTGAGTCGGGACCTAAGTCTTGGGTTTGCCACACAGGTTGGCGCCAAGAGAGTCTTGCTGGCTTGGCTCGGCAGGTCTGGACTGTCCTCAACTCCGCAGTTGCTGGGGGGCAGAGAGATGTGGCCGCGCGGACGGTCTTCCGCTTGCTGCGTCCTTCGCCTGGCAGGGCTTTCTGATGCCAGTCAGATGTTGCTAGAAGCGGGGGAACTTTTGGAGCCACCAGGTGCTGCTGCAGAATTGCTTGCTCCTAGTTCCTAGCGCCAGCGTAGTACCGACAGACAGACGCACCCTCCTATCCAACCGGCCGTTGATCTAGAACTCTGTGTCCGAATGGAGGCAGTGGGCACAAATGCTCTTGACGCTTCTCACTTCCCTTCCTTCCTCCTGCCCACAGCTGGATCCAGAAGCCAGCGACTCTCTCAAGGAGCTGCAGGTGAAGCTGAACAACGTGCTGGATGAGCTGAGTGCTGTGTTTGGCAACAGGTGGGTGCCAGCAGCCCAGGGGTTGCGGAGGGGGGTGGCCTTCCTTCTGGGTCTGCTTCACGAGATGGAAAAAGAGGCCTGGAGTTTGCTCCTTTCCCTTTTGTTAATCCTCAAATCCTCACGCACGAAAGCAACCAAAGAACCGAGAAACGTTTACGCACTTCTCGCCTGGCTCAGAGTGAAATAGTCTCTGAACTGTGAAATCCGCCGCGAGTTCATATTCTTGGGATCCTATCGTGCCAGATTTTGCTTGCCAGCTCATTGATCGAGTGCAATTTCTCTCTTAACATTCAGAGGGCGATATGGCGGCTTTAGCAAGCGGCAGCTGCATTAAGGGAGAGAAAGTGCGCTCTCTCTCTCTCTCTCTCTCTCTCTTCTCTCTCAGTGCAGCTCTGCTATCAGCACACAAGCGCTTAGTGAGGGCTGGGAGATAAGGGCATTCCTTGTGCTTTCCTCAATATTGACAAGGCAAAGTCGGGCTCCTCCTCTGGAATACAGAATCAAAACTGATCACAAGTTCTAGGGGCCCAGCCAAAAATTTTAAGGGTAGGGTAAATCCCTTGCTTGGATTTGGGACACACAAGCCCATCTCTTAGGTCCTGAACTATTTCCTTCTAGTAGTGAATGCCCAAATATGGGAGGCATTTTAAACTCTGGGGACTTTCCTTTTCCGCCTCCGCTGCTTCTCCCGCATTCCCTTGCTCTGCCAGCACAGTGGGAAGGAGAGTTAGAAGCATCCTGGCCTGGCTTCCTTTCAAGGATAACCACGTATCTTCCTACGTCCCTCCTCCTGAGAAGTGCAAGGGGGGAAGAGGGGAGAGCTTGAATTTCTGGGAGCATAAATCCCCCGACCCGTGAGCTGCCTGAGGTGGGGCGGTCCAGGCTCATGTTAGGGGGCTGCTGAGCGCTGTGCTTTGAGGACTTGCCCTGTTTTCCTTTGTGCACAGGCAGACTTTGCCCACAAGCAGGTGGCATCACAGACTTTGCCCACAAGCAGGGAGGGAGGTGCCCAGAGTGATCTTGTCCCTTCTCGCCTCTAGTTTCCAGGCACGGATCGACGATTGCGTCAAGCAGATGTCGGATATCCTCTGCCAGGTGAAAGGGCCAGGGAACGCCCCTCCGAATGTGGTGGCCCAAGACGCAGACAACGTCCTCAGGCCCTTGATGGACTTCCTGGATGGAAAGTAAGGGCACCAGGCGGATCCGCACCAGATTTAGAGGGTTTGCGCAGGCCTCTTGGCATCCTCAGCTTGAGCCCAGGGCTGGGAAATGGAGGGGGCTGCTTCTGCGGAAGAATGCCCCACCCTTTCTTGGTTTCTCTGCCAGTCCCAGCTGAGGCCAAAGGACTTTTCAAGCAGCCCAGAGTGAATTGCAAAAGCTTCCCTAAGAGCTGGAAGCAGCAGTAGCAGTTGGCCTGGCGAGACCTCAAGGCATGGCCACAGCTGCCCAGCGACCGGTTGCGTCCAGCCAAGGCAGTTGGCTGGAGAAGACCAGACACAGGCTGGATGGACCTTTGGTTCTGGCCAGGCAGTTGTGGCCGCCTGGACAAAGCCGGGGAAAAGTCAGGGATCCGTTTGTCCTTCTGAGGTCCGTTTGCTTGAGCCCTCTTTCTTTCCCCCTGCAGCTTGACGCTCTTTGCGGACGTCTGTGAGAAGACGGTGCTGAAGCGGGTGCTGAAGGATCTCTGGCGGGTGGTCATGAACACCCTGGAGAAGATCATCGTGCTGCCTCCCCTTTCGGACAACACGGTAATCCTCTTCCCCTGCTCCTTTCGCCCCAAGGAGGTCAAGCGAAGAGGCAGCAACTGCCCAAGTCACAACTCAAAGAGCCTCCTGGCCAAGTGGGGGGTTGAGCCCTGATCTCTCTCAGGTCCTGGTCTGACTCTAACCACTAGGTAACGCTGCATCTCTTGCCTTTTGCCAGTCTTGGCTGCTCTCGATGGTCTTTGCAGTTGTCCCCTTCCTTCACCCCCCCAACAGCCCCCAGGTGAACAGAGAACATTTTTAAGTGTAAGCAAAGAGCTGAAGGGCTGGGGGGGAAGGAAGGGGTCTGAACCAGCCCAGGGGCATTTGGACCAGATGGGAAGGAAGGAGCAGGTCTGAGCATGAGGAGAGGGGGCTCCAGAAGGAGCCATGTTCAGGCACAGCCAGGGAGGTGGGACCTTCCTTCCCCCTGTTTCCACCTGGGCTGCCCTGAGTCTGCTTCTGCCCATGCAGAGGGGCAGCAGTAGAGCCGGTGAGCCAGCTTGGAGGCTGGGCTTCCTTTAAGGCTGCGAGCGATCAGCGCTCCTGCTGCTGCTGCTGCGTGGGCTTGTGTGGGTTGCCGAAACAGAAGGAGAAGCCCTGCCTGCCTTTGTGCGCTCCTCGCAGGCCCCGCGGTGAAGAGGTTTAAGCGGAGCTGTGAAAATGGCTGGGTCAGGCTGTCTGCGGGGCAAGCCAAGTGGCAGGCAGCAACCAGCCTTTTCAGAAAGAAAGAAGGAAGCAAGACGAAGCGGGAGGGGAGGCGGGTTAAGTGGGGGGGAATTGGCTGCAGAAACCCTTTGAAGCTCCCAGGAGGGGGAGGAAAGTGGCCCACCAGCCTCTTCTCTGCACAAAGCCCGCCCCCCCCCCCCACTCCGTGAAACAGAATGGACCCAGAGAGAAACGGGTCCCAATTGCCGTGGGCAATGGCAGCAAGTCCCACATGGTGTTCCTTCAAGGAGCCACCCATTGCCTTCTTGAGTGCAGTGCCAAGGAAAGCCCCCCCCCCCCCCACTGGTGCAGGGGCTGGAGAGTTGCATGGGGCAGCCAAGAGACCTTTCTTTGTGCCCCATCCTTTGAAATCTGCCGTGGGGAGGGCAGTTTTCGCCCAGCCTTGTAGCAGCCATTAACAGGAACAAACAGGAACATTTTGCAAAGCCCGTTTTCAGCAGCCCTGTGTCCACGCTGTGCCTGCAGGGAAAGCTTCCATGATAAGGGAAAGGTGCTGCAGTCTGGCCAGAGACTTGCTCCCCCTGGAGAGCAGGGGAGCCTGGCTTGGGTGGGCCTGGGGCTTCTTGGCACAGTCCCAGGAGCAGCCAGGAGACCCGAGGCAGAAGAGGCAGGCAGCTGCAGTCGTCAGGAGAAGGCTCAGACAATCGACTCTGGTGCTGTGGAAACGGAGGGATGTCTCCATGCCTGGAGGCCAGAAGCCCATCAGACTCTGGGTCAGGGGCCGTGGCTGCCAGCTGGCTGCTGGCTCCCTAGAGCCTGGTGCAGTCTTGTGCCCTGCGAAGCCCAACTGGCCTGGGGGTGAATGGAAGGCACACGGGTCTTTCTGTGGTGCGTTTGCCACGGCGGGAAGAAAAGCTGAGCCGTCCCTCAAGGTCTGCAGTCAGCAGTGGTGGCCAAGGGTGGAGGTGGTTGCCCTGATCCACAGGCCCAAAGGAGGAGGGCCTGCACAAGTGGTTTGGTGCAGGGATACCAGAGGAGGTCAAAAACACCAGAGGGATCTGTTCTAGCTCTTTATTAGAAGAACAGGCCAATGTACAACACCGACTGCAGAGCCAGACTCAGCGTGGACCCTGAAGAGGCAAGCGGTCACCACGACTTGTCGGCACCCGGGAAAGCATTTAGGCATCACGTCTTATACAAAAGCAAACCATGCAATCTGGCCCCAGGAGCCCGGTTAACTTGCTTGGAGGCCCCTTCTCAGCTCTCCTCCATCTCTAGGGCCATCACCAAGAAGCCTCGTTTCTCCCCACCAGCAGAACCAAAACTCAGGCTTCCAAACTTCGAAGCAGCTGAACATACGTGAGCTCCTTCTGGCAGCAAATGACAACCAGCCCCAGGGTTATCCTGACTACCAAGGTGGTGCTTGCAGGCCTTCCGGAACATGGTCACCGGTTTGGTTCCACACAAGGGTTCCCTGGCTCCTCTGCCAGGCGAGATATTTCCCATTCTGCAAGAGTTTGCTGTTCCCAGCTGGCTCTTTGCTATTCCCAGTTTGATGCTAGGCTGAGGCTGGAGGGTGCATGTTCCCTCATACGCACCTGCCACAGGGTGCGGGGAGGGAGGGAGGGGTTTGTGGCACAAAGGGGCCTGGAAACACTAAAGCAGAGTTCTGTCGACTGGCCCTTTCCCCTCGAGCGCAGCAGACGGGTGTGGAAAGGAGGGTTCTTTGCTTGGGTCTCCCCTTGGTTCTGGAGGAAGAGCCTTGCTCCCCAGGGACCTCCAGGGGCCACCATGACCAAGCCAGCACAACGTCCCCAAGGCTGGCTAGTGGCAAGGGCTTTGGAGCCGAGGGGGGGGTGGGGAGCAGACCAGGGCAGCCTCTACTGGCCTGGAAGTGAAGTTTTCCTCTCTCTTTTGTTTTCTTCTGGAACCTTTGTGCAGAAAATACCCCCGAAGTCTGGCCATACCAGCCTTGTATCCCATCCTTCCAGCTGAGCCCTGGGACCTCCTTAGGAGTGAGGGGCTTTAGTGGAAGGAGGAGTAGGCAGATAGCCTCTCAGCCAGGGGTGAGGACCCTCTAGCAGGGGTGTCCAAACGTTTTAAAAGAGGGCCAGATTTGGTGAGGTGAACATGCGTGAGGGCCCACCAAGGTAAAATAAACTGAATTAGGCCCCTGAAACAGACTTTGGAGACTCTGCCTTCTTCCTGGACTCTTACCAGCATTTCTTCGGACCTGCCTTGGACGTTTCTGCCTGTCTTTGAACCCTGATTATGCCTCTGGGTTTCCCAGATGGAGGGCAGAGAAGGTTGTGTGTGTAGAGCTGCCCTTCAGTACAGCGATAATACTTGCACTCGTTGACCTCTGGCCCAGCCCCTTCCTGGGAGGTTACCTAGCTAGGAAAGTGGCCCTGTCTCTAAGCTGGCTGCATCCACTCTGCGTATCCTGGAGATTGCCAGATGGCCATGTGACAGCTAAGCCGAGATGAGTGGGGCTTCCCCCCACAAGCGCCTCTCCTTCCGTTGACAAGCCAGCATGTTCCGCAAAGCCTTTGAGGCCTCCCGATCCTCTTCCCTACTGTACTGGTGTGACCCAAGAAGGCTGCCCGCCTTGTTTTCCCCCTGAAGCAGCCCTAGTGGGCACCAAAGCAGGTGCTTGCAAGAGGGTCTCCTGCCTGGGCCAGGGTCCCGCTGGCTGCCTCGGCCTGCTCAGAATCTGGGGTGTAACCTTCTGCCCCTCCTGTCTTGTCTTTCCTCTCTCGCTCGTCACGCCCGCAGGGGACCCCGCTGATTTTCAGCGCCGCTAAAGAACTGGGACACTTGTCGAAGCTGAAGGTATGGGGGGGGGTAACCGCTAGTGCATGGCCCTCCGCCCCCCGCCTGCCCTGCCTGTGACTGTTGCTGTCTTGCTTGTGCATCCCGCAGAATGCCCTTGTGTCCCCTTGTGCGTCTTGTCACCGTTGTCGTAACCATGGCCAGTGCCTGAGTTCCTGCCCAGGCGCACGCTGGGTTTTGCCTTGGCTCTCAGCGCATGAAGCTTGACCGCAGGCCGTCACACCGCCTGTCCACCCACCATCCCTGGAAGAATGAAGCCCTCATGCCACAGTGGGGGGCCCTTCCCAACGGCCGGATGAGAGAGAGGGGCTCCGAATGGGCAAGGGCTGGGACTCTCGGCTGGGATAGCTCAGTTGGCCAAGCATGAGACTCTCAATCTCAGGGCTGTGGGTTCGAACCCCACCTTGGGCAAAAGTTTCCTGTGTTGCAGGGGGTTGGACTGGATGGCCCCGGGATCCCTTGCAGGAGACCTTTGTGCTGTGCTTCCTTTCTTGCAGCTGGTGTGTGTGTTGTCCCCTCCATCTTCTCTCCCATGTGAGCTTGCATAGATCTCCAGAGACAGGCCTGTGGCCGCATTCCCACTCCCTCTGCTCAGCTTGTCTTCCTGCCGCGTGTCTCTTCATAGGCTTCTCACAGCAAAGGTCCCCTGCCGCTGGATCCCTGACCCACCCCTACGCTTGCCTTCCCTCTTGGCTCCTTACCATTTAAGGACTCCCCACCCCCTGAAACAGCCCTAATCTTGCCATCTACTGTTTCAGGATCACATGGTCAAGGAGGAAACGCGGAGTCTCACCCCAAAGCAGTGTGCGGTGCTGGAACTGGCTCTAGACACCATTAAGGTTAGTGACAACCCCCCCCCCCCCCGCCTCAGTTTCTGAAACACAAACAATGGTGATTCCTGCATTTCAGGGGGTTGGTCTAGATGACCCCTGGGACCCTCCCAGCTCTGCAGTTCTGTGATTCTGTGAATTCCAGGGAGAGCAGGAAGCACAGCAGTTGTTGCTCACCCACCCAGGGGGTGGGGATGTTGGCCAGCGCCAGACTCTCAGGGGCAGAGGGTGGGTCTAAATCAGGTTCCCGGGTAAGACATTGTACCTATTAAAAAGGGCAGCAGCAGAAGGTATAAAGTTCAGTGAGTTCAGATGTGTCCCAAAACAGCCTGAGACTAGGTTCGGTAAGTAAATTCTGTGTCCAAGGCAGCTGTCTCTCAGCTCCATCTGGTACACAGGCTGAGACCCTCCCTCCCGTGAACTGTCTGGCCAGAGTAGTGCGTGCTCTGGTTATCTCCCGCTTGGACTACTGCCATGCGCTCTACGTGGGGCTACCTTTGAAGGTGACCCGGAAACTGCAATTAATCCAGAAACTGCAATTAATCCTTCTGCCTCTGACATGTATGGGCCAAAAGGGGAGGAAGGAGTCTAGTTTTTGGTGAGAAGGGCCTCGTCCAGAGGCAGAGAGAAGAGGCAGTGAGGCTCCTTCCTTGTAAATCCCACAAGGACTGCAGGAGAAAATGTCTGCAGCGTTGAAGGGCTTGGAAGGGCCTGTTTAATTCAGGCAGCCTCCCTGTCAGGAAAGGGGGAAACTGGGATTCCAGCCGCCAGTTGCGTGTTTGTTTTTTAGTATTTTCTTATTAGAATTTGGGAAATATTTTTATTTATTTATTTATACATACCCCACCCATCTTGCTGGGCTTCCCCAGCCACTCCGGGCAGCTCCCAAGGGAAGATTATTATCCAATTTCTTTCTTTATTATCAAAACCAAAATGTTAATCTAAGTAAAGACTCAAACCCTAAAGAGAAGAAAGACAAAAACAAATAGAGAGAGAGAGCTCAAGAGAAGGGAGAAGGGAAGAGAGAGAGGAAATAAGGAAAGAGAGACAAAGGGAGGAGAAAAGAGGGGGGAGTTAAGAGAACAAGGAACAGCTATATATAAACGTTATTCAACTCATCCCCTCTGATGTAACATCACCCAACAAAACTGCTTTCTGTACACCAAAGATGTCGTTAAGTCATGCTCCTAAATCCATGTTGTGAGCTGCTTGTGATGATGCCTGGTGGGTCCCTTAGAGTGTTCTGGGACTACAGGGGACCCCCCCCCCGAGCCCCCAGCCATCACCCACCCCCCCACTGCCTCTTTCCCACAGCAATATTTCCACGCTGGGGGAAGCGGCCTGAAGAAGACCTTTCTGGAGAAGAGCTCAGACCTGCAGTCTCTGCGCTATGCGCTGTCCCTCTACACGCAAACCACGGACACTCTCATCAAGACCTTCGTGCAGACGCAGACGGCACAAGGTGAGGGTGCTGCGTGAGTGCGAGACTCATTCAGGCGGGGGGAGAGGCAGCGGAGGCACCATGGGGCAGGGCTGGGGGGGCCTCTGTGAGTTGCCTCTTTGCGCCCTTCCTCAAAAGGGCATGTGCTCACCAGAGCAGGTCGTGCGCAGCCATGTTCTGGGGACAGTCCGGGGAGTGAGCTCAGCTGAACCCTGGAAAAGCAGAGAGAGAACGCATGCCCACGTTGTCTTCCCTGTTGATGCCCCAGGGGGTAGTTTTGGGTGGTCCCTGCCTGCTGCTCCGTCCCGGCAGAGCCAGCCGTGTGGCCCCCGGAGCTGATTCCCAGGCCCTTGCACGCTTCTTGTCTGGGGTCGGCCCGAGTGCACAAGCACCCAAGAGCCCTTTCTTCCTGGAAACGCCAAAGAAGCAGCAAAGTGTCCAAGAGGGGCCCCTCACTCCAAAGTGTGAGGGAGAGATGGACCCCTGTGGAGCATGTGGTGCCTCTGATGGGGGTAAGAAAGGTGCCTTGAGCCACCCCTGCACCAGGGGTCCTTTGATGCTCCCAGTCTCCTAAAGCGCATGCCTGGCCTCCTTCAGCTCAGCTCTGCAGTTGCCTCTGCCTCTGGCTCCCGCCTGGAGGCCGAGGGGAGAGGCTGCTGCTGCTGCTTTGACTCGAGGCTGAGTGGAAGGGTGAGAGAGGCAGCCTGGCCTGGCCCAAAGTGGAACAGGTCACCAGCCCAGGGGTGTAGCTAGCTGCTCCAGCACCCAGAGCCATGGGCCAATCTGTGCACGGGGGCAGCGTGGCAATTGAGCTGCCCACAGAGTCCGCCTGGTGGGTGCAAGCCCCACGCTGCCGTTTCGGGCAGCACAGGGCCCCAGCACCGCATCACTCCTGGGAGAGACGTGTGGCTCGGGCGCACTGCAGGCCAGGCCCCACAGTAAGTGCCGCCCCTCGCAGTGTGCCATTTTGTCACCCCCTCAGGGATGACACCTGGGGTGGGCTTCACCCCCCCACCCACCCCTTCCTGAGCCCCTGCACCAGCCCCCCAGGGCTTGCCTGGGAGTCCCAGCTGGGGGGCTCTGCTTTGCTCGGGGTCTGAGAAGTGAGCGATCAACAAGTGAGCTTCATCTCATCCAGAAGACTCCTGGCCGGACGGAGCAAGGCCAGGGTCCAGCTTTCCCTCCTCTGCAGCCAGAGCAAGGAGACTTCCTCCTTCTCCAACTTGGGCCCCGAAGGCAGCCCGTTTTAGGGCTCCAGGGCCCCCCTTGATGCTCAGCCTCCCATGGAGAGGGGCTCCCCTCTGAGCCATTCCCACGGCCAGCCCTGCCTTCTCCGCCCCAGTGGGTTTCTGCATCGTGATCTCGGCCAGGTGGTAACCAAACTCTTCTCTCTCTCCGTCCTGCCTGCTGCTTGCCCCAGTGCATGGTGGGAAAGGGATTAGGTTTACGGCTAATGAGGATGTCCGTCCTGATAAGGGTATGTTCCAGGCCAATGTTGCCATAACAACATTGGATGGCTGCAAACCTGCTGTGCTTTGGAGCCCCCCACCCACACACCCCCTTGGCCTTTCTCTGCCCCCTTCTAGCACCCCCAGGCCTTTCCTCCCCTCCTGGATCACTCGCCTCGTAGCATCTTGTGGCGTGCGCCTTGCAGGCTCCCTCGGGGTGGGGGGAGGTTGCTGTCCCTGGGGAGTTTCGTCAGCCTGATGGCAGAAGTCTGCAGCTCTGGATGTTCGAACAGCCGTCGTGGCGAGAGAAATAGGGTGCTTCACACTTTGCAAGGTAGAAGGCTCCTCTGAGCATGCACCGAGTGCACTGTGGAGTAGCCGCCTGAGATGGTGCTCAATGCTGGACCCCAGGCGAACAGTGCGCTTCTTGCGACACTCTTGTGGACAGTCAGATGAGGGCCTGGCTTTCGGCCGCAGCTCTTTCTGCAAATCTGGAAGAGTCTGTATGGTTAAGATGGGTTCAAGCTCCCAGGAGCAGGCGGGGGCCGTGAAAGGCAGGGTGGGGTTGGAGCTTCTCTCTGATCCTGAGGCTTCTCCACTGCTCTCCGCACATCCTCCTCCCACCTTACTCAGTTTCATAATCATCAGGAGCCTTTAAAATGCTGCACCAGATCCAAAGCACCAGGTGAAGGATGTGCACTGGAAAGCCTGCTCTGCGGAGACACAACTGCCACCCCAGAGGGCCTGTTTTAGCCACCTGGCAACCCCCCACCCCCCAAACCACCTTCTGGCCCTGCCATTGGCTTCATGTTGTGTGTCTGAGAGGACAGTCTCCAGGAACCAAAGTGTTGAGTGTGCGGCAGCTCTGAGCCAGCACCTTTGCCTGTTTTTGCAGTGCCCACCCACTGTCTTGACTGGGCCCCTTTGGTGCTAAAATGCCTTGAGACACACACACACACACACACACACACACACACACATACACACACACACGTCAGCGGTGGGAAGCATTGCTGAGGAGCGGGAGGGAGAGCCTCCAGGGGGGCTGTGGATCCGCAGCCAGCAGGGGCTCTTGATTGTGGAACAGCAGCCCCTCCGTGGGGCAAGAGGCAGCCCCCCTGCCTAGTGCTGGGCTGGCTGTGCTTTGGGCTGGAGGAAAGAGAGCAGGGATCCAGTCCAAAGACGATAGCAGAGAACTAGGCTGCAAAACATAAAGGCAAGAGGGAGCTCTCCGTTGGGGGAAGAGAGCAGAGGCGTGGGGTGGGAGTCTTTGGGCAACAGGATGCAGTTGCCCCCCCCCCCAGCTCTAGGCACATGCCAATGCCATCTGTGTCGCTCTTTCTCTTTCTCCGCCCCCCAGGCTCAGGAGTGGACGACCCTGTGGGCGAAGTGTCCATTCAGATCGACTTGTACACACACCCCGGCACCGGGGAGCACAAGGTCACGGTGAAAGGTAACCAAACACCCCCCCCCCCCGCTCCTCTGATGGGCTGGCAGCCAGGCCTGGTCTCTTGGGAACCCCTGAGATATCAACGCAGCCGCTGTGCTGGAGAGTTGGCCACCCAGGCGGGCACTGAGTGAGTCTTTGAGCAGAACAGGCTGCCCGCCTTGCTCCCCCCCCCCACAATCGCCCCCAGAGGCTTGAAGGACTGTCACTGACCAGGGCGGGGACTCCCTTTTGGAGCAGCCTTTTGTGGACGTGGCTCAGAAGCTTGCTCTGCCAATGGGCGGTTGGGCTTCGTTGCAAGTGAGAGGCCAGCTGCCCTTGGGGAGAGGCTGAGCTGCCTCCCAAGTTGCACAGCCCAGTTGCACTGGTCCACGGGCTCTTCACATGGCAGAAAGAGCTTTTCCCTGGTCAGGACAGTGGTGTGGGGAAGATGCGTCTGTGGGAGGCCAGCCAGCGGCCGAGGAAGAAGCTCCAATGAGAGTGTGTGCCTTGAGTTGGGCAAGAGGGGCTGGGCTTCTGCCTTGGGCAGCCTCTCGGGTTGCTGCTTGTTGCGTATGGTGAGTCCAGACCCCCTTTGCCCTCTCTGGAGCGGCCGAGCTGGACCTCTCCCCCAGCCTCTTTCTCTCCTCCCGCAGTGGTGGCAGCCAACGACCTGAAGTGGCAGACCTCGGGCATGTTCCGCCCTTTCGTGGAGGTGACCATGATTGGGCCGCACCAGAGCGACAAGAAGCGGAAATTCACCACCAAGTCGAAGAGCAACAACTGGGCCCCAAAGTACAATGAGACGTTCCACTTGTAAGTCCCGTCCTCTCCCCAGCTGGGTCAAGAGACAGCCAAGCAGCCCCTCGGCCTGCGAATGCAGGATCAGGCCACGCAGAGGGAGCCTTGCACGAATCCCACAGCCCTGATCTCCCTCGCCTCCTTGCCTCTCCCCCTGCAAGCGTAGGCTGGCCTTGGCAATATTGTTGGCATTGTTTCTTAGCCTTTAAAGCTAAAGGTAAAGGGACCCCTGACCATTAGGTCCAGTCGTGGCCGACTCTGGGGTTGCGGCGCTCATCTCGCTTTATTGGCCGAGGGAGCCAGCTTACAGCTTCCGGGTCATGTGGCCAGCAGGACTAAGCCGCTTCTGGCGAACCAGAGCAGCGAACGGAAACGCCAGAGCAGGGACCAAGTAACGGGAGCTCACCCCATTGTGGGGATTCAAACCGCAAACTTCTGATTGGCAAGCCCTAGGCTTTGTGGTTTAACCCCCAGCGCCACCCGCGTCCCTTTTTTCTTAGCCTTTACCAAAGCAATAAAACTGAATATGAAACAAGAGAAGTCCTGGCAGGATCAAGGCTTGGGAGATCAGGAAGAAGATGCCAACTTCCCGAAGGGCTTTTTCCACTGGGGGTGGGGGGCTCCTGGTCCCGGGACCCGTCTCCCTGCCAGAGTTTTAACGGGGCTTCCCCTCGCTCTCTTGCAGCATCCTGGGGAATGAGGACGGGCCGGACGCCTACGAGCTGCAGGTGTGCGTGAAGGACTACTGCTTTGCCCGCGAGGACCGTGTGCTGGGCATCGCCGTGATGCAGCTCCGGGACGTGGCCGACAAGGGCAGCTGCGCCTGCTGGTGCCCGCTGGGGCGGAGGGTCCACATGGACGACACGGGGCTGACGGTCCTGAGGATCCTCTCGCAAAGGACCAACGACGAAGTGGCCAAGGAGTTTGTCAAGCTGAAGTCGGAGTCACGCTCCACGGAGGAAGGCAGCTGAGCCCTCCTGCGGTTCCACCCTTCTTGGGTGACCGATGCCAACGTGTGCGGAAAGCGCAGCCGCCGGCTCTCTTGGACCCGGGGAGGAGCCTCGCGTCTCGGTCGGCCCCTTTGCCGGCCGCAGGAGACCTGTCTGGACCCTCAGCAGAAGGCAGAGCGTCAGAGCGAGGGGCGGGGGGGAGGTCTTGGACTTGGGGTGCCTGCCTCCATCATGACTGCTCCTCTGGGGTTGGCGCTGCGGAGCAAGAACGCTATTCTCTTGCGTGGGCAGGAAGACGAAGCCAAGGTGGGCCAGACGCTCCTGGCCTGAGGGGGGCTGGGGGGGGTCCACGTTCTGCAGAGGAGAGTTCAAGGAGGAAGGTGAGCAGCTGCATGTTCCAGGCTGATTCCTGGGGAGTCCAACCTGTTGGTGAGCCGGAAGCCTTTGCTGGTTTTGGGTGGGCAGGAAAGGCCAAGGTCAGCTGTGTTTTGCCCGGAGCCTGGTTGAGCCTGGGTGCAAGTGGAAGCAGGAGGGGGCTGCAGGAGCTTCACTCTCCCCACCCCCCACCCCAGACAAGCACAACACTGACCAAAAATGCCCCCTTTGCCCACCTGAGCACCATCCTCTCTCTCAGGGCCGCCTTATTCTCCATCCTCTTCTGTTTCTGCGCCAAGTCCTTGTCCTGGGAGTCTCCCCCCCCCTTCTTTCTCCCCCCCCCCCCAAGTGTTGCTGTTGGGCCGTGCAGGGAGGGAGAGGTTTTCCTGGTGCAACCATCGTGAACCATCGTGAACACACCCACCCACTGGAAACAACTTTGCACTAGGAACTGTACAGGAAGAAGCCAAGCTGCCGACTGCCAAGGTGGATGACCTGGCCCCCGCCCTCCGTGTGCTGTGGCCCTCAAAGAAACACCCAAGAGCCGCATGTTGAGGGGGGATTCTATTTGTATATTGGGGGGGTTGTTTTTCTATTTTTTTTTCTCTTGGCACTTGTACAGCTGTATAATAACAGACCTTGTATTTCTCAGACCTGCTTTTAGACGCCGTGTAGTTGTTGTCAATGGATGTAAGAGAAAACCGCTCTTTGGATCACCACAATTATTACTGTTGCGGTTTTTAATCCCTGTTTAATGTGCCGCTGTGGCAGGAAGCGATCCGTGTAACCTTTAATAAAGGACCTTTTAGCAGCACCTCCTGCCTCCAGCCCCTCTTACTGGACTCCCCGCTTGAAGGTGCCCGCCAGGCTCCCGCCGTTCCCTCTTCAGGCTCCCCCAGAGGCCTCGGGGCCTGTTCCTTGAACCTTCACAGAGCAGCCTTTGTTGCAAAAGGGGTGGGCCTGGGGAGAGCCTCCCAAAGAGTGTCTCCATCCCCAGGGTGAGACACCTCCCATCACAACCCCAAATGGAGGGTGATTCCAGAGCCCTTCACTGCTGGGCCACCCAGCACCAACTGGCTTCTGGCCTTGGGTTGTCTGCCGGATTTGACCCAAGGCCCGTCTGGATCTCGTCCAGCTTCCTGATCCCCACAGCGGCCAACACGTTGTCTCCCAGCCGTTGCGTTCCCCGGCACCTTTGAAGCATCCTGCCACCTCCTGAGGGAGCTTAGCAACCCTCCACAGCCTCACTCCTCCATGCGTGTGCCTGGTTCTCCCTTTTAAAGCCATCTCAGCTGGGGATCATTGCCAAAGCCGGTGGCAGCAATTTTGTGAGCTACCTGTGTGCCGTGTGAAGAAGTCTGCTGTCGCCTGGCAAGTCATTCCCTTGACACTTGTCCCCAGCTTCCTGGGGGTGGGGAAGAATCCTGCCTCCTGGCGGTTTCTTGGCAATTGCTCCTTGCTAGGTCAGAGTGTTGGCTTTCAGGCATCATCCAGGCGCCTTGTCTATGCAAGAGCTGCCAAGAGGCTTCCTTCGTGTCATGAAATTCTACTCAGTATTGATCCAGAGCAGATTCCAACATATAGTTAGCAGAGTGAAAACTTAAACACGTTGCAGGATTCCCCCCCAAAAATAGAGCAGAGGCAATTAATATTTCACCCAGCAGAGCTTTACTGCTACTGAAGGAAGGCAAATGAGCATCATGGTCACAAATCCAGTACATTCAGGATTGGCCCTGTCCATAATAAATCCAGTTGCAGCAGACTTAACTTAAACTTAAAATAGTTTATAATAAGTCTAAACCATAACTCTAAGCACTAAGGAAGGGAGACAAAAAGAGAAAGTGAAGCCCAGGCTCCTTCTGGCCTCTTATTATAGTCAACATGACCTTGACTGAAAGAGATAAGAGGACCAGTTTAAGCCAGCTGCACTCAGCACCTCTGAAAGAAGAACCCAAACACCATGAACCTCCTGTTTCTTTCACGCAGAGACGCTTCTAGAACCCTCTTGAATTAAGTAGAATAGGAAAGATCTCTGCACATCAGATCAATACTTTCTGCACTAAGAAATGCAAACTGACGCTTCTTTCAGTGGGCCAGAAGATGCAGGGCCCAACCCTGAGGGTTAAAGGGTCAGTCTACTGAGCTTTAAAAAGAAAGAAGATCCTTGAGACTTGGTCCTGTGACAAAGAAAGCAAAATCTGTATTTCTGGCACCAGTGGCAAAAACAGGCAGTGTGTTTAGTGTGCCTTTGGTGTTTCTGAATGGGAGGCTTGAGGGGGGCAGTGGGAGCCCCACACCCAGGGGGAAATTCAGCAGACACTGCCTGGCAGACTGGATGTTCTCACCTGCTGAGCAAGTCATGAATTTCGGAGGAAGCTGAAGACCATTTAAGGCGCTAGCATCTTCCATCAGAAGCCGGATTCTTGCATAGATGGACCACTTTTGGAGCATCTCTGAGTTCAGGCTGAACCGCTTTATTATTTAAACAACACAATTTAAAATAATGTGGTGCTTTAGAGAGTAACAGCCAAAGGAAGACAAGCGAAGCCTCACAGAGTGATTTCTGTCTGGAGGGAGAGTTGAAGGTCGCCACAAAGATGCCAGAAGAACCTTTCTTACCTTGACAGGCAGTTCTCCAGGAGCCACGTGGGTGGGTGGGCTTCGTTCTATTCCTGCCGGCTACACTGGAGAGCCGCCGCTTGCCCACCTCTTCCCGTGGGAGCGCTGACCGACTTCTGCAATGCTGCCTCCTCCCTGTTGCTTTGCAGTCAGGAAAGAAGCTCAGGAGGTGAGGTTTTCTCTTGGTGAGTGCCTGGATCTCTGGGGGGCTGAGCTGTTCCTTGGACAGAAAGGGGAAACATTCAACGCAGAGGACTCCTGTCTCCAGCAGAAGATGGTCAGCTCCTCTCCGCCTGTTTAGAAGCCAGACAGGAACAGACCATTCTGAAACCGATTAGCTATTTCAGCCTCTTTCAAGACATCCAGATTTAGCATTTCCACTGCCTTTCTGTTGCAAAGGAGGCCTCAGGATGAGATGCCTCCTCTGGGTCATTACTGGGATGCTGTCCTGGAAACTTAATTGCCTTGAACCATGAATGCTCAGAGCATCAGTTTGTGTAGACAGAGAAGCAATGTGGTTGAGCTCAGGCTCTCGGTTGCTTTGGAGCAAAGCTGGGTTTGGGGACAGGCAAGAGAAGTTGGCTGGAGGTTTTCCAGAGACATTGGGAAGAAAAAGCTGCTGGTGGCGAAAGACTCCTGCCATCACGGCAGGGAAGGTTACAGGTCCTTGTCGCCCATGAAGGGGAGCAGAGAAAAACTTAAACATGTAGCAGAGTTTCCAAAGGCAATTGTACTTCATCCAGCAGAGCTTTTACTGATACTGAAGGGAAATGAGCATAATGGTCACAAATCCAAAACATTCAGGATTGGCACAGTCCATAAAAATCCAGTTGCAGCACTTAAAGGAAACTTACAAACTTGTAATAAGACGAAACCTTCGCACTACAGCATATGGAACAAAGAAAAGAGAAAGTGAGTGAGAGCCAGGCTCCCCCTGGCTTGGCTATAATAGCCAGTATGACCATGACAAAAAGGAAACAAAACCAGTTTAAACCAGCTGTACTCAGCTTCCCAGAAGAAATATAACCCAAACAACAGAAACCTTCCTGTTTCTTTCACATAGAAACCTTCTAGAATCCTCTTCAATTAATCAGAATAGGAAAGATCTCTGCACATCAGGTCAATACAGTGGTATCTCGGGTTAAGTACTTAATTCATTCCGAAGGTCCGTTCTTAACCTGAAACTGTTCTTAACCTGAAGCACCACTTTAGCTAATGGGGCCTCCCACTGCCGCCGCGCCGCCAGAGCACGATTTCTGTTCTAATCCTGAAGCAAATTTCTTAACCTGAGGTACTATTTCTGGCTTAGTGGAGTGTGTAACCTGAAGCGTGTGTAACCCGAGGTACCACTGTACTTTCTGTACTAAGAAATGCAAACTGACTGTTCTTTCCCTCTCTGGTTTTGAAAGTGCCTGGGAGACGCAGATGAAGGTGCACAGGGAGTAGAACAGGTGATGGGGGTGCCGCCATTCCCTCCAGGGATCATGCGCTGCTCTGTTACCTCTTAAGCCCCCTGCATTGCAGAGGTGTGGGTGAGACGACCCTTTGGGTCCCTTCCAGCTTAACAATTGTGCACAGAAATGCAGCTTTGCTCTCCTTCCACGTTGCTTGCTGTGACGGAGCTGCACAGGCCGGCTCTCATCTCGCCCACTCTCTGCAATATTTGCCCAGACTGGCTGCAAATTCTCCAAGTGCAAGCCAAATGCTTGCAGGGGGCTTTGGGGGGCTGAGCCTGCGTGTCGCAGATCCCAGCTGGGGCTGCAAAAGGCTGGGAGCTGCTGCTGCTGCTGCCGCCTCGCTGCTGCTAGGGGGCACTGCAAAATGGCAATGGCCTCTGCAACACCTCCTGGCTGTGTCATTCGCAGGAGTTTCAGCTCCATCTTTGGTGCGTCTATTTCTCTCTCTCCCCCCCCCCCCCCCGCTTGGGGCCCTGTTCTTAGAACACCAGGATTTCCCCACCAGCTCTTGCTTCTGCCTGGCCTCACAGTTCTCCAAAGTTTTGATGTGCTCACTTCCTCTCCGAAACGTGTGATCTGTTTCCCACAAGTCCAATACAATGCAATGGCAAAGAACCTTCCCATTTCTCAGTTCCCTCTCCAGATAACAACAGCCTGTCTGAAGCAGCTCTTGGAGAGAAACAGATCCCTTTTTGTTGATTCCAGGCGGACAGACTCTGGGGCACTTGGCAGCAAGAGCAGAGTGCAAAACACTAATAACACTGGCTGTGCCCTCATAAGAACATAAGGAGCATTTACTTACAGGGTCTAGAAGGGGCCATTACAGCAGCAAAATGAAGGCAGGTCTATAACTGCTGTCTAAGTTGCCAAAGGACAAAATGTAAGTTCGCAAACGGCGTCTGAGCTGCAGAGCTGAGGCATGCCTGTGCGGTCAGCTTGGAAGCGTGGCGAAGAAAGACGAAGTCATCTCACAGAGTTCTCTCTAGCAAATGTGACAGGAAAGCTCTGTGAGCCTCAGACCCTTCATGTTCCCATCTGCCAAAGCATGACTTGTCGGTTTGACTGCAGTAGTGCCCCTACAGTATTCTGAAGCATCGCTGTGGAATTGGAGCAGAGCCCTCTCCTCCTCCGTGAATTTGTCAAACCCTCTTTTGAAGCCACCCAAGTTGTTGGCCATCCCTCCAGTGGGAGGGAGTTCCATAGTTTAACCCTGCAAAGAAGGACTTTCTTCAGACACTTCCACATGCCGCTCCTATCCAGGCTTAAAGAAGCTCATGGCACCTGAATGCTTGCTGCTATACCAGCCCTCTTCTCTGGACCTGCCCACCTTTTTGTCCACTCGCTTTTGGCGGGGGATCCGATGAATGCACTCTGGCGCTCGCCCCAGCTCAGCCCCTCTCACTTGCGCACCCAGCCGCCAAGAGGGGTGTGAGCTTTTCACAGGGCTGCAGCCGAGGGAGCTCTGGATTGCGCAGGAGCCCTGAGCAACAGCCCCGTGTCCAGTGGCAAGTCCAACGATCAAAGGCTTCTATTTGCTCAGTGCTGCTCAGTGCCATCTCCCGCCCGCAGGTGCAGGAAGTTGGCCAACCCTCTCCGCTCTCTCCCAGGTGCTCCTGAGCTGTGCTGTTGCCAGGATCACAGCAGGCGCTACTGGGGTCTACTGGGCAGGGTTGGGGGCATTTAACGGATTCTCGACAGGACTTCTGGCTGCACCCATTGGGGGCTGCATGCATGCCTGAGTTTCAAAGGAACGGGAATGGTTATATGGTTGCAGCCAGGAACCGTCTTGCACTTGCCCTGTTGGACGACCACGGAGGAAAACAGGAGTGCCTGTGAGTGGCTGGGTAAGTCTGGTCATTGTATGGCCTCTGGAGGGAGAGGGGGCCTCAGTGCCCATTGGTCTGTGCTGGCCACCAAATAATCCCCCGTTCTTCTCTCTCACCTGGAGTCTCCCCCCCCCCCAATGGTGTGGGGACTCAGACACCAGGCTGGTTCAGGGGCTCATTCAGCTCCTCTTCACACATTGCAGGGCTCACGCCTGGCCTTGCAAACAGGACCCAGCACCCGCTGGCCCCCTGGCCCCCAAGTGACCCTGGCAGAATACGATGCCAGTGCTCTGGGGCTCGACCCTCCTGAGTGGCGCACAAGGCCAGATTGAATGACACGGCTGAAACTCTTCCAGTCGTGGAATTGGATTGTCTTTGGGGCTCTTGCTTGCTCCCGGGCAGCAGAATATTGCCTGAAGCTGACCTTTGGGGGATCTGGGGTGTGCAGGAGGTCCTGGGGAGCCTCAGGCTATGAAGGAAGCCAGGTAAAGGTGAGCAAAAGTGGCGCAAGCCTGGCCTTGAAGCCGACCAGGTGCTGCTTAGAGCGTGGAATCGTGCCCCCCCCCCCCCATGCAGCAGTGGCACAGGCTGAAAAGAAGGCTCCTTCCACACCTGGCGTGGCACCTCCTAGTGGCCGATGGGTGCAAAATGCACCTGGTGTTGGAAACAAAAATCTGCCCTTTTTCCCTTTTGGGGTACCCAAGAGCCCATATAGAGTCCTTACGTAGGTTCCCTATTGGTAGGAGAAAATAACTGAGGCCAAGCAGAGAATATTGAGAAGCAAAGCGGCTAGTAAGCCTGATCTTTATTGACCTGTTGCAACAGGGTGCTCCCCTCACACGCAGGAAAGGAGGAGGAACCCAGAACAATGGCGCGCAAGCCCTTATATGGACATTTTAAATTCCCTGCCCTAGAGCTCAAGACCAACCCCAGAAACATCACACACACACATCACAGAAGGGATGTAACCCAAGACCACCCCCAGATACATCATACCTACATCACAGAAAAGGTGGTCTAAAACAGAAATTTGAATGTTGTTTTTCTGATAAATACTTAGTTCCTGGGCCAGGTCACAGGCTCACACCCTATTCAAACACAGACATACCCTTAAGACAGGATTTGTGAAGGAAAAGACAATGGGGAGGCTTTTTCCATTTTCCTTTGACCTTGCATTTGGTCAGTTTGAGACAGTTTGGGAATAAAAAATGGTTCCAGGTTGGTCTTCCTGTGCTGATCTATGTACGTGTTTGGTTGGTACACTTATGAACATTTCACAAATATCTAAGACCTCAAAATTCCTACCACACTGGCGCCTGGCTAATTTTGAACCCTATACTCTCCATGCATCACCATTGATCTGAGAGGGAAGGGTGGGCCAGAAAACGTGCTTTGGTAGGCTTGGCTGCCTCTTGGCTCCTCTGTCATCTCAGGGAGCCCAGCAGGCGCCTCGAACAAAGCGATGGAGGGGGCTTGTTGGTGTGTGTGTGTGTGTGTGTGTGTGTGTGTGTGCCCAGGCTCCTTGTGAGGCTTCAGGGCTCCCAAGGAGAAGCCCAGCAGCCAGACCCAGGGGAGGGAGAAAGGCAGCCAGACCCAGCGCGGGACACAAGGAGAGTCGGCTGCATCAGACCAATGGCCCGTCCAGTCCAGCATCTTGTTCTCACAGGGCCAAGCAGATGCCTCAGTGGGAAACCCACAGGCAGGATCTGAGCCCAGGAGCAGCTCCCCTTCCTGCCGTTTCCAGCCACTGGCGTTGAGAAGCATGGCTGCCTCCAGCTGTGGAGGCAGAGCAGGACCATCAGGGTAGTGGTCATCAACAACCCTCTCCTCCTCCTCCGTGAATCTGTCTCATCCTCTTTTATAACTGGCCAACTTGGTGGCCATCCCTGCCCCCTGCAGCAAAGCCTCCAACTTTTCTCCAATGAAATTAGGGATGTCCCATCCCATAATGATGATTTTACTCTTTAAACCCCACACATCTTACTGGGCTGCCCCAGCCACTCTGGGCAGATTCCAGCATATATAAAAACATTAAGCATTTTTTAAAAACTTCCCTGTACAGTATTGCCTTCAGGTGGCTCAGGGGCTGGATAACTTCACACCCTCCAGCATTTCTCCAGCAATAAAAGGGGCATTCTAAGGAAAAGCGGGGCATTCCGGGCTCAAACCAGAAACCGGGAAGTCTTCTCTAAATCAGGGATGTCCCTGGAAAACAGGGGCCCTTGGAGGGTCTGCTGCAGGAGGGAGTTCCTCAGTTTAACTCTGCTCTGCATGAAGAAGGACGTCCTTTGATCTGTGCCGAATCTCCAAACCTTCTGCTTCAGTGGAAGCCTTCGAGTTCTCTTGTTAGGAAAGATAGAGAAGAAGAACGTTTCTCCGTCCCCTTTCTCAAGGCCAGGCATCAGTGTATAAACTCCTGTCCTGTTGCCTCTCCCTTGCCTTTTCTCTAGACTGAGAAGTCCCACGCGCTGCCCCCTTTCCTTTTGGGGAGCCCCTCCATCCCTGGGTCATTTCAGTGGCTCTTTTCTGCTTCCCAGAGTGGCGGCTCGTTTGGATGCCCTTCTGTTGGCACCAGCTCCCTGAGCCCCCCTCCCTCTTGGTCCTTCTGCTCCAGGCTCCTCGCCTGCAAGGTCCTTGCCTGCCCCAGTCCTTGGCTTCCCTCAAAGCCTTGCAGCTGCTTTAAGGAAGCAAGCACCCTTTCCCTATCTACAGGAAGCGGCGGGGAGGGGGGCCCTGACAGAAGCCTTTGGCCCCAGGCCAAGACCACAGAGTGGAGCAAAGAGGAGGAGGAAACTCTGCAGAGCCCAACTCCTCTGCCCGGGACCTGGAAGAGCTGGCCGGCCTTTGCCTGGCTCTGAGCCCCTCCAGTCGACAGGTCTGGGGTGCCTCCTGTTCCCCATAGCTGTGCCCCTTCTCTGCTCCCCTCCCCACAACTGGCTCCACTCTGCGCAGAGTCGGGTTTGGACTGGGGGTGTGTGAAGCGCCTGACACATCTGGAAGTTGCAAAGGGCCCATGGAGGCGGAGGAAGTGAGCAGCCCGGCTGCTGGGAGGTGACGCCTTGCAGGGTAAGATGGGAGCTCCTGGGGTGACTTGTTTGCCTTCCTGTCAGCCCCAGATGTGACCCAGCTGCTGTCTGAGAGGAGGAGGAGGAGGAGGAGGAGCCGACGCTTGGGCAACTAAATTCCCACGCCTCCTTTCCAGGAGGGTGTCAGAGCCAGAGCAAATCTAGGAGCTTTGCTGGGGGGTCAGGCAGTGGAGCTGTGCCCCCTGTCTCCACTCTGGGGCAAAGGAAATGCCACGGGACATGTTTGGGCTCCTGCAGAGGGTCTTGGCGTCAAGGCAAAGGAGCGACAGGGAAGCCCATCCTCCTGCGGAGAGCGGGGTATGTTGGTCCAAGGCAGGCCGGAGGGCAGCCAGGTTCCTGGCCTGGGTTCAGCTGGGCGTGTGGTGGCCGCAGGTCTCCTCCTGAGCCCTTGGGATGTTCTGACGGATGCCGGTTTCCCTGCTTGGAACTGCAAAGGAGTTTTTACAAGCAGGACTCACTGACAGTCTAGCGCTGATGCGGGCTGGTATGTAACAGAAAGTGAGTCGGCTTTTGCTGGCTGTTGTGGGTGCCGCTCTGCTCCCCTTGATTTTGCTCTCGCTATGCGGCCAGGATCCCGGGTCTTCCCTGGCAGGGGGAGCGGGAGGGGAGCCTCAGGAGGCCTGCCTGGGAGGGGGCTGCCCTGGGGTCAGGAGGAAGGTCCTGGAAGGCCCCTGGGAAGAGACAGGCTTCTGCTTGGCAGTTCCAGCCAGCGAGGGGAGCTACCCCCTCCCCAAATTACTCTTCTGGGTTGACAAGGCAGTGGAGCTTTGGCCAAGTTGGGGAAGAAAAATGTGGCTAGAAGCCCAAAGCTGGGGGACTGGACAGAAGGCAGAGCCTTGCATTAATTCCAGGCCTCCTCAGATCAGAGGTGTGTGTGTGTGTGTGTGTGTGTGTTTCCTTTTTGTGCACCTGCATCCTGGCTGGGGAAGCCACCTCCGCACGAGGTCTGCCCACCTGCTTCAGGCATTTGCCTTTGATCTGACTGACTGACAATGTGAGTTTGCATGTTACCCAAATGCTTTCCTATTTCTGGGGCCGCGAGGGGAATGATCGAGTCATAGTCGAAAGGGACCTCTGAGGGTCATCTAGCCCAACCCCCAGCAATGCAGGATTTGCAGCCCAAACATCCCTGACAGGTGACCTCTGCTTAAAACCTTTCAAGGGAGAGCCGTCTGCTGTCAAAGAGAAAGTTCCTCGTAATGCAGCAGGCAACTTTCCATCAAGAGCTCCTGGTTGGAAGGGAGCCTTTCTCCTCTCTCTGGCAGCCACAGGCAGAACCAAAACAGCCTCTCTCTCGATTCCTCTTCCCCTTCCTCACTGTCTGACGATTCCCAGGCAGCCCAAAGCAGTGCTTGTTGCTTCCCCCTTCCAGGCCAAAGGAGAAGCCTTATAATTCCTCGACTCCTTCCTGCTTCTGGGATGCTGTTCCCAGGAAGGCTCGCCTGGTGCTTCCGTTATATATCTTTAGGTGCCAGGCAAAAACTCCCCTCCGCAACCTGGCCTTTGGCCTTTAACTCTCTGTGGCCTTTTGGAAGTGGGTGGGAGGCTAAGTCACTTTGGGTTGTCCTGGGCAAGATGAACAAATTTAATGAATAATATTGTTGGCATCTGCCTGTCTTGGAAGACAGTGGAGTGCACCTCTGGGGGTGACGTCAAACGGCTGCGCTGGCAGCGCCAAAGTGACCTCCTTGGGGTCCAAGGCCGGGCAGTGTGTCTGGAGGTCCTGGGCTGCCCAGATGACAAGACCCCCTTTTGACCTCCCTCGTGTGGTCCTCAGGGAAGCAGAGGGAGATGTTGGGCGCCAGCTTGGCTGCCAGAGTTGCCAGGAGGAGGCATTCAAGGCGCCATACAACCGCCTTAGGGACTCCACTCTGGATTTGTGTTGGGCTTCCTCCTGAAGCCCTTCTTCTCCTCAAGATATCCTGCCGGGCAGCAGAAGTTGAGGGTCAGAAATGTCCCTGCCTAAAGAGGTGTAACATGTATCATTTCTCTGGCAGAGATCCACTGCTTATTCGGCCTCCACTCCTACTTATTTTTTAACTGACCTGGATTTCTGGCCTGCTGGTTTTTGGTTCTGCCAAAATTATAGTCTTACCGCAGCAAATGGAACTGAATATTTGCTGGAGCTGCCGGTGTTCAAAATGCTTGGAAGGACATCTTGGAAAGTGCATGAGAGTCTTCTTTCGGCAAAAAAGATGTGCAAAACGGAAAATTAAAAATAGATTTGGTGACGCGGCCAGAGCTGGAGCCGACCCTGGACAGTGGTGCGATCTCCAAAAAAGGAGACGTTCCACAATGCTCCCAGGCAGATGTCGCTCAACCAGATAATTTATTATTTCTTCATTCTAATGTGTATGAGAGATGCAGCAAGGCTAGACCAAGGAATGAAACAATTTATCAAAACATTTCAAATGAAGTGTTTTTTTTTAAAAAAAAAAACCACTGACAGAAATGGAATCTCTCATTTAGTCTATTGAGCATCACAAAAACCGCTCCTGTTCATCCCAGAGACTGCTGACCATTTCCCTCTGAGCTACTGACTGAGCTCACTTGGGAAGGGCTTCGGCTGGTTTGTGTGAATAAAGGGAATGAGTTTTGCTCTTTGAAACAGAACATTTAAAATGTAGTTTGGCTCTTAAGCAAATGGGTTGTTTATACACTGTTTATCTCAATCCCAAAGCAGTGGACGTCTCATAAATATATCTAAAATATACCTCCTCTTAATTCAACTACTGATCAAAACTAATCTTCAAACTGAAGACATTTGCTTTGCTTTCCCCTCTTGCAAGAGGCCTTCTAAATCAGGGTGTCCTCTCAGTCAATGAGGCACAGCCAAATCTGTTGCCCCTCCCTGCTCATCTCCAACACCCTGAATGCTCCGAGGGTCCTCCGCCCCTCCTCTCCTCTCTCCCCGCCCCTTTCTTCTAAGAGTCCAGTTTTCTAGGGCTTAACAGCCCCTCCCAGGTGATCTCCTGAACAGGAGAGGCCAGTCTGGGTTGATTTTAACATGCTAAATCCAGTGTCTGGTACCCAGGAATCAGGAGGGGTGGGTGGGTGTCCCAGCAAATTCATAGCAATGTTTTAGCAGGCCCTGGAAAATAGTACAGGCTGCATCCCTCTTGCTACTGTGGGGGGGGGGTCAAGGACCAGCTCTCCCCGGACGTCCTTGCACTCTCGCCCTGCTCCTGAAGGTCTGTGCCCTGGCTTGCTTCCCATCATGTGTCCGGAATGTGGTTTGCAATCCCTTCCAGAAGCAAAGCAAAACTTTCCTTTCTCCTTTCTCCTTCTGTGATGGAGCTCCTATTTGGGGACTTCCCTGGCTTTTTTCTGGCCCACGTAGGATCAGTCTGGATAGTTGGCCTTGGTGAAGATTTGACGTTTTCATCCCCAAAATGTTTTTGATTTGAGTTTCTACTGAAATGAGGCTGCATTTTAATGTTGTATTTAATCTTGTTTTTAAGATGTATTTTAATCAATTGTTTTTATACCTGGTGTTAGCCACCCTGAGCCCGGTCTTGGCTGGGGAGGGCAGGGTATAAATAAAAATTATTATTATTATTATTAGGCCTTCTGGAGAGGTCTGGTTCTGGCCTCCGCAAGATCTCTGGGGGCTTCCCTCCCTGCTGGAGCCGAGCAGGGCTAGTTGCCACCATGTCCTAAAGCGCCATTAGCGGCGACATCACGGCCGTTGTGCAAATCTGTTTGGGGCCCCGTCTGCCTATTCTTCCCCCTCTCTCTGTTTCTGCAGAGGAACAATCCCCGGGCACTGGAGGGGAACGGTATGGCCCTTAATTGCTGGGCTCTCCTGTTACTGCAGATGGTTGTCTCGGAAGGGGTGGCAGACGCCTGGTCAGCTCTGGTTACTTGGCACCTCTCAGGGCAGGTAACCGTATAACGGAGTTAAAACACTAGACGAAGACCTGTAGCTGGAGGGAGGGCGGCTCTTGCAGGGTGGGGCAGGGAGACAGAAGGCTTTGCCGCTGCCCTGGTCCAGAGACCCCCTCCCCACTGAGGCCATTTGACCCAGGATGGAGGCGAGATCCCATTTGCCTTTAAATTGCCGATGAGGAAGCCTCAGTTTAGCTCTGCCGGTGGCTGTCTCCTCCTCCCTCCTCTTGGTGTCTCTGTATCTGATGGTTGCTTGGTCCTGGGACCAGGTGAGGGGCCCCTGTCCCCCCACCCCAATTATGGCAGGGGCAAGGAGGGTGGGGGTGGACGACTAAGAGGACAGAGGAAAGGAGGGGAAGGGAGGGGAGGGGAGCAAAGGACGACTAGCAGCATACACATCCCTCTGCCCTGACGTAGCTGCTTGGTGTTCCTTGAGGGCTAGTAGCTTGCGAGGCAGACTGGACTCCCTTGGAAAGGGTGGGCTCTCCTTCTGCTGGAGGTTTTCAAGCAGAGGTTGGGCAGTCGTCTGTCAGGGATGCTTGAGCTAAGATTCCTGCATTTCAGGGGGTTGGGCTGGATGGCCTTTGGGGTCCCTTCCAACTCTGCAATTCAAGGATTTCAGGTGCTGCCCAGGAAACTCCTGCCAACCTGAGATTTGGCTTCTCCCTGTGATCTGCAGACGGAGCTCTTCCTTGCAACAGCTGCTTGCCTTGTGGACCACCCTTCTCCCTGTTTCCCCAGGGGTGCAGCTGCCTTTTGCCTCTTTCAGCTACCTGAGGGTCTCAGGCAGGCATGTGGGGCCGGGTGCTGCTGTAGGAGTTGCAGGGGCCTTCAGGCGGACGGGGGCAGGCAGGGTGCTGGCAGCTGCCTCTGCTGGCCCCCTGCTGCTTGCTGCTCCTTTCCCAGGAGCAGCCCCCGGCAACAGGCAGAACAGATCCCTCCATGTTGGTGAGGGCGGAGGGTTTCTCTCAGCATCATATTGCTTGGAAGGTTTATCCACTGCATTTCAGGACAGTTATCTCTCGACCTGTTCACTTTTTCTTTTAATTCATAAAATTTATACACTGTTTGATTGTTTAAAAAAACCCCTCAAATTAGTTTACGGAAAGGACAAAATGCTAAAATTATCATAAGAAGAATTGGCAACAACGATTTAAGACTTCTGAAAAGTTAAAGCAGCAACACACTCAAAGCAGGTTAAAAATTGCACTGGCCTTCTGAATCTCTCGACAGGCTTGCCTACGCAAAAATGTCCAAAAGGGTTCCTTGAGGGCACCTGCCTGATGCCACTAGGCAGGGGGTTCCGAGTGTTGTTCTTGCCCTCCTACGGCTGCTCTGCCCTTTTGGGGAGGCCGGGAGGGTGTTGCTTTGCCCCTCCTGTCTCTCCACGCTGAACACCTGGGCAGGAGGACAGGTGAGCAACAGGCCCCCAGGTGGGCTGCAGCACACAGTCACCTGCTGCCAGGCAAAGTGAGTAGCACAGGTGAGCAGCAGCAAGGCGGCCACTTTCCTCCTCCTCCTCCTCCTCCTTGTGGTGCTGTAACCGTACCTGCCCCCTGAACTGTGTCTGCTTCCTCAGAAATAGGGCTGAGCCACCTGGCTGGAGAGGCAAGAGGCGCCCTCGGAGTCAAGGTCCTTCTTTCTCTCCCTCTGCAGGAACTCCAGAGCAGACTGCTGAAAGGATCTGCCGGGATGCCGCTCTTCGGATTGGGGTCCGGCCAGAAGAAGCGGCTGGAAGGTAAGCGAGCTGGACTCTTGCGGTGGGCACAGTTCCTTGGCTCTTGCCCGGATGCCCTGCAGACTCAGCTGCCGCCTGGCGCTCCATCCACCCCTCTCTCCAGCGGCAGAGCAGAGCCTGCCGGGCGTCTGGTTACAGCTCCCTGCCTGGAGCGCGGAGCCCAGGCCATGTGTCAGGGAGGCTGGGTAGGCAGCCCCTTCCCACAAGGGGTGGAGGGGCAGGGGGTTTCTCTCCCGAAGAGATCAGATTTGTGGGTCGCAGAGGTGTACACGGGACACCCGGCTTGGTCCAGTCGCTTTGGCCTGGGGAAAGAGCTCCTTGCAATTCATGGAATCGTGGAATTGTCGCGTTGGAAGGGATCCTGAGGGTCATCTAGTCCAACCCCCTGCAGTGGAGGAATCTGTTCTCACAGTGGCCAGCCAGAGGCCCCAATGGGGCACCCTCAAGCAGCCCCTCCTGTGCTTTCCAGCAGCTGGGATTCAGAAGCAGGGCTGCCTCTCCCTATCACTGCCCGATTAAACCCTGTGGAGGCCCCTCGGCAGTTGAAATCTCAGGGACCCCCTCCCAAATCATCTCTAATTTTTTAAATTTTCTTTCAAGACCAAATCAATATTGTTTTGTTCCGTTGCTGTGGCGCACATCAGCTGAGGCCTCCTCTGCCTGTTTGGTAATCTGGCACTGTTAACTAAGCAGGCAGAGCTGAGCTGCCACGGAGCGTGGCCTTGAGTGTGGAAGCGCTGGCTCTGTCCCCGTCCTTCGCTCTGTCCTCCCGGTGTGATGGGGCAGCTTCTGCACGAGCCCAGCAGCCTCCTTGCTGCAGAGGTTTCTTCTCCAGGCTGTGGGGGCAGCAGGAGTGCTGCCCTCTCTGAAGCAGCAAGGGGAGTGGAGCTCCGATGCTTTGCCCCCCCCCCTTGCCTTTCTCCCTCATGTGAAGCTAACACCCAGCAAGTGCTTCTGTGCCTCCAGCCTGCCATGTGTGCAGGGAAATGGGAAGTGGGAGGAGGTTTGTGGCCCAGCCAGAGAGCCTGCCCTCTTTCCCTTTCACCTCTCACTTCTCCTCTGGCTCTTCAGGGTGGGGAAGTGCAAGGACCACGACCGAGGGGGGGGGGCTGGACCTTTGAGAAGTAAAGAAGGGGAATCTCTCCCCAGGGCTGTTCTGTGGCTTTGAACAAAGTGGCTTCCTGCACGTGGTCTGGTTTGGGGGGCTTTCAGGGCTCCCCCCCCCCGTCCTGTGATTCAAGATGAACTCCGGCAGTGCATTTTGGTTTGTGTGTGTCGGGAGGGGGGTGGGGAGGCTGAATTTCTCATTTTGTGCTCAATGGGCAGCTTAAGCAAGAAGGGAGGAAATTGTGCAACCTGCCAGATCATTGCCTGCTGATTCCTCCTCTGAAAGCCTTTGACTTGTCCACGCGAAGTCCCCCTTCGCTCGCCCTTGCCCTGGCCATGTTTGGAAACTGGTCTGCTCCTTTCATGCAGGAGGGAAAGTGGGGCTTGGTTGCTCCTGAGAGGTTTATTTCTCACTCGCCCCTCACCCCAAACTTATTTCTTGCAGGAGAGCGGCCCAATAGGAAACCACAATCCGAGTTTTGTGTGAAGCCAACAGCCGTCAGTTGGGGGGTGGGGTGGGGAGATTCAAGGCTGCCCAGTGACCTTTATTCAGAGGAAAGCTTACCTATATTTCTTTGTGCTGTGGTTTAAAACAGTTTAAACGCAAGCAGTCGATAGCACACATGAACCAGACCTCAAATGGCTTTCAAAACACCCTCATTATGTGACAGTGGCGCCATGACTAGTTCCCGTGTCTTGCAAGCCCCCTTTTGGGTCTTTCCTGTCTTCCTCTTCCTCCTCCCTCTCCTTCCAACTGCCACCAACTGACTTTCCCTTTCTTAGAACTTTCCCAGCGCTCTCTTCCGCAGACCCCCCCCCCACATCCTGCCAACTCAGGAGAAGGTGCATGGCACCCATCCCCCCACAATCGCCCCCCCCCCCCGCTGGCTGTGGCTGGAGAGAGTGGCTGGGCAGAGCTGCTCTCCTGGGGAAACCTCCAATGAATGTATGTTTACGATTTAGGGGGGCTGCGTATGACAGCGTCTGGGGAGCTGATTCGGGCAGGGGAAAAGATGAGAAGAGCAAATATCCAGAAGGAAAGCACAGGATGTCTGAGCTGAAGTAGGTCTCCCTCCCCTCACCCTTCCGAAACAGTTCCCTCTTTTGAAAAGACCACAACCCCTAAAGCTGCAAAGGATGGGGTGGGGGGGGTGGAAGTCTGTTCTGTAGCCTCAGGCCAGGCGGGTGGGAAACAGGTTTGGGGTGGGCCTGAGCTCAGTGGGAGCTAGAGCTTTGCATGCAGGGGGTGGTCCTGGGTTCAGCCAGGAGCACCTTCAGGAAGGGCTTGGAAAGACCCAGGCGGAGACCCTGCCAGGCAGCGGGTGCAGAAGACGGGCTGGCGGCAGCTTCCTCTGCTCCTGGGCTTGGCTAGCAGCTTCCAGAACAAGCCTTCCCTGAGCTCTGGCTCCGAGGAGATGCTGTGAGTTATGAGAAAGAGGCCGAGTGTGCCTTGTTGTAGCTCCTGAATCCGGAAGCCTCAGGGGGACCACGGGAGCAGCACAGAATCCGAGGCAGAACCACATCAGTCTCTCTGAGGTCCAGCAGCCCAGCTAGCGAAGGACCTGCCCAAGGCTGGCATGGGGCTGTGCTGGGCCACAGCTGGGGCTCCTTTGGCCTCTGTGACCTGGTGGCCGTGGCATGCGATGATGGGTCAAGCGGCACACGCCGAGCCCTGGCTTGCAGCCGAGGAAAGTTGAGAATGTAAGAAGAGTCTGTGGACCCGGCCAGTGACCCCTCTAGCCGAGCATCCTGTTCTAGGTGCCTCTTTGGGAAACCTGCAAGCAGCATTCAAGCAGCAAAGTTCTCCTGCCATTTCCAGCGACTGGAAAAAGCATCGCTGCCTCTGTGGAGGCAAAGCAGAGTCATCCTGGCTAGGAGCCATTTATAGCCCTTCTTCAGCTGCCTTGCAAAGACCAAGATGGGAAGGGGCTTCCAGTATAGCAAAGCCCCTTCAGGAGCCCCCTCGCCTTTCCACTTTCTGGCCTTGTTGCTTTGGCGCAGCTGCAAACACATCTATTTATTCCCACATTTGGAGCTGGAAGACGAAAAGGGGTTTGTCTGTTTCCTGGCTGGCCTCTGGCTCAGCCTCCTCCGCCTTGACCGTTTCCTGCTTTTCTTTGCACTTATCCCGGCTTCATGGGAAAAGGTGGGCAGAGCAAAGGCTTTCGAAGAGAACAAAGGCCAGCAGAGACATTTACTGGAAAGTCAAAGGATCCCGGCAGAAGGTGGAAAACCCCACTTGGCCCTTGCCCAACTTAAGAGGAGGAGTCGGAGTCGCTGTCTGTGCCCTTGAAGCCATGCAAGCAGCAGCCGCCCCTCCTTGAGGCAGAACTGATAACAGAAGAGGCTCTTGGCGGAGGTGGAGCATCACCTCCTTCCTCCTGTCCTCTTTCAGATGTGGATATTTAGGAGGGGACTGAGCCTCTTGTGGGAAGAAGGTGCTGTGAAACTCTGCAGCAGGAGTTTGGGTTCTCCTTTGGAGAGATGAATGTGTTGCCCCCCCCCCCACAGCTCTTTGTGTGGATCTGAGCAGGAGGAGAGAAAGCAAAGACCAGCCTGGGAAGGGGGGGGGGGTGCTTGGGAGCTTAATATTGAGGCACCTTCTCTGCTTCTTAGGGGAACTCCCCAACCTCCTTCCCTCCAGATGTTCTGGACTCTTCAGGCCTGGATCTCCAATGCCTGGGAAGAAGAAGAAGAGGAGTTTGGATCTGATATCCCGCTTTATCACTACCCTAAGGAGTCTCAAAAGACATGGGTGGCGCTGTGAGTTAAACCACAGAGCCTAGGGCTTGCCGATCAGGTCAGTGGTTCGAATCCCTGCAACGGGGTGAGCTCCCGTTGTTCGGTCCCTGCTCCTGCCAACCTAGCAGTTTGAAAGCACGTCAAAGTGCAAGTAGATAAATAGGTACCGCTCCAGCAGGAAGGTAAACGACGTTTCCGTGCGCTGCTCTGGTTCGCCACATGACCCGGAGGCTGTACGCCAGCTCCCTCAGCCAGTAAAGCAAGATGAGTGCCGCAACCCCAGAGTTGGTCACGACTGGACCTAATGGTCAGGGGTCCCTTTACCTTTACCTTTAAGGAGTCTCAAAGCGGCTAACATTCTCCCTTCCCTTCCTCCCCCACAACAAACACTCTGTGAGGTGAGTGGGGCTGAGAGACTTCAAAGAAGTGTGACTAGCCCAAGGTCACCCAGCAGCTGCATGTGGAGGAGCGGAGATGCGAACCCGGTTACCCAGATTACGAGTCCACTGCTCTTAACAACTACACCACACTGGCTCTCACAAGGGAGCCTTGGTCAGGCTGGCTGGGACTGATAGAAGCTAAGAGTCCAGAACATCTGGAAGGCACCAGGTTGGCCAAGGCTGACCAGAAGCCTGCAGGTGCTGGAGGTGCTGTTTGCATGGCATTTGGGCTTCCAGGAGGACGTGAAGCAGCTGCTGGTTTTGCTTTCTGCCATAGGAGTGGCAAAGGGCAGAAGAGGAGGAAACAGGAGGAGGAAGAGGAGGAGATGGGCTTCGAAAGAGGTGCAGGTGGCCTGGGGGTTGGGGGATGCAGGGCAGATACTGGGAATCTCACTATTAAGTAAATCACAGAGAAGCAGGAGAGTCCCTTGGCCCACCTGCATAAATATTTGCCCAGGGCATGAGAGTGACCCTTCTCCACCCCAGAGTGAAATGGAATATTTTGTCCTGGGAAAGGGAGGCTGTCCCTGGTGGTTCAGACAGAATACATCTGGTTGCAGCAGCATTAGCATCAACAAGAAGACCTCCCACCACACTGCCACCGTCCTGTGTGGAGCATAAGGGACTCGTGGGACTTGTTGGCCGTTGGTCTCCTCGGCTGGTTGCTGGAAGGTCTCCTGAGTCCAGCTTTGATGAGGTTCTCCTGCATCAATCCCATGCTTTGCTCACAGGGAATCTCCTCCATCCCTTCCCCACTTCCAGAACCAAGATGATGGCAAAAGAAGAGCTCCCAGGAAAAGTCTGGAGATCGTTTCTGGCACACCAGGAGACTTCGCCTGCTCCAATCCCAGCAGCTGGTCTGAGAGCTTCAGGAGGTCCCCCTCCGCTTTGCAGTGGGTGGTGTTGGCGGGCACAAGACCTTGGGCCACCTAGCTGGATCTCCCACCTTTATACCAGGAGCACCCCTCCTGCAGGGACTTGTCACTTCAGCCTCGAAGGCGCCCTGGAGCATCCCTGCCACGAAAGGGGCTACTCCGAAGGAAAAGCCCACCTGCCTGCAGTTACCTGTGCTAGTCATCTGTAGTCCATCTCTGGGAAACACAAATAGCAGACTCCACCCAGCAAGCCACCTTCTATGGAGTCCTGGCCCTGCTCCATCTGACTCAGAAGTGTCTCTGCTGACTGGCAGAAGCTGTCAAAGACCTGGGTCGCAGGAAGGTCCTTTGCCAGCCCTACACCACCAGACCTTTTTGATGGGGAGGAATCTGGGACACAATGTGCATGCAAAGTGCAAGGGATCCAAGCCCCCCCCCCCATCACCTCCAGCTCCCAGAACTTTAGCCCCACCATCAAGTCTGGCATCCTCTGCTTCAGGGGCTACAGCTTCCACCAGCCCCAACCAGTATTGCTAGTTGTGAACAGTCAGGTGGCACCTGAAGGGCTCCGCTGGCACAAGGGGGTCCCCAAGACCCCTTTATTGGTCCCTGGGTGGGGGCTGCTCTTGGGACCTAGCGCAGGCAGAAGAGGTTGTCTGCCCTGAAGTCACAGGCTTCTCTGCCTTGAGGTGTGACATCCCTTACCTGAGTCACCTGCTGCAGGTGACTTGCTTGTGGCCTCTGCTGGGCTGCTCTCATGGGGAGGATCCTTCTTGGGTTTGACCTCCCAGTAGGTAGGGAGGTGGGGGGAGCACAGTCCCTCCTCTTTATCACTCTAGGAGACCCATCGACTTCCCAGGCAGTTGGCGGGAGTTAGAACCAGGTAAAGGAAGCAGTGGCGACTTGCGGTAATGTGACCACAATTTTTGCGTGTGAGTGAGCGAATGGATAACGCTTTTGCTGCCCCTCCCTCCCTCCTCTCTGCAGGGGACCTCTAGCTCCTTACTAAGCGAGAGACACCTGCCAATCAATCCCGCCCACAGCGCCATGGAGTTCTCTTGCCTGGACTGATTTCTTCAAAATGGGGTAGATTCTTCCCGCGGTGCTGCCAGATGCTGCATTCATGAGTGAGAACGGTGTCCGCCGTCAATATCACCGTTTAGATGCCCTCCTTTCCTGGGTCTCGCCAGGTGCGAATAAATAACAGCATTTGTTCTTAGAGCTAAAGTAGACTTGAGGCAGGGCCCCACAGCGCCAGCTCACTAACCAGAGGGATCTGGGATTTATTGAGGGTGCTGAGAACAGTAGCTCCTTGTGGAGGTCAACTGCAGTTCCCAGGATTTTGGGGAGGGGGCTAAGTGCTTTAAGTTTGCTCTGCATAGATGGTGTAGCTGTGATGGGTGTCTGCCTGTTTGCTTGGCTGCCAGGGGCACTTCTCCCAAGTCTCCTGAATGGCACAAAGATTGTGGCGCACGAGAGAGTTGCCCCTTTTTCTTTATGCCTTTGCTTGTTTCCTTTTCTTCCACTCTGCATTTCTCCACTAAAGTCCATGCAGGGTGGCTTGCAATGAAACATCAGATTGTGAGAAATAATTATAATTATTTATACCCCACCTTTTCCCCTAATAAGGACTCAAGGCGGTTTAGAGGTAAAAATCATAAACACAAAACAGCAAAAGCCAACCATCCCTTGTAGATGACATGGACACTGACCAGTAGGGCCCTGAGACACACAACCCTCTTCCACATAGTGCAACCTCAATGGCTTTGCTTGCCGGGAGAAAGACCCCCCCCCCCCACATTTCCCTAGGGGCTCCTGGGGAACACCAAGACATTGTGACCCCCAGCAGCCGAGGTGTTTGCTGGATCGTGCTCAGCAATTCAGTCCTCCCTGCGGATTCCTTGCACAAAAGCCCTGCTGTCTGGGGAAGCCCTGGGCTCCAGTTCCCCTTATCTCTCTTGCTGTTTAATCATTGACCCTCTCGCTGAGGGCAGGCAGCCTGTCTTGGCCCCCCTGCTCTGGAGAAAGGCTCTCTGAATTCCTGCGAATGAATCCAGCCATTATCCGCCAGACCAGAAATGGCTCTGAGGTCTCTGGAGTCCCACCACCTCTCGAGAAGGAGGGCCAAGACTGCGGCTGAGCGGCCAGAGCTTGTCCTTTCGGGTGAGTGAGCTGGGGGGTGGGGCTGCCCCCAGATCCTTGACTTTGAACCCAGGTGTCAGCCGTGACACTGGTGACAGAGCGAGGAAGAGGGCGTCTGAGTGTGCCAGGGTGCCTTATCTCTCGCAGCGGAATAAACAAAGCCTGCATTTCAGCAGGTTGGACTAGACGCAACATTTTACCTCGCGGAGAGCATCCTTGAGCACTCATTCCACAGTGTAAGAACAGGATAGAAATCTTAAGCACATTGTTGTGACAGGACTGGTGTCACAACTCTCCCACCGGCACCGGTGCTATTTTAAGACGCTCTGGAAAATTAAAGGTTTCATCTCCTCCTTTAGAGACTATGAGGCTCCTGTGGGAGCATCTTTTAAGAACATGGCTTTTGAAAAGGGTCTGAAGATCTGTGGCCGAGAGAAGGGGGTTCGTGCCACCTGCACACAACTCGCTTGCGGAGCGGAGGCGCAATGCCACAAGTGCTTGCATGCGCCTGCGGCCGTATGTGCGTTGCGCGCTGCCCCGCAATCTCTGAATGGTGGGAGACTCCAGGGGTTCCAAGCACTTGCCCAGAGTTCGTGTTTGCATTTGGGAATGAGGCGCAGTGAAGACACACCGGTGTCTTTATGATTGATGGTTTGTTGACACATGCATGCCGCCTGAGCCTGCGAAAGAGGGGTTCACAGCACTGACGCCCCAAAAGAGTCTTGCTTCTCCCAGAGATGCAGCCTTGAATTCAAGCAGAAGTCAGCCTCTCTCTCTGCCTGCTGCCTTGATTTTAGGTAACATCACTCAAAATTCAACTCTAAACTCTGGCTTTTGTCCTCCCCCTTACCTGTGAGTTAACAGGTGGGCCCCACCCATTTGCCCCCCCCCCACAGAGCCCCCTCCTTGGCTGTCCTTCCCTTACGAGAAGGCTAGCCTGGATAGTCCAAGATTCAGAAACCTCAATTAGATTTTAACACCTGCTTGGTTGTTGAGTCGTTTAGTCGTGTCCGCCTCTTCGTGTTCCTGCCAGTTTTTAATTGTGTGAGTAGATCTGAGTCTCTTGGAAGTTGGCTGTCCCTGAACTAGATGATCCGGGGGGGGGGGGGGCGTACAACTCTGCAATTCTTTGATTCTATGACCTCTGGTTGGCCACTGCAAGAACAGGATTCTAGACTGGATCCTTTGGCCTGATCCTGCAGGCTCTTCTTGTGTTCTACGCTGAGGGAGGCAGCTTGGAGTGAATCACAACCGCAACCCTGCACTGGAGCTGGGTGGGGAGAAGGTCTCTCTGTACTAGGCAGGCCCAACTCAGCCCTGGGCAATTTCCTCCTTTCTTGCACCAGGTGGGCTGAGGTTGCGACCTGTCACACCACCACTGTTGCTGCTGACTTCGTGCCCCGTTGAGTTTGTGTGTTCGGCAGCAGCAGCAGCTCCTTCCGCTAGCCCAGATGTCCCGCCCACTGTCCAGATGTTGCTCTGTGGCATCTCTCCCAAATCTCACTGCCTGGGGCAGCGGAGAGAAAGGACTCCAGTTTCTGCCGCGAGAATCTTGTTTATTTTCCACATTGTGAAATCGGAGGTTGGATGAGTCATTCCCTCCAGTGTACTTAAAAAAAACAAAAAACCCCACTCTTTCCCCACCTCCCTGCCTCTCCTCCCAAATATGTGGGTTGATGTGCATCTCCTGACCCAGCCATGAGTTTCAGTGGGGAATTCAAATCTGGGTCTTCTTGACCTGACAGTCGTTGTGCCTCCTCCTCCCCCCCCCATTTCTTAAATGCAAGGGGCTGAGAGGCATCCTTTGCAGACCCATTAACTCTGAACCCCAAAATGTGGGGTCTTCTCCAAACCTGTGCCAAAGTTTTGCCAGGGTTTGGGGGGTTGCAGCATTTTGCAGCAAGCCCCCCACATTTTGCAGCACCCCACAAACTAGCAATTGATAGATCAAACATGGGGATTATACTTACCATTAACTACAAACCCCAAACTGCCTGCTCTCAGGCAGCCCATTGGCCATGGGAGATAAATGCCAGGGGGCTGAGCAGACCAGGTCATACCATGGATTCACCCCAAAAAGAGTGGGCGGTGGTTTTTGGCTGCCACCCTCCAAGGCAGAGGAGGGAGATGGGCAAAGCTCAGTCAAAATCCCCTCCTGGCTTCCCGGCAGCCATTCATATATGATGTTGTTGTTGTTGTTGTTTAGTCGTGTCTGGCTCTTTGTGACCCCCTGGACCAGAGCACGCCAGGCCCTCCTGTCTTCCACTGCCTCCCACAGTTTGCTCAAACTCTTGCTGGTAGCTTTGAGAACATTGTCCAACCATCTCATCCTCTGTCATCCCCTTCTTGTGTCCTCCATCTTTCCCAACATCAGGGTCTATTCCAGGGAGTCTTCTCTTCTCATGAGGTGGCCAAAGTCTTGGAGCCTCAGCTTCAGGATCTGTCCTTCCAGTGAGCACTTAGGGCTGATATCCTTCAGAATGGAGAGGTTGGATCTTCTTGCAGTCCATGGGACTCTCCAGAGTCTCCTCCAGCACCAGAATTCAAAAGCATCCATTCTTTGGTGATCAGCCTTCTTTATGGTCCAGCTCTCACTTCCATACATCACTACTGGGAAAACCAGAGCTTGAACTATACGGACCTTTGTTGGCAAGGTGATGTCTCTGCTTTTTAAGATGCTGTCTAGGTTTGTCATTGCTTTTCTCCCAAGAAGCAGGTGTCTCTTAATTTCGTGACTGCTGTCACCATCTGCAGTGATCTTCATATATGAGGTGGAGTCTTTTCTATGGGTCTTGGTGGGAGAGGCAGGCTGGATGGCAGGCGGCTGGTGCTTTGAGGCGTCAAGCTCTCCTGGGCCAGGAGATCCACTGCTGTCTCTCAGCAGATTCATGGTGCAGGCTTGGCTCTGTGGGCAGAAGAATCCTGGGCAGTGATGAAGGTCTGGAAGCCAAGCCTTAGGAGGAACAGTTGAGGGAGTTTAGCCCATAGAAGAGAAGCGGTGATAGGAGAGCCCTCTTCAGATATCTCCAGGGATGGAGCAAGCTTCTTTTCTGCTGCTCCAGAGTGTAGGACCTGAACCAAGGGATTCAAATGGCCAGAAAGGAGATTCTGACTCAACATTGGAAGGCGGTGGACTCTCCTTCGCAGGAGGTTTTGTAGCAGAGATGTCCACCTGTCGGGGTTTTCTTCAGCTGTGATTCCTGCGTTGCAGGACTAGATGGCCCTTGGTGTCTCTTCCAACTCTTCAGTTCTGTGCTGGGTGCCAGAAATCTCCCTGCTCTGCTTTTCTGTCTTCACCCTCCCTGGGGTTCAAGAGCGGCCATGCAGGGGACCCTTCCAGGTTCTCAACACCTTGAAGGTGGGATTCCATCAGAGGTTGCCCTCTGTGGGAGGTTTCTGCCCTCCGTGTTGATTTGGCGCTCTTTGGTTCCTCCTCCTTGAGGAGGAGTCCAGAATATACTGGGAGCGGTCAACAGCAGCTGAAAAGGGGGGGAGGGGGGAGGATCAGAAGACCCCCAGTGGAAGGAGCCTTGATGGATGCATGCGGCTTCCAGGATCAGAGACACGATGGGAACAGCAAGAGGCTTAGAACGTGGCTGTTGCAGCCAGTCCTGCATTTGAGCTTCCTCTCTGGTTGGCTACTGCCAAAAACAGGTCTCTGAACAGGATGGGCCCCCTTTGGCCTGATCCACGCCCAGAGCTCCCTCCTTGGGAGGGAGTTGAAGGTGTCCTGGTGTGTCCTCCATCCCTTGCTTTCCTTGCAATTCCTGTCCCCTTTTATGACTCCTATCTCATCTTCGCTCTGCCTTTATCTCCTCCACCCTCAACCTTTGTCCCAGGCGACACCCTTGGCTTGCACAGACCTTTGGGTCCCGGCCTTATCAGTTCTGCACAGACCTTAGCCTGGTGTCGGTGGTGCTGGCTCCCGGCAGGTGGCTTGTAAAGCAGGAAGAGGAAGGGCGTTCCTGGATGCGCATCCCACCTCTCCCCGGTCCCCAGCGGCTGCAGGACCCACAGACACCTTGGGGAGGGAGAACATCAGAGGAGCTTGCTGGATCAGGCCAGAGACCCACTTAGTCCAGCCTCCGGTTCTGCCTGTGGGAAACAAGCAACTGGGATTCAGAAGCATTGCCAGCTGGAGGCAGAGTGTAGCTGTTGCAGCTCATGGCCCCACTTGTGTTTAAGAACATGGATACACAGATTTTTAAACAGAGGTTGGGCGGTCCTCTGTCAGGGATTCTCTAAGTGTCATTCCTGCATTGGACTAGATAAGGGTCCCTTCCTGCTCCAGAGTTCTATGGTTTTCATGTATCTCTAATAGATAATAATAATAATAATAATAATAATAATAATAATAATAATAATAATATATTTATACCCCGCCCATCTGGCTGGGTTTCCCCAGCCACTGTGGGCGGCTTCCAGCAAAATATTAAAACACAATAATTCATGAAATATTAAAAGCTTCCCTAAAAAGGGCTGCCTTCAGATGTCTTTTAAAAGTCCGATAGTTGTTTATTTCTTTGACATCTGATGGGCGGGCGTTCCACAGGGAGGGCACCACTACCAAGAAGGCCCTCTCCTGGTTCCCCGTAACCTCACTTCTCGCAGGGAGGGAACCGCCAGAAGACCCTCAGGAGATGGACCCCAGTGTCTGAGGGGCAGGCGCTCCTTCAGGTCTACTGGGCTGAGGCTGTTTAGGGCTTTAAAGGTCAGCACCTACACTTTGAATTGTGCTCAGAAACGTACTGGGAGCCAGTGTAGGTCTTTCAAGATCAGTGTTATATGGTCCCAGCGGCCGCTCCCAGTCACCAGTCTAGCTGCCGCATTCTGGATTAATTGCAGTTTCTGGGTCACCTTCAAAGGTAGCCCCACATAGAGCTCATCTCCAAGCTGTGTCCAAGCCCCATTTTGTGTCCCTCTGTCTTAACCTCTTCTCTCTCCTCCACAGAGCATGAGAGGCACCTTCGCGCCAACGACCGAGCCTTCAACCTCCAGTTTGAATATGCCGTAAGTAACTGGGCACCAGCAGCTGCGTATGCTAGCCGAGCTCGAGCCAAATGGTCGCAGAGCAAGAGCTGCTACCTGTTTAGAGTTGCCACTTGCAGAGTGTGGGGAGCTTGCGGGGGGGGGGGTACTCTGCTGGCAGGGGCGGGGAGCACCTTGGAGTTGCCAGGCTGAGTTTTACACACCACCAGTTAGAGAGTTGCACTAGGACCTGAGAGACCAGGGTTCAAATCTCCCCACTTGGCCATGATGCTCTCTGGGTGACCCATCCCAGGGGGCAGCTGATGCCTGACCAGCTGGAGTGTCTGGGCACTTGAATAGCATCTGGGTGTGTTTGTTTTGCTGTGGCTCTTCCAGCTGGCAATGGGGTCTTGTTGTTGAGTTGTTTAGTGTGTCCGCCTCTTCGTGACCCCCTGGACCAGAGCACGCCAGGCACCCCTGTCCTCCACTGCCTCCCGCAGTTTGGTCAGACTCATGTTGGTAGCTTCAGTCCCACCATCTCGTCCTCTGTCGTCCCCTTCTCCTTGTGCCCTCCATCTTTCCCAACATCAGGGTCTTTTCCAGGGAGTCTTCTCTTCTCATGAGGTGGCCAAAGTCTTGGAGCCTCAGCTTCAGGATCTGTCTTGGAAACCTGCAAAAGCAGGAACTCAAGCAAAGCCCCCACTAAAGAGAGGTTTGCAGGGAGGGGGAAAGGGGAGCAGCCAGAGCATTGCAGAGCTCTGGACAGCACTGCTGGTGCCATGGCACTGGGCTTCTTTTCTCCATTGCAGCCCCCCAATGAAGTGCGGGGAGCATTTTCGGGGGGAAAGTGGTGGGGCCGAGGCAAGGTTGCTCAGACTTGTGCTTCTTAGGTGCAGGACAAGCTGAAGTGTGGGTGAGCCCTCCGGGGAAGCAAAGAGCCCCACTGTACCCCCACAGATGGAGAGAGTCTCTGGGGTGTTCTTGGTGTGCCCCACGGACAGCCTTTGCAACACTGGCAATGGCCCAGCCCTGGACTCGTGCAGAGTGACTTCCAGCCGAGTTCCTGGTGCTGAAGATACTTGGCAAACCAGGCCCCTTCCTCCTCGTGAGGCGTTTTCCTGCCACAGAGCCTCAGGGCCAGGGAAACCTCAGCTTCCGTGTGAACCTGTCCCCGGACTGTACCTGTTTGTTCCTGCATTAGCTGAGCAGCAGGCTCTGCAGGAGTGAGGAGGAAGGAGGCAAGAGGGAGGAAGCCAAGGAGCCTGACAGCCTGCGCCGAGGACACACACAAACACACGCCACCTTTTCCGAATCTCACATTGTCAGTCGCCCTGAGATCCGCCAAGCCTCCTCTCCCTTCCCAAAATAGCGCTGTGGATTCCCACTCCTTGCTGCAAACTGACACCTGAAGCTGCTCTGTTGTGCAGGAAGGCTTGAGTGAGAACAGGAGCCCCCAGGCTGGTGAGCAGCCCAGGGGGGCAAAGGCCTGGCAGGAAGGAGGTGTGATCACATTGCAGGCCTGGAAGGAGGAGGAGGAGGAGGGAACAGAAGGCAAGACCCTCAGAAGAGCCCTGCTGAATCAGGCCACAGAAGAGCCATCTCACCCCAGCATCCCATTTTCACTGCTGCCAACCAAATTGCCTGTGATAAGCCCACAAGCAGGGATGAGCACAAGAGCTCTCTGCCCACCAGCAGCTGGCATTTGAGGGAATAATGCCTCTGACAGGGAGCGCCTTTCTCTCCGTGAATTTGCCCAGTCCTCTTATGGGCAGCTTAGGGGGCAGCTGGCTCCGTGGAGGCTCCTCTGTCTCTGGAGCCAGGCACCCTGATCCTGATCCTGAGACCCACACCTGAGTCCCTTGAGGAATCAGGAGCTGGGATCCGTTTGGGGTTTGCATCCCAGACGCCATTTGGAGGCGCATCCACGTTCTCAGTGAAATGGGCTCAGTCCAGCTTCCTGCCTGCACTTTGGTCCACCTTTGAATGCATGTGCAGTTGTTTAGATTTATGTCCCACCGTTCTGCCCAGTGGCGCCCAAGGCCACCACCCACGAGGGCTGGCGAAGAAGGCTAACTTTGCTCACAGATATCCTTAGCTGGGTGGAGGAGGAGGAGGGAAACCTGGTCCCTCTCTGCCCTTCTCTCTCTCTCTCTCTCTTTCTCTCTCTCTCTCTCTCTCTCTCTCTCTCTCTGCGTATCCGCGCTTGCCGTTTTGCCTTGTACCAATTGTAGGTGGCACCCTGCTAGGCCCGACCCTGGCATACGATGGGTCAGAACTCTGGCCAGGAACAAGGCAGCTTTTAATATTCCAAAAGAAAAGGGGGAAACCAAATACAGAACAATTAGAGCAGGGAGCGTGGCAGAGAAGGAAGTTGGAGGGAGAAAAGAAGGGGTCGCTGTGGGGCATGTACAAATGCCAGCTATTTTGGAAGCAAAAGCTGCTTTCTGGAAGGGCGTCCTATCTGCTGAGGACGGGCGTATCTCTGAACAAGTGGCATCTACCGTCTTTTAAAGCAGAGCTTGGCTGGCCCTCGGTCAGGATTCTTGAGCTGCAGTTCCTGCATTGCTGGGGGCTGGACTAGATGACATTTGGGGGATCCCTCCCAACTCCACAATTCTAGGATTCTGTGCTTGTCCTCCCACTAGAGCCAGTGGGTCGAGGTGGTGGACCCTGGGATAGAGAGGAGCCCGGGCCCTGCATCGCCCACTTCCTCCTCTGCTGACCAGCCCTTTCTCCTTCCCAGAAGCTCCTCTGAGCTCAGGGGGGGCTGGGAGCAGAACAATTGGCGACGGGGGGGGGGGGGGCTGCCTGTCTGGAGGCGGCCAGGCTGAGGAGGAGAGCAAATGACTTTGAGGAGGAAACGGGCTGGCCGGCAGCCTGGCCTTGGCTGTCAACCAGCCCAGCTGCCCAGGGCGGAGGAAAGAGAACCGGGTGCCTCTTCCAAGGGCAGAGAAAGCGCTTGAAGGCACAGGAGCCGCAGCTCAGACTGGCTGGCCCTGCCTCTGGTGCTGAGGATCCTGGCTTGGCCACTGAGCGCTTCCCATGCGATGCCCCTGGAGAAGGACCAGGCCATAGAATCCCCGAGGGTCATCCAGCCCAACCCCCTGCAATGCAGGAACATGCAGCTGCCCCATAGGGGGTTGAACCTGCCGCCTTGGTGTTATCAGCAGCCCCAGCCTCTGACCAACTGTGCTATCATGCAAGCATCAAGGCCGGCAAGCAGGCAGCTGGGCCAAGGCAAAAGAGCTCAGGATACCAGGAGACTCCGGCAGTGACTCAGGGAAGGAGCAAATCCCCAGCATCAGCATCTTTCCTGCAGTGGCCAAGAGGGTGCCCCAGTGAAGAGCTGGGCAGCAGGGCAGCAGGGCCAGAACCCCAGCCACAGGTTTCTAGAGTTAGACTGCCTCTGAACATGGAAGCTCCACTAAAGCTGTCATGACCAGAACCCACAGCCTGATCTATCCTAAGCAGTTCCTAGGCATAGATCTCGTCCCATGGGCACCTTGGCTGCTCTTAAGAGTCCTGCCTTATGCAGCCATGGACTTTAGCAGCAGGGGAAGAATCGAGTCACCCATCCCTGGATGGGGGATTCAAATGACAAGAAAGGAGAGTCTAAACAGAGTTTGGATGAGCGCCTAGTGGAGAGTCTGTTGCTGCAATTCCTGCAGTGCAGGGGGTTGGACTTGATGACTACTGGTGTCCCTTCCAACTGCAGCTCTGTGACATGAAGGGCCTCCTGCCAAGGCTCACTGCTGCAGCCCTCTTGGCACCCCCAGGATGTGGTCCTGTGCAGCAAGAGAAATGGAGGAAGCTGAGAAGAGGAGCCCAGACCAGGTGCGGCTGCTTGTCTTGAGCCCCAGCCAGTTGTGAGCTGGCACATCACAGCTAGCATGGCAGGGAAGCAGGGCCGCAGCCTCTGCCTGCCAGTTCACCCAGAGGTGAATGAGATGCCTTTCCGTGTCACTCTCACTGCCTCACAGTCCGGGTCAGCCAGGGCAGAGTCTTTCTGAGAGATGGTTGGAGGAGCTGGGAATGCTTGGCATGGAGGAGAGAAGACTGATACCCAATATCTTTCGATATCTCAAGGGCTGTCACATGGGAGAGGGAGCAAGCTTGTTTTCTGCTGCTCTGGAGGGTAGGACTCGAACCTGTGGCTTCAAGTTACAAGAAAGGAGAGTCTGAATAAACATCAGGAAAAACTTTCTGATGGCAAGAGCTGTTTGACTTCAGGGTGGAAGATGGCGGACTCTCCTTCCTTGGAGGTTGGAAGGCCATCTGCCAGGGATGCTTCAGCCGAGTCTCCTGCATTGCAGGGGGTTGGACTAGATGACCCCCGGGTGTCCCTTCCAACTCTCTACAATTCTATGGTGCTGTGATTCTCTGGCAGAGCACTTGCGCAGGGCAGAGGGGGGGTCTCCTTGGGAAGGGAATGTTTCTGCTGCAACTTCACGCAATGGTAGCAATCACATGGGGGAGGATTACGGCAAGCTCAGCACGGAAGGTGCTTAATGATGAGCATGTGCCGAGTGCTAATCACCCGCTCATCTTCTCTCTGCCACAGTCAGACAGAGCGCCTGTTAAACACAGCAGGAGGACCCAAAGCACTTCGGAAGGAGGTGGAGGCAGTGCTGTGCCTTGCAAGAGCAGGGGATGCTGAGCCAGCGCAGCTGCTCTCTGGGGGATCTCCCCAAATTTAGGAACCTCTCTTGTAGTCTGAGCAGCCAAGGGAGAAGCCCAGAACTTGATGGCACCAACTGAGCCCCCCGTTCAGAATCGCCCTGCATCTGAAAGAATTTGCACGAGTTTTTCTGTGTCTAGAGGCACTCTAGAAATGTGTCTCCACATTTTTGCAAGCATTAATCCTGCATCCTGTTTATGCATCTGGGAGAACATTCAGAAACTTTGCAGAACTGGGTGTGTGAGCTGAACCTTCTTCCAGGGCTGCTGGGTTTGGCTCATTCAGCCAAAAAGCTTGGGATTGGGGTCTTCCTTTGCCTTGCAGTCCTGGGCGCCCCAGGATTTAAGTTTAAAAAGAAGGACATTGGCAAGTTGGACGGGGTGCGGGGGATGGCGATCAAGATGATCAAGAGTTTGGAAACCCAGCCTTATGAGGAGCGGTTGAGGGAGCTGGGGATATTTAGCCTGGGAAAGAGGAAACTGAGAGGTGATGTGAAAGACATCTTCCGACACCTCAGGGACATCTTCCGACACATAGGAAATGGAGCAAGCTTGTTGCCCCTGCTCCAGAGGGGGGACCCAAACCCATTCAAAGCTCAAGAAAGGAGGCTCTGACTTAACATTAGCAAGAACGTCCTGATAGGAAGAGCCATTTGACCTCCCTCAGAAGGTGGTGGACTCTCCTGCACTGGAAGTTTCTGAGCAGAGGTTAAGATGGTGGTTTGTCAGGGATGCTTTAGCTGCGATTCCTGCACTGCAGGAGGTGGGACTAGATGGCCTTTGGCCTTTGTTTTTTGACAGAATTACAAGCCTGGTAGATGAAGGGAACGCAGTGGATGTAGTCTACCTTGATTTCAGCAAGGCATTTGACAAGGTGCCCCATGATATTCTTGTAAAGAAGCTGGTAAAATGCGGTCTTGACTATGCTACCACTCAGTGGATTTGTAACTGGCTGACTGACCGGACCCAAAGGGTGCTCATCAATGGTTCCTCTGCATCCTGGAGAAGAGTGACTAGTGGGGTGCCACAGGGTTCTGTCTTGGGCCCGGTCTTATTCAACATCTTTATCAACGACTTGGATGATGGACTCAAGGGCATCCTGATCAAATTTGCAGATGACACCAAACTGGGAGGGGTGGCTAACACCCCAGAAGACAGGCTCACACTTCAAAACGACCTTGACAGATTAGAGAACTGGGCCAAAACAAACAAGATGAATTTTAACAGGGAGAAATGTAAAGTATTGCACTTGGACAAAAAAAATGAGAGGCACAAATACAAGATGGGTGACACCTGGCTTGAGAGCAGTACATGTGAAAAGGATCTAGGAGTCTTGGTTGACCACAAACTTGACATGAGCCAACAGTGTGACGCGGCAGCTAAAAAAGCCAATGCAATTCTGGGCTGCATCAATAGGAGTATAGCATCTAGATCAAGGGAAGTAATAGTGCCACTGTATTCTGCTCTGGTCAGACCTCACCTGGAGTACTGTGTCCAGTTCTGGGCACCACAGTTCAAGAAGGACACTGACAAACTGGAACGTGTCCAGAGGAGGGCAACCAAAATGGTCAAAGGCCTGGAAACGATGCCTTATGAGGAACGGCTAAGGGAGCTGGGCATGTTTAGCCTGGAGAAGAGGAGGTTAAGGGGGGATATGATAGCCATGTTCAAATATATAAAAGGATGTCACATAGAGGAGGGAGAAAGGTTGTTTTCTGCTGCTCCAGAGAAGCGGACACGGAGCAATGGATGCAAACTACAAGAAAGAAGATTCCACCTAAACATTAGGAAGAACTTCCTGACAGTAAGAGCTGTTCGACAGTGGAATTTGCTGCCAAGGAGTGTGGTGGAGTCTCCTTCTTTGGAGGTCTTTAAGCAGAGGCTTGACAACCATATGTCAGGAGTGCTCTGATGGTGTTTCCTGCTTGGCAGGGGGTTGGACTCGATGGCCCTTGTGGTCTCTTCCAACTCTATGATTCTATGATTCTATGGTACCTTCCAACTATACAATTCTATGCTTCTATATGATGGTGGAGCTCATGTCTCTGATTAGCCATCTCAGGGCCCTCTCTCTGCTGCATCCTGGGCTGTCCCTGGCTGGTCCTGCGTCCCACTGGCCCCATCTTGAGGCTCTGTGAGTGTTTGGTGCACCTTCCCAGATCAGGGGATTAAGGGGCGCGGAGAGCAGAGATGGGACATTTAACTCTCAGCAGGCCCCTAAATGGAACTGCTGAAGTGCCTCTGGAGGTGGGTTGAGCTTCCGAAAAAGCAGCTCCTTTTTTTTGCACTTTCATGCAGCCAAGAAGGAAACATGGTTGTTGGCGCTTGACTTGGGGTGGATCTGAAAGCAAGCCCCCCCCCCCATTCTCCCTGCCTCCCTCCGGGGAGCCCCTGATTCCTCACACCCTCTTCTGAGCCACCAGGGGTCAGGGACCGTGCTGAGGAGGAATGGTGGGAGCCTTCCCTTTCCCTCTGCTCCTGATCAGGATCCTGAATCTTCCCAGGAGCAGGAGGACAGTATAGATTTGGAACAGTGGTTTGCAGAGGGGCCTAGCTCAGAAGGCAGAAGCTGGGAAACACTGGGTGGGGAACAACTAGGAGACAAAACACTGGGAGGGAGAGAGAGTTAACAGACTCCCTTTTGCTGGAAAGTGTCATCCGCTCAGCCCAAGGTCACGGAGAGCAGATAAGGTGGCAGCACAGAAAGCACACTGGTTGCGGGATCAGGTTGCAAGACACGGAAGTGATGTGGGTGATTAGGGGGGAAGTGGGTGGGACCCTTAATGGGGAGGGGGAAGCGGGGTGGGGGAGCACCTTCATTCCTAGAAATGGATTCTTTGTTCTCTCGCTATGATCATTAAAATTTCTAACTGGTAAGAGACTCCTTTCGCTTTGTTCTGCTTCTCTACTGCCAAAGGGGGTTGGGGAGCTGAGTCCCTGAAGCCGGACACTGGGCAGCTCTTTGTATGCCACCTTAGCTGAGGAAGACTCTGTTTCTCCTGAGGCAGCAAGGGAACTCTTGGGGTGGGGGCAAAGGCCAGGGACAGGGAGGGGCTTCTGCTGACTCACTTTCTCCATTGCTTGTGGGGATGAAATGGAGACCCTGCCCCCCATTCCCCCCTCACACCCTTTTTGGTGTCTAGCAGAATTCTCTTCGGTTCCTCCTGCTCCCCCCCCATGTTGTCACCCCCCACCCCCAGTGGCTCCCAAAGTGCCTGGTACCACCCCAGGGGTTGGAGGATTACCTAGTGGGCGATAAGAGTCGAGGGGAAGGCAGGGAGGGTGATGGAGGTGTAAATGACAACAAGACTTTGCAAAGCTGAAAATACTGGATCAAGTTTGATACTTTTGTTTTAATGGGATTTTGAATGAATGTGCAACTGATCACTACTCTTTTGCATTTTATTGGGTTATTACCTTTCTGAGTGGTTCGTGGAAGCTGCTGTTCTGAATAATGTTTTTGATAGGTTATGGTGGGACACAGGGGATGAGTTTATGGAATGGGGGTGGAATTTGGGAACCGTGGGGTCAGGACCTCTTTGCAGCCCCCTTGTAGATCCGGCTCTGGTCAAGGAGGTGGGTGGCTCAGCTTGGGACCAGGTGGCTGCCTTTGGAGGGGAGCGGGCTGCTGGCATGTGCCCTCCTTGTCTGCTGCCAAGGGGTGGGAGGTGGACCGGGTGCCCCTTTCTCTCCTGGACTCAATTGCCGCCTTTTCTTCCTGCAGAGAAACTCCATCCAAACCTCCAAGTACAACGTCTTCACCTTCCTGCCTCTCAACCTGTTTGAGCAGTTCCAGCGGGTGGCCAATGCCTACTTCCTCTTCCTCCTCATCCTGCAGGTAGGAGTTCCCCAGCTCCTCCTCCTCCTCCTGTCCCTCCTCTCACTTTTGCCACAGGGAGGCTCCCCTTCCACATCCGGAGGCAGCCTTCCCCAACTGGCGCCCTCTTCCATCAGCCTGGCCAGCTGAATTTGGATGGGACACATTCCAAATCCTGGTTGGCGGTGCGCTGAGCCCCTGGCAGGGAAGCAGGGCAAAGCCGGCTGGTGACCCTTTTAATGAACACTTTATAGAGCCATTCGACAGTGGAATGGACTCCCTCCAAAGGGGGCAAACTCTCCCTCCTTGGAGATTTTTTGGGCAGAGGCTGGATGGCCGTCTGTCAGGGAATATTGATCTGTGATTCCTGCATGGCCAGGGTTGGACTTGATGGCCCTTGGAGATCCCTTCCAGCTCTGCAATTCTAGGGTGCCTCTGTCATGGATTTTTACTCAATATTGATCCAGAGCAGATTCCAATGTATAGTCAGTGGCGGAGCTGGCTGCATGGGCTCCCAGAGCGGGGGCCCTGCCGTGCACCCGGGGGGCGGGGTGAGCTGCGCGGGGGGTGGGGAGGACGATCTGCCGCGTGCAATGGCAGCAGCAGGGAGCTGTGCACAGGGGCGGTGGCTCAAGCCCCCCATGGTGTGCCTTTTCGTCACCCCCCTCACGGATGACGCCAAGGGGCTCACCGCCCCCCTTCCTTTGCCCCTGTGTATAGTAAGCAGAGTAAAAACTTAAACACGTTGCAGGATTCCCAAAAAATAGACCAGAGGCCATTGTATTTCAAGCAGCAAAGCTTTACTGCTACTGAAGGTAAATGAGCATAATGGTCACAAACGCAAAAAAATTCAGGATTGGCCCTGTCCATAAGAAGTCCAGTTGCAGCAGACTTAACTTAAACTTACAATAACTTATAATAAGTCTAAACCATAACACCAAGCATACTATGTTCAGAACAGCAGAAGGAAGAGAGACAGAAAGAGAAAGTGAAGCCCAGGCTCCTTCTGGCCTCTTATTATTATTGTCAGCATGACTTTAACAGAAGAGATAACAGAAGAATTTAAACCAGCTGCACTCAGCTTCCCAGAAGGAATAACCCAAACATCATGAACCTTCTGCTTGTTTCTTTTGCGCAGAGAAGCGTCCAGAACCCTCTTGAATTAAGTAGAATAGGAAAGATCTCTGCACATCAGATCAATACTTTCTGCACTAAGAAATGCAAACTGACAGACTCTGCCTGTTCTTCCCCCTGCAGCTCATCCCTGAGATTTCTTCCCTCTCCTGGTTCACCACGGTGGTCCCCCTCATCCTGGTGCTGGCCGTGTCGGCAGCAAAGGACGCCATCGACGACGTGGTAAGAATTTTGAGCCTGCAAATGCCTCCCATGAAGAGCTTGTCCTGTGGCCGCCCCCCTTCGGAGCAAGCACCCAGCTTCCTCTTTGCACCCGGTGGGCCTCCAAGCGTCGCCTTCCTGGCCTGGACGGGTCTGGCCGTTCTGCAGTCAGCGTGATGTGGGACAGTCACAAAAACAAATTAACCGAAAAAGCCTCAAAAATAAAAACACAAAATAAATAGCAAAAACGAAAGCGCCAAACTTACTCCATTCCAGAAGACTGTTTGACTTCCAAAATGTTTGAAAACCAAGGCACAGCTTCTGATTGGTGCAGGCGCCCTGGAAACAATAGCCAACAGGTACATAGGATGTCCAGCTTCTGAAAAACGTTTGAAAACTGGAACACTTACTTCTGTGTTTCTGGTGTTTGAGAACCAAGGTGTTTGAGTACCAAGGCACCACTGTAATTCTGTTATTTGCACTCTGCCCATCTAACTGGGTTGCCCCAGCCGCTCTATCATATACGAAACATAATAAAACATAAGGGGTCAACACTGATGTCTAGGAGACGCTGCCAGAGGGAGAGAGGCTAACTTCCAACTCCCTGTTTGAGTTCAGGTTCCATCTTTGCCTTCCATGTTTTCCAGAATCGACATGCAAACGACAAGCAAGTCAACAACCGTCCTGTCAAGGTGCTGATGAACGGCAGGTGAGCAGGGCTCTCTCCCCTCGCGACAGCCTTGTCAGGCTGCCAGCATCTTTGCAGGGCAACGTAGAGCTCATCCACAGTTCCCTCCCCCCGTCCCCAGGGAAAACTGCTCTTTAGTGCTCCATCGGAACAAATGGCAATTCAGGTTTTCTCCATTTGCTCTGATTTAGCCCTAACAAACAGGTTTTCTGTTATGCCTTGAGTTTCGATCCCAGAACAATACGCAGGTAGGATTGTAGAATGCAGTAACTTGATTGGCCCATAGGAGCTGTCCAATCCAGGAGGGGAGTTTGAATCAGCCCATCCCGTGTGACTGATGGTGTCAAAAAAGGATATATAGCCTACAGGATGATAGACTGTTTTCACTGTGAGTTGAAATAAACACAAGGAAACCGATGGCTCTACACGGAGTTTATTTCATTTTCCTTGGAAAAGGAGCAGACACAACCTTTCTAGGAGAAGTGGAAGTGTGGGTTAGGCGAGGGACTTGGGTCTGAGAGCAACAGAAAGTGTGTTTGGAAAGTAGCCATGCCCTTGCCCCTTCTCTCCCCCCCCCCCCAAATCCCTGAGTCTCTGAGCTGGGACCTCAGACCCAAGAAGCCCCTCGAGAAAGGTGGCCGCTCTTGGACTTTCTTCGCCAAGCGAGTTTGCGCAGCGACTGGGGCAAGGAAAAAAAAACTTGCCCACAATAGCTTTGCTTATCTTTATTTTAAGCTGCAACTCACCGCTCTACACCAGCCAGTACCATACAAAGCATTTGGTCAACTTAAATACAGTTTTCAAAATAATCAATTACCCTATCACATCCCTGCATTCAGTGCAGCAGGTAAACACCCCCCCCCCGCTAATTAGTTAAATTGTTAAGATGCCACAGGTGTGTCGAATTGTTAAGCACTCACAGATGTGCTGCCATGCAGGTTATAATTACAAACACACACCACTGAGTAGCACCATTGACCACATCAATATTAAGGAAACCTTTGCATGGCTGGAAGCCAGATGTGCCCAGAATCCCTTCTGGATGGGGCCAGACTTTCCTTGCCTTAGGGATCCTGGGGGCTCTGCTGTGGAGGTCTAGGCAGCCCCTGTGACGGGGGGGGGGGGGGGCTGCTTCGCTCTTTTTCCCCAGGCAGAGGAAGCAAAGGCAGAGGGGGATGGGGGTGCAGAGCATGCAGCCCCCCTTCAGCCACCAGGAAGGGGCCAAAGCGGCTGGATTTGCTTGCGGGCGTCTCTGTCAGCCCCATTGCAAAGCCAGGCCCACCCCCTGGCTGAAGGGCTCGCTGTGGGGGCTCTTTTCTCATTACTCTCCTCTTCACCTTTTGCCTATCTTTCCAATGGATTTATTCGTAATCGGCTCAGGCGACACATTTCCTCTGATATCCCACCTTCCCTTGAAATTAAAATTGAGGCACTGAGAGAATTAAGAGCAGCAGAGTCCATCAAATGCTAAACAGCCTTTTCAGAATTTGCTAATAAAAGAGGCAGGATAAAAGAGACGACATTTATTCCAATGTTTTAGTGCTTTTACTGATAATTTTCTTGTTTTATTCTCTTTGTAAACCACTTTGAGGGTTGTTGTTTTTTTACAATCAAGTGGTATGGAAATTTTATGAAATAATCATAATAAAACAACAACTGCTGATTAAGTGTGGTTTTCTTCCAGCCTGAAGGATGATCTGTGGCTGAATGTCGAAGTCGGGGACATAATCAAGTTGGAGAACAACAACTTTGTGACGGTGAGTGCTGCTGCCTGGCCCAGCTGCCCCCCCCCCCCCGTCACTCCTGGGGCTACAAAGGCGCCTTTGAACTCCTCTGGAGACACAGTTCCAGAGCTGCTTCTGGCTCAAGGACTCTTGTCCTACCAAGTTGGGCACCCCAGACCCCTGTGAAACAGGGAAGCAACAGCTCTCCATGATTGCCTCAGGCACAGAGGGAAAGAGAGAGGTGGAATCTACACACATTTTTAAAAGTTCTAAAAATTCTTTTCTTAAAAGCATTTTAAAGAATACATTGAATTTTCCATAAGCCTCACCATCACCTTCTAGTGTCACATTGTGTATTGCACTTAAAACACACTTAAATTGTTTTATTTGCAGCTGTATAGCTGAGTCCAGGGACGCGGGTGGCGCTGTGGGTTAAACCACAGAGCCTAGGACTTGCCGATCAGAAGGTCAGCGGTTTGAATGCCTGCTCCCATTGTTCGGTCCCTGCTCCTGCCAGCCTAGCAGTTTGAAAGCATGTCAAAGTGCAAGTAGATAAATAGGTACCCCTCCGGCAGGAAGGTAAACGGTGTTTCCGTGCACTGCTCTGGTTTGCCAGAAGCGGCTTAGTCCTGCTGGCCACATGACCCGGAAGCTGTAAGCTGGCTCCCTCGGCCAATAAAGCAAGATGAGCGTTGCAACCCCAGAGTCATCCACAACTGGACCTAATGGTCAGGGGTCCCTTTACGTTTACCTAGCTAGTAGTCATCAATAGACTTTGTATCCTCCATTAATTTCTCCAACCCCTTTTTAAAGCCATCTAACTTGGGGACCATCACGGCCTCCTGTGGCAGGGAGTTCCACAGTTCATAGAGGCTCTATTTGCCCTATGAAATAGGAGGCTCTATTTGCCTTTTCTTGAGGGAAGGATGGATGAATGGATGGAGGTTGGTGGTGCCTCTCGCCACGCACTCTGCCCCAAGAGCCGGATCTCCTGTCACTCTTTCCCTCCAGGCAGACGTGCTGTTGCTGTCCAGCAGTGAGCCCCATAGCCTGACCTACATTGAGACGGCCGAACTGGATGGGTGAGTATTGTCGCTCCCTGGAGCAGCTGCTGATGCAATGGCGGCCCTGAGGTTGCAGACACAAAGAAGGGGGCCTTTGCGGGACCGGAGCTGAGGGTCTGCAGGGCTGCTTGAATTTTATTATTACGGTCACAGACCACTTCTGACTCACTTACAATATCAGGAAAATCATAAAACACGACAGGAATACATTGAATTGCAATTGGGTATAATAGAGACAATTCAGATATAGTGGTAGTTAAAAATATATATTAAATCTTGATCACTTAAATATAACCTAAAATTGTTATTTAAAACCATTATCATTTTGGTAGTACAGCTTGTTCCCTAAGTTTTATGGCAGTCGCACAGAATTTGGCCACCCTTAGTGTAATCTCTAGATCCTTGTCCTCTACCAGGAGTTTTAGACATTGAATTTCGGATCCATTTGGACATTTTTGTATAACAGGAGTGATAAATACCGAGCATATATTCCCGTAGAAATGGCAGCGTAACAAGACATGAGAGACAGGTTCTACCTCCATCAAGGCGCAGGGGCAGACTCGTTCCACGTACGGTTTACCCTCGAATCTGCCCTGCAATAAGGCAGGTGGCAGCACGTTGAATCTAGCGAGGGTAAATGACCGTCTGTATTTGGGTACTGCTGTTTGGTTACAGACTGGACGGGATTAAAGTGCTCTGCTGCCCCAGCACAACAAATACACCTCGAAAAATAAATGGACATTTTGCAGTTAGGAAAGCGATAAGAAAATGCATTGAAAAGTATGGAAGGAATCAAACAAGTGTTGGAAATGTAAAGAGAAAGAACTTTCTTTTTACCAAATGTGGTGGTCTTGTGATAAGGTCAAAGCTTACTGGGAAATGATATACAATGAATTGAAAAGGATATTTAAAATAACTTTTGTAAAAAAAAACCCAGAAGCTTTTTTTTTTAATCATAGGGATAGAACTGTTGAATGGTTACTTTAAATGTAAAGGTTCATCATTGTTCCACCCAATGTGTATGTCTTTAAGGGGCCAGAGCAAAATAACGAGACCCAGCTTTACAGCTGTGTAACATAGCAGGTGCTGAGTTGTATTGATTAAGCTGTGTCAGCATTTGGGTGTAGTATATAAGGAGCAGCACCTAGCTCTGCCATTACCCTGGAGGATGGGTTGGTGGTTGGGTCTGGGTTGTTGTTGATGTATTTAGTGTATAAGGAGTTTTTGTTTTTGTTATTAAAACCTTGTTTAAGTTATTTTTGAGTCCCTTTTTAATGCATGGTCTCCCCAGCAAGCTCTCTGCAGCGCTACCATACTGCAAATAGCCAACAGGAACTACCTAAATGGTATAGAAATTTATTTGTATGTGCTACTACATCAGCAAGAATGCTACTTGCCCCAAAGTGGAAAGAAGTCCCAGCAAAGGAAGAATGGATATAAAAACTTATGGAATATGCAGAAATTGCAAAACTTACTGGAAGAGTAAGAAATCAAGATAACAAACTTTTTATAAAAGAATGGAAATGGTTTATCGAATATTTGCAGATAAATTGCAAATAGATAAAAACATTGGCAGGATTGTTGTAATAACCTGCCATTTTATAAGACTATATAGTTAAAGTAGATAATTAAATGAGCAAATTAACTGAACTTGGATATGCAGAAGATGTTAAAAAATTAATTTAAGGAACCACAGGAAGGGGAGAAGGAAGTCAAACTTTGCAATGTTAAATTGATTATAATATTAATGAAATGTATAAACTTGAAAAGTATAAATAAAAACTTAAAAAAAAAGAAAAGTATGGAAGGAAGGAAGGAAGGAAGGATTGTTAGAGCGATGTACAAGCATCCCACAAGCAAAATGAATGCACATTATTGCATAATCTCCCTGCAAATGAAGCCAAACTAACAATCAGTAAGGACTGGATACCAACTTCTGTCCAAACTTTGTGCAAAACAATCAGGATGAATGCTCAAGAAAAAGGTTGTCTGGATGATGGCTGGCAGTCAGCAGCCATTGTGCAAAGCAGGATCATGCTGGGGACCCTCATTGCAAGGAGCAGGATGCGGCCAAATTGGGGGGGGGGGGCACGATCCACCAGTCAGCTGCAGGAACTCCAGACCGAGACTGATGAATTGGAAAAATAAAAACGTGGCTCCCTTCTGTGATTGGAATGAAGACTTATACAAGCTCACAACATAGGAACAACTTGGACATAAACACAGACTTGCCACAGACAAATTAAAGGATATTTGGAATCCATTCTTACAAATACTATAATAGGTTAAGATCTGGCGAAGTACAAATAACAACCTTGTAGAGAGTTTGGGGTCCGCTCCCCTTTATTTCCCCTTCTACACGGTTCTCTTTCTCTTTCTCTCTCTTTTATTTACGTCTCACAATGTTTAGTGCACATATAATTATGCACTTTCTGAACTTTCAATAAAATAAGGGAGAAAAGGGAACTCAAGCGTGAGAAGGAGGGACCTTGTGGTTTTGCGTCTGATCCCATTTCTCATTGCAGGGAAACCAACCTGAAAGTGAAGCAAGCCTTGACCGTCACGGCTGAGCTGGGAGAGGATCTGCAGGCGCTGAGCAGCTTCGATGGTGAGTGCCCAAGGGAGGAGCAGGGGGGCTGGGGAGCCCGGGGGGGGGGCAGGAGCGGAGCTGCAGGTGAGAGGGGCTCCGGACACTCCAGCCAACAGGGGGTGGCTCTGCTGCTCTTGGATGCACACATGCTCCAGATGTGGGGGTTTTTTTGCATCAGAGGCAAACCACAAATGGTGCCCCTCCCCACCAGGGAATTCTTGCATTGCTGGGGGTTGGGCTAGATGACCCTTGGGGCCCCTTCCAACTCTACAGTTCTCTGATTCGCGTCTATCTACACCAGGAGTAAGAAGCGGAATCAGATCCACCTTAAGCCCGTGCTTGAAGTGGGACTCCATCTAGAATTGGAAGGGCCATTCCCGTGGGCCATTGTGGGCCAGGGGACCTGGCATTGGACGGCTCAGATTCTGGGGAGCTTTGCTGCCCTGTGGATCTCAGAGCCTGAAGATGAGGAAGGGAAAAGCAACTCTTGCAGCTCAGCCTTGCTCTGCAGAACAAAAAGGACTTAGGATGGGGCAGGGAGGCCCATGTGGTTTGGGGGGGGGGCTCATCCCAGGGCAAGGCAGCTGCCCTGTGCGAGGTCTGCGGTTCAGTCCTTGGCGGAAACTGTGGAGGGATGGTGCCAATGAAGGGACAGGAGAAGGTGCAGCACTGGGCAAGGGGGACAGGTGGCCTTTTTTTACCTAAGGCAGTTTGCGTGTTCACACGCCAGAAAAAAAAAAGAGTTCCTGTACGCAGGCTGAGACACTTCCTGCCCGCAGACTGTCTTGCCAGAGTGGTGCATGCTCTAGTTATCTCCCGCTTGGCCTACTGCCATGCGCTCTACGTGGGGCTCCCTTGGAAGGTGACCTGGAAACTACAACTAATCCAGAATGCGACAGCTAGACTGGGGACTGGGAATGGCAGCCGAGACCATATAATACCAGTCCTGAAAGACCTACATTGGCTCCCAGTACGTTTCCGAGCACAATTCAAAGTGTTGGTGCTGACCTTTCAAGCCCTAAACGGCCTGGGTCCTGTATACCTGAAGAAGCGTTTCCACCCCCATCGTTCTGCCTGGACACTGAGGTCCAGCTCCGAGGGCCTTCTGGCAGTTCCATCATTGCAAGAAGTGAGGTTACAGAGAACCAGACAGAGGGCCTTCTCGGTAGTGGCACCTGCCCTGTGGAACGCCCTCCCTTCAGATGTGAAGGAAATAAGCAGCTATCTTATCTTTAAAAGACATCTGAAGGCAGCCCTGTTTAAGGAAGTTTTAAATATTTAATGCTGTACTGTTTTTAACATTCGATTGGAAGCTGCCCAGAGTGGCTGGGGAAACTCAGCCAGGTGGGCAGCGTATTAATAATAATAATAATAATAATAATAATAATTCTTGGTGCAGATTCCTCCGTCTTCAGGGCCCTGGAGGTTCCCAGGGATATTTCAAAGTCTTTGCTTAGCAGTTGTTGGGTTTTTTAAATGTCCTTTTGGCAGGCATTTTAACCCCAGCAAAATCCCTTGGACGGGGCGGTTCTTTGGGCCACTGCCCAGAGTCCCCCCTCTCATTCCTGGGCTTCCTGGCTTGACCCTTCCATTCCCTGTCCAAGGCTTAAACAAGCGATTTGCAGAGGCCACATTTTCTCCGGAGTCTGGGAATAAACAATGGGTGTGAGGCCAGGATGGGGGGGGTGGGGATGACCTTTTGCATCTGTTTTTATCGCTTTGGTTTTCTGGTGCTATTCAGGGAAGTGGAGAGGAAGCAATATTCTGGGATGGAGGCAGCTCTTCCCTGAATGCTTTGAGGCAGAGAAACACGGGTCACTTTCTGCCCCTGGGGGGGGCGCTCTCTCCAGCACTGCCTTGCCTGAAGCTGTAGGGGTTGTGCCAGAAGGTCAGATTGGCCCACCAACCATTTTTCAATATATATTAAATATATATATTTCAGCAGATAACATCATACAGAAAAATAATGACATATCCCACCCGACACCGAAAGCTGGTGCTTGGACAATCTGTACCAAATAACATCCCAGAAACATAATAAGCTATTATCTCAGACTTCTATCTATAGAGAAGGCAATGAACAGTTTCCATGAAGCAAAAAGTTTTATAATGTGAGCCTCCGTTTTAGCCATGCAGATAGCCAAGCTTTGCCAGTCACTTACAAAGGAGTCTTTGGGCTTCAAGCTTTGTGCCAATTTTATTTTATTCTTTAATTCTTCCGTAAGCGCTCTTTGACATAGTTTATTGTTCCAATGATCAGAGAAGCCCCTTTGGGGGTTCATCCAGACTTCTACCTCTCCATTGCTAGAAAGCACGGATCCAGGCAGTTTTCCTCCTGCCCTGTGCCTTCTAGCCACAGGTCTGAGCTGTTTTGCCCTTGTTCCCCACTTCCCTCCAGAAAGCCTGCTCTTCTGCCCATCTGGAGAAAACCCAGTTGCTGTTCGTTCCAATTCAGCGCCAGAGCACAGATTTTCCTGGGGGAAAGCAGCAGCAGCAGTGTGAATGAGCCCTAAGTTCTTCCAGTATCTTGTTATTATCAGCCTGGCTACAAGCAGAAAGAGAACTAACCAGAGTTTTGAGCTGCAAGTTAATTTTGTCTCCCGTGAAAAGATTGAGGAGAGCCAGATCCGGACATTTTGTCCAGCAATTGCTTTTTTAATTGGACATATTCTTCCTCGCAGAACCAAGCCACTTTCCCACATGGCCACCCCACAGCATTCTGCGCACCCTCCAGCCGTTTGGTGCGTAGGAGGAGCTATTATGGGCTACCCGTATAGGCGGGTGAGGTGCCATTTTCGCCCTATTTTAAGTGCCACCTCTTTTGCCGAGGCCGATTTAAAAGGAGGCATCATCCACGTTGAGGTCCACCCTTCTGCACTGATAGCAACCTGCCATTCAGCTTCCTTGAACCACCTGCCTTGTGTTGTCTGAAGCTGTTGTGCAGGGATCCTGTACCAGAAAGTCAAATTAGCCCTTTGGACATTTCAGTCCTGGACTCTCGAGGGATCTCAGCAGTGACCCAGAAAACGTGAACCATTCTGTAGGTGTTCTGAAGCCAGCAGTTTGGGGACCCTGTGTGCCTCCAGATGGAACTGAATCCCACTCCATTCAGCCCTGACCATTAGTCCTGCTGGCTGGGGCTGATGGGATGTGGGGTCCTAAAAGCACCTGGACGGGAGGAGCTTTCTGCATGCCAAGGAGATGCTCTGCCCTTGAGCCGCAGCCTCTGCCCCTTTGGCACAATCGGGCACACTAGTGGGGGAGAAAATAAACGGTGGTATTTTCTGCCAATGATATTTGGCAATGCAGGGTTAAAGTGATAGAGTTGATTCCTGGAGGAGGAGGAAAGGGACAGAGACCATAGAGAAGGAACTGGGTAGAACAATTGACACAGGTCACAGCTGGCCAGAAATGTTACTGAGCCAGCGCACAACGCCTCAACTGCACCTGGGGAAATGGCACTGCTATTCCATTCTGTGTGCATTTAAGAAAAACTGGTTTTCTGAGCTCTGGTGGGAAAATGTAGGAGAGGGATGTTTTGATCATGATGAGTGAAGGAAAGTGTGGCTCTTCTGCTGTAAATGCCCCGTGTGACCGTAGGAATCTCAACATGCTGTCTCCCATCCAATTTGAAACTATACTGGACCCTGCTTAGCTCCGCAAAGGTGCCAGCAGGTCTATTGCTGCCCCACTAGGAGAAAGCCAAAGAAGTGTCCCCTGCGGAAGCTGCCCAGGATGGTGGAGCACTTTGTGTGCCAGGCATGGGGGGGAGGGCAGAAGTTTGCCTAGAATTCCTTGTCTCCCCACAGAGATGTCTTGCACTGAGTGGCACCTGGTGCCTGGTCATGTGTGCTCACACAGGACCCAAGCTGGGCGTTGGCATGGGCGCCTTGGCTTGTCCGCAGGGTGGGGGTGGGGGGGGGTGGAGAGGACCCTGTGTTGCTTTCTGCCTGTTTCTTTCCCTCACCCCCCCCCTTTCTCTTTGCAGATCTTTGCTCTCTTTGCTTCTCTTCCGAGTCCTTTCCTGCTTCACTTCACCCCTCTGGGTCCTAGTCCCACTCTGCCCTCTGGCCTCGCTTGCACCTGTCCGCCTGGTGTTCCTCGGAGAGTGGGTATGCCAGCTGTGCAAGAGGAGGGGCAGGGCTGGCCGGGTTGAGGAGATGGCTGGCAGCTGCGGGCGCTGGGCTCCCTTTCCTGGAGATGGAGAGAGGCTTTGCAGCTGCCTCCGGGGAGGGCCTCCAGCCCAGCCCCCTGCCCTGCACACCTGCCCCTTGGACAGAGCGAATGTTGTGCTGCCCCGGCACCAAACAGGTGGGGAGCTACCAAGGTGGGGGGGGGGGCAGGCTGCAGAAACCCCACCTTCTTTGGATGTTGCCATGCTGACCCCCCTGGGCTGCTGTTTGGGGTGAACCCGAAATGACTCTTACAGAGCCCCCTTCTGGCATGTGGCTAAGGTAAGGTTACTGAGCATCCCTGTTTCCCGGAGACAGTCCCCAGATTTACAAATCAGTCCCCTGGCAAAATCCTGTCATTCCGACTCATTTCAATGGATTCATTGAAAAAAATCTGGTAACCTGAGGCTAAGGACACACAAGCCCTTGACCCTCGGTGGAGTGGGGGGGGGCCTCACAGCCTTTGCTCTCCTGATGCTGATACTGTCAGCAGGCAGAGCTGCATGGAATCCTAGCTCTGTAGTGTTGGAAGAGAACACTGGCCCAACCCTCTGCAGGAATCACAGGTTTTGACCTTTAAAGCCCTTTGTGGCTTAGGGCCCTCATATTTACGGGACCGCCTCTCCTGGTCTGCCCTGCAGAGGACCTTAAGGTCCATGAATAACCATAGTATAGAGGTCCTAAGGAAGTCAGCCTATCCTCCACCAGGGCCAGGACCTTCTCAGTGATGGCTCCGACCTGGTGGAATGCTCTGTCCCAGGAGACCAGGGCCCTGCAGGATTTAACCTTCTTCCGTCGGGCCTGTAAGACAGAGCTATTCCACCTGGCCTTTAATTTGAATTCAGCCTGATCTTTTATTTCCCTTCTCTTCCCTCCCCCTCCCCCCTTTTATGAAGATTACCCGCTCTGGGATCCCACAGCTAATTCTCCCCTGGCCTCCACACTGGCCCAAGTAGGACCAATTCAGCCAGCTAGCCCTGGGGATTATCTAATGCTTATTGGATGGATTTCCCCCAAATTGATATTTGAACTTTGAATTTTATTGTTATTCATGTTTTTATACTGTTATTTTATGCTGCTTCTATGTTGTATTACAATTAAGTGTTTTAAATTTGTTGTTAGCCGCCCTGAGCCTGGTTTTCTGAAGGGCGGGGTATAAATAAAATTTATTATTATTATTATTAATATAATTAATACTATTATTATTTGCTGTGAGAGGGCAAAGAGCACCTGAGCTCACCTGAGTGCCTTCTGGGCAGCTGCTGTTCCTAATGGGGAGAAGAGGAAACACATCAGAGAGAGTGCTGGCGGTGGACCACCGAGGCCCGAGTTCAAATCTCTGCCTGGCTATGAAGCTCATTGCCAGGGACTGAGCCTTAGCCTTGCAGGGTGGCTGGGAGGGAAAAGGGGGAGGCCCTCCTGCCCCCTCCCTGCTGTGAGCTCCTCTCTGCTCCTGGGTTTGCCTCCATCCCAACAGGAAGGGCAGTAGATCTGATGTCCACCCAGATCTCCAGGCTCGGCCTGGGACTCTGGCCAGCGGCGGACGGTGCCGACTCAGAGCCCCTGTTCTTTGCCTGCAGGCGAGATCAAGTGTGAAGCACCAAACAACAAGCTGGACAAGTTTATGGGGACCCTCCTCTTCAAGGGGGAGAAGTACGCCCTGGACAACGAGAAGATGCTGCTGAGGGGCTGCACCATCCGCAACACGGACTGGTGTTTCGGACTGGTCATCTTTGCAGGTAAGAGCAGGTGGCCGAGAGAAGCAGGAGGAAGGGACCAAACGTCTCTGGTGTAACCATGTAAAAGCCCCTCTCACTGGGATTGGGGGTTTGTGTCCTCTGGCTCTCGAAAGGGGTCTTTTGCCCACAGCTGGGGGGGGGGGCACAGAAAAGAGCCTAGCTTGTGTCCAGGGCCAGATTGAGGTTTGAGGAGGCCCTCGGCTCCTGAAGGTAATGGGGCCCTTTCTATGTCCAGCTGTCCTTTGTCAACAACAAATTGTCTCTGATTTTATGTGTCAAATATATGCTATATGGTTATTTATGGACTTAATAGGTCCATACACAACACAAAACACTGTTGCTGTAAGTAGGTTTTATTTTATTTGTTTTTTCTCTTATGTTTTGGAAATGTACATCCAGTTTTTTCCCTTTAATTTTTTTGGGGGGCCCCAAGAGAGTGGGGCCCTAAGCTATAGCTTGTTTACCTTATACTTGAAGGAGCAACTCCACCCCATCTTCCAGCCTGGACACTGAGGTCCAGCTCCGAGGGCCTTCTGGCGGTTCCCTCATTGCAAGAAGTGAGGTTACAGGGAACCAGGCAAAGGGCCTTCTCAGTGGTGGCTCCCGCCCTGTGGAACACCCTCCCATCAGATGTCAAGGAAATAAACAACTATCTGACTTTTAGAAGACATCTGAAGGCAGCCCTGTTTAGGGAAGTTTTTAATGACTATGTTTTAATGTATTTTTTATATTTGTTGGAAGCCACCCAGAGTGGCTGGGGAAACCCAGCCATATGGGTGGGGTATAAATAAAAAATGATGATGATGATGATGATGATTTCCGGCACTGCTTATGGGGCTGCCAAGTGCCCCCCTTCCCTAGATTCCTGCATTGCAGGGGTTGGTCTAGATGAACCTCAGGGTCCCTTCTAACTCTGCCCTGCTATGATTCTGCAAAGCACCTGCATCTCCCACAGGGCCCAGGATGCCCAGACCCGATCCCACATGGTGGCTTTGTGCAGTGGGGTCCCTCTGCCCCTTCTGCATCCTGAAAGGGGGCCGACTCTCACAGGCGTGTCTGCTTCTCCTTCGGGCAAAATGCTGCCTGCCTTTGCCTTCCCTCAAATCCACCAATGGCTGCCATTTCTCAGGGTCTCCTGCCTCCCAGGAGGTGCTTTGATCTGGAAATTAAAATCCGGCCGTGCAACAAAAAATCAGACTTTTGTTTCAACTGCCAGGGCCAGACACCAAGTTGATGCAGAACAGCGGAAGAACCACGTTCAAAAGGACCAGCATTGATCGTCTGATGAACTTCTTGGTGCTGGTGGTGAGTGCGAACAGCGGCTTCACTCCATCTCTCAGGGCATGAGAATAGCAGCAAGGGGGGACATGCATGGACTTTATTCATAAGAGACTCAGAAATCAATTATTCCTTCCCTCCTTCTTTGCAAGGACCAGGCAGAAACTAAGGTTCCTCACATCAGTAGATGGTAGATTTAGAATCATAGAATCATAGAGTTGGAAGAGACCACAAGGGCCATCGAGTTCAACCCCTGCCAAGCAGGAAAGAAATTTAGGGAGTAGGGTTAGACATTTACTGGCATTGGGGGGGGTGTTATTTCATGGATTAGCTATCTTTTTTTTTGAAATCATTTTTTTATTTTACAAATACAAGGTTATAAAAATCCAGACATAAATCCATATACAGAGATTTCCCAAGTCTCACAACTCCCCCCCCCCTCCATGGGGTCCCATTTTAAACATTTACAACTGCACATTCTTCCATACTCTATCTTTCTTTCAATCCATAATGTCCATAGTATTTGTTAGACTTCAAGTGAAATCAAAATCCTGTCAGTGTTTCCTTCCTTCTGCTTACAGAGGTCTCCTAAATACCTGATAATTTTTTCCCATTCTTTTATAAAGTTTTTGTCCACGTAATATCTGAGTTTTCCACTCAGTTTTGCTATCTCGGCAGAGTCCATCTGCTTGGTTGGCCATTCCTCTCTGGTAGGGACTTTATCTTCTTTCCACCTCTGGGCAGCTGTTGTTCCATACACAAAAAGTCTTTTCTGCTCCTTTGGGATATTGGCACCTATGATTCCTAATAAAAATGCTTCTGGTTTTTTAACAAAAAACATTTTTTTCCATTTCATTGTATATCATCTCCCAGAAAGCTTTTACCACCCTACAAGTCCACCACATGTGATCAAAGGTCCCTTCTTTTTCTATACATTTCCAGCAGGTATATACATTTTTGCTAGCTTTTGTTGTTGTTGTTGTTGTTTAGTCGTTCAGTCGTGTCCGACTCTTCGTGACCCCATGGACCAGAGCATGCCAGGCACTTCTGTCTTCCACTGCCACCCGCAGTTTGGTCAGATTCATGTTTGTAGCTTCGAGAATACTGTCTAACTATCTCGTCCTCTGTCGTCCCCTTCTCCTTGTGCCCTCCATCTTTCCCAACATCAGGGTCTTTTCCAGGGAGTCTTCTCTTCTCATGAGGTGGCCAAAGTATTGGAGCCTCAGCTTCACAATCTGTCCTTCCAGTGAGCACTCAGGGCTGATTTCCTTAAGAATGGATGCGTTTGATCTTCTTGCAGTCCATGGGACTCTCAAGAGTCTCCTCCAGCACCATAATTCAAAAGCGTCAATTCTTCGGCGATCAGCCTTCTTTATGGTCCAGCTCTCACTTCCATACATCACTACTGGGAAAACCATAGCTTTTACTATACGGACCTTTGTTGGCAAGGTGATGTCTCTACTTTTTAAAATGCTGTCTAGGTTTGTCATTGCTTTCCTCCCAAGAAGCAGGCGTCTCTTAATTTCGTGGCTGCTGTCACCATCTGCAGTGATCATGGAGCCCAAGAAAGTAAAATCTCTCACTGCCTCCATTTCCTCCCCTTCTATTTGCCAGTGGCCATGATCTTCGTTTTTTTGATGTTGAGCTTCAGACCATATTTTGCGCTCTCCTCTTTCACCCTCAATAAAAGGTTTTTTAATTCCTCCTCACTTTCTGCCATCAAGGTTGTGTCATCTGCATATCTGAGGTTGTTGATATTTCTTCCAGCAATCTTAATTCCGGCTAGGGATTCATCCAGCCCAGCCTTTCGCATGATGAATTCTGCATATAAGTTAAATAAGCAGGGAGACAAAATACAGCCTTGTCTTACTCCTTTCCCAATTTTGAACCAATCAGTTGTTCCATATCCAGTTCTAACTGTAGCTTCTTAGTGGGAGTCAAATACCACTGGCCCTTCATTTTCATATGATTTTCTTTCAGTGTGCAACATGCTGTATCGTGGATTAACTATTTTAGCAGACTAATAGCTACCAGATGAAGTAGCTAAGAATCTGCAGGACCAGCAAAACCTCCCCTGGGGCCTGTTTTCCATCCTGTGCCCAGAAATGAGAATCGGTGCCTCCAAAGGGAGGAGAGGGCTCTTGAGGGCTCCTAGCCAAGAAGGCTCTGCTCTACCTCCACAACTGAAACCACGGCAGCAGACTCCCTTGCTCTCTCCTTCCTTGGAGGCTTCCAAGCCGAGGTTGGAGGGCCATCTGTCAGGGATGCTTGAGCTGAGATTCCTGTCTTGCGGGGGTTGGACTGGATGACCCCCCTGGGGCCCCTTGCAACTCTAGAATTCTATGAGTCTATGATTCTATGACTAGATGGGCCAGTGGCCTAATGCAGAAAGCTATTCTTTTCTTTTTTTAACACAAAGATACATATTCATACAACAGAACATAAAAATAGGAAAGAACAGAAAAAAGAAAAGAGAGGGCAGGAAATGAAATGAAAAAAGCAAAACAAGCAATATCAGTACAAAAACTTATGTAGAACATATAATAAACAATGTATACACAATATTTCAGTTCTTCTTTCCTTCCAGTTGACTTTCTTCATCCTCAAAACAGTTCAATTTTCATTCCATCTTATTTCATTCCATCTTATTTCGCTTTTACTCCTTTTTCTTTCCATTTTTAGCTTTTACACCATAGTTTAACTGTAGAAATTAAGCTTGCTTTGTACATCCATTTGTGATTAAATATGTCACAACCTCCGATCTTCCCATTGCATTCCTGGATTAAGTTCCTTAAATACGCACTTAAACTTTTCTTTCTCCATATTATTTGACTTACTATAAATTCTATTTTATAGAATTATCCTATTTACGCACCAAAGCTCAATCAAAACCTGCCAACGGACTGATCTTTTGACAATGTTCTTTTACCTAAACTCTGCATCTATACAGTGGGACGTAGATGTTCTTCTGCTTTCTGCCCTCCCCTTTCCTTGCAGATCTTTGTTCTTCTGGCTGCCATGTGCTCCGTGCTGGCCATTGGCAACAGCATCTGGGAGTACAAGAGAGGCTCTGCCTTCCAGGTCTACCTGCCCTGGCCCCACGACGTCCACTCGGCCTTCTATTCCGCCTTCCTCATGTTCTGGTCCTACGTCATCATCCTTAACACAGTGGTGCCCATCTCCCTCTACGTCAGGTAAGGGGGGGGGGAGGCACGTGCCCTGCGCCAGCCCCCAAATGGCCCATTTTGCACTGGTGTGTGTGTGTGTCTTTGTCACGGTCCGGTCTGTGGGCGATCAAGGTCCCAGCTGAGGACGTCGGGACCGGGGGCAAGATGGCGGGGTGGGAGCAGGAACGAGAGTTCAGAAGCCAGGGGTCCGAGGGTCAGGAAGCAGGGAATCACGAAGTCAAGGGTCCGAGGTTTGAGAAGCAAGGAGTCAAGGAGCCGAGGATGAGGAAGCAAGAAGCTAAACGCAGCAAGGCAGTGAACGTGTTGCTGTGGCCAAGAGCTGAAGGGAAATGCTGACCTTATATCCCTTCCTAGCTCTTGCCACCAGGTGCAGCGAGTTACCAAGCAGCCTCACCTGTGCGGCTGCACCTTGCCTCTTCAGAACAAACTTAGGAAGGCCCCAGTCCTGCAAAGTCCTATTGGTCACAGGGCCCGGCTCCTTCATGCACTCCTGACAGTCTTCCCTATTATCCTTCAGTCGTTTGGCATTCCAACCCCAAACGTGGAGGGCTCAAGGGTCACAAGCCATCGTGTCCTCATGCACCTCTACCCTCACAGGGTCTGGCCTGTCAGGGGCAGATGTGGCAATGGGGACTCCATGTGCAGCCATGCTCAGGAGCACTGGGAAAAGTATGCGAAACGAGATTGTCAAGATCGTAATGCCATTACAGTGGTACCTCTGGTTACAAACTGAATCTGTTCTGGATGTCCGTTCATATCTGGAAACTGTTCTTATCCTGAGGCATGCTTTCGCGAATGGCGCCTTCCGCTGCATGCACACCTCTGGTGCGCGATTTCCACTCGCATCCTGGGGCAAAGTTCGCAACCAGGAGACCTACTTCCAGGTTAGCGGAGCTCGTAACGTGAAGCGTGCGTAACCAGAAGTGTTCGAAACCAGAGGTACCACTGTATGCGAATCAATGCTGCGATTGCACTTGGGATTGTATCTGAAGTTACTTCTACCCAGACTAGAGCCATTGTGATGACTCGCTCGGCTTCATTAATCTCAATAGGTCTACTCTGAGTAGGTGGAACATTGGCTACAACCCACTGTGTACAGTTCTGGTCGCCTCACCTGAAAAAGGATATTAAAAAGTTCAGAAAATGGCAACCCAAAGATCAAGAGGTTGTCGCGACTCCTCTATGGGGAAGCCAGCGGTGAAGCAAGCCGATCAGGTGCCTGGGGTGGCATGCATGCCCTGTGCCCAGGGGCAGGACGCTCTGTGGGGCCTCCAAGGAGTCTGCCTCCTCCCACTCGGCCACCCTACAGCTGGGGGAGAAACGTGTGGCTCGGGTGCACTGCAGGCCCCACGGTGAGTGCTGCCCAGCATTTTGTCACCCCCCTCAGTGGTGATACCCGGGGCGGACTGCCCCCCCTCCTCCCCTTCCTCTGCCGCTGGAGGAAGTTGCTGCATTTGGGATTCTGTAGTTTAAGGAAGAGGCCAGTCCAAGTGTGAGCCAAAAGGAGTGGGAGATGTCCCAGCATGCACTGCTCCTCCAGCCCTACTTTCGCTTTCTGGGCACCAATGAAGGCACCAAGAGGGCCAGCCCCGCCTTCTGGCGTGTTTCCTCCTCTTGCCCAACCAGGGCGGGCAGTGTGCTCTGGCAGCCCATCCCTTGCGGGGGGGGGGAGGAACCACCCCATTGGCAAGGCTGGTGAGCTTTTTGAAGGAGCTTTGTGACTCTCTCCTTTGATTCCGCAATGATGGCACTATGCCCAGGCTCCGACTCAGCCGCTTCCTTCTTCACAGCAGACGTGGCATCACGCTTACAGTGGTACCTTGGTTCTCAGAGTTAATCCGTCCCGGAAGTCCGTTCCAAAACCAAAGCATTCCAAAACCAAGGCGCGATTTCCCATAGAAAGTAATGCAAAATGGATGAATCCATTCCAGACCTTTAAAAACAACCCCTAAAACTAACCCACACAGGATTACAATTTGTTTCAACCCGCTTGTGGAGACTATCAGAGGTCACAAAGAGAAAGGAAAAATATATGAAAATAACAAGAAGAGATGTGGAAAATACCAAGAAAGGATTGGATAGAATTGGGAACACTATTTGGACAGATTTGTGGACATTAAAGAAGCAGCTACAACAAGATGATTGGATCCCTTTCGGAACTTGAAATATGGCTACCCCCAACAAAAAATTTAAAATTCGGCTTTGTAATTTGGAATTTATGTGATTTGATTTGATTTGATTTGATTGGTCTGTTAATAAAAATTATTTTTAAAAACCAAACAAACCCTAAAACAGCAATTTAACATGAATTTTACTATCTAACGAGACCATTGATCCATAAAATTAAAGCAATAAACCATGTACTGCAGTCATACAATCCATCAATCAATAACTGAACTGGGTTCCACACAGTCACAGAAACAAAACAAAAAAACCGCAAAAACAAAAATGCAAAATAAATAGCAAAAAGAGACAGACCTCAGCGTAACACTCAAAATGGAGCACGTTCGGCTTCTGAATAAGGTTTGCAAAATGGAACACTTTCTTCCGGGTTTCCAGTGTTTGGGTTCCAGGTTGTTTGAGTACCAAGGCGTTTGAGAACCAAGGGGCCACTGTACTTCCTGGGCTCCAGGGAGGAGGCTTGTGACTTCTGTGTCAGGGCAGGTCAGGGGGGGTGAGGGAGATGGAGCCGAGGTCCCTGGCCAGCCACCCAGGAATGCCTTTTCCTGGAGGGAGCAGCCGGTTCTGGCTTCCCAGCATGCGCTTGGGCTGCAGTTTATGGACTACATTTCTGTCCCACCTTCCTTCCTCCAAGTTGCTCACGGGCATGTGCAGAGTTCTCTCTCCTCTCTTTGGTCCTCGCATTAACCCTGCGAGGTAGGCTGAGAGACAACGACTGGCCGAAGGTTGTCCAGGGAGCCGCATGCCTAAGTGGTGCCTGGAAAGCTGGCCTCCCAATTCCCAGCATGGCGTTCTAACCACTACGCCACGCTGCCTCTGCACACTGGTCACCTGCCGATTCCCCCCCCCCCCCGGAAGCAGCTTCCTCGATGGCCTCTTGCAGCTTGCAAAGGGACCCCAAGCGCCAGGAAGCTTTTCCTGCCCAGGGCTCCAGCCCACTCCTTGGTCTCCCCTCCTTCCTCTCGTTCAGCGTAGAGATCATCCGCTTGGGGAACAGCTTCTACATTGAGTGGGACCGCAAGATGTACTACCCCCTCAATGACACCCCTGCCCAGGCCCGGACCACCACCCTCAACGAGGAGCTGGGGCAGATCAAGTACATCTTCTCCGACAAGACGGGGACCCTCACCCAGAACATCATGGTCTTCAACAAGTGCTGCATCAACGGGAAGATCTACGGTAGGGGCTGCTCTCCGGGGGCTGCTGCATCCCTTTAGCTCTTTGAAATAATTTTTATTTGATCTTACAAGTGTAAGATTATAACAATATAGAATACATATCCATATTTAGGGAGTTCTCCCAATCTTCACCTTCCCCTCCATGGCTCCAATTGTCAACTTTTTCGATTGCATATTGTTCCAGAATCCATATTTTATGTCACTCCATTTTGTCCATAGTATCTGTGTTACTGCAATCCTGCTAATGTTTTCACCTGCTTATGGCTGTCTCCCAGATATATTGTAAATCCCCCCCCCCCCGTCCTTTACTAAAGCTTTGGTCTTCTTGATTCCTGAGCTTTCTGGGCAGTTTTGCCATTTCGGCAGAGTCTAATAGATTAGTTTGCCATTCCTCTCTGCTAGGGACTTTGTCTTCTTTCCACCTCTGGGCTAATGACATCCCTGCAGCTGTCATCGCACACATTAAAAGTCTTTTCTGCTCCTTTGGAATATGGACCCTTTGCCAGCCTGCTGTCCTCCCCCCCCCCTCCAAGATTTTGTTCATCCATTAGTCCCAGTCAGCCTGGGTGGCTTAGGGGAAGGAAAGATGGTTCGGATACTTCAGCTGGTGTAGAATTCAGTGGCCAGGTTGCTCACTGGAGCAAAATAGTTTGAGCATATTATACTATCCTTGTCCAACTGTGCTGGCTACCGATTAGTTTCTGGGCCCAGTTCAAAGTGTTGGTTTTGACCTATAAAGCCTTAAGCAGCTCAGGATTGCAATCCCGCAAGGACCACCTCTTCCCATATGAACCTACCTGGACCCTGAGATCATCTTCTGTGTGCCTCCTTCGTGTGCCTCCTCCTTGAGAAGTCCAGAGGGTGGTAATACGAGAACGGGGCCTTCTCTGCAGTGGCTCCCCATCTGTGGAATGCTCTCCCTAGGGAAGTTCGACTGGCGCCTTCATTATACACCTTTAGGCGCCAGACAAAAATGTTCCTTTTTAACCAGGCCTTTGTTGATCTGTTTGGCATCCTATATCCTTTTAAATGGGTACACCGGTGGCGCTGTGGGTTAAACCACAAAGCCTAGGACTTGCCGATCGGGAGGTCAGCGGTTCGAATCCCTGCAACGGGGTGAGCTCCCGTTGCTCGGTCCCTGCTCCTGCCAACCTAGCAGTTCAAAAGCACGTCAAAGTGCAAGTAGATAAATAGGCACCGCTCTGGCGGGAAGGTAACCGGCGTTTCCGTGCGCTGCTCTGGTTTGCCAGAAGCGGCTTAGTCCTGCTGGCCACATGACCCGGAAGCTGTACGCCGGCTCCCTCGGCCAGTAAAGCGAGATGAGCGCCGCAACCCCAGAGTCAGCCACGACTGGACCTAATGGTCAGGGGTCCCTTTACCTTTTTTACCCTTTTAAAATGTGGCTCTTTTCGGTGTGGGTGTGTGTTATTGGGTTGTTGTTTTTATTCTGATTATTTATGTTGTGATCTTTTCTGTGAACTGCCCTGAGACCTCCGGGTATAGGGCGATATATAAATTCAATAAATAAATAAATTCAATAAATAAATAAAGTGCCAATACAGAAACCATTCAGACCTTCTGGAGCCCCACACCTGCACCTGTTTCTCAATGCCAGCCTGGTGTCTCACCTGCTTCCCAATGGGCAGTTGTAGATCCTTGGCCAGGGTCCCAAAGGTGCCCGGGTGCCCCTGTCGTCCCGCTGGCACAAACTGGCCCAGGCCCGGAATTCACAGCCAGGTGTGCGTTTGTTGTCATCTCAGCTGGGCTCTGTGCTTCTCGCCCACAGGGGATGTCTTTGACTTGGACGGACAACGGGTGGAGATTACGGAGGTAAGGGGCTGCGAGGGGTCAAAGGGTGGCAGGCAGGGCCACTGGGCATTGTTGTGGTTCCAGCCCTGCCCGGCACTTGCCAGGATGTATCCCAGTGTGGCGGCTGAAGTGGACAAAAGGAATTTTGACTCCCCCCCACCCCGTGCCTTGAGCTTCCCTCCTGGAAATTTCCTTCTTCCTTTCCTCTCTCGGGGGAAGTTCTGGACCTTCTGGGTCAAGGCTGCCATTGCCCTGGAGTTTGGCAGGCTGGTCCCCAGAGCAGCCTCTGCGTGATCTTTCGTAGTCTTTCTCCAGCCAGAAGGAAGGAAGGCAGAGGAGCCCAGAGACGTTCTCATGGTGGCAACCTTTCTCTCGCCCCCCCTCTTTCAGAGTACCCCAAAAGTTGACTTCTCCTACAACCCCCTCGCTGACCCCAAATTCTCCTTCTACGACCAAAGCCTGGTGGAGGAAGTGAAGGCGGGAGATGTCATCACCCATAAGTTCTTCCGCCTCCTTTCTCTCTGCCACACGGTGATGCCAGAAGAGAAGAAGCCAGGTGAGGGGGAGGGGTGGAGCTGTGCCTCCTGCCTTGCAGGGGGTTGGACTTGATGACCCTCAGGGTCCCATTCTGCAGTTCTGTGGGGAGACAGCACCTCTGGCTCAGAGCAGCGGTGTAGCCTGTGGGGAGAGGAGGGGACCTCGCCTGGGGGTGCTGTGCTGGGGGGCTCTTGCGGGTTGGACTCTGGGGGTCTCATGAGAACATAAAAAGAGCCCTTATGGGTCAGAAGCTGCGCCCTGTTCTCACAGGGGCCAAGCAGAAACCCGCAAGCAGGATCCGAGCCCAAGAGCAGCGTTGTCTTCTCCTCCAACATGAATTTGTCTAACCCTCTTCTAAAGCCATCCAAATTGGTGGCCATCCCTGCCTGCAGTAGGAGGGAGTTCCACGGGTTAGCTATGAGCTCACTCACACTTCTGCTCGCCCTGCACCTTCTAAGCATGGGTTTTGCCTTTGCCCTGGAGAACCTGCTCTTTAGTGCTAAATTGGAACAAATGGCAGCCTGCTGATGGCTGTTTGTTCCGATTCAGCACCAAAGATGAGGCTTCCCCCGAGGAAAGCAGGGAGGCAAATGGAGGTGTGGATCAGCCCTGGGTGCTGCATGAAGAAGATCTTCCTTTTATCTGTTCTGAGTCTTCCCAACATTCAGCATCGCTGGCTGCCCATGAGTTCCAGTGTTATGAGCAGTGCCAGATTGACGTATAAGCCAAACAAGCTATAGCTTAGGGGCCCACTCTCTTGGGGGCCCAAAAAATGTCAAGGAAAAAAACTGGATGTACATTTCCAAAATATAAGGGGGGGGGGGACAAATAAAATAAAACCTACATAGAGCAACCATGTTTTGTGTTGTGTAGGCTCCTATGATGTAAGTCATGGGCCCCGCCTGCTAGCCTGCTCCCTAAAATATCACTGGTTTGCTCCTTTCTATATATAGGGTGCCGACATTCTGCATGGACTGGTTGCAGGGCTGTGCAAAGGGCTGAATTAATGAGTCTTTGTAAATTGTGTTTCTAAAGGAACTTTTGTTATTGCCAAATGTCAATGTATTTGCATTATTAAGTTTTTTATGAATAAAAATCATTTTAAGTTAGAGGTTAATAATGATTTCACTATTAATATACTTCTTCTTAATTGTATTTCAGTTCAACAATTACTTTGATAAAATACATATTTTGTTATGTGCAAATGACTTGAGATACCTATTAGGTTCATAAATTACCATATAGCATATATTCAACACAAAGAAACAGTGACAATTTGTTGCTGACAAAGGACAGCTGGACATATCAAGGGCCCCGTTACCTTCAGGAGCCTCAGTCCGGCCCTGTCCTGGCCTCGGGGGTCTGGCTCCCGCCTCCTGCAGAAAACCTCTCCCTGCTCCCCTTTGTCCAGGCCAGGCAACATTTTAGGAACTTTAAGGGCGTCTCTTCCCTCAAGACTCCCGAATCGGTTGCTGCGCTTGGGACTTTCCCGCCTCCCCCTTGCAAGTGACGCTGCCTCTCCCCCCCCTTGCCCCCCCTGGCAGGTGAGCTGGTCTACCAGGCGCAGTCTCCGGACGAGGGGGCCCTGGTGACGGCCGCCCGGAACTTTGGCTTCGTCTTCCGCGCCCGGACCCCAGAGACCATCACCGTGGTGGAAATGGGGAAGACGATCGTCTACAAGCTCCTTGCCATCCTGGATTTCAACAATGTGCGCAAGCGGATGTCTGTCATTGGTGTGTGCCCCCTTCCTCCCCTCCCCCAAACCCCGGGCCTCGCCTGGGATTGGTTCTCAGGGAAATACTCTGCACATGCCCGGGTCTCCTCTTTGTGTCCTGGTGGAGTGGCTGAGTTGTTTCCACCAGCGTCAACCAGCTGGGCAGACTTTTTCGACGGGAGTTTGACTGAATTGGTGCAAAGCGATTTCCACTACCTGCTCGCTATAGAAAAGGAACTTCTAGGGGGCTGGACGCTTGCAAGAGCTCCAGTTCTGACACCCTTTGAGGGACTGCGTGAGAAAACCCCAGAAGAGAGAGAAATGCCATGCCCTACAGTTAGGAAGCTTCTGCCCATTGGCACATCTCACTCAGTGTGGTCTGCAGTGACAATGGGCAGCAGTCGTCCAGGACCTCAGGCAGGGCTCCTCCCCTTCTGCATGCCAAGCAGATGTTCTGCTGTTGAGCTGCTCTGGCCCTTCCATCCAGGAAGACTAGATCTTTGAAGGAAGGGGGATGAAATATACTCGGAGTCGAGGGTGGATTTCATGCTCTTTATTCAGCTCATAGTGGTGAGGAGGAATGGAAGTTCCCCCAGAATGTCTGCTTTATGTACATTATTTACACAATGGGCCCCACGTGATTGGCTAATTCCGGGATTCTCCTGTAGGCCAATCAGGTTGTGGATTCACTTCCACCTGGAGCTGGTTTGGGTGGCTCCTGTGGACCAACCAGACTGCTGCATTCTGAATCCTATTGTTCTAGGACCAATCAGACTACTGCATTTTGGATCCTATTCAACTCAATACATGTTGTTGTTGTTTAGTCGTTTAGTCGTGTCTGACTCTTTGTGACCCCCTGGACCAGAGCACGCCAAGCACTCCTGCTTTCCACTGTCTTCCGCAGTTTGGTCAGACTCATGTTTGTAGCTTCAAGAACACTGTCCCACCAGTTGACAAAGACAACTCAATACATAACAGGGGACAAACCCTCCCCCCAGCCATCTCTGACTCTCTGCCCGCGTGTCGTGTGTCTGTCCAGGGTGGGGAGCGATTCTGGGCACCCTCTCATTTTCTGCCCTTCTTCCCTTCTTCCCAGTGCGTCGCCCCGACGGCAAGGTGACCCTGTACTGCAAGGGGGCGGACACGATCCTGTACGAGCTCCTGCACCCTTCCTGTGTACCTCTTAAGGAGGAGACTACCGAGTACTTGGAAGTAAGCTGGCAGCAGAGTTTGCATGCAGAGCCTCCCCAGAGCGATGCCCTGGCGGCTTCATCCTGACCCCAGCCCACCCCCTGGGGGCTTCGTGAGACCCACAAGGAGGGTGCTTTAAGAAGGGGAGTCTCTGTGGAGCTCCTTTCCCCTGACCCCTCCTGTGCTCAGTCCCTGAAGGACCAGGTGCACAGCCTGGGAGTCATTTTGAACTCACAGCTGTCCATGGAGGTCAATTCTGTGTCCAGGGTGGCTGTCTGCCAGCTCCATCTGGTATGCAGGATGTGACCCTCCATGCCCGCAGACTGTCTCGCCAGAGTGGTGCATGCTCTGGTTATCTCCCGCTTGGACTACTGCCATGCGCTCTATGTGGGGCTACCTTTAAAGGTGACCTGGAAACTACAACTAATCCAGAATGTGGCAGCTAGACTGGGGATTGGGAGCGGCCACCAAGACCACATAACACTGGTCCTGAGAGATCTGCATTGGCTCCCAGTACGTTTCCGAGCACAAGTCAAAGTGTTGGTGCTGACCTTGAAACGGCCTCTGTCCAGTATCCCTGAAGGAGCGTCTCCACCCCCATCGTTCACCCAGACACTGAGGTCCAGCTCCGAGGGCCTTCTGGTGGTTCCCTCCTTGCGAGAAGCAAAGCTACAGGGAACCAGGCAGAGGGCCTTCTCGGTGGTGGTGCCTGCCCTATGGAACGCCCTCCCACCAGATGTCAAAGAGAAAAATAACTACCGAACTTTTAGAAGACATCTGAAGGCAGCCCTGTTTAGGGAAACTTTTAATGTTTGATAGGTTGTTGTATTTTAGTGTTCTGTTGTAAGCCGCCCAGAGTGGAACCCAGTCAATGGGCGGGTATCAATAATAAACTATTATTATTATTATTATAGGAGTTTGCAGGGGAAGGTCTCCGGACGCTGGTTGTGGCCTACAAGGACCTGGAGAGGAGGTCCTTTGCCGACTGGCAGAAGCGTCACCATGAAGCCAGCACAGCCCTGCAGGACCGAGAGGAGAAGCTGTCTGAGCTGTACGAAGAAATCGAGAAAGACCTGATAGTAGGTGGGGGTGCCCAGGAGGGAAGCCGGGCGCCCAAGGCTCAGACACCGAACGGGAGCAAATAGGGGTTGGTCAGCCAGGGTGAGGGTTAGCTGAGGGTTGGACTAGATGACCCCTGCGGTTCCTTCCAGCGCTACAATTCTGTGATTCTATCAGCCTTGCAGCTTAAGCGGCTTGGAATGCCGTTGTTACTTGTTTATTTTAATTTGTCCGAGTATTTCAGTCAACCCATTCAAAAAAAGAATCATGGCAATGAAGCATAACATAACAAGCAGGCTTGCTTTCTCTTGCTCCGAGGGAAGGACCCAAACCAGTGGGTTCGAGTTACAGGAAAGTAGAGCCCCCTGCCTTTGGTGCCTTCCTGGCTTTGCCTTTCCGATGCTGCCTGATTCTCGCTGCCCCAGTGGAGAGATGTCCTTCTTCCCCCTTTCAGTTTCTGCATCTCTTTTCCTTTTCTGATTTTCCACTCATTAAAGAGCTCTTTGTTGAGCCCTGGGGCTGGACTCGCAACGATGCGTGGCTCCTTCCTGCTCCTGCGTTTTAAGAGTCTATGTACGAGCGCATTTTGCAAGCCCCTTCCTGAGCTGCCTTCATCTGGGACGCTTCCCTGGAGCCCCACAGGCTGGCGGGATGGAGCCAGCCAGGGCTCCGCTGGGCCAGATTGTCTTCTAGGAGGTCATGAGGACATAAACAGAGCCCCCTGGATCAGGCCAATGGCTCATCCAGTTCGGCATCCTCTTCTCATCGTGGCTGAGCAGTTGCCTGCGGAAACCTGCTGTTATAAGAAAAAACTGCTCCTTTATCCCTTATGGGGTACCCAAGAGCCCGTATAGAGTCCTAAAATAGGTTCCCTATTGGTAGAAGAAAAATAACAGATGCAAACCAGAGAATATTGAGAAGCAAAGCAGCTCGTAAGCCTGATCTTTATTAAACTGTTGCAACAGGGGGCTCTCCCCACTCCCACGCAGTTCTTATATAGACTTTTGAAATTGCCCACCCTGTAGCTCAAGACCACCCCCCAAAACATCACCCATACATCACCGAAGGAGGCTGTCCCCAGCAGAAATTTGAGTGTGTTGCTTCTCTCCTGTCTGCCAGGATACCTGATAAGGCCTTATCAATTGCCTTTTCTGGTAGCCTGGCCATTCCTTTGAGGTGGTAAATACTATCCATACACAAATATGCCCTTAAGACAGGATCTGTAAGCAAAAACACAATGGGAAGGCTTTCCCCGTTTTCCTCCCTTACTGCAGAGAAGTAGTTGAGGTCGCTGGGAGAGTCAAAATGCTTCAGGATTGTTCTTCTTTACTGTTTCAGACACATGGTTTATTTACTTACGTATGTGTTTGCCTTGTACATTTATGAACATTTGTTTTATATATATATAGGACCTTAGAATTCCTATAACACTACAAACTGGATCTGAGCCACAGTTTAACCCTGCACTGCGTGATGAAGGATTTTTCTTCCATCCATCCTGAATCTTTCAACCTAGGGGCTCACCTGTCCTTCCATGTCCCATGCTTAGAAGGCAGGAGTCTGAGTGGGTTTTTGTTTGCCTCGCCACTTTCCCCAGAAAACCCGCTCTCTAGTGTTGAATCAGAACAAACATCAGTCCACAGAAAACACAGCAGTCATTTGCTCCAATTCAACTCGCTATGGGGCGGGTTTTCCTGGAGGGAAGCAGCAGGATAAGTGAAAGTCTGGGTGGGCCCCGAACTTCACTGGGTGTCCGTTGATCACCCCTTTCAGAGCACCCATTTGTGACCCCCCCCCCTCTTTCTGCAGTTACTTGGTGCCACGGCCATCGAGGACAAGCTGCAAGACGGCGTCCCACAGACAATTGAGACCTTGGGGAAAGCGCAGATTAAAATCTGGGTGCTCACTGGAGACAAGCAAGGTACTGCCAGGGGGGAGATGACACACTGCTTTCACCCCCCCCCCAGAACAGCTGGCAATTGATTCAGCCCCCTTCTGAGGTGCATCTCATAATCCTTTGTAACATCACAGGGCGGAAAGAACACCGCAGCACCTTCTCAATTCATGGGGGTGACTTTGGGCCTCCTCTGCTCCCTGCGCAGTGGGGCAGAACTCCCTTGATCTGCCCCTGGGTGAGAAGCGCCTGGTGGGTGAATCTCAAAATGGGTGAGGCTGGCCTCCTTGAAACCACCAGCCCTAAGTCATCCTGGAGTTGTCTCAGCAAATGGGAGGAGCTGGGAAAGAGAGGTGGGCTTGGAGGGGCCAAATCCGAGGAATGCGCTGAGAAAATCAGGATCATAAGAGGTCTGAGAGAAGCAGAGTAATGAGAGAGGAGAGCAAAGACAACAGGAGCAAAAGAGAAAGAGACAAAGAGCACTGAAAAGTTAAAGCCCTTTAAAGCGAGCGCAGGGGGGATAGACGTGGTTTGAAGCACAGGCAAGAAAAATGAGATGAACCGCAAAGAATCCATTTGAAGCATTGCCAACACACATTTAACGCCCATCAGCTCCCCCAGAGAATCCTGGGAAATGTAGTTCTCCCCTCCCAGAGCCACAGTTCACCCTTGCAAACTACAGTTCCCAGGCTTCTTTGAGGAAAGCTGTGAACTTCAAATGTGTGTTTGAAGCATCTCCGGTGTTTGGGTGGGTTTTCCAAAAGAAGTCCAGCAAGGCCGTCTCCAAGCTGAGGTGAGAAGGAGAGTGAGCAAGAAGCTTCAGGAATCCCTGGGCCAATGTGGGGGTGCAGGAGGGGCTCTTGCCTTCCGCCTGGCCGTCCGGGATGGAGGGGGCCCTCAGGTCAGCTGACCCAGCCTGAAGGGTCCATCTCAGGCAGAGGGGTTGCCACGAAAGGGGAGAATGAGCGAGGGAGAGTCCATCCCCCAAGGGGCCAGGGATGGATCCCTCCTGGCCCTAACGCTGGTCGCGTTCCGGGGCGCATCTCCTCCTTCCTTGAAGCTGCTGAAGCAGAAGCTGGGTGGGCCCCCGCCAGAGATTCCTGCCTTGCAGGGGCCTGGACTAGAGGACCCCCCTCCCACTCTGCCATTCTGTGATCCTTCTCCAGAGACGGCCGTGAACATCGGCTACTCCTGCAACATGCTCTATGACGACATGAAGGACATCTTCTTCATCCAGGGGGACACCTTTGAGGAAGTGCGCCATGAACTCAGGTAAAGGCCTTTTCCGCCCTGTGGGAATGTTCAGGGAGGCAGGAGAGGATATATTCTTTATTAATATCCTTCCTAACTTGCGCTAGCAAGTTCCTTTACTTGGCAGAGTTTCACATTCCCCTTTTAAACGCACAGCGGGTAGCTGGTTGCAGGCTTGTTTAAGCCTCTTAATATTAGATTCCTGGTAAGTCCCCTTATATCCCTCTTAAAAGAATAAGCATGCCACCATCTTGTGTAAAATATATATAAGAAGTTTACTCACATTCAGTTCACAGTTGGATCCCTGCAGGCAGACTTAGTTACAAAGTATATACATGTGGATCTATCCCGTATGGGGATAGCTAGCTAAAAAGCTGCTCCAACAACGGAGGAAGTCAAAGAGAGAGAGAGCTGCGTGCCTTGTCCGTTTGTTACCTGGACAGGTACGGTCACGCCCACCTCTAGTCACATGCAAAGGAAGTATGTCCCATTAGGGAGGGAAAAGGAAGTTTTCTGCTGACAGGACCAAACATCCCCCTGCATGTCCACTCTAAGAAAACAAGGAATGTTGTACTTGACTGCTACTTATCACATCTCACATGCCCTCCAGATCCAAGGCTGCCGGCGGCTACTAGGCAAGAGGGCCCCTCTCTCCCCCCAGCATGCCCTGACTGCCAGCTGCTGGCAGCCGCAGGTGGGCAGAGCGCTGCTAAGCTCAGGCCCTGCTGGGGGGCTACTCCCAGGGAGGAGCAGGGATGGTCCGCTTGTCTACTAGTTAGGGGGTGGGAGTCTGGCTTTGCTTCTTGTTTGCATATTGCTAACGTTTTTGTTATTATTCCCTTATTTCATTTATTAAGTTTATTACTGTTTTGGGGAAACTCAAAAATTCATATAAAACCACTCCAGTGCTTGTTATTGTGGGTCTTCTCTTAGGAAAGCGAGGAAGAGGATGACGCAGGAGGCCGCCATGGAGGACGATGAGATGGAGCTCCAAGTCAAGAAGTCTGGCAACTGCAAGGTCTTGCCAGAGGAGCAGCCCAACGGGGAATACGGCCTGGTCATTAATGGGCACAGCCTGGTAAGCAGCTGGCAAGGCGCTGTTGCAGGAATCTATGGAAGGGTTGAAAGGAGGGTTGGCCCCTCCAGCGGACAGCGTACACCCCCCCCACTACCAAAATCAACACAATCACTTCTGCAAATGGCCCCACAAATCACAGTTTTTCCTGTACATTACCAAATGCAATAAAGGTATCTATGTACTGGCTCACTGTGGAAACTTCAGAAATTCATATAAAATCACTCCAGTATCGGACTCATGCCATTCCAACGTTGCTCTATTCAGGAAGGAAATGGCTACCAAGGGGGTAGCTTGGAACATGAGGGAGGGCAGCCACCCCTCTGCCTGAGTGATAATCTCTGGCATCCTGACACCTGGGTCAGCGGCGGAGGAAGCTGCTCGGGCGCCTGGGGTGGCGTACCCAGGGGCAGGGCACACTGCGGGAGCTCTGGAGTCTGCCTGCCTCCTCCCACTCAGTCACCCTACAGCTGGCGGCGGGGAGCGAGCGGGCGGACCATTTGGGGCAGCGCAGAGCCTGCGGGTGCCCAAGCCACTGCGTCTCTCCCAGGAAAGATGCGCGATTCGGGCACGCTGCAGGCCCTGTGGTGAGTGCCACCTGCAATTTTATCACCCCCCTCAGTGTGACACCCGGGGCAGACTGCACCCCCCCTCCTTCCTCTGCCCCTGACCTGGGTGCCAGACAGGTAGCCATTCCAGAAACAATTAGAAACCTAGGTGACGACAAAAGGATGTGATGAACTTGGCTGGGAAACAGAGAAATGTAAATATCTCTTTTGTATCACTTGATGAGTGTTTGGTGGGGTCAAGCCCTGATGCTCAGACTACTGCATCCAGACCCTCGCAGTGTGTGATGCGCTGAAGTTTACTCACATCAATTCACAGTGGGATCCCTGAAGGCAGACTTAGTTAAGATACAGTGGTACCTCGGGTTAAGAACTTAATTCATTCTGGAGGTCTGCTCTTAACCTGAAACTGTTCTTAACCTGAAGCAGCACTTCAGCCTCCTGCTGCTGATGGAGCCTCCTGCTGCTGCCGCACAATTTCTGTTCTCATCCTGAAGGAAAGTTCTTAACCCAAGGTACTATTTCTGGGTTAGCGGAGTCTGTAACCTGAAGCGTCTGTAACCCAAGGTACCACTGTATATACATGTGGGTCTATCCCATATGGGGAGAATCCCAGTGTCCTCTGTCGGCTAAAAGAGAAAAGGGCATTTCTAGCTAAAAAGCTGCTCCAGCGATGGAGGAAGTCAAAGAGGGAGAGTGCTGCGTGCCTTGTCCTTTTGTTACCTGGACAGGTAAGGTCACGCCCACCTCTAGTCACATGCAAAGGAAGTATGGCCCAGCCAGGAGGAAACAGGAAGTTTTTGACTGGCTAGACCAAATATTCCCCTGCATGTCCACTCTAGGAAAACGAGCCATGTTGTACTTGACTGCTACTTATGCATCCCATCCCACATTGTTCCTGTCCCCCCCCCCTCCCTGTGTGTGTCTCCCCTCGCAGGCCTATGCCCAGGAAGGGGAGCTGGAGCTGGAGCTGGTGCGCACGGCCTGCCTCTGCAAGGTGGTGATCTGCTGCCGGGTGACGCCTCTGCAGAAGGCGCAGGTGGTGGAGCTGGTGAAGAAGTACAAGAACGCCGTCACGCTGGCCATCGGGGACGGGGCCAACGACGTCAGCATGATCAAGGGTGAGGGCCCTGCAAGCCCATCAGAAGGCTAGGGGGGGTACCTTTGTGAGGGGGGGCACCTGGGCCACTGAAGGCAGGATCCAGCCTCGGGAGTCCCAGGGAGAAGCAGCTTCAGGACTTCATCGGCTCATTGCGCTGCAGAAATCTCCACAGCAGCCCCTCAGCCTTCGGGGGCATCCAATGCTCTCATTAGTTAAATGTGTGTAATTGGCTGTCAAGCGAGATGCTGCGGTTTCTGAGCAGTGGGGGGAATAATGGGATGGATTAAAAGGACCTCACATGCAAAACAAGGGTGGGGTGGGAAGGACACCCAGCCCCAAGAGAGGGCTGCCCCCCAGCAACTTCCTGGGGGTGGTGAGCCCCACCTGGGACTGTCGCTAGAAGAGGAATCTGCTACGGGGTGGGGGCTCTATTTGATGAGGAAGGGGGGGCCAGTGGGGTTGGGGCTGTGCTCTCTCTCTGGCCCTGATCCCGGAGATTGAAAAGAGGATTAGAGTTATCCATGGAGGAGAGGACTATCGATGGCTCCTAGCCTGGGTGGAGATTCTCTGCCTTCCTGGCTGGAGGCAGCAATGGTCCTGGAAACCCCAGGAGGGGGGGGGGGCTCTTGGGCTCAGATCCTGCTAGCGGGTTTCCCATGTGAGGAATCTGCTTGGCCACTCTGAGAACAGGAGGCCGGACCAAATGGGCCCCCACGGGCCTGATCCAGGAGGCTCTTCTCTGGTTCTGCAGAGGTGCAGAAGTAGGCAGAGAATCTCTCCTTACTCTCTCAATCCTTGTTTAATACGATAATGTCTTATTCTCTTGCTAATTATGCTCTTTCAAATGTCTGTTCTCGACCTTCCTTTGTAAGGCTTTGTTTTACGACACAATTTCAGTTTCCTGCTAACGACTCGTTTTGAATGTATATGGTGCAGCTGATGTTCTTCTGTATGTTTTGTTTTGAAATGTGCTGTTTAATGTTTGAATGTAGGTCGTAAAGCGCCTTGAGGTTTTTTTTCTTAAAAATTTAAAGAGGTATAGTAATGAAATGAGTCAAGAGTCGATCCTCCCCTCCCCCACTTTATTTGTAAGAAAGCAGATGGTGGGGGAAACCTGTGTAGGAGAGGTGGGCACAGGCAGGGGGCTGGCAGGGGGCACAGACTCATGCCAATTATTGCCCCATTGGATGCCCCTGAGTGCCAGTTGCTGGAAGCACAAGGGCAGAGGCTGCTGCTGCTGCTGCTGCTTGTAGCCCCCTTTCCAGGGGGGTGCCTGCTTGGCCCCGGGGGCAGCAGGGCGCTGGACCCCCTTGGCCTGACGCGGCTGCCTCCGGGCCCCCTCTCCCTCTCTTCCAGCCGCCCACATTGGCGTGGGCATCAGCGGCCAGGAGGGGATGCAGGCCGTCCTGTCCAGCGACTTCTCCTTTGCGCAGTTCCGCTACTTGCAGCGGCTGCTCCTGGTCCACGGGCGCTGGTCCTACATCCGCATGTGCAAGTTCCTGGCCTACTTCTTCTACAAGAACTTCGCCTTCACACTGGTCCACTTCTGGTACGGCTTCTTCTCCGGGTTCTCTGCACAGGTGAGTCCTGCCGGCAGGAGATGGCCCTTTTGGCAGGCCTCTGCTGCTCTCTGCTGGCCGCCCCTTAAAATTGCCGCCTGGAATTGCCAACGTTTCCTCTGACAGGAGCAAGCAAGAACTGAGAACCCCAGGACCTCTCCTGAGAGTGGAGCTACTCAGTTAACTTATGTCTTAAAAAATTTTTTTTAAAAAAATTATATATTGCTTGATTGCCATTAAAAAAACAAAACACCTCCAAGCAGTTTGTGCTGGACTGCCAGGCTTTGCTGGATCTGTGCAGCCCCAAATCCAGACTCTGAGCCTGCACAGAGCACCCCTCAGGATCCTCTGGAGCTGGGCAATGCCTCGTTGGGCTCCCCACCCTCCAGGCACCTGCGCTCTGGGGGTGCTGGGCCCCACCTTCCCTGCCCTTCTTTCTGACTGCTGCCCTCCTTGCATGCTCACACTGGCTCCTTCCAGGTCTGGCCAGCTGCTCTTTCCTCTGCCTTTTGCCTTTTGTTCTCTCCATCTTCTCTGAGATTTCCACTCCCTCATTCATTTTTGCATTTCACTTGTTGCCAGGTAGGGGTCTTTTGCAGGAGGGGACAGTTCAGGAAGGGCGGAGGAAGCTTCCTGCCTTGGATAATAATAATAATAATAATAATAATAATAATAATAATAATGATATTTATGCCCCAGCCAGAGCCGGGCTCAGGGCGGCTAACACCAATAAAATCACAGTAAAAACTTAATAGGGGAAAAAGGGGGGGGGGTTTAAAATACAGTTTAGAAAGTCCCGCAGGGCACTAGTCTCTTGTCACAGAGCGTCCCACCAAGTCAGGGCCAGTACTGAAAAGGCCCTGGCCCTAGTTGAGACCAATCTAACCACCTTGCGACCTGGGACCTCCAAAATGTTGTCATAGCACTGTGGAGCTGGAAGGGACATCAAGGGTCATCTGTTCCATCCCCCCCGCAATGCAGGGTGCTCACAACCATTCTTTGCAGGCGCCAAGGGCTCCAGAACACCCCGGGGACTTTGCACAGAGCTTTGTTCATGGGCAGCAGGTGGGGCGCAGGAGGGGTGCTCCTGCAGTCCTGGGGATCAGTGACACAAGAGGGCTCCTTCCCTTTCCAAAGGGCTCCTGCCAACTTGCAGCACCTTGCTTTAGCTGTGATCCCTTCACGGCACGGGGTCAGGCCAGACGGCCTTTGGGATCCCTTCCAGCTCTACAGTTCTATGATCCTTAATATTGTTGTGAATTGAGGGGCTCCACGCACACGATGTCCTGAGGACCTCCCTGTTTTGGGGCTCCTCTATCTGTGGGGGTAGTGAGTCCGAGAGCAAGCTTGCCAAAGCAGTCCCAAACCAGTTTCTGTGGTTGCATGCGGCACCTCAAGACACAACTCCAGGGCTAAGGCTGATTTGTCACTGATTTGGTGCATGGCGCACACTGACACCGACACCACCCCACCCCAAAAAAATTCACAACAATATTTTCACCTCTGTCCTGGCTGACAGAGGAGGCCATTTCCAGACACCCCCTCCCCAATTCACTGCTGAGCGGAGATTTCCACCTGGTTCTCCCCACTAAAAGGGATGCGGGTGGCGCTGTGGTCAACCACTGAGCCTCTTGGGCTTGCTGAGCAGAAGGTCGGTGGTTCGAATCCCCATGACGGGATGAGCTCCCGTTGCTCGGTCCCTGCTGCTGCCAACCTAGCAGATCGAAAGCACGTCAAGTGCAAGTAGATAAATAGGTACTGCTCTGGCGGGAAGGTAAACGGCGTTTCTGTGAGTTTCTCTGGTTTGCCAGAAGCGGCTTAGTCCTGCTGGCCACATGACCCAGAAGCTGTACGCCGGCTCCCTCGGCCACTAAAGCGAGATGAGTGCCGCAACCCCAGAGTCGGTCACGACTGGACGTAGTGGTCAGGGGTCCCTTTACCTTTTACCTCCCCACTGAGATACTCACCTTAGACCATGCCCTGTGGGCTCCTTATTTCTGCCCCTGTCTTTCGACCACTTCCCAGCTGCCTGGGCCTTGTTCTCCTCTCTTGCTAGCCCTCCCTTGGGACACCCACCCGCTTGCACCAGAGGCCACCCGACACACCCTTGGGCCCAAGCGCCCTGGGACTGCGCCTCTGCTGCTGCTCTGCGTGGGGCTTTTCTCATTTCCTCCCCCTCTTGGTCTCTGCAGACGGTGTATGACGAATGGTTCATCACTCTTTACAACATGGTGTACACCTCCTTACCTGTCCTGGGAATGAGCCTCTTTGACCAGGTACGGCTCCTTGATTTGTTTGCTGCCCTCTTCGTTCGATCAGGAGTTTGCCCCACCACTGGGAGCAGAGGGCTCTGTTTCTGGCCCCAGCCCTGCCATCGGGGTGACTTGCCTCTCTCTGCCTGGGGGCTGCCCTGGGGTCTGGCTGCCCCTCCAACACACAGGCTCTCACCTTGTGTTTAGCACACGCACAGCACAGGTAGACAGGCATGCGCAGGTGGGCACCGGCATGCTCCGCCCAGGAGTGTGCGCTGGGTTCCTCCCTGTCGCAGGGCTGGGCTGGGAGGGGAGGGAAGCATTTTCCAAATGGGGAGTATCCAGGGTTGGAAGCCCAGAGCTCCAGGCTAAGACCAGCGGGTGGAAGCAATTTTCGCTGAGGCTTCTTGGCGAAGGATGACAGGGCAAGGACCCCTTAGTGCGGGGCAGGGAAGGGAAGATCTCCTGAGGTGGGACAATGGGGGAAGCAAGAGATGCTCTCAGGCGAGAGTCAAGATGGTCCTCCCATTTCTGTGTGATACAAGGCTTAAGGTCCACCTTGAATTCTTCTTCTTGCTCTTTCTGGGGTTTTTGGGATTACAGTCATACCTCTACTTACGTATCCCTCTGGATACAGAATCTTCGGGTTACGGCCACAGCAAACCCGGAAGTGTATTCTTCTGGGTTTTGCTGTGTATGCATGCACAGAAGCGCTAAATCGCGCCGTATGCATGCGCAGAAGTGCACCTCTATTTATGTAATTTTCAGGGTGCAAACGGACCCTGGAACGAATTAAGTTTGTATCCAGAGGGTCCACTGTAGTCTGTTTTTTATTGTACTGTATTATGAGAAGCTTTAATAAAATCTTATACAGTGCTACCTTGGGATGCGAACTAGATCCATTCTGGAGCCCCGTTCGCATCCCAAACAGAACGTAAGACACAACAGCACATCTGCGCGTGCGCGTGACGTCATTTTTACTGTCTGCACATGCGTGAGCGGCGAAACCCGGAAGTAACGCACTCAACCTGAAGCGTATTTATCCCGAGGTATGACTGTATATAAAACCAGAAACTTAGAAGAACATTCCTAAGGGAAAGAGCAGGGGAGCAGACTGTCAGTTGGGAATAACTGGTGGGTCAGAGATGCTGATGTTGCATCTGGAATGGGGCTCTTCTATGGGGCAGGAGGCGATCTAGGTGGCCATCTCTAATCCACGTACAAAACAGCCCGTCACAGCCTTGTGCAGATGGAGGGAAAGGGAAAAGATGTGGGTCTGTGTCACAATAGACCCCAAAGCATTGCAGGGTTGCATATTATTATGGTTTGTCAGGCCGGCCCAAGACACTTTGCCACCTGAGGCAAGCCACAAAAAGGTGCCCCCTTCCTGCCAGGGAGGAAGGGCTGAGAGAAGATCTATATACGGAGCAAGGAGGGGGTGGGGATAAAGACCTGCGTCCGAATCTGCTTCTCCTGTTGGTCCTGCCGCCTGAGGCAGTTGCCTCATAGGTGGGCCGGCCCTGCGTGGCTTCAACTTACTTTTGGTTTGAGGGTGAGTGAGTTCTGCCAGTTTGAGCTGAAGGCTTTGCAGAAGTGGAGCATGTCAAGGGCGGATTCTTCAGGGTGGGCGAGGAGGGGTGGGCAGCCGCCTTATTTGCCATCTCAAAACACACGCCCTCCACTTCCCACCCCCAGGACGTGGATGACCGGTGGAGCCTGCAATTCCCGCAGCTCTACATGCCCGGCCAGCAGAACCTCTACTTCAACAAGAAGGAGTTTGTCAAGTGCGTCCTCTACAGCGTCTACAGCTCCCTGGTCCTCTTCTTCGTCCCCTACGGGACGCTCTTTGACTCCCTGAGGAGCGACGGGAAGGCCATCGCCGACTACCAGTCCTTCGCACTCATGGCCCAGACCTGCCTGCTCATTGTGGTCTCCGTCCAGGTAAGGAGTCGCCTGCCAGGGCTGGGCCCTGGGGCCTCTGCCAGGCCCACGGGGAGAATGCAAGACTTCCTGTCCTCAGCTGATGCAGCAAAATGACATATTGGGATGGGGAGTGTTATGTACTGAGTTGAATAGGATCCAAAAGGCAGCAGTCTGATTGGTCCTAGAACAATAGGATTCAGAATGCAGCAGTCTGATTGGTCCACAGGAGCCACCCAATCCAGCTTCAGGTAGAAGGGAATCTGCAACCTGATTGGCCTACAGGTGAATCCCAGAATTAGCCAATCACGTGGGGCCCATTGTGTAAATAATGTATATAAAGCAGACATTCTGGGGGAACTTCCATTCCTCCTCACCACTATGAGCCGAATAAAGGGCATGAAATCCACTCTCTACTCTGAGTATATTTCAGGGAGTGTTAAAGTGGGCCAGAATTTATTCTGGTCTGATAATAATAATAATAATAATAATAATAATAATAATAATAATAATAATAAATTTATTATTATTATTATTATTATTATTATTATTATTATTATTATTATTTTATTATTATATTTATACCCCGCCCATCTGGCTTGGTTTCCCCAGCCACTCTGGGCGGCTTCCAACAAAACACTAAAATACAATAACCTCTTAAACATTAAAAGCTTCCCTAAACAGGGCTGCCTTCAGATGTCTTCTAAAAGTCTGGTAGTTGTTGTTCTCTTTGACATCTGGTGGGAGGGCTTTCCACAGGGCAGGTGCCACCACCGAGAAGGCACTCTGCCTGGTTCCCTATAACTTGGCTTCTCGCAGGGAGGGAATCGCCAGAAGGCCCTTGGAGTGGACCTCAGGTGGGGGGGGGGTAGGAGCTGACACCCTCAGCAACTTCCAAGTGGTCCATGGGGTGGCAGGAGATATGGGAGCAGGGTTAGGATTTTGCAAATGAATGGCCTTGCCTGGAGTGAGAGAAGCAAGGGTCAATGCCTGTCCCTATTTCTGGGAGGCTGGAGTTCCTTGGGGAGTTTAGGGTGGGATGAAGACCTCTTCAGCATAGCAGAGAACAGAGGGGAGAAGAGAGAGAGAGAACCATGGGATGACAGTCAAAGAGAACACCTCTGTTTTGGAATGTTTTGGCTCCCAAACGCCAAAAACCCAAGCAAATGCTCCGTTTTCTGAACATTTTTTGGAAGCCAAAAGTCTCTCGCAGCTTCCTCTTGAATGCAAGAGGCTCTTGCAGCCAATTCATAATAATAATATAATAAATTTTATTTATACCCTGCCCTCCCCAGCCAAGACCGGGCTCAGGGCGGCTAACACCAGGTATAAAAACAATTGATTAAAACACAACTTAAGAATAGGATTAAAACACAACATTAAAATGCAGCCTCATTTCAGTAGAAACTCAAATGAAAAACTTTTTGGGGATGAAAACGTCAAATCTTCACCAAGGCCAACTACGTGGGCCAGAAAAAAGCCAGGAAAGTCCCCAAATGGACTTCACAGAAGTTCCATCACAGAAGGAGAAAGGAAAAAGGAAAGAGGGGAAGGGGATTAGAAGCCATGCCTTGGTTCTTGAACATTTTGGAAGCCAAACAGGCTCCCGGAACGGATTACGTTCGACAACAAGGTTTGACTGTACAGTGACTCCCCAGGGAAGAAAAACTGCAGCGCTGGGGACTTTTCAGTTTAGAGAAAAGGCAGGGAAGGGGGGCACGATAGAGGCAGGGAAGGGGGGGCACGATAGAGGTTTACAAAACGCCTGGCATTGAGGGGAGGGGCAGAGTTTTTCTCCCTCCCTCTCTCTAGAACTATCTGGGCATCCAGGGAAGCTGAATGTGGGAAGAAGATCCAGGCCAGAGAAAAGGAAGGACTTCTTCACACAGCACATAGTTAAACTTTGGAACTCCCTGCCACTGGGTGTTGTGACGGCTTTAAAAGAGGATTGGACAAATTCATAGAGGAGGAGAGGGCTTTCGAGGGCTCCTAGCCAGGAGGCAGCGATGCTTTTGAGAGGCTTGCTTGCCAGTCTCCCCTGTGGGGCATCTGTTTGGCCCCTGAGAGAACTGGGGTCTGGAGGGGCCCCTGGCCTGATCACGGCTTCTCCTGCTGTCCTCCTCCTCTCACGCTCTCCTTGGCCTCCCTCTTGCAGATGGGCCTGGACACTGCCTACTGGACGGCCGTCAACCAGCTCTTCATCTGGGGCAGCCTGGCCATGTACTTTGCCATCACCTTCACCATGTACAGCGACGGCACCTACCTCATCTTCACCGGCTCCTTCCCCTTCGTCGGTGGGTATTGGGGGGGTCGGCAGGCAGCCCCCTTTCTGGCTCGTGGGCCGTAGAGCCACCTTCTTCCAGGGACAAGGGCAGGGGGGAGCCACAGAACGGTCCTTGGGCGTGCAAAGGGGCCCTGGGGAGCCCTGAGCAAAGGCAGCTGGCAGACCAGGGGGGTGCCAAGGGCTGCAATCGGGGGCAAAGGTTGGTGGGCACCTGCCTTGCGCAGGGTTCGGCTCAATGACCCTTGGGACCCATTTCTAACTTTGCAGTTTTGTGGTTCTATGATTATGCTCCTTGGGCAACGGTGTCCTTCAGGGGCGAAGGGGCGGAAAGGCAGATGTGGAATCACAGAATCGTGGAACTGTAGAGCCGAAAGGGACCCCCAGGGGTCATCCAGCTCAACTCCTTGCTATGCAGGAATCACAGGCAGGAAGGGCCTCCGGAGCAACAGGACCCTGGAGGCTCCTCGTTCCCCCTGGCCCCTGCATCATCATCATCATCGTCATTAAAAAAAAAATTAATTATATCCCGCCCTCCCCAGCCGAAGCCGGGCTCAGAGCAGCTAACAACAATAAAAATAACACAGCATTCTAAAATCAATTCATTCTAAAATCAGTTCAAATCAAATTGATGGCAACCACTGGGCTAGAGTTCTATGAAGAATTACCAAAGGAGGGGGTCAGGCTGTGCCTTGGCCAAAGGCTTGGTGGAATGGCTCTGTCTTGCAGGCCCTGCGGAAAGATGTCAAGTCCCGCAGGTCCCTGGTCTCTTGGGACAGAGCATTCCACCAGATCGGAGCCACAGCCGAAAAAGCCCTGGCTCTGGTTGAGGCCAGCCGAACCTCCCTGTGGCCCGGGATCTCCAAGGTGTTTTTGTCTGAAGACTGTAAGGTCCTCTGTGGGGCATACCAGGAGAGGCGGTCCCGTAGGTACGAGGGTCCTAGGCCATATAGAGCTTAAAACCTGACCCTGTCCTCCACCTGGAGCCAGTGCAGTTGGCATAGCACTGGGTGAATGTGACCCCACAGCGAGGACCCCGTAAGGAGTCTCGCCGCGGCATTCTGCACCCGCTGGAGTTTCTGGGTCAGTCTCAAGGGCAGCCCCGCGTAGAGTCCCATGTCCTGAAAGCGACCCTCAACTTGGGAATCAGTTTCTCCGCCAATCGCTGACCCCCAGGACCTCCAGCCCTGCTTCTTCTGCCCACTGTGTGCCAGCAGCAGTCTCAGGCGGCGGCATCGCCTGCCCGCTTCTTCTTCTCCCTGCCAGGCTCGGCTCGGAACACCCTGAACCAGCCCAACGTCTGGCTGTCCATCTTCCTCTGCGTCACCCTCTGCGTCCTCCCCGTCGTCGGCTTCCGCTTCCTGAAGGTGCAGCTCAAGCCCACCATCAGCGACCAGGTAAGGCCCCCCCCTCCTGGCACGTAGAGGCCACAGGTGCTTCGGGGGGGGGCTGCTTGCCTCTAAGTGGTGAGGTGAGGAGGGGGCACAAGGAGGGCCTGCTTCTGCGATGCTTCCTGCCATCCCAGGGGCCAAGTGACCCCGGCCATCTGTGGCTGAGAGGCGAGTGCGGATTATGGACATGGATTAAGAGGAACTGGGGCAGGAGGAGAGGGCTATTTTTAGAAAGAAGCGGGGGGGGGGAGGCGCAGCTCAGGGACTGTGACCCCCCCCTACTCCTCCTGTGGGCTGTGGCCGGCTGAAGCCCCCACCACCCTGCTGTGAAAGAAATCTGAAATCTCTAGTCAGGGTGCAGCTGAGAGCATGCCCAGACTGGAGTTATCATTGCTGACTTTGTTCAGTTTATTTCTATATTGTTTTGTTTTGGGGGTGGGGGAATCTCAAAGTGGTTTAAACATTAAAACACCAAAAAAAACATTATGGAAGCATATGAAATACAAAATATACATTCGAAGCAGCATAACAAACAAAAATAGTAAAACGTTGGTCTTAAAGATTTCCAAATAAGACATTCCAAATAAGAAAGCCGGGTACAGGATTCACGTTTAATGCAGCAAAGCTAGCCAAGGAAAAAATATGAACATTGAAAAATGCTATTTTGAACATTTCAGACCCAAACAAACAAGCAAGCAAGCCTTCAGACCCAGGAGGGCTCCCTTGAGAGCCTAATCTGCCAGAGCAGCCATGCATCTCTGCTGCCCCCTGCTGCTTCCTCTCAGCCTGCCAGCCCCAAAGTCTGGTGCCCTGATCTCCATGGCTGCATCTTGGCCCGGCAGGGACCCCTTTCCCTCCCCACTCAGCCCCCAGGTTTTGCTGCAATCTTGAGTTACAGAAACTGCCTTTCCTGGCAGTTAGGAACAGAACATTTCCATTTCTTTTTATGATATTCCTGTTTTAAGCACGGGAATAGTTGCAAGGCCAGATTGTCTTCCCCTTTCGCTCCCAGGCTTGTATGAATTCCCTGGGCATCTTTTCTTTCCAAGGGCGAGAACGAGGGAGTCTCCTGAGCAGGGCAGGGTCACTTGCATAAGTATACGCAGCATCCGCACAACTTCGCTGACATCAAAATCTGTAGGGAAATCTGGGCCAGGGAGAAGGCCCGTTGCCGGTGACCCGTTGGTGCCATGCGGTCAACTCCAGGAGGCTGTGGTTGCTTCAACACCCACGTTAAAATCTTTGTGGGTGCTGGGCCCCCTCAAAGTCAATGGGCAAAGTTGTTGCAGCCCCCCACAATCTTGGCTGTGAGATGGAGATGGCACCCGAAGGGCCCTTTGGCAATCCTCCTTGTTGCTTTCTTGAATTTCTCTCCTCTCCAGGCCGCCCCATCCCCTGCACTCCTGGCAGATAGAAATGAGAAGCTGCTGCGGCTTAATCTGCCACAACTGTTCTGAGGCTTAGGGGAGATGATAATAATAATAATAATAATAATAATAATAATAATAATTTTTATTTATACCCTGCCCTCCCCGGCCAGAGCCGGGCTCAGGGCAGCTAACACCAATAAAATCACAGTAAAAACTTAATAGGGGAAAAAGAGAGGGGGGGGGAATTTAAAATACAGTTTAGAAAGAGGTCCCTAGAACTGTAGAGTTGGAAGGGACCCCCAGAGGTTCTCTAGCTCAACCCTAAAGCATCTCTGACAGACGGCCTCTGCTTCAAGGCATCCAAGGAGGAGAGGCCACCACCTTCCGAGGGAGCCCCACCACTCCCCCGCCCCTGCTCCCAGCCTGCCCTTCCTCCTCCCTCCGCGCAGCTTTTCCTCTCTCTCTTCCGCCCGCAGGTCTTGCACATGGTGAAGCAGCTTCAGAAGGGGCAGCTGCCTCCGTCCCCCAAGCGGCGCCTGCAGCGCAAGGCCTCCCGCCGCTCCGGCTACGCCTTCTCCCACCAGTACGGCTTTGGGGCCCTCATCACCTCGGGGAGGAACATGCGCCCCTTTGGCGTCACCAGGTCCTTCTCCCCCAACAGCGAGAAGTACAGGCAGAAGTGAGGTGCAAGGGGGGGGGGCGAGGGGCTCCGTGAACCAGGGACAGGCAGAGCTGGCAGGACAGCCTGGGCAAAGGGGGCCCTCTTTTTCTGCGGGCCCCGGGCCCCCAGGGGCCAGACTGTTTGGTCCTGGGGAGCGAGAGAGGAGATGGGGCACCACGCAGAGCTCCCAGGAGGAGGAAGGGGGTCCCCAGGGGAGAGAAGGAGGAGGGGACCCCGTGGCCCCTGCACCACAGCCCTTTCCAGAAGAGAGGTTGGTCCCTTCTCCTCTGCATGGACCCCTGAAGCTCTTCCAGAAGTGGAGGGCCCAATCCGCCCGGAACCACGTAACAGGAGACGACAGTTGCGGAGAGGCCAGGGGTGCCGTTTCCAGCGTGGCAACCGGCTGTTCAATGTGGCAGGATGAGGCCTCGGCCCCAGAGGATTCCCAGACTCCATCCTGGAAGCAGGAAGCATGGATTTGGCAAAGCGTGGAGGGGCCCTGAGCATGGAGACACCCCCAGAGACTCAAGAGCCCCTTCGGCTGGGAGCCTGGATACAGTTTGGGGCGGAGAGTGCCGTCCCACATGGCTGAATGGGCAAAGCAGTGGGGTCTGGGTGGGCCTGTGTGGTCATGATGCGCTTCCTCGGTTCCAAGGATGGCATGGGGAGTGGCACAGCTGGGGCCCCTCGGTGCTGGCAGTGGGCGACCTCTGCTGCCAGTGGGCGACCAGTGCCCTGGCCACTGGTGGCCCTTGCCCCATGGCAAAGCGGGGCTCGTGCTGGGGTGGGTGGCAGAGCAGAACCGGCACTGTCCCGGTTGGGTCCCTCTCAGGGCTCCAGATTATTGGGGGGGGGGGGAGGTCTCTGGCCGCATTTGCACTGCTCTGGGTGGGAGGGAAATAGGTGAGGCCGTGGGGCGCCCCACAGACTTTGGTTTTCCGTTTGTACAACCCTTTGTAATAAAACAGCAAATGAAAATGCTCTGCATCTCCCTGTGGTCTTTCAGCGAACGGGGCTCATTGGTCGAAGTGGAGGGGCAGTAGGGGGCTCTTTGGGGGGGACCCCAGGAGCCTCAACAAAGGGGGCTTTTCCTCCTGGCCAGACCCACAGGGCTTTTGGGGCTCGGTCTGCTCATTCCAAGATGGGCTGAGCCAGCCAGGTTGCAGCATTTGTTCCATTCCAATGGGGCTGGGGGGGGTGAGAATGAGTGGGGGTGCTTCATTACACCGCCAACCCTCAGCCACTTTCCCCTTTGGATCGTTCAGAGGGGGGAGAGCAAGGTGCATGGAGACCTTGGGTGCCCCCATCGCCTTGGGAGAGAGAGAGGGGAGGGCTTGCAAGTTTTCCCAAACGACCCAGAGGCAGCGCTGCCCAATGGTCACAGCAGCATTCCGCCTCCAGTCTGCTCCTCTTCTTTTGACGCAGTCCAGCCTGGTCAATGTGCCAATCCACACCCTCCACCAGTTTAGGGAAATTGGGGGGGGGGGAGTGGTGAAGGGTGTCTGGATTTTTCCCTATTCCAAAGAGAAGACCCCCACTGCAACTCCTGGCCCTCTGCACGTGCTCAGAGACCCTTTGGCCCTCCTCGCCCTGGCATATGCCCCTCCCAGCTGATCCCCAATCGAAATCAAGCTAAATTTTGTCTGTGGCTGCAGACAGCGGAAGTGTGCTTTATTCAATGGAAGGACCTCTCACTGACATCACAGGTAAGTCAGAATAAATAAGATATAAGACGATGGTCAGCGCCTGGTCTGACAAGTCCGTATTGTATTCAGTCACTAATTGCAGGCTGAAATTACTTTTCCACGGAGCTTCCAGCTGCCGACCTGCAAGGAGGCGCTTTGGCAACTCTTTCGTTTTGCCAGGCAAAAAACAGTAAAAAGAGGAGAAACCACCAACATGGGAGTCAGAAATGGAGGAAATAATGTGTTCTGGAATTATTATGAGTTGTATCCAACTACGTCCTACTCAGAGAAGGAAGGAATTGTCACGGGGGAGCTGACGGCAAACACCCTCTGAGAAGAGCAGAAGGAAACAAGGCCCTCCGCTCAGATCCGTGAAATAGACTCCCTCCTCATGAGCTGGGGCTCAGAATGTGTGGCCCCTCCTAGACTATTTTCTAGGTCTCAGACCCCTCCCTCTGCCCACGGCAAGGCACCAGGCACATTCCTTGGGGTTTCCTGGTTTCCTGTTCTGTTCTGTGGAGTAATCTCCTTGTTCTAGGGCTGGATCTACACACGTGTGTGTGTGTGTGTGTGTGTGTGTGTGTGTGTGTGCTATAAATAAGTCAAAAATGAAATCATTATTTTTAAAAGGCCCTATGTAAAAATGCTAAAGAAATGTCTTGTGCTCTCTGGCGCCATCTGGCGTTGCATGTTTATAACACATTCAAATTGCTGAGGTTTTTTTGACTAATGTAGCTGAGTCCTGAGGGTGGGAGGGGGGGGTCTGGCAGACTGTCCACTCTCAGCTGGTGCTGCCTCTATTCCTGTCCTTGCTCAGGCCCTCCGACTCCCAGCCACCAACATTTCCCAGCTCTCCTCCTCCTCCTCCTCTTCTGGGGTGTGTCCTGCTCCCCTCCCCCATGAACCCGGGTCCAGACTGCCCTCTTCTGCCCTCTTCCTGGGAGCCTCTTGGCCAGACCGTCTCCACTGCTGCTCCTCATCAACAAGCCATGTCTACTAACTTCGGTGAGTCTACTCTGCGTAGGACTAGCACTGAGCACAACCCTATGTCTCCCTCAGTCCTCCACAGTGTCAGGCAGACAGAAAGCGCTCGTTTCCATCAAAAGAGACAGAAAAAAGGCATGGGGGAGTCAAGACGCAAGGGAGACGCCGTTCAATTTAGTCTGTTTCAGTTCTGAGCAGTGAGTTTCTGCTTCTTCATATTCTTCATCAAATGCATCATGGACTTTTGAAAACGGAAGGTTCGCCCAGATCAAAACAAATGCCTCTACCCTTTCATATGCCATAATCTTAACACTTTTTTTCCATTTCTGGGGAAGAAAAACAAAGGTTTTGCGGAGGGGGGGCAACAGGGATACCCCCCCTTATTCAACCCCCCTGTCCCCGAGGCCCTTACATCTCTAATCTGGTTCTCACCTTCCTGGCCCCAAAATGGATGTGGCCCAGTTTGCCCCCTGCAGAGTCCCACCGAGACATCGCCCACATTACTGTCCCCATGCCAGCTGCCACTTGCTGCATGATGGGCCTTTGTTGTCGGGGTCCGGATGGGGTGGAGTTTGGCCCCCGTCTTCTCTCTCGGCTGCTCTTTGCAGCATCCCAGGCTGACCAGAGGAAACGGAGGGAACTGGGTGGAGGTCGTGAGAGAACTCCGTTTCTGGAGCCCAGAGTTCAAGGAGGACGTTGGTGAATTGGAAAAGGCTCCCCAGAGACGGACAAAGAGGCAGGAAGGGATCAAATCCTGTAATAAGAGGCTGAAGAACTGGATATATTTAGCTGAGAGAAAAGGTTATTTTCAGGCCAAGCAAATAGGCTGCTGACTGTTTTGCAAAACATTCTTGGAACAGGGCTATGGCTGTTCTCTTCCTCTTCAGAAACCATTATTGATCAAGGTTAGTTCAATAATCAATGGTTTTGAACTGTGGCTATGTCCAAAGGGGACGGCACAAGTAATTGGCAATTGCTGAGGGTCTTGTTGGAGCAAGTGGGATGTGCTGGACTAGAGATCGTAATTTCAAACTGTAATTTTATTGCTTCCCATACTGCTTTCATCTTGCATTTTATTGTATCATGATTTGAATTCCCTAGAACTAAAATTGTGTCACAAGAAATAAAAGAAGCAGTAAAAACCATTATAAATCAGTTAGGATATTCATACAATTTTATATATTGTAATTTATTGTATTTCAATCTGAATTCCATGCAATATATAAGAAATTAAAGGAGCAATTAAAAACAAATGTGAATATGATGGATGTACCGTCTCCAACCGCAGATCCACAGGCCGTAAAGAGCTGATCGACCGTGAAACGGACTTCCGCATAAAAGAAGGGAATGTCTCTGTAGCAGCCAACCTCCTGTGAGGCTTTTAAGCAGAGCTTGGGCGGCCACCAGTCTGGGATGCTTGAGCTGAGTTCCTGCATTGCAGGGGGTGGACTAGATGACTCTTGGGGTCCCTTCCCACTCTAAAATTCTGGGATTCTCCTCCCACAGGGAGTTCCCAGGAGCCAGTTCATGGGCCACAAACTGAGGAACCCTTTAGCCCTCTTGCCATGCTGTGGAATTAGTTGGTGCATCAATTACTTAATGAGAGAGTTTGACTTCTTGTGTGTCTTTATGCAAAATTAACACCAGGGTGACGGCAGCCCCCTCCTCCTCTTTGGTGGGGGGGGTGTCAGCAGCTCATTCTTGGCCTAAAATAGTCTTCCTGTCTGGCTCATCTGACGTCTGGCAGCTCTGCCTGGAGTGTGGGTGGGTTTTAAGAGCCCCCACTTCCAACTGCCCCCCCATCCTCTTCCCTTGGATTCTGGACATAACTGGTGCCTGGGAGTTTGGGTGGTGCTCCTTCTGTGCTGCTATGATACCTGATTCTGATTTTGTGACGTGAGCCTGTTATTCTCCTGGGCATGAGGCAGACTCACCACCAACACGCCTGTTTTTATGTCTTGCCTCTGGCCGCTGCAGCTGTTCCTGAGCATGTCACTTTAAGAACATGCAACTTTTTAATTAGCCGGTCAGCTTCATTGCCGCTGCTTTTTCCGCAAGGCCAGAAGCTGATCCCACAGACACTCTTCTTAAAATAGGTTTGTTGGTAACCAACTTTGCATTCTCTCTAGCTGTGAATTGGCTGCTATTATTAGCTTTGGATAGTCTCTGTTGATCTTTTGGCACCCCAAATTATGCGTGGGATGAACAGTTTTAGATATGCAGCAGACTCTTTAGGGTTTAAAAATTCATTTCGATGATGCTGGACGCTGCTGCCTCGAGCTATAAAGAAGCAGGGTGAAAATGTTTTGAACTGTTAACAGAGAAATCTAAGGGCTCCCTTGGACAAAAAACAAGTTTTCCCAGTGAGCCAGTACAGAGATACATTTATCAGTGAATTCTTACATTTGGTATCGTGCAGCAAAGGGTAACCTGAGAGTAAGCCTGTTCCCCTACTATGAATAGTCAGTCTGATAAATGTCACAAAAGAAGCTACTCAACCCAGGACAGTCTTCAAAACTGGGGCAGGGGCAAAGGGTGGCCCAGCCAAGCACTCCATTCAAAGGAGGCCTTCAGGCATCCGCCAGCCAACCTCCCACTTTCATAGACCTGCAGATTTGGAAGGGATCCCAAGGCTCATGGAGTCCAACCCCCTGCAAGCTGCTTTCTCCGCCTGGAAGAGGAGGGTGCCTGTGGGTGCAGAAGGGGACGGCAGGAGGGAGGGCAATGCCCTTTGCTTCCTCCCTGGGAGGGTGGGCAGCAACAGAGGCTCTGCCTGGAAGCAGAGCATTCTTGACATGCTCAGGGAAAAGGCACAACTCCCTGGTGTTATAGGAATTCTAAAGTCTCATATATATATCTCATATATCCATAAATTTACAAGGCAAACACATACATAAGTATATAAACTATGGGTCCAAAATAGTACAGGAGAGCAATCCTGAAAGCATTTTGACTGTCCCCAATTAACCTCAAATGTTTCTCTGCAAGGAGGAAGGAAATGGGAAAAACCTCCCCATTGTCTCTTTGCTCACAGATCCTGTCTTGAGGGCGTATCTGTGTATGAATAGGGTGAGCCTGTGACCTGGATTCAGGAACTGAGTATTTACCATCACAAAAGACTGGCCAGGATGCCCAGGTAAAAGCAATCAGTGACCATTATCAGGTAACCTTGGCAGACTGGTTTTCTGCTGTACACTGCCCTTTCAGTGATGTATGTATGTATGTTTTTTTGGGGGGGGGTCTTGAGCTACAGGGGAGGCAATTTTCAAATGTCTATATAAGAGCTTCCACACCAATGTTATGGGTTCCTCTCCTCTCTCCCTCCATGGGGTGAGCGGGGGACCCTGTTGCAACAGATCAATAAAGATCAGGCTTACTAGCTGCTTTGCTCCTCAATCTTCTCTGCTTGGCCTCTGCTATTTTCTCCTACCGATAGGGAACCCGCACAAGGACTCTGTACGGGCTCTTGGGTACCCCATAAGGGAAAGGGAGCAGTATTTTTCTGGTAACACTGGGCTGGCTGCCCTGCCTGCGGGAGCAGCTCTGCTTGACGAGCCGGGACAACACTTGGCACAAGCTGACTGGGGCTTGCAGGCCAGGCTTGTGGCTCTGTGGTCGCCATGACAACCATGGTGTGGCCCAGTTCCATCCCAGCAAGAGGAAGGAAGCATTTGCTCTCCCGGCACATTTCAGCCAACAAGAGGCTTTTTGTCCTTTCCGGCCAAAAGGCTGCCCAGGAGCCTCTCCAGATCCTCTTCTCCAGACTCTCTGGCTCATAAGAGCATAAAAGAGCCTGCAGGATCCGGCCAATGGCCCATGTGGTCCAGCCTCCTGCTCTTGCAGCGGTCAACCAAATGCCCCGATGGGAAACCTGCAAGCAGAATTTGAACGCAAGATCCCTCTCTCTTCCTACAGTTTCCAGCAAGTGGGATTCAGAAGCAGGGCTGTCTCCAACTGCAGAAGAGCCAAAAAGGGCTGGTACCACTTTGTTTTATGGCAAATATTTGGATGGCTTTAATAGATTTTGGGTGGTTTTTATTTTTATCTGTAAGTTGCCTTGAGTCCTGTCAGGGGGAAAAGGTGGAGTATAAATCAAAATATAATAGTAATAATGCCATACTAAATAAAGGCCAGCCGAACCTCAGGGCAGAGTGGGGGGAAACCATCATCTCTGGACACGTTTGTTGCCAAATGACGAGCACCACTCAGCCACAGGGGGGGGGGGTGAGGTGTGGGGCAGCATGTGATAATTTAGCATGTTTTTGGGTAGGGTTTTTGGTTAGCTGGAGGCCAGATAAAAGAAAGCAGCCCTTCTTCGCAAAGAGTTCACCTGTGGAACTCCCTCCCACTGGAGGCAGAAATGGACACCAACCCAGAAAGCTTTAAATGAAGATTGGGCAAATTCATGGAGAAGAGGGCTAACAGTGGCTAACAGTCAAGATGGTGGTGCTCTGGTTTCACCACCAGAGGTAGTCAGGCTTCTGAATCCCAAAGGGGGGACGACGACGATATAAATAAGTCAGAAATTAAATCATTATACCAAAAGGAAAAAAACCACTATGGGAAATCACATTGATTATTTTTTTGCTCTCTAGCTCCATCTGTCTTTGCATGTTTATAACGCATTCGAAACATTGTTTTTGGACTAATATCCCTGAGTCCAACTCATGTGCTCAGATTCTGCTTGCTGGATTCCCAGTGAGGCATCTAGTCAGCCACTTTGAGAACAGGAGGCTGGACTGGGTGGGCTCTTCTCATGCAAAGCCCTGGTCGGTGCAGGAGGGAGCCAGGACAGGGCCGGATTTAGGTTTGATGAGGCCCTAAGGAGCTCCTGAAGGTCATGGGGCCCTTTCTATGTCCAGCTGTCCTTTGTCAACAACAAACGGTCGCTGCTTTTTTGTGTTGAATATATGCTATATGGTAATTTATGGACCTAATAGGTATCTCAAGCCATTTGCACATCACAAAATATGTATTTTATCAAAGTAATTGTCGAACTGAAATACAATTAAGAAGAAGTATATTCTCTGATCGCCGAAGAATTGACGCTTTTGAATTATGGTGCTGGAGGAGACTCTTGAGAGTCCCATGGACTGCAAGAAGATCAAATGCATCCATTCTTAAGGAAATCAGCCCTGAGTGCTCACTGGAAGGACAGATCCTGAAGCTGAGGCTCCAAGACTTTGGCCGCCTCATGAGAAGAGAAGACTCCCTGGAAAAGACCCTGATGTTGGGAAAGATTGAGGGCACAAGGAGAAGGGGACGACAGAGGACGAGATGGTTGGACAGTGTTCTCGAAGCTACAGACATGAGTTTGACCAAACTGCGGGAGGCAGTGGAAGACAGGAGGGCCTGGCGTGCTCTGGTCCAGGGGGTCACAAAGAGTCGGACACGACTGAACAACTAAACAACAACAACAACATATTAATAGTGAGGGATGTGGGTGGCGCTGTGGGTTAAACCACAGAGCCTAGGACTTGCCGATCAGAAGGTTGGCGGTTCGAATCCCTGCGACGGGGTGAGCTCCCATTGCTCGGTCCCAGCTCCTGCCAACCTAGCAGTTCGGAAGCACATCAAAGTGCAAGTAGATAAATAGGTACTGCTCCAGCAGGAAGGTAAACGGCGTTTCCGTGCGCTACTCTGGTTCGCCAGAAGCCACTTAGTCATGCTGGCCACACGACCCGGAAGCTGTACGCCGGCTCCCTCAGCCAATAAATCGAGATGAGCGCCGCAACCCCAGAGTCGGTCACGACTGGACCTAATGGTCAGGGGTCTCTTTACCTTTATATTAATAGTGAAATAATTATTAAGCTCTAACTTTAAACGATTTTTTTATTCATAAAAAAAAACTTCATAATGCAAACACATTGGCATTTGGCAATAACAAAAGTTCCTTTAGAAACACAGTTTACAAAGACTCATAATCTCGTCTCTAGAAACTTGCTATAACATGAAATAATAATTGGTGTAAATATATGATGCAAACTGCTAATAATTGTAAATAGCTTTATTAATATGAAATTAAGTGTTATAACCTGTACAATGCAACTGTAGTTAATAAAATGCATTTTTATATAATATCAGTATCACCATAGTAATCCACACTGTCCACATAATTTTTTTTTGCCCCCCCCCCCCAGTGGGGCCCTAAGCTATAGCTTGTTTAGCTTATGCGTAAATCCGGCCCTGGGCCAGGAGAAGGAAGGGCTTCGCTGCCACCCTGATGCCATCTGACGGAAGGGCTGCAGGTGGCCACGGTTTTACGCGCCTCGCAAATCCCTCCTTTCTGGCCTCTTGCTTCATTTCGTGGGGCGACTGTGAGCTCCAGGATATGATACGAGCGAGGGGGAAATTCTCTCTCTCTCCACCGCGTGCCTAATTTTAGGAGACCCCGCCGCGTCTCCAAATGCAGCCAAACAAACCGGCTGGCGTGTGAAGCGCAGCCGGGCCGTCGGCTGTCTGCGCGCTCCGAAGCTGCGCGCCGCCTGCAGCCGCCGGGGAGTGTCTTGTTTTGATGCTCCCGATGCGCCTCCTCGCGAGGCTGCCGTCATATTTCGGGCATAGCATGCATTGCTGGCATTCCAGGGCGCAGCGCTGCGCTCGCCGCGCCCGCCCAGGACAGCCTTCCGAGGCTGGAGGGAGCTCGGCTCGGGCTGCGCGCGGGGGCCGAATCGCGGAGGGTCTCCGGGCAGGAGGCTGCGCCGGGTAAGTGGCGGGGGGGGGGATCCTGGAGTCCTGATCCGGGGGGGGGGGAGGACGGGGGGGGCGGCCCTTGCCTGGCTCAGCTGCTGCCCATGTGCGCCGAGCGTTGACTAAGAAGCGCAGCACAAGGGAAGCGTCACGAGTCTCGCAGGTGGAGGCGCGCACCTTCCCACAGGATCGCGATTGGCTGAGCCTTTGCCAGGGATATTTCTGGCAAGGGCCCTTGACGGATCTGTACGTAGGGGGGAGGGCGCGGCCATGTTTCTCTTCTCCACCCCAACCCGCCCCAATTAAAAACCGAGGCTACATGTGTCAGCCTTCCAATAATTAAATGGTTTTTAAATCTTTAAAAAGTCAGCAGAATGGCGGAGAAAGTAGCGTAGTGTTTCAGGGAGGGCAGGGAGGTGGGAGCTGCTTATCTGTCTGTCTGTCTATCTATCTATCTATCTATCATCTATCTATCTATCTATCTATCTATCATCTATCATCTATCTATCTCCCATTTTTTTCTCCAAGGAGGAGCTCATGGTGGTGTACATCTCTCTCTCTCTCTCTCTCTCTCTCTCTCTCTCTCTCTTTCTTTCTTTCTTTCTTTCTTTCTTTCTTTCATAGTTGGAAGGGTCTCCTAAAGGTCCTCTAGTCCACCCCCCTGCAGTGCAGGAATATCAACTAAAGCAGCAACTTTTGTCAATCCACTGGCAGTTTTGTTATAGTGGGAGTCGATCATAGTCTCTTGTAAGCTGGACATCTAAAGCATCCCTGACCAGGGGCCATCCAAGCTCTGCTTAAAGACCTCCAGGGAAGGAGGGTCCACAACTTCCCAAGGGAGTCTCTTCTGCTGCAAAGCAGGTTAGCTGAGAGGTGGAGACTTGCCAAGGTCACCAGTGAGCTTCATAGGTGAGTGGGGATTTGAACTCTCTCCCTGGTCCGACACTTACCCCTGATCAGTGCACAAGCCTCCTCTGGCAAAGGAGATCCATGCCAGGCATGTGCTGCCTAGTAATCCTGGTAGCCGGTGCATCCAAAGGAAGGTTTGCCATTTTCACTGAATATTGCTGCCTGAGCGCTGGGGGAACCTGTTAGGCCAACAATGGGATTAAGGTTGTGTCACCCGAAGAGAAGTGTGGGCGATGAGCAATAAGCACATGCACATTTGTTACCAAACAGACTTTCATGTGTGATGGATTTATCAGCGGCTGTGGAGCCTCTGTGTTCAGGGGGAGTCTACCTGAAGCCAGGAGCAGACTGGTAGATTTCTGAGTTTCTGGAATCCGGCAAGGAAGGGCCTCAGCTCTGTGGAAGGACCTCCTCTTGGCAGGCGGAAGTTCCCAGGTTCCATCTCCAGCATCTTGAGGCAGCCCCTGGAAAAGACCAAATGTGTCTGAGTCCGAGTCCATGTGACTCAGCAGAGCCAGTTAGAGGGAGTCGGCAGGAGGAAGTGACTCAGGCCAGAGCTGGGACTGACTCAGGATGGTTTAGCCCTGGAGCAGGTGAGGTCAGTACTGAGAGTGTGTTTCTGAGCAGGTGCAGAGTGCCACTTCCTCACCAGTCTTCTGGCATGCAAGCCTGACCAGGTCTGCATGGGAAAGTCAAGGTGTGGGGTGAGTAGACCCCAGGGCCGGATTGAGGTTGGATGAGGCCCTCAGCTCCTGAAGGTAATGGGGCCCTTTCTATGTCCAGCTGTCCTTTGTCAACAACAAATTGTCGCTGTTTTTTGTGTTGAATACAGCGGACACTCCGGATATAAATTTAATTTGTTCCAGGGGTCCATGCGCACCCCAAAATTTCATAAGAAGAGGTGCTGCTTCTGTGCACATGCGCGGCATGATAGAGCGCTTCTGCGCATGTGCACACAGCGAAACCCGGAAGTATACATGTTCGCAACCTGAAAGTTATGTTACCTGAAGGTAACATAAGCCGAAGGTCCACTGTATATGCTATATGGTAATTTATGGACGTAATGGGTATCTAACCATTTGCACATAACAAAATATGTATTTTATCAAAGTAATTGTTGAACTGAAATACAATTAAGAAGAAGTATATTAATAGTGAAATAATTATTAAGCTCTAACTGTATGTAGGTTTTATTTTATTTGTTTTTTATCTTATATTTTGGAAGTGTACATCCAGGGTTTTTTCCTTCAAAATTTTTGGGGGCCCCCAAGAGAGTGGGGCCGAAGCTAGAGCTTGTGTAGCTTATACGTAAATCCAGCACTGGTAAAGCCAGAGGGACAGGCCAGAGGCCATGTGCAGCTGCACATTACCTCTTGCCCACAACTGGATTCCAGTGGCCAGAAAGGAGATTCCGACTAAATTTCAGGAATAACTTTTGGGCAGGTGAGAGCTGTGGATTCCCTCGGGAGGGGGTGGACTCCCCTTCACTGGAGGTTTTTACGCAGAGGTTGGATGGCCGTCTGCCATGGATGCTGTAGCTGAGATTCCTGCCTTGCAGGGGGTGGGACTGGAGGACTCTACAGTTCTAGGATTCTAGGAAACGTCTTCCAGTTTTTGTCAGAGAGATGCAGATGGCCCTTCTGGCTGGCCGCTCTTTGCATGGCTCCTGCTAGTCCGGCGGGTCCAGCCAGCCAGGATCACATGGGGCTGCACGGGGCTGAGAGAGGAGAGACTGACTGGCTGCCAGGCCTGGGAAGGCGGCCTGCTTTCACACTGGCTTCTTCTGCCTGAGCTGCTCAGCTGAGTCAGAGCTTTGCAGATGTGCATCAGCTGGAGCTGGGTGGAGAGCTAGAGGCGGAAAAATGGGATGCCATGGCAACGCCTTGCTCCCCACTCGCCCCCTCCAGTGGCAAAGACATGGAAATGAGGCTCTTATCCACCAGCTTCTGGCTGCTTCTACAGAGGTTGGTTTGCCTTTTGGAAACTACATGACCCAGCATGCAATGGGGCTCACGCATGAGCAGGGAGCGTTGTTTTGATTCCTCCAAAGCACTGCATGCTGGGCAATGTAGTTTCATCCAGCCAGGGCATGATGCTGCTCAGCCCAAGGAAGGGAGGCTCCCAGGCTGAGCAGGCCCAGTACTTAACTGGAGGACGGAGGGAAAGAGCAAAGAGGCAGGGAACTGAGGCTGGGAACATTTGTCAGCCCAAAGGCTGCACTTCCCCCCTGGGCAACACCTTGGAGGTCAAGGGCAGAGGCAGAACTGGACGTGATATTTTTCTATCTATTGTCTATCTATCTCTCTCATAAAATTTATACACAGCTTGATTGTAAAAAACAAACAAACCCCCAAAACAAACCCAAAGCCGATTGCAAAAAACATTAAACAAGAAAATGAAGGGAAACGTACAACAGTGTTTTAAGAAATACAATACGAAGCCTGCAGTACAAAGCACTCAAGGAAACTGCAGAGGAGAGCCAGTTTGAGGTCTGGGGGCCACAATCAGTCCTTAGGATGCCTGAGATTCATCACCGGCCCTAAACTAGACCCCCCCCCCCCGCCTAACCGCTTCCCCCCCAATCTTCATTACTGTTTGATCCTGACCAGAACAGGAAAGGCGAAACAAGCTGGCCATTGTCTGAGCCAATTTGGAAAGGATGCAAACTGGCAGGGCAGCGTGGGGTGAGGTGAGGTCAGGAAAGAAGAACTCCCGAAGCTCTGCATATAATGATGCCTTGTTCAGGGCCTGCTCCCTCTAGAGTCCCGTTCACCCAAATTGTGGGTGAGTCAAGCCTTACTCCTCTGCTTTGGGGTGTTTAATAGGCCAGAAAAAGTGGTCCTTATAGGCAGAGCTGTTCCAGTTCCTTGGCCACGCATAACAGGCTGTGCTGAGAGGCAGAAGAGTTGCAAACCCACCATTATCTCTCAGTCCCTCCCAGGCACACCGGCTCCCCAGCCCCCCTATCGCCCGGCAACAGACACTCGCCACACCCTCCAAGGCTCCTTTCCTCTTGGACTTCATCCTTCCGCTCACCCTTTCCCAGCCTGTCTCACAGACACCCGCCCCCTTTAGCTTGAAGGGGGTGTAATAAACGAAAATCTGCCCTTATTCCCTTATGGGGGACAGAAGAGCCCTTATAGGGTCCTTTGTAGGTTCTCCATTGGTAGGAGAAAATAACAGAGGCCAGCCAGAGAATATTGAGAAGCAAAGCAGCTAGTAAGCCTGATCTTTATTGATCTGTTGCAACAGGGTGCTCCCCTCACACACAGGAAAGGAGGAGGACCCCAAACAAAGGTGTGCCCACCATTATATAGACATTTTAAATTCCCTGCCTTGGAGTCCAAGACCACCCCCAGAAACATCATACATACATCACAGAAGGGGCGGTCTACAGCAGAAATCTGAGCGCGTTGTTTGCCAGAAATCTGAGTGCGTTGTTTACCTCCTGTCTGGCAGGTGACCTGTTAATGCTCACTTGATTGGATACCCTGGGGCGCCTGGCCACTCTTTTGTAATGATAAATACTTAGTTCCTGAGCCAGGTCACTGGCTCACCCTATTCATACACAGACACACCCTTATGACAGGCTTTGTGAAGGAAAAGACAATGGGGAGCCTTTTCCATTTTCCTTCGACCTTGCAGAGAAAACATTTGGTCACTTTGAGAGTCAAAATGGTTTCTGGGCTGTTTTCCTGAGCTGCTTCAGACATGCGGTTTATATATTTATGTACATGTTTGCTTGGTGCATTTAGGAACATTTATTATATATATAAGACCTTAATTCTTTTATTTCAGAGGGAGGGTGGTGTGAGAACTTTCTGGCAGTAAGAGATGTTCACAGCAGAATGGGCTCCCTTGGAAGGTGGTGGACTCACCTGGCTTGGAGGCTTTTAAGCAGAGGCCGGGTGACTCTTTGCCCGAGAAAGCTTTAGTTGGGATTTCTGCACTGCAGGGGGGTAGACTAGAGGACCCCCGGGGTCCCTTCCAACTCTGCCATTCCAGGATTCCAGGAGTGGTGGGCCAGGACCCAGAAGAGACCAGAATTCAAACCCCATAGCCAGCCATGAAGCTCCCTTGGAGGCCAGTCACATTGCCTCTCAGCCTGACCTACCTCACAGGGTTGTTGTGGGGATTAAAGAAGGAAGGGGAGAAAACCATATATGCCACCCCAAGCTCCTTGGAGAATAAGGTGAGGTATGACTGTGCCCCTGGAGGACCAGGAGCACAGCCTGGGAGTCATTCTGGACTCAAAGCTGTCCATGGAGGCACAGGTCAATTCTGTATCCAGGGCAGATGTTTACCAGCTCCGTCTGGTACGCAGGATGAGACCCTCCCTACCCGCAGACTGTCTCGCCAGAGTGGTGCATGCTCTGGTTATCTCCCGCTTGGACTACTGCAATGCGCTCTACGTGGGGTTACCTTTGAAGGTGAACCGGAAACTACAACTAATCCAGAATGTGGCAGCTAGACTGGGGACTGGGAGCGGCCGCTGGGACCATATAACACCAGTCTTGAAAGACCTACATTGGCTCCCAGTACGTTTCCGAGCACAATTCAAAGTGTTGGTGCTGACCTTGAAAGCCCTAAATGGCCTCGGTCCTGTATATCTGAAGGAGCGTCTCCACCCCCATCGTTCTGCCCGGACACTCAGGTCCAGCTCCGAGGGCCTTCTGGCAGTTCCCTCCCTGAGAGAAGCAAAGCTACAGGGAACCAGGCAGAGGGCCTTTTCGGTAGTGGAAAGGCATTGGGCAAGAACACAGCAGCCTGGCTTGTGTGATGGAAACCTGGCAGGGCGATGGGGGGGGGGGAGGTGTGCAGGGTTTCCTTGGAATATCTGTGCGTCCTGAGAAGCAGTAGGAGCAGGGGCCTGGGACCTCTCCAGATGCATCTGCCTGACCAGGGGCAAGTCCAGCAGTCAGTGGATTTTGGGTGTCTCTCTACCCAGTGCTGAGTACCTGAGGGAGGACAGGGAGTCTGTTAAGGTACCATCCGCCCTGCTCCCAAAGGGATTCCCTCCCTCACCTCCCCAGTACTTGTGGTCTGGAGGGGGTTCAGTCCTCTGGAGCCTTCCGGGCACCCATCAACCTGTCTCCGTCCAACACACGTGGCGGGACTTGCTTGGGCCCTGCACTTTAGGGGGCTTGATGATTACTATTAGTAGTTTAAATATGTTTTCAATGAAAGTTTTCCCATAAGTAACAAAAGCGCATTCTGCATCTCCGTTTGAGACATTTTTGTTATAGGCAATGTGGGGTTGTGGGGAAAAGAGAGGCGAGGAGAAGGGAGGAAATAGAGAAAGAGGAAAAGAAAGTAGGAAAAGAAAAAAGGGGGTGATCTCTGATTTCTCCAGATTGCTTTTGATTTGGTGGGGCGGGGGGGTGCTGTTTAAATGGCTGCTGTGATTTCTGTTGTTCCTACTTGTTATGGCACAAGTGTTTTATTGCAATATTGCGTATGCCTTTAGTAGATTTTATCAGACATGATATGGCAGCTTGCACCAATACTTTATTTTGAGAAGCAGCTAACATATTTATTAAATAACAATTAAGTTAGAAGATACCTCGGTCGAATAATAAACACAGTGGCTTCAAATTCTGAATAGAAGCTCTTAGGAAATTGTTTTATGAGGGGGTTAAACTATGTTAATGATTCTTTGTGGACAAGAAGCAACACTTTGGAACAGAGGAATTAGTTGAGGAATTTCAGCAGAAAGGAATCCAGTCTGTTTGAAAGGGTTCGGGAGGTGAAGGCCTCATCTCAGCCCCTGGGTCAAGAGTGTGTGCCTTCCTGGAAGAGCTGCAGTGTGAGGAGGAAAGGGAGATATTTCACCTTGGATAACTTGGAGCTCCCACCTCTTTGATGCGCCATGATGGAAAAGAAGAGCATGATGCTTTGGGCTTTGCAAAGGGAGTTTGTTCCAGCCAAGCTCCGGCGCAGGCAGCCCTTCTCTTCTCCCTTGGCACCTCCAGGAATCGGGTGGAGCCACTTGCAGGTGGGCAAAAGATAGATGGAGGCGCTCAGGCCAAGGGCTGGAAGCCAGAGCCTGGAGCCAAGATGAGTCTGTGCACACCAGCCGTGCCTCTCTCTTGGGCCAGGGAGATCTCTGGCTTGGGGGCCACACAGCACTGGGGAGAATGCATAGGAGCACTGGTCCGGCCCTCACTCAGCCAGGGGAATTGTCTTGCCAAAGGTGGTGCTTTGCCGGCCGGCGGATTCGGCCCCAGCCTGCAGAGCAGATCTGCCCTGGCCCTTTCCCCTGGGATCGTGACCCGAGCCGCGTCTGTGCCAGGCCCCTCCTTGGAGCTTTTCTTTGCACAGATACTGGGCCTTTTCATTCAGCAGCCCAGGCTTTGCTCCCTTGGTGGCCAGCCGCTCTCTCCACCCCACCAGCAGAGGCTCTGCAGACTGCAAAGGGGAGGCACCCAAGAGAAGAGGAAAGCTGGCTGCAGAACCGTGCATAGCACCTACCAGGATCTGGCCCCTGGCTCAATGGCCCTCCCTTGGTTATATCTGGTCTGCTCCTCTGAACAAGCAGAACATGCCCCCCTCATTCACCCCCAAGGGGCTTCTGGGGGTCAGGCAGGTGGCATCTGGAGGCTCGTGTGAGGCCAGGACTGAGGGCTCCCTCAGGGGCTGCTACCTGCAAGCAGGAGGGCAGGAGTGATGGGTGGCACCTGGAAAGCAGGTGCTGCCTTCTGTCACTTATACCCTAAAGGACGTTCTTAGTGTGTGCGGGTATTTATATTTGAATCAAGGAGAGACGCCCATCTCTGGGGCTTTCCTGGCCAGTTGTCCTCTTTCCCGGCAGCTGCCTCTGTCTCTTCCTCTGTGTTTGCTGTGTTGCTCTTCCTCTGAGGAGGTGGCATCTTCAAGGCCCTTAAAGGTTTCACAAACAACATGCCACACGAGGAGAATTGGTGCCCTGCTGCTTCTGTTGCCTGCTTGATATCAACTGTCTGGTAGGCAGACTGAAAAACTAGGTGAGGATCTCGGCTGGTCCGCAGGTTGCAAAGCCCCCATGTGTAAAAGATGATCTCTCTGTGTCAGGAGGAGCTGTTTTCTCACGGTGATTTACTCAGGAGGAGCTACTAGTCATCTCCATTCTCGGAGTCTGCTTGCCTCTGAATGCCTGCTGGTGCAAGAGGGCAGAGGACTATTGTTTTGCTCCTGTTCCGCCTGTAGGATGCCCAGGAAGGGCACCCGGTTGGCCGTAGCCAGATCAAAGTGCCAGACCAGGTGGGCCTCTTTGGCTTGATCCACCTGCTGCTGCAGAGCTCTGCTCACATCCTTTCTGTTTTGTTGATATTTGTGAGGTTTCGGTGCTTTGTTGCTCGTTTCCTTGGCGACAACTCCCCTGGATTATAGAATCCATTACAGGAATCTTAGGACTCAGCCAGTACTTCTCGTGCACGTGAGCAAACTCTTGCTTGTCGTTCGTGCGGCCTTGATAGCATTTGGCATCTCCGACACGGGAGGTGCTCACTCTTCTTCCCATTGGAAGAGAGAGCCTCTGGGGTTGCCAGAAAATGCAGGCGGGGAGAGGACCCCTGGGCCCTAATCCTGCTTGTGGGCTTCTCCTTGTGGAATCTGGTTGCCCACTGTGGGGCGAGGATGGTGGGCCATTGGCCTGATCCAGCAGGCTCTTCTTAGGTGGGGTGTCTGCACATTTCAGTGTCGTGGACCCAGATTCCCAAGATCCGCTCCCAGCTCTTCATCCCCTGAACCACACCAGATCTCAGCGCATCACGCTCCGGAAGGCGGTGTGCCATGATCAGTGATGGCTGCTCCATTAGACACTGCCCCACCGCCCTTAGCCAGCGCCCCCCCCCCTCCTGCCCTCTTCCTTATGGCTAGCCAGCCAGGGCCCACCAGCCTCCTCCTGAATTCCAGGGTTGCCCTTGTGCCACTCAGCAGGGAAGAGGACGATAGGGGCAAAACTAGAATTAGTTGCCTCTGGGTGGCAGGGCTGGTCAAGGAGCCAACCCCGGGGGGTTGTGGGGGCTGGGCAGCCACATAGTCAATGGAAAAAGCTGGCAGGTGGCAGCAGTAGTCCAGCTCTGCCCTCCACGGAGGGGGGGGTGGGGGGGTGGGCTCAGACACAGAGGCAGAGTGTCTCTTTGCTGAGACTTGAGCCCCTCCCCACAGAAAAGGGTTCCTCTCTGGCTGCCCCAACTGCACCTCAGGCAGCAGGATCCACAGGGAGAGGCAGGAGATCTAGATGTAGATACTGACTCCCCCCTGGTTCCTGATGTAGATTTTCACTCAGCCCTGAGACATCACATAGTTGTGCTCATTCATTTCAATGGGCCTACTCTGAGTCAAACTTACTTGAATGCCACCCTCTGGCTGCTCCCCCTGCTCTTGGCCACCCTCCCAATGGGCACCAGTTAGCACAGGCCCCCACCCCCCTCTCAAAAGTTCCGGTTTGCTCTCCCTCCTAGCAGCTCAGTTGTTTCAGTCCTGCAGGCAGAGTTTTTGACTGCCCCCTGGAAACCTCCCCTGATGGCCCCTTCCAGCCCATCCCCTGTGCTTTTGTGGGGGTTGGGGGTTGGGGGGGGTCTGCTCTGCAGTGTATAGGGAAGCTGTCGTGTTTTTATATGTGTTGGAAGCTGTCCAGAGCGGCTGAGGCAACCCAGTCAGATGGGTGATAATAATAAAATAATTGTTTTTATTATTATCTTCCTCCCCCCCCCCCCCCCGTGAATGCAGGACTCTGCTGCGCCAGGGCATAAATAGGGTGTGCCACACCAGGCTATTTTCATTCCCTGAAGGCAACAGACATTCACATGTGAGGGAGTGTTAAAAATAACCTCTTGGAGATCTGTTGCCACCCCTCCCCTCCCAAGGCCCCCACTGCCCACAGCCCTGGGGCTGGAGAGAGCTTCCTGGAGCTCTTTCTCCTGAAGCCGACCCCTCCTGCTGCTCACCCCCCGTGCCCGCTTGCACAGTTACCCCCACCCCCCCAGAGTCAGAGGAAGAGGCTGCTGGGGGAGCCCTGTGGGGAGTGGGTCAGGCCACCTCCTGGGGCTGTCTGAGAGGCCTTTGGGTCTGTGTAGGTTGCGGGGGGAGCAGAGGGCCTTCTCGGTGGTGGTGCCCGCCCTGTGGAACACCCTCCCATCTGATGTCAAGGAAATAAACAACTATCTGACTTTTAGAAGACATCTGGAGGCAGCCCTGTTTAGGGAAGTTTTAAATGTTCGATGTTTTATCATGTTTTTAGTATTCTGTTGGGAGCTGCCCAGAGTGGCTGGGGAATATTATTATTATTGTTGTTGTTGTTGTTGTTGTTGTTGCTGCTGCTGTTGCAAGCAAATGGCCCTGCTTGGTCCTTTCCAGCAGGGGGCCCCTCCTCTCGCGGTTCTTTATGCACCATCTATGAACATCAGGCCAATCCTGCAGCTGGATCCCTGCATTGCAGGGGGGTTGGACTGGATGGCCTTTGGGGTCCGTTTCAGCTAGAGTCTATGATCCTTTGTGCTCAGATCCCTTAAGAGCACTTGGCTGACCATGGTGAGGGTGCTGGACTTGGTGGGCCCCTTCTGGCCTCATCCAGGGGGCTTGTGCCCCAATCCTGCTTGCTGGTTGCCCCCTGCGAGGTGAGGATGCCAGACTAGGGCGGCCCTTGGTCTGACCCGGCAGGCGCTTCTTAGCTTCTGGTGGAACCACCAGTTCCAGGGGCAGTCTATCGAGATGCCCGGGGATATTTTGCAGGAGGCTGCGCTGGAGGGGCCTCATCCAAGGCACTTCTGACATCCTGATGGATGGGACGCGCGACGGCAAGGGTGCGGTGGGTGCCCTCCTCCCAGCGGCCCCCTCCCCCAGGTACCCCAAACGGAATCCTCTCCCGCTCTGGCGGCCACTTCTAGCTTTCCCAGGCGACGGCGCGCGCCCGGCAGGGCAGGAGCGCGCCTGGCCCCGTTGGGCAGGCGGGGGGGGGGGCGGCGATTCCTGGCCCGGGCTGCGCCCCCCGCTGCCCTCCTGCCGCCGCCCCGTCTCGTCCCGCGGGGCCTGCGCGGTGCCCCGCGCGCGAGGAGCGGAGCCGCGGTCCCGGGCGCGACGTCACGGGCGCGGGAGGCGGAGCGGGCATTGCGCAGCGCCGCCGCATTGCCAGGGATGCAGCGCGGAGCCCGGCGGCGGCGGCGGCGGAGGCAGCGATAGCAGCAGCAGCACCACGGACGACGCCCGCCCGCCTGCCTACCCAGGAGCGGCGCCCCAGGTGAGCCGGGCAGCGCGGGGGTCTCCGGGGGCGCAGGTGGCCCGTGCCACGTCCTCACTCGGCCCGCGGGGCCACCCGAGCCGGCCCGGGCCGCACTCGCTCCTCCGGGCACCAGGCTTGCCTTACACACAGACCCCCCCCCCGCGCCTCCCTGGACCCGGACCCAGGCGTCCTGCCGCTTGGATACCCGGAGCCCCGAGGCTAGTGGCTACGGGCATCCTCGCCTTTGTGCGCCGCCACTCGGGGTGTGGCTGCTGCTGCTGCTGCAATCGGCGGGGGGGGGGAGGGGTGATTATTTAGTGAGAGGGGGGCTTTTTTGGTTTGGAGGGGGTCGTGCCTTGGGGTTTTGCCCTCCCTGCTCCGGGCCAGGCTCACCTGCAAAGGGAGCGGCGCTGCCGCCAGACAAAGCGAGCGAGAGATGCTGCCTGGGGGGGGGGGGGCGGAGCGGAGACAATGGAGGCAGGGAGGATGCGGAGGGATGGAGGGCGAGGATGGGGGGCCCGCCTCCTCCTGGAGCCCCTACCTGCTGCAGCCCTCCGACCCCCCCACCCCTTGCCGGGAGTTTTGACAGCTGCTTCGCCGCGCAGCTTGAGGGATGCCCCCCACCCGCCCCGGGGCAGCTGGAGATCCCTCCCCGGGGGCGGCGCGGCGGGGTCTGGCGGGTGCCCTGCTGGCTGCAGCAGGTGCATTGCAGCGCCTCCTCGCCCTCCCGGGGCATCCTCGCCAGGGGAAGGGGAGGCGGCGGCCGCCGCTCGCCGTCCTCGGCAGGCACCATTTTCTTCTCGCAAATTCCGGGAGCGCGGCCTGGGAAGAGCGGGGGGAGGCGGGGGGGGGTGCTGGCAGTGCGGGCGCGCAGGCTGGAGCTTGACGCGGGAGGGGAGGGGGCGCTTTGGCCGAGGGGTCTCTCCGGTGCGTCTTTTTCTTCTTCTCCAGAGTGGGAGCAGCATCAGGATATGACAAATGGGAAAGGAGATTTGGGGCTGGGGAGGGGGCGGCAGGCCTGGGAGCCGCAGCCGTGGGGAGAGCCTCTTCCCAGGATGCCTGCCCGGGTGGGATCGAGGGGGTTCAGGGATGCCGTCCTCCGGGTGGCTCTTGCCGCCTCCTCCCGGCAGGGGAGGGTCTAGGTGGGCGGGGGGGGGCAGGGGCCGGCCTGGGTGGGGGCTTTCAGGCCCCGAGCCGGGAAGATCTCCCTCCCCTCCCACGGGGCGAGCGTGGAGCCGGGCTCTGTTAGCATCTTGCTTTCCAAAAATGTGCAGCTCTGTAAAATCGACCACTCTCCCCCCATCGCGTTAGTGATGATTTGCTTCTTTTCCGATGAGGTTTCATGCTGTGTTGTTGTTCCCCAGCCTGAGATTTTATGCTAAGGCGGTAGCAGAGAGACCTTTTTGTGAATAAAAATAACGTCCCTGACCCTGGAAAGAGTGTGGCGTAGAGCCCTGGTCTTGGCCTGGAAGGAAGCCCCCTTGCAGCAAGAACTCCGTGGGTTGTCTCTTTGTGAAATGAACACAATAAAGAGGCCTGTTATTCAGGACCCCTGAGGCACTTGGGCAAGTCAAAAATTTGCATGGCACTTGGGCAAGTCTGTTTATTATTGATGAAGGCCTCTCCTTCAGCTTCCTCTCAGCCCGGGTCACTTTTTGCAGACGCAACAGTCTCCTTTTAGTTCTCGCATTTTGCAGATGTTCACAGTTGTTTGATGCCAGAGAGCTGAGCTCAACAATTTCCATAGCAAGGAGCTGATTTCCTTCATCGTCATCATCATTTTATTATTTGTACCCCACCCATCTGATGAGTTGCCCCAGCCACTCTGGGCGGCTTCCAGCATATATAAAAACATAAGAAAACATTAAATATTTAAAAAACTGATGCAGGGCTGCCTTCAGACGTCTTCTAAAGGTTGCATAGTTACTTATCTCCTGGTTATCGAATGGGAGGGTGTTTCTCGGGGGGGGGGGGAGTGGCGCCACTACCCAGAAGGCCCTCTGCCTGCTTCTTTTATATCCCCCCCTTTTCTCTCCCAGGCACCCATGGCTCTCTCCCTCCTCATTTACTCCCACAATGGCCCTGTGAGGGAACAGTGGCTGCCCCCAGTGGGGATGTGAACCCTCTGGCAGGACCTACTGGGGATGATGTCTTGACTGCTCCCCCTAGCACCCAGCGCCACTTCGGGATCCCAGCAGCAATCCTGCTCTCGCCGTGTAAGAACAGAAGACGAGCCTGCAGCTGCATCAGGCCAATGGTAGCCCGTCGAGTCCAGGATCCTGTTCTCACAGTGGCCAACCAAATGCCCCAATGGGAAACCTGCAAGCGAGCAGAATCCAACCACGAGAGGCCTCTCCCCTCCTGCAGTTTCCAGCAACTGGGTTCAGAAGCATCGTTGCCTCCAACTCTGGAGGGCAGAGTATAGGCATCCTGGCCAGGAGCCACCAATAGCCCTCTCTTCCTCCATGAATTAGTCCAATCCTCTCTTAAATGTGGGACGTGAAACACAAGAGCAGTCAAGTACAACTTTCCTAGAGTGAACATGTTTACACATGGGGAGGAATGTTTGTCCAGCCAGCAGGTCAACTTCCTGTTTCCTTCTGGGCTGGGACAGACTTCCTCTGCATGTGACTAGAGGTGGGCGTGGCCTCACCTGTGCAGGTAACGACAAAAGCACAGGGCAGGGCAGCCACCTCTCTCTCTTTGACTGCATGCATCGAAGCAGCAGCATCTGCTTAGCCAAAGATGCTCTCCTAGCCTCCAGCCAAGAGAGGAGAAAGGGACTGTCTCCTTATGAGATAGTTTCCAGGTATATGTTACTTTTCTAAGCTAAGTCTGCCTTCTGGGATCCTATTGTGAACAGAATGATGTGTGAGTAAACCTTTTTATACTTTTATAGAAGACTGTGCCGTGTCTTATCTTTTATGAGGGAATAAGGGGGAAATACCAGAGCAGTTATTATAGAGGCTTTAGCCAGCCTGAGCAAACGCATCCACTGCGAGTTTAAAAGGGGGAATGTTACTCTACTAAATTGTGGAACTTGTTTACACAAGTTGGAAAGGCTATAATCAAACAATATCTCGTCTCCTGCATCCCTGAACATTCCCACATTAAAGCCATCACTGCCTCCTGTGGGAGGGAGTTCCGCAGTTTAACTGTGCTCCGTGGAGAAGTCCAACTTCATTGGATGCTGCCAGGCTTCTCCTTCCACTCCTGGACAGGCTTACCGGGTAGCTGGGCAGCTGCTTGACTCCAGGTGGACCTGTTTGTGTTTAGCCAAGGCTGGCAGCTGCGTTGGCACAGTCATTGGCAGGAGGCAGATGTTGTCTACACTGACTGGCAGCAGCTCTCTTGAACTGTGGGGTTGAACATGGGACTATTGGCATGCCAAGCAGATGAGCTACCGCTGACCCAGGGCCTCCTCCCTTGGATTCGGCAGGGGAGCGCAGCTTGCCCTTTTTGTGGCTGAGGTGCCAAGTTCCCTTTCTGCTTTCTCTCCCAGAGACACTGCCAGTCAGAGCCAGCAGCACTGGCCCAGCTGGGCCAGTGGTCTCAGCAGCAGCTGGACTGCATGTCTAGAGGCTGCCATTCTCCAGGGGAAATGTGTGTTGGATTGGGCACAGCTGCCCTAGGGAGCCCGGGCAGGTCGTGGCATCTCCTGGTCTCATACCTCTTCCCAGCGGTCCTGCGAGGCTGCTGCTGCTTTTCCTGTTTCACAGAGGGGAGCTGAGGATGGGAGAATCTGTGATTCAGGCAAGGTGCTCTCTGCTCCCAGGTCCCATGCTATGTGAGGGACAGCAGGTCCCTGTTGGGGACAGGCCTGCTTAGGGCGGGGTGTGCCAGGCAGATGTGGCATTTTGGGTGCCAGCTGGAGACTTGCTCTTTTAATGGGTCAGTGTGTCTGGCTGTTAACCAGAAGGTTGGTGGTTTGAGCCCATCCAGGGATGGCTGTTGGGCAGGCAGAGTGAGGAGTGAGGGGCAGCTGGCTGGTTTTTTTGCCCCAGGTGAAGCCTCCAGAGGTGCCCGTTGAGGCTGCCAGCCTGTGTGTGTATACAAATGTGTGTGGGTTGTTGGTTTGTTTTTTGCCAAACTGGGTCTCTGACCAGCGTGATCTAAAGCCTCGTTTCGCCCTTGCAGCAGGATTCCTAAATGTAGACTCTTCCAACTCTACAGTCCTAGGATTCCTCTTTCCTCTCAGCTGTGTTTGGTGTTTTTAAGTGTCTCCTGGTGGTTTTACTGCTCTTAGGATACTTTTGAATGCTTTAATTTACATGTGTTAAGTTAATTTTGGTGTGTTTTGAAATTCTGCACCTTAGGAGGACAGAGGATAAAAGAATAAGACTAGTCTGCAGTATGAGCTGGAGCCTATCAAAGGATGTGTTCCGTCCTGCCCTCCCATATAAATGCAAAGCCTTCTGCCCCGGGCTAAGTCCCGGTGTCCCCCGGCACCCTGATCCTTGACTTGGGATTTGCTGGGGCTCCAAAGCCAACAGTTTCTCCCAGAATCCCCGGCTGGCCTCCTTGAGGTTCCTGCAGCATTTCCTTGCTGCAAACAGGTCGCCCATGTGCCTCCAGCTCTTATTAATACCTTTGCTGCATTTCTGTTCTCTCCCTCCCCATTTAATCCCCACAACGACAGCCCTGTGAGGCAGGCTAGGCTGAGAGGCAGTGGCTGAGCTCAAGAGCACCTTCGTGAGCTTCAGGGCCAAGGGGGGGGGATTTGAACCCTGGTCCCCCAGGTCCTAGTCTGACACTTTTAACAGCTGCACCGCACTGACTCATCTTGCATGACCCTGTGATCTTTTTAAATGAGGGCATTTTGCACAGGCTGTTCCCTCTTGTTGCCATCGCTCCCCATACCAGAAGCAGGAACCCCCTCTGGAGACGGCACCCCTCATCCGAAGCCCCTGAGACCCTTTCCCCCTCCCTCCCTGCTTCTGAGCATACAGCCCCCCCCCCTGCTGCCACTCTGGGCTTGGCAGAGCCTCTGGCGCCAAGAGCGAGGATGAGAGCTTTTTGCAGCGGCAGTCAAGAGCGATGGCGGCTGCTCTGGGAACGGCCGCTTGGAGAGGCACCGCTGTCAAGGCGAGGAAGCTGCTGGAAGGGAGCGTGCCAGCAGCCCACACAGGGACACTCTTCTGTGCCATCCATGCGCACATGCACCCATCCATGCGCGGTTGGAGGCTGGGCTTCCCTCCAGCGCCCGTCGGGGGAGGTTTGGATCAGCCTCGCCTGAGCGGCAGCCGCAGCCTTGACAGCTCGGTGCTGTTGCTGCTGCAGCTGCGGCCGCCCTCCCCCTTCGCCTGGTCCCAGTGCGCAGAGCACACAGGCGAGCACATGCGCACAGTGCGTCCCCCAGCCTGCCTGCCTGCCTGCTCTCTCCACTGAACCCTGCCTGCAGTGGTTGCTCTGCCTTCTGAAGGCCCCAGTGGCATTTCAGGAAATGCATTCAGGCAGCAGGGCAGGGGGACTTCTTGCATCACCCAAGCGCTGCTGGATTCTCTGCTAACTCACTCTCTCCTGATGGGGGGTGGGATTCTGAGCCAAACATCCCACTGAAGTGCTCCTGGAGGAGTGCTGATTTTTTGGGGGGGAGGGGGGAGTGAATTACACCTGCTCAGAATTGTGTGACACTGTGAACTGTCCCTTAATCATAAAATCGTAGAGTTGGAGGGAATCTCAAAGGCCCTCTAGTCCACCCCCTGCGGTGCAGGAATCTCTGCTGAAGCATCCATGATGGATGGCCCCCGACCTCTGCTTAAAAACCTCCAAGGGAGGAGAGGCCCCGTCTCCCCAGGGAGACTGTTCCTCTGTCAAACAGCTCTTACTGTCAGAAAGCTCTTCCTGATGTTTAGTCGGAATCTCTTCCGCACAGTGACAGATGCTGAGCGTTGCTAAAAAGGAAAATTTCACCCGCTCACCCGTTTTCCCCTAGAGTGGCAATTTGCAGATAGCTTTCAGGTGTGTGTTTCTGAGTTTTGTATTGGCAAAGTTGTGTGTGTGAGAGAGAGAAAGAAAGGGGGGGGAGTATTGTTCAGTTTGGTTGTGTACTTCTTGATGTTTTATTTGTTTGTGACTGCTTTTGTTACGTCTGTAATTATCTAATATTTTTCCTTGTTGTAAGCCGCCTTGAGCATGGTTTTAACTAGGGAAAGGTGGCATGCAAACAAAATGATCTATGCACGCAGGGCTTTTTTTCAGCCAGAATTCACCAGAACTCCACTCTGGCCCCCCTCAGGTGAGCACCCTGGCCATTCTAAAAGAACAAAGGAGGTGTTCAGGATGAGTTCCAGAACCTCTTTTTCTAGAAAAATGGCATTGTTTATTTCCACCAATTATTATTATTATTATTAGGCAGCAGTTTAGGGGTGATTTGGATGAGGGCCAGCATGCTGCACTTACGGTAACAAGCTGGCTCTGATCCAAATCACCCCTAAACTGCTACCTAAAAAGATAATAATTAGTGGAGATCTCACTACTTCATTAATCTGGTTGGCCCCCAATCCCTGTTTGTGGATTGCGATTTGGTGGTTGCAAATTCAGAGCCTGGTGGTTGCTTAGATGCAGGATACGGTTGCTCCAGTCTCGAAAGCGGTGCATGATCTTGCAAGTTGGCCCAATCCTCTCCTGCCTGCCTGATGGCTGCCAAAATTCACTCCCATTTTCCTTGCTGCCTGTGAGACAACAGATTCCGTTTTTTATGCAGCGCCCTTGATGTAGTAGCTAACGCTTCAGAGGCAGTGTGGTGCAGTGGTTAGAGTGTGGGTTCAGCCTGGAGGCAGCCACATGAAGCCCACTGGGAGGCGCCATCTCTTAGCCTGGCCTACCTTGCAAGGCTGTTGTGAGGAAAAGTGTGTGTGCCACCTTGAACTCCTCGAAGGAGTGCAAATTTAATAAATAACTGGCATAAGCAAGGAAAACACTCTTGTGCCTCGTCATCAGCTGCTGAGGCCGACCTTTGGGCTGCCTTGCCTGCGGAGATGGTGATGGGGGAAGCGGGCATTTTGGGGGCAGGCAGCACATGACCTAGATGCCTTCAGGGACCCACGGATTATTTTTTGGGTGAAAAGGTGTCCCACACGTTTCATTGTTCTTGGGTCTTTAGCTGCATTTTAATTGCTTTTTTACCCATTTTGCTTTTTCACCTGCTGGGGTGAGTCGCCGTTTGGTCCTGCCGCAGCAAAGCCTTCTCGGCTGTGTGCGCATGATTTCAATGCACCGCTAGACAGGGATAGAGGGGAGGGGGCAGAATAGTGTTTTGGGGCTCACCTTTGGCTGGACTCCTCCGGTGTCCAATGAGGCAGGGCCAGATCATCACCATTTTATTTGTATGCCGCCTTTCCATAGTTAAAACAATGCTCAACGTGGCGTACAACATGACAAGTTTTACATAATTCCCCACATAACAAAAGTCATAAACAATAAATAAAACATGTACACAACTGTAGGAGTGCAAATATCCAGAGTGTGGGGTCAGGTGGGATTACCATGAAGAATTATAAAATATGCATCAAGCCATTGTGTCCACGATGAATGCATATTATTGACTGGGTTTGATACATTGACAATAATTTCTGATCAAATCCCACAACCCTCTGCATCTCTGGCCATTTCCTCTACTGTCCATTTCTCTTGCTTGACAAGTCTGTTGCTTTGCCAGGCAGGCATCCTGGGCCATAAAGAGAGTGGGCAAGCTTCTTTGATGTAGCTTTTCTGATATGTTAATCTTAGGGCCAGGAAACAGGTCTCACATAAAGGTGATAATGATTGCTGTCCTCCTGGCCATCCTTCTTATCAGGTGTATTGATTGTTTACCAAAAGTATGCATGCCTAACTACTGTTTGGAGTTTAACTTGTCCCCACATGGGTTTGTTGAAATGCTCAGAAGAAATCTGATTGGTTCTTTCGAACACTCTGTAAAAAGTTCTTTTGTGAATAAAACGACCTGGGCTGGAGAGACACACAGAGAGACACGATTATACGCACCCTTCCCAGAGTCTTGCTGGTTCAAGCCTCTGTGTGTATTCTTATTAATCAGAGTTCAATCCTTCCTTTACTTTGTGAACGCCTCACACAACCAAATGGGAAACAATTTCCACATAAATCATAAAATCTAAAACTAAAAAGACACTAATATCAATTACAATTTAAAACAACATAAATAAAAAATTAAAACAATTTTAAAAAGGAGCCCCCCCCCCCGTTTGAGCAGCAGAAGCACTCCTTTATAAAGCCTGTCAGCCCCCCCCCACCGCCCAAGCCAGGTGGAGAGAGGCAGGGCAGGGCCCTTCGGGCTCCCAGCAGGTCAGTCCTGGGCATCAGCAGCAGCAGCAGCAGCCGTCCTTTATGGAGCCTGCCCACACCCCACAATGGCTCTTCTGGGCTTCATGACCTCATCCTGCTAGGGGTGAGTCACCCCATGGCAGTGCTGCCCCCCCCCGCCGTTCCACCACCCAGCCATGGAGGCTTTGGCTGAGATTCCTGAAGCCACAAATCACCATTTTTTCTTTAAATGCCTATCAGAGATGCCCGTGGGGTATTCCCCTCACCTCAGCTGAGAGCTTCACCCATCCCTCCCAAACTGGCAGGTGGTGAACCACAGACTAGGAGACATTTCCAAGAATGGGGCTGGAGTCTATGAATTTCCAAGCAGAGCCAGGAATAATTTATCAAATGCTATTTATTAGGAAAGCGAGGACAAGGCAGCCTGTGGGCAGCTGCTGCCTTGGGGTTCCCTTCCAGAGGGGACACAGTCCCCCCCCCCATTTTCCAAGGGCACCAGCCCCAGACTCCCGAGAAAGGAGGACTCTGGGTGAGTGGATTGGGCCCCCTCCACCTTTCCACCTTCTTTCCTTCAAGGCTCTCACTGGCTCCCTTGTGCCATGTGGTCTCGCTAGGTTCCCACGGCTTTCCATTAACCTAATTTCTGGTGGGGGCAGGGGGGTTACTGTGCAGGTAGGCATCTTCCCTAATGGAGGGGACACAATATCAGGTTGTTCCAGGAAGGTCCGTTTGCCAAGGGGTCTGGCTGGGAGTTGGGCACTCAGAAACGCTCTTCTGTCCAGAGGCCAGGAGTCTGGCGGTTGGCAAGAGTGGCAGGCAGTGGGCTTCTCCAGAAAAATGCTCTTTGCTTCGCTTGCCTTGGGAGACTGTCCATGCGAGGGAGAGGCTCTTGCCTCCAGCCCCACAGCTTCTGGTTCTTGGGGGTCGGAAGCAGATCCATGGCCTGGACAGAAAAAGGGTGGTTTTGGTGCAGAAGCACCCAGGGGGAACCTCGGCTCGGTTGTTGTCATGGGATGCTGCGTGTCCCGGGAAGGCAAAGGAGAGAGACACCCCAAGGGCTTGGGGTGACATGAGTGGTGACTGGAGAACTGGGGGGGGGTTGCGGGGGCTGTTTTGTGCTCTGTGTATGCAGGGAAAGGAGGTGCGACCAAGTGCAGATACGGTTGGGGTGCAGGTGGGGAGTGCATGACCCCAAGTTCCTCTTCAGTATCAACAAATTTAAAAAGGTAAAGGTAAAGGGACCCCTGAGCATTAGGTCCAGTCGTGGCCAACTCTGGGGCTGTGGCGCTCATCTCGCTTTACTGGCCGAGGGAGCCGGCGTTTTTCTGCAGACATGGTCATGTGGCCAGCATGACAAAGCCGCTTCTGGCAAACCAGAGCAGCACACGGAAACACCGTTTACCTTCCCGCCAGAGCGGTACCTATTTATCTACTTGCACTTTGACGTGCTTTCGAACTGCTAGGTTGGTAGGAGCAGGGACCGAGCAACGGGAGCTCACCCCATTGCGGGGATTCAAACCGCCAACCTTCTGATTGGCAAGCCCTAGGCTCAGTGGTTTAACCCACAGTGCCACCAGCGTCACCCAGAAACAAATATAGTTCTCTTTTAATTATTTGCTCTAATTTCTTTTAGTCTACAGCCATACCTCGGGTTATGGGTGCTTCAGGTTGTGTTTTTTCGGGTTATGGACCTGCTGAAACCCAGAAGTACAAGAACACGTTACTTCCAGGTTTCAGGGGTCGCGCATGCGCAGAAGCACTAAATCGTGCTTTGCGCATGCACAGAAGTGCCAAATCGCAACCTGCGCGTGCATGGATGTGCCACTGCAGGTTGCAAATGCTGCGGGTTGCGAATGTGCATCCCACATGGATCACGGTTGCAACCCTAGTGTCCACTGTAATGGTTTTTAGCCAGTGTGCTGTGGCGCCCTGGGGTGCCTTGAATGATGGTCAGGGGTGCCACAGGCAACCCTGGCCTCTGCCCCTCTTTTGTTCCCTCCCTCTCCGGATGCCCTCTTGCGTCTCTGCCTCCCCAAGGCTCGCACAGCTGTTTGTTGCAGCAGCCCTGGCTCCAAGCTCCCCAGGCGAATGGTGCCTGTGGGGCTGGCCAGGGGGTGCTGGTTGCTGAGGCAGCATCAGAGTAAGCAAGCCCAGGCGGGCGGGCGAGGGAGCCCAACCAGCCAGCCAGCCAGTCTGCCAGCTGTTGGGATCGGAGAGCCAAGTGGGAGGCCAGGCAAGCAGACAAGGGCCATGTTGGCTTTCTTGGGCTTGCTGTGTGCAAGGCTTGCCCGGGAGCTGAAGGGGAGCCTTTCTGCCATGCAGGCCTGGCAGTGCCCGCTGCTGCCACCCAAGGCAAGGCATTGGCCTCACGTTCACCTTTGGCCAGTCTCTGTTGGACCACTAAGGCTGGGGGCATCCTCTTCCCAGGCCCCTGAGGGGCAGTGTGAGGAGGCCCCTCTCTTGGGGGCAGCTCAGAGACCAGGGGTGGCAGCAGCGCCTGCCCAGAAGACTCCCAAGGAAAGGGGAGAGGAGGCTGAGGGAACACTCCACAAAGGAGGGGGTTTGAAAAGGGGTGAGGGGCTGCCAGCTCTGCAGGCAAGGGGGGGGGGGGACCTAACTGGCCTCCTGGTCAAGGGAAACATGGACTCAAAAAGGTTGAAAACCTCTGTTTTAGTGTCTGTAGGTTTTTAGTAGTCTGCTGAAGACTTTTCTGAGAAAGACTGATTTACCTGTGATTGTGATGGTCTTTCTGTTATAGTGCTGAGCCATTTTCCTCCCCCCCCCCCGGTCTTGAGTCTTTCCTCCCCTGGGGGGGTCACTAACTCTCTTGCTGAGTCCCCCAAGAGTTCTGAGCAGGGGTCTCCCGAGGTGGTCCAGGCAGGAGCCAGCAGTGGGACCCTCAGTCGGTTCCGTTTGTTTCCAGGCTGCTGACTCCTTGCTCTTTGTCTCCCTCCAGGTGCTCCTTCGATGCTTCGATGAAATGCGCTTCTGCAGTCCCTCCTCACCTGAATCCTTCCATGGGTAGCTTGGGGACCGCGGGGGTCCTGGAGAGCGACGACGATGGATAGCCCCCCCAAGCTGGCTGGCGAGACGCTGATTGTCCACCACATCCCCCTGGTGCACTGCCAGGTCCCCGACCGGCCGTGCTGCGGCACCACCAGCAAACGGGCCAACCCCTTTGGGCAGGCCGACTCGGGGGCCCTGCGGACCGGCTCCCTCCCGGAGCGGGACCTCTCGCAGGCCGACTCCCTGCTCTACAGCAGCTTGCTCCAGGCTCCAGAAGCGACCCTGGCCCCGGGGGAGACGCCCGAAGAGAAGGAGGCCCCGCGCAGGGACCCGCCTGCCCCCGGTGCCAACAAGCGGCAGAACCCCTTCCTGCTGGGTGGCAGCGAGACCCAGGACCTCTGCGAAGATGAGCTGGGCAAGGCCTCCTTCCACCTGCACGAGCTGGCCCTGCCGCCCTTCCGCCTGCATGAGCTGGCCCTGCCGCCCTTCCGCCTGCACGACACCAGCCCCGTCGTGAAGCCCTGGAGCGCCAGCCCCCGGGCGGACGTGGTGGAGGGCCAGGAGGAGGACGAGCTGTCCCGCGAAGACGCCCGCAAGAGGAGCCGCCTGGCGCCTGAGCTGATGGAGCTGGACGAGTACGGCTGCCACCGGGCCGAGCCCTCCAGCTTCTCCTTTGAGCAGGAGTGGGCCAGCGAAGGCGAGGAGCTGGCGCACAGCCGGGACGCCCCCCGCAGCCGGACCTGCAGCTGCTCCAGCGCGGAGCTCCAGCGCTGCTGCTGCTACAGCCTCTCCAGCCAGTCAGAGGCCCCTGACCAGCCGATGGGCTATGTCAGTGACTCCTCCTGCAACAGCTCCGACGGCGTCCTGGTCAACTTCAGCGCCCTCTACAACAAGATGAACGGGCACGCGCACCCCAACCTCAACGCGGGGGCCCACTCCTGCGACGACTCCTCCTCCGGAAGCCACTCAGACTCGGGGGCCTTCTACCTGGACTTGCACTCCTCGCCCGGCGAGCCCAAGGCGCCTGGCGAGCCGCACCAGGCCTGTGGGTGCCACCATGCCTCCTCCCCGGTCTTGGACGCCAACTGCAACTCCTACCCCGCCCTGTGTGACCCCTGCGCCTCCGAGGCCTCCGACCTGACAGCCTGCTTCCAGAGCCAGGCGCGGCTGGTGGTGGCCACCCAGAACTACTACAAGCTGGTCACCTGCGACCTCTCCTCCCAGTCCTCGCCCAGCCCAGCCGGCTCGTCCATCACCAGCTGCTCGGAGGAGCAGCCGCGGGGCAGCCCCCTGCAGCCCACCGAGTACTACCTGTTCCAGCGGCCCGACAGCGACACCGACTGCTCGCGGGAGGAGTCGCAGGGGGAGGCCGAGAAGGGCGCCATTGAGGGGCAGGTGTACGTCAACGTCTCGCCGCCCACCCTGGCCGGCCCACGGAGGCAGCGGTCCCGCAGCTACGACCGCAGCCTGGACCGCAGCCCCACCGGGCGGCTGGGCTCCCTGGAGCGCATGATGAGCTGCCCGGTCCAGCTGAGCGACGGCCCTGCGCTGCCCTCCCAGGGCTCCCCGCCCAAGCGGGTCACCTCCTTTGCGGAGCTGGCCAAGGGCCGCAAGAAGACGGGCTCCTCCCCCCCGCTGCGCACCAGCAGGGACTCGTCCCTGGAGTTCTCCCCCATCCCCGAGTACCAGAGGGATGGATCCGTCTTCCTCGAGGGCCAGGCCAGGCACAGCCAGAGCCTCCCGTCCCACGCCCTCAACTGCAGCTGCGAGGGCCACCGTGGCGCCGAGAGGGGGCTGAGCGCCCCCAGGAAGGGCCTGGGCTCCAGGGAGATGCCTTCCTGCGGGCAGGAGGGGCCCACGCAGCCGTTCTTCTCCGCCTTGATGGAGCAGGGGTCTGCCAGCGGCCTTGGCCAGAAAGACATTCGTGCCCGAGCTGATGGTAAGCCACTGCCCTGGGTGACGGGCGCGCTGCTTCTCTCTCGCAGCTGGTGGATTGTGCCTGTTTGTCTGAATGCTGGAAGGGGGGCAGTCGGCTCAATGTCTCCTCCTCCTCCTGGGATTCCTGCATTGCAGGGGGTCAGTCTAGATGGCCCTTGGGGTCTCCTCCAGCTCAACACTTCTAGGATTCTGTGATTCAGCTGAGGCTTTTAAAGAGAGGTTGGGTGGCCCCCTGTCAGGGATGCTCAAGTTGTAATTCCTGTGTTGCAGGGAGTTGGACTAGATGGCCTTTGGGGGCCCATTATATCTCCAGAATTATGTAATTCTATAAACATGGCTTCCCCCAAAGGGTGGTGATGGGCAGCAGGATGAGGCTTTTCAGGCAGGCTACTTGCAGGGGACCAGCCCTCGGGGCCAGCAGGGGACCTTTCCTCCCAGGCCAGAACATCCTTGTGGGTGAACTGGGGGTCCTGATCTGGACTGGGGCCACTTCTTGTCTGATGGGGGGTATTGGGGTGTCTGGGAGGGACAGCACGGCTCGTTTGTGGCTCCCCAAAGAGCCTCAGGGAGGCCCAGTGCTGAGGGGAAGACTTTGCATGCGGTGGGGCTGGACCACGTGGGGAGCTGTGGACTTACCCCACTGCCTCTGGGTGCAGCCACCCCACAGCAGACGATGCCCCAGAGGCGGAACCAGCAGTGAGGCGGCAGCTGCAGCCATTTGGTCTGAATTAAAGGGCCTTGTCTTTTTATGTACGGAGAGGTTAGTGTGGCGGTTTGGGGAGGGGAGCCAACTCTCCGCTCTGAGGCAAGCCTCTGAAACTTAAAATGCAAAGCAAAAACTCCAAATACCCAAAGATCAATGGGGAAAATACGGGGGCGATGGCCAGAATGCCCTTTCCAAATTAGAACAAATGAAGAGCCCACTGGATCAGGCCTGTGGCCCCTCTAGTTCACCATGGCTGACCAGACGCAAGCAGGATTTGAGGACAAGAGAACTTTCCTCTCTGGTTATCCCAGCAGCCTTTGGGGAGGCCAAGAGTCGCCCTTGAGAGCCCTCTCGCCCATGGATGCGTGGCTTGGGCTCTTGGCGGGCTGTGTCTTGGCCCCGGGGTGCTGTGCTCCCTCACCTCTTGGCCTCTGCAGGTCTGGGGCTCAGACATCCTGGGCGACCAGCATTGGAACAAGGAGGAGATTCCTAGCTTTCTTTTGACAGCACCCTGCCCAAAGGGCAGCCTCTGTTCTCGAGAAACATCTCCCAGAGGTTTGCAGCGAAACCTTTCTCCTGATTTCTGTTGCCTGCTTGATGCCACCGTGTGACTTGGTTTGCTGAGGATCTGAAATGTGCCCACAAGGGCCGGATCCCTGGCTGGTCTTGCCGTCCAACGGCAGGTGAGCAGAGAAGGAAGGGAAGGGGTGGCTCTGGGGATGCAAAGAGCCTCCTTGGGAGAGGAAGAGAGGGGGGCAGGCTTTGCTCGGAAGCCACACAGCACCCTCCTGCGGCAGGAACGGGCCCCGATCCCAAAGCCTGCCCAGTATTTATTTTACAACTCCTCTCAAATCCTTTACTCTCGAGAAGGTGGCTTGTCCAGTCCCCTGCCAGGGAGATCCATGCTCAGGAGCACTTAGGCCAGAGGCTCCTCAGCCCACCCACCACTGTCTGGACATTCCCACTGCCCTTTTGCACCCTGGACCAGGAAGGGTCCTGGCCTCAAAGATGCTCCCTGGCCCTTCCTGGCCTCAAGGGCAGTTTTGCCCCCACTCTTCTCTGCACTCCCTTCAGTTTGGGGCCCTGCCCCCCCCCCCCAGTCTGCTGTGTCTTTTTTTTCTTTTTATAAGGAAGAATACAAAGATTATTGTTAATAATAATAAGAAGAATAAGAATAAGAATAATTTACTGGCTAACACCAGTAAAATTACAATAAAAACATAATGGAGGGAAAAACACAATTTAAAATACAGGTTAAAATGCAATTTAAAATGCAGCCTCATTTTAAAAGTAGCCCGTGGATCAGAACCGTAACGGGACGGAAAACATAAGGGTCAGACTGAGTCCAAACCAAAGGCCTGCGGAAAGATGTCAAGTCAAGCAGTTGAATATTCTCTCTCATTTTTGGCCAAACTAAAACATTAATCTAAAGGCAAAAAAGAGAGAGAGGAGAGGAGAGGAAGGAAGGGAGGGAGGGAGGGAGGGATAAGAAAAGGAATAGAAAAAGATTTAGAAGAGAGAGAGAAAGTGAAGAAGCTAAAGAACTTCCGGTTCTTGGTCTGTCCGCTATATATAAACATCATTTTCTTCATTCACTCCAGCATTACACCTAATAACCCCCCCCCTTGGTCTACTTGCGGCTGCCACCCAGTTTCCTATGCTAGTGGGACTCCCCAGTTCCCTACCTTCCCGGGCTCCTGGCAGGACCAGAGACCCCGCCTGGGGGCAGGAATTGTCCCCCTTGGAGAGATCTCTGTCCTGGAGGCGAAGAGCTGAAAGGGGAGAAGCTGGTCTTGTGCTCCGCGGCGGCAGGAGGAGGAGACCCTCGTGTCGAGCAGCCGGGCTCCCATTTCAGGGAGGGGCCAAGGCAGCTGCTCGCCTCCTTCCTCTCCCGGGGAAGCAAAACACCTCCAGCTGCGGGAGCGCCAGCCCAGGACATCCCAAGCGAAAAGGTCTGGAGGGACGGGGGGGGCGTGTTGGGGGAGCCCCTCTTGCATGAGGAGGACGAGGAGGCAAACATGCCTGGCCCCCAGAGGGGCAGATTCCGCCCTTGCAGCCCCCCTTGAGGGGTGTGGGGTTCTCTTGCTGGCCCTTGCTGGTTCATATGGACCCCCTTCCAAGAGGGTCCAGGGCAGAGGCTCAAACCCCCATAGCCCCCCCTACACATAGATGGTTCAGGGGGGAAGGGGGCTGTGAATCAGGGTGGGTGGGGGAAGGGAGGGCCCTGGTCCTGCCCCCCCCCCACTGCTGACTCCTGCTCACCCACCCAGGGGACCCTTTGAGAGCCTCCCTGCTCCATCCTTCCAGCTTGACATGGTTTTTCCAGTGCCTCCTCCAGCACAGCCTCAGAGAAGCTGTTCTCCCCTTTTCAGATGCTTGAATGAAATGCTGATTGGATCCAAGGATCTGGTGATCTGAGCAGGATGCGCCTGATTGCTTTGTCCAGGGGCAGAACTGGGCTGACTCATGGCTTCCCTTTCGACCACGGCTTGGTCCCAAAAAGGCCTTCAGATATTCCAATTAGCACCACTCATGACTTGCCCAGCACCTTCTGAGAGCTCTGACTGCTTGGCACACGCAACGGCAGCCTTGAAACCCGTACAACGGCCCTGCCAGGTTGGCCTGCGCCATTCTCTGAGGCTGAGCGAGGCTTGCTTGCCCTTCCAGGGGCGGCCAGACCTGTGGCTCTGACAGGAGCTGCCAGTTGAGCCCTCATCCTGCTTTGCCTGACATTTTCCGGGGCATTTCCCCTCCGCTGGGATATTAGGCAGCCTCTGTCGCCTTCTTGGCACCTGCTGAAGCCCTTCCTCTTCCAACGAGCCTTTTAAGCGGAGATCTTTCCTGCTCTCCATCTGCTTTGAAGTTGTTTGTAAGCTGCTTTGGTTGCTTTCTCCCTTTGTGGGCTCCTCTGGGAGGAAGGATGGGGCGTACATTTAATAACAAATAAACTGGGAAGGTTCAGCCATGCCTGCAACTGAATGAGAGCCAGGAGTGCACCCTGGTTTGTTGCCTTGCTGGTTTTCATTCATTGGGCACCTGGGTGATCCCTCCTGGGCTTGGCGCTGGCCTGGCATGGTCTTCTTTCCCAGGGTTGGGGGCTGGGGGGCTGCTTCCCCTGAGCCAGAGGACCAGGCAGGGCTCTGCCACCACAACCCTAGGAGGGCCGCAGCAAATATGAAGGGGGGCTTTCAAGGCAGGGGCAGGAGAGGTAAACTGAATTGCAGAGGGTTGAACCAGATGATGTTGTAAACAAAAATCCAAGAGCCCATATAGAGTCCTTACGTAGGTTCCCTATTGGTAGGAGAAAATAACTGAGGCCAACCAGAGAATATTGAGAAGCAAAGCAGCTAGTAAGCCTGATCTTTATTGATCTGTTGCAACAGGGTCCTCACTCACCCCACGCAGGAGGGAGGAGGAACCCAGAACTATGGTGTGCAAGCCCTTATACAGACTTTTGAAATTGCCTCAGATACATCATAACTACATCACAGAAAGGGTGGTCTACAGCAGAAATCTGAGTGCTTTGTTTACCTCTTGTCTGCCAGGTTACCTGTTTAATGGTCACTTGATTGGATTGCCTGGGGAGCATGGCCAGTCTTTTGTAATGATAAATACTTCGTTCCTGGGCCAGGTCACAGGCTCACCCTATTCATACACAGACATACCCTTAAGCCAGGATTTGTGAAGGAAAAGACAATGGGGAGGCTTTTCCATTTTCCTCTGACCTTGCAGAGAAAACATTTGCTCAGTTTGGGAATCAAAAATGGTTTCAGGTCGGTCTTCCTGTGGTGATCTATGTACGTACTTGGTTGATACATTTATGAACATTTAATATATATCTGAGACCTTAATATTCTTCTCACAATGACCCTTGGGGCCTTCCAGCGCTTCCAAGTCAATGTGAAGATCCAAAATGTGGCTGGAATCAAGAGGGAGGTGGGTTGCTTCTCTGTCCAGTTTGAGGTACAGTGGTACCTTGGTTGTCAAACGTAATCCGTTCCAGGAGTCCATTCGACCCCCATAATGGTTCAGAAACCAAGGTGTGGCTTCCAATTAAACTTCCTGTACTCAACCAGATGCTTGGCTTCCAAAAAACCTTCACAAACTGGAACACTCATTTCTGGGTTTTTGATGTTTAGGAGCCAAAACGTTTGAGTCGCAAGGCGTTCGACAACCAAGGTGCAGAAGAGGTGGCATGAGCTTGCATTTAGGGAACTTCCCAGAGCTGCTAAGGACAACCTTGTGGGTTGGAAGAGGCTTCTCTGGGATTCCAGGAGCCTCTTTCCCTGGACCACGGAAAGGAGAGTCCAGCAGAGCTGAAGGGGCCAGTCGGCCTTGGCAAGAGGCTTGACCATCCGGGAGGAGGCTCCTTTCTGCCTGCCCTCCCCTTCTCGGCTTCCCTTTTGCTCCAAGGGGCACATTGACCCAGAGGCTCCGAAAGGGGCTGCCTGTGTGATTCTCCTGGGAGGGTCACGCCAACCCCGGGGAGATGCCAGAGCAGCCCCTGCCAGGCTGCTTCGGACTCAGGTTTCCAGAGTGATAGAGGCACTTAGACTGGACAGCGTCTGTGTTGGGCGTCATTTCACAGACATTTATGCCAAAGACGGAGCCTTTCACTGCAAAAAGTAACACACACAGAGGCACCAACTTGAATAAAATATTGGGTGGGGGGGCTCAGGTAAGCCCTGACCCACATAATTGATTACATGGCATGGGGCATGCACACCACATGAATGGCAGTGCCCTTCAACTTGAGGGGGGCTGGCTCCCTCAAGTACTTTATTGGGGGGTTGAAGAGCCCTTGGCCCCCCTGGAGTTGGCTCCTCTGCACAGTGGAGGCTTCCAGCTAACTGTTCATTGAGCGTCCAGAGGGATGAGGTGAGAGTGGCTTTTTAAGTCGCTCTGCTGGAAACCGCAGGAGGGGAAAGTGGCTCTTGTGCTTGCGTGTTTCCAGGAGAGCTTGCGTGTTCCTTGGGCCTGATCCAGCAGACTCTTCTCATGCTCTTAAGGCTGTTGTGCCACCCAGAGGCAGTCTGTGAGGGTTCCAGCTGTTATAAGAAAAACTGCTCCCTTTTCCTTACAGGGTATTCCAGAACCCATATAGACTCCTTAAGTGGGTTCCCTGTCGGGAGGAGAAAATAGCAGAGGCCAACCAGAGTATATTGAGAAGCAAAGCAGCTAGTAAGCCTGATCTTTATTAAAGGAAATAAGCTATTGCAACAGGGTCCCCACTCGCCACACGCAGGAGGGAGGAGAACCCCAAACAGTGGTGCACAAGCCCCTATATAGAATTTTGAGATTGCCCACCCTGTAATCCAAGACCACCCCCCAAAACATCATCCATACATCACAGAAGGAGGCTGTCCCCAGCAGAAATTTGAGAGTGTTGCTTCTCTCCTGTCTGCCAGGATACCTGATAAGGCCTTACTTGGTTGACTTTTCTGGGTAGCCTGGCCATTCCTTGGAGATGGTAAATACTTCCTGAATCTCTTATGCATATTGAGAGTGTGCTCAGCTTAACAGATACTTGCCAGGCTGTATTTACGGGGAGGTGTAAGCAGCCCCTACAGTCCACAGACCTTTGGAAAGCTTTCCCCTTCTCCTTCCTCCTTGCAGAGAAATATTTGAGCTCCATTTGGGCGAGTCAAAATAGCTTCAGGATTGTTCTCCTGTACTATTTCAGACACGTGGTTTATATACTTATGTACATGTTTGGCTTGTACATTTATGAACATTTATGTTTTGTTTGAGACCTTAGAATTCTTATAAAACTACATCCTTAGAGATATTTGTCCTTAGAGATATCCTTTGCCCCCTTTGGCCTGATCCAGCTATCTCTTCTCATGCTCTTATGGAACTTCCAGCTCCAGAGGCAGTCTATCTGCAGTCCAATCTTCTATGGTGCCTTTGGTGCTGGGAGAAGAGGAGCCTGGCTCCCTGGTGTCCTTTGACGCTGTCTCTCTCTCCCTCTGCAGGCGGCGCAGCGGACAGCAAGTCGGTGGTGCGCTACAGCAAGGCCCAGCGCCCGACCACCCTGCCCATCCAGCCCTTTGTGTTCCAGCACCACTTTGCCAAGCAGCCCAAGGCACGGGCCTTGCACAGCCACTTTGCCGCCAGCCTCTCCCAGCTCTACAGCCGCTCGGCCGCCAGCCAGACTCTCTCCTCCGCCTCCCAGTCTTCAGCCTCCGCCACCTCGGCCGAGATGGTGGTCCAGGCGGCGGCCCTGGGGCACGGCCAGCGCTCAGCGGACGGGGCGGCCTCCCTGGGGGACGGCTGTGCCAGGAAGCCCGTGCCGGAGACCACGCGCCCGTCCCCGCTGGGCAGCTACTCCCCCGTGCGAAACAACGTGCCTTTTTTCCAGAGCGCGGACTCCTCCTCGTCCTCCTCCTGCTCGCCGGGCAATGAGAACCACCCGCCCCGGAGCAGGTCTTGCCCGGTCTCCGCCAACCTCCTGCCAACCGGGACTTCCCCTCCCGCAGGAAGCCAGGCTGCCAACCTCAGCAGCAATGCCAACGGCACTGCCCTGCTGGCCAAGAAGGAGAGCCCCCCGCCCGCGCCCACGAAGGCTGCCGTGCTGCTGCCGGAACTGGATGCCCCTGTGCCCGAGCGCCAGCTCCACCGCAGCACCGCCCTGCCTCCCCTGATGCCCCCCGGGCTGATCCTGGCCAGGCCAGGCGACCATGGGGAGCCCCAGTGGCCCCTCGGCTGCAGCGAGGCTCTGGGCGCAGGATCGCTGGGCCCTCGGCCGCTCAATGGTGGGTAGCCGCTCCAGAGATGGTCATGCAGCAGAGCGTTGGGGTGTTGGGGAAAAGATCTGGGAGTGTGCATGGGTTTTTTTGGGGGGGCTATGCCATTTTCCTTCATTGCTGGGGCCCCCAAAACACTGGGTGTTGGGGGGAGGTATAGGCTGCCATTGTCAGGCTGCCAGTGCCAGCCTGGGTGGGTCCTGCTTTCGGGGAACGCATGCCAAGGCTCCATCTCTGGGCCAAGGGTCCCACTGCCTGTGAGTGAGGGTACCCCCCTGTAACCTCCCCCTGGGGAGCAGCCGGTGGAGGGCAGGGGATGGGTGTGTCTGTCTTTGGCCAAGGACTGGCTCCAATCCTGGGGGGGGGGGGCTGACTCCTGTCCTTTCACGCCTCTCTAACTCCCCTCCCTGGGAAAGCCAGGCTGTGCCGGAACTGAGACACATCCTGCATTGTAGGGGGTGGGCTAGATGACTCTAGGGGCCCCTTTCAACAGTTCTAGGATTCTGCAGAATATGCCTGTGTGCATGTGTGCGAAAGGCCTCTGAAGCATCAGGTGGCTGGGGGTCCCTGCAGCCTTCTCTGCCCAGTTGCCTCCTGCCCCACCTGCCCCGCTCAGGTGTACCCTCCAGGTGTGTTTCCCCTGCACCTTTTTGGGGGCTCCACCGCTTGAACACCCCGATGCTGCTGCTGCTGCTGCTACTAACTGCCTGTCTCTGTTCCTGCCTCCTCCCCTTTGCCCCCCCCTGCTTTTCTGCCCCTCTCCTTCTCCCCCATCTCTCCTGCCTCGTCCCGGGTGCCCCCCCCCCAGCCAACCACCTCTCTCCGCAAGCCCTCAAGTGGCGGGAGTACCGGCGGAGGAACCCCCTGGGCCTGGAGCGCATTTCGGGGCTGGCCGGCAGCCTGGACTGGAAGCAGCCAGAGGGCAGGCTGCCCTGGAGGAACCCCATCTTCGAGCTCCCCTTGAGCACGGGCCGCGCCAGCTGCAGACTCAACGGTGGGCCCCCTCCTCCCGTGGGGCTAAGGCAGCCAGCGAGCGGCTCCCCCCCTCTTCCCTCTGGGTGGGGAAGGGGGGCCTTGGAGGGACCCCCTGGAAGGGCAGGATGGAAGGGGAGGACTCAGCAGCGGGCCATGAATGCCAGCCCCCCGTCTCTGAAATCATATACCGTATTTTTCGCCCTGTAAGGCGCACCCGACCATAAGACACACCTAGTTTTTAGAGGAGGAAAACAAGAAAAGCCAGCAAGAGCCGCAGACACGCTCGCTTGGCGTGGCTCTTTAAAGGTAGAGCGGCTCTTGCTGGCTTTTCTGGGAGGTGGGAGAAGGGACTGACGGGCTGCCCTCCATCCCTTCTCCCACCTCCCGGAAAAGCCAGAGCAAGCTGCGCAGCTATCGCTGAAGCCAGCAGACCAAGAGCTGTGCTGACTTCAGCGATGGCTGCGCAAAGCCTCTTCAGCCAGCACAGCAAGAGGGAGAGCTGCACAGCGCCGCTTGGTTGGCTGGCTTCCCAGCGAAGCAGGATGAGGGATGGGAAGGAGCCCTTACGGAGCCCCTTCCGTCTCTCATCCTGCTTCTCTGGAAAGCCAGCAACCCAGAAGTACTGCGCAGCTCTCCCTCTCGCTGTGCTGGCTTCAGCAATAGCTGCGCAGCCTGCATTCGCTCCATAAGACGCACACACATTTCCCCTTGCTTTTTAGGAGGAAAAAAGTGCGTCTTATGGAGTGAAAAATACGGTATTTATTTCACGTATATCCCACCTTTTCCTCCAGGTATCTCAAACTGGCAGGCACGGCTCTTCCCACACCTCATTTAATGCCCACAACAGCCCTGCGAGGGAGGCCAGGCTAGCCCACGATGGCAGCCAGAGCTTTGTGGCCGACCCAGAGTCCAAGGGAAGCCAGTGGGCCTTGAGGATGCCCTTGGGTGCCCAGGCTGGTGGAATGGCAGCCCAGCTGTTAGCTTTGCAGGGACTAGATCAGGCATGTCCAACCGGCCGAACGCCATCTACCTGTCGATCGCGGGGCGTTCCTGGTCGATCGCGGCTGATGGCGTGACCCTGATCGATCATGACACGCCGCGCCCCCGTTGCTCTTTCCCCTTGCTGCCGCCAGCGCTTTTGTGATTGCCTTATTTTCCTGCATCTGTGGGGAAAGTGTGTGACGAAGTGAGAGCTGCAGGCTGTAGGGGGAGCGATTTAATGCAACTTTGGTCTCCCTGCATGAAGAAAGCTCAAGAACTTTGGTCTCTCCACCCCAAAAAAGCTCAGCTACTTTGTGCAATGACAATGGGGAGATCACTCCCAGTTTTATTGTACTAGGGGTAGATTGCGGTCTCTATAGAGTTGGACGTACCTGGACTAGATGGAGAGACAGGATGGCAGCCTTGGAACAGCAACTGATTCGGATTTAAGGCATTCATGGCTTGGTCTTTAGCCATCCCCCCGATAAGGGCAGAGCCACCGAAATGCCAGTTTGGTCCCTCAGGGCAGAGGCAGGAGCTGTGCAGGGCGAGGCAAAACCCGCCCGGCCCCTGGTATCACCCTAGCCCTTCCTAGGATGTTGCTGCAGGGAAATGTCCCTGGATGTTGACCAGGAGAGACCCCTCCCAGTCTCAGTAGATCCTCCTGGCAGGGCAGGAAGTCTCCCTCTGTCCCCCCCCCTCCCCAGGGAGCTGTTCTCCCCTTTTCTGTGGGGAAACTGAGGCTGGAGGTGAAGGCTGGCTGACAACAGCCCCCTCCAGCTCCAGAGCCAACACTCGTTCCTTCAGGACGGATAAAAGAAAGGCCTTCTTCACGCAGCACAGTTGAACTATGGAACTCCCTGCCACAGGGATGGCCACCCACTTGGGTGGATTTAAAAGAGAATTAGACAAATTCATGGAGGATCGATCTCTCCCAGTGGCTACTAGCCATGAAGACCATACTCTGCCGATAGTCAGAGGCAGCTTTACTTCTGGATCCTGGTTGCTAGAAACCCTAGGAGGGGAGAGTTGCTCTTGGGTTCGAATCCTGCTTGTGGGTTTCCCATGGGGGCATCTGGGTGGCCACTGTGGGGACAGGAAGCTGGATTTAATGGGCCCCCTTTGGCATGATCCAGAAACAGGGCTCTTCTTTTGCTCTTACATTATTATTATTATTATTATTATTATTATTATTATTGTTATTATTATTATTAATAATAATAATAATAATAATAATACAGTCATACCTCGGGTTCAAGTAGCTTCGGGTCAATCATTTTTGGGTTGCACTCCACGGCGACCCGGAAGTAACGGAGCGCGTTACTTCCAGGTTTTGCCACTCACGCATGCGCAGACTCTCAAAATGACATCAGGCGCATGCGCGGAAGCGGCAAATTGCAACCCGCAGATGCACAGACGTGGGTTGCGTTCACTTCAGGATGCAAACAGGGCTCCAGAACGGATTCCGTTTGCATCCAGAGGTACCACTGTAATAATAATAACAATACCCTGCCCATCTGGCTCGGTTGTCCCAGCCACTCCACGTGTCACAGAGGAGACGGATCTGACCCTGCCCCTCTCCTTCCCCTCCTCTGTCCCTGCAGGACATTCCCTGAAGCAGCCGCAACTCAACTACTCCGACTTCTTCCCGGACTATTTCTCCTTGGCGGAAAAACCCCCGGCCGAATTCTGCCTCTCTCCGGACGGCAACACAGAGTCCATCTCCATTGATCTGCTGCAGAAGAAGGGTGAGGCCCCGGCAGCATCTGTGGGGTGCCAGGCAGGGAAGTGGGGCTGAGCAAAGGGCTTGGGGGCTCAGTTTGAGTGGCGATTGACAGACAACACCCCAAAAGTGTCCCCAAAGTGCACGAGGAGCCCAGATGAAGGAAGGAGAGTGTGGGGAGGAGGGGGCTACCTGCTGGGCGCCGGATCAGGGGCTGGGGGGCTCCTCCTGCATGCACGTTTCTTGCCGTGTCCCAATGACAAGGACCTGGGAGAGACCAGGGTTCAAATTTCCTCTCAGCACATGAAGCTCACACCTTGGGCCAGTCGCTGCCTCTCCCAGCCCAGCCTGCCTCGCAGGGTTGTTGTTGAGGAAGAGGTTGTAAACAAAAATCTGCTCTTTCCCCTTATGGGGTATCCAAGAGCCCATATAGAGGTTCCCCATCGGTAGGAGAAAATAACAGGCCAACCAGAGAATATTGAGAAGCAAAGCAGCTAGTAAGCCTGATCTTTATTGATCTGTTACAACAGGGTCCTCACTCACCACACGCAGGAGGAGGAGGAACCCAGAACAATGGCACGCAAGGCCTTATATAGACATTTTAAATTCCCTGCCCTGGAGCTCAAGACCACCCCCCAAATACATCATACATACATCACAGAAGGGGTGTAACCCAAGACCACCCCCTACATACCTACATCACAGAAAGGGTGGTCTACAGCAGAAATCTGAGTGCTTTGTTTACCTCCTGTTTGGCAGGTTACCTGTCACTTGACTGGATTGCCTGGGGAGCCTGGCCAGTCTTTTGTAATGATAAATACTTAGTTCCTGAGCCAGGTCACAGGCTCACACCCTATTCATATCTTAAATGTGCCGTTAAGACAGAATTTGTAAGGAAAGAGACAATGGGGAGGTTTCCCACTTTGACCTTGCAGAGAAAACATTTGGTCAGTTTGGGAATCAAAATGGTTTCAGGTCGGTCTTCCTGTGCTGATCTATGTACGTACTTGGTTGGTACACTTAGGAACATTTAACATATATCTAAGACCTCACAATTCCTGTCACAAGGGGGAGCACCTCCTTGAGCTCCTGGGAGAAAGAGATGAGAAACAAATAAATGAGTAAAATTATAATCTCTCCCCCTGCCTCCCACTTCAGCTACCGGCAGTTGTGGGAGATGGCCTGTGTGGGGAGAGTTAGCGCTCCAGCGCATGGGCCAAATCCCAGCACAGAACAAGTCTTTGGGAAATTTATCCGAGTGGCCCATCTTTGCATGTTCCAGATGGCAGCAGCCTCGCTTGGGCACTGAAGCTCTTGAACACTTTTGGGGGCTGAGCCTCGCCCCCAATCTGGACTCTCTCTCTCCCCTACTCAAGTGTAGGGGATAGGCGGGCCGCCTCTTCCATTGCAACTGGGCAGGAATTCCTGCTGGCTCCTGGAACCAGGATTCTCCCAGAGTTCTCAAAGATAATAGAAGCAGCAGGATGACACCCTCAGATCTTCAGGTTTCCTGCATTTCAGGGGGGCGAGGGACACACCAGACGGAGCTCTGCAATTCTAGGATTCTTGGAGTTTTCTCCAAGAAGGAAACTTCTGGGGGTGGACTTCCTGGGACCTTCTCTGCCGTGTGGGGCAGGCGAGGGATGCATGGTGAGGGTCCTCACCCACCTGCCCTCTTTTCCCGCCCCCCAGGTCTCGTCAAGGCGATCAACATGGCTGTGGATTTGATTGTGGCGCATTTTGGGACCAGCAGGGATCCTGGAGTGAAGGTGAGCCCCAAAGTTCCTCCTTTTCTCCCTCTGCCTCCCCTCCCCTTCCTTGGATCTAGGTCACCAGGAGCAGCCAGGATCCTCCAGGGGCCCCCAGAGCCCTTCCCTGCCTTTCAAGACATTGCCACCACCATCGCTGGCCCGCCACCCCCCAGTCCCTGTCCCTTTAGCGCAAGTAGGAAGAGCCTGTCCTGGATCAGGCCAACGGCCCACCTAGTCCAGCATCCTCTTCTCACAGTTGTCCGTGGGGAACCTGGGGGAATGTTCAGGGATGCAGGAGAGGATATACTGTCTGATTATATCCTTTTCCAACTTGTGTTAACAAGTTCCACAATTTAGCAGAGTAACATTCCCCCTTTTAAACTCGGAGCAGATGCGTTTGCTCAGGCTCGCTAAAGCCTCTATAATAACTGCTCTGGTATTTCCCCCTTATTCCCTCATAAAAGATAAGACACGGCACAGTCTTCTATAAAAGTATAAAAAGGTTTACTCACACATCATTCTGCTCACAATCGGATCCCAGAAGCCTTAGCTTAGCTTAGAAAAGTAACATATGTCTGGAAACTACAGTGGTGCCTCGCAAGACGAAAAGAATCCGTTCCGTGAGTCTCTTCGTCTAGTGGTTTTTTCGTCTTGCGAAGCAAGCCCATTAGCGGATTAGCGGATTAGCGCTATTAGCGGTTTAGCGGCTATTAGCAGCTATTAAAGGCTTAAGGGATTAGCGGATTAGCTGCTAAAAGGCTATTAGCAGCTTAGTGCCTTAGAAAAAGGGGGTGGGGAGTGAAAAAAAAACCCCAGGAATCGCAAGACATTTTCGTCTTGCGAAGCAAGCCCATAGAGAAATTCGTCCTGCGAAGCACCTCCAAAGCGGAAAACCCTTTCGTCTAGCGGGTTTTCCGTCTTGCGAGGCATTCGTCTTGCGGGGCACCACTGTATCTCATAAGGAGACAGTCCCTCTGGAAGCCAAGAGAGCATCTTTGGCTAAGCAGATGCTGCTGCTTCGATGCATGTAGTGAAAGAGAGAAAAGATGGCTGCCCTGCCCTGTGCTTCTGTCATTACCTGCACAGGTGAGGCCACGCCCACCTCTCGTCACATGCAGAGGAAGTCTGTCCCAGCCCAGAAGGAAACAGGAAGTTGACCTGCTGGCTGGACAAACATTCCTCCCCATGTATAAACATGTTCACTCTAGGAAAGTTGTACTTGACTGCTCTTGTGTTTCACATCCCATTGAACCAGCAAGCAGGATTCAAATCCAGGGTGTTCTCTTAACCCTCTTTTAAGGCCATCACTGCCTCCAGTGGGAGGGAGTTCCATAGCTTCACTCTGTGTTGCATGAAGCAGTTGTTCCTGCTGGCAAAGTGCTTCCTTTTCTCCCTCCCGAGTCTTCCAACACTCAGCTTCGTTAATGATCAGGAGAGCGGTGGGCAAGCGGGGAGACGAGGCCAGGGGGGGTCGCATGGTTTGCCAGGTCCCAGGTCAGCTCCCAAAGAGGAGCCCTTTGTGAGTCAGGATCTGGACCCCTCCCTCTCCTTGAGAAGAAGCCTTTCTTGCAGCAATCCTGGGCAAATCTTCATAGGAAAACCTGGCAGGAGACTAGGAAGCCAAGCCTATTGAATCCCAGGCTGTGGGTGCAAGGGGACTCGGCAGAATCTTGAAAAAGAAAACAGTCATACCTCTTGTTACGTTTGCTTCAGGTTGCGCGTTTTCAGGTTGCGTCCCATGGCAACCCGGAAGTACCGGAAAGGGTTACTTCTGGGTTTCGCCACTCGCTCATGCACAGACACGCAAAATGACGTCATGCGCATGTGCAGAAGCAGCGAATCACGACCCATGCATGTGCAGACACAGGGTGTGTTCCTTTCAGGTTGCGAACGGGGATCCGGAACGGATTTCGTTTGCAACCAGAGGTACCACTGTACTGTAGCTCCCTCAGGGAGTTGGATATGTTTAGCCTGGGGAAGAGGAGACTGAAGGTGGGACAACACACAGCAGGGGAAATGCTATAAACAAATCAGAAATTAGATTGTTATAACAAAAGGGGGGGAAACCCTATGGAAAAACATGTATAAAAATTCTCTGCTCTGTGGCGCCATCTGGTGTTGCATGTTTATAGCACATTCAAACAGTTGTGTCTTTGCTGAGTCCTGAGAGGAGATCTCAGGGGCTGTCAGAGGGAAGATGGAGCCAGCTTCTTTTCTCCTGCTCCGTATGGTAGCACCAGAACCAATGTGGTGGACTTTCCTCCACTGGAGGTTTTTAAAACAGAGCTGGCTGGCCATCTGTCAGAGATGCTTCAGCTGCGATTCCTGCACTGCAGGGGGTTGGGCTTGAGGACCAGATAGATCAGTCGGTAGAGCATGCGACTTAATCTCAGGGTCAAGGGTTCGAGCTCTGCCTTGGCCCAGAGATTCCTGCGATGCAGGGGGTTGGCCTAGATGACCCTGGGGGCTCTTCCACTTCTGCAATTCTGTTATTTGATGACCAGCACCCTCTGCCAGTTGGAAATGTGTCTTGCAGCCGGAGGGTTTTGTTTCCCAGAGACGGGCATGTTTGGCAAGGGAGCCTCGCCTGTTCCTGGAAAGGCTGAGACATCTGCAGCCGCGTGACTCTGCCCTGTTCCTCAAACTCCCTCCCGGCTCCAGCTCCCCCCCCCCCCGCCCCTCCCTGCCAGGGTTTATGTCTCGCTTATTTATAGTAATCCTGAGGATTTGCAGCCAAGACAGGTCACAGCCTTGAGCGTCCCTTAACGCTGCGGAGCTTGAGGCTTCTGCAGTTTGGTCTGGGCCGAGTTCAAGTCTGGTTTCGCCTTAATCTTACTGCTCTAATCCATCTTATCTGGTGGGGGCGGAAACCCTGACCGGGGGTGGGGGGGAGAGCTTGCAAGGAGACGCAAGGAATCGAGCACACTGACCAAGCAGGCTGGGCGGGGGGCGTTGCTCCAGATCCCCTTGACTCATTGCGTGGCCTCGGCCAAGTCACTGCTCAAAGTTTCTGCTTGCCAAAGGGAAAGGATGGGGCCTCCTCTGCAGGGGTGTTGTGAGTCATCGGGGAAAGTGCTCTGGGGTGTATCTGTGGGAATGTTCAGGGATGCAGGAGAGGATATACTGTTTGATTATAGCCTTTCCAACTTGTGTTAACAAGTTCCACAATTTAGCAGAGTAACATCCCCCTTTTTAAACTCGCAGCGGATGCTTTTGCTCAGGCTCGCTAAAGCCTCTATAATAATTGTTCTGATATTTCCCCCTTATTCCCTCATAAAAGATAAGACACGACACAGTCTTCTATAAAAGTATAAAAAGAGTTTACTCACATATCATTCTGTTCACAATTGGATCCCAGAAGGCAGACTTAGCTTAGAAAAGTAACATATACCTGGAAACTATCTCATAAGGAGACAGTCCCTTTGTCCTCTTTTGGCTGGAGCATCATTAGAGAGCATCAAACCGGATGAATTTGAGCCTGGTCAGATTTATTGACCTGCCTAGTGCAGGAACACTTTGTCTCTCTGACTCTTGCTCACCTTTAAACCAGAGATCATAGAATCACAGAATCACAGAATTGGGAGGGAGCCCTAATTCACCTCTAGTTCAACCTGCAGCAGTGAGTTCCGCAGGCTTAGGTTGGAAGGTCAAACAAGACTACAGCCAAGAAATTGAAGCAAACCAGCGGTCGGAAGGCCTGATCTTTATTGCAACAAAATTCCAAACTACAACATAGAAGAAGCGGAGAGTAGCCCCAAACAGTGGGTTATGTCAGTTTTTAAAAGTTTCCCATAATACATTTCCAGAAGCATCATCAAGACATCACAGAGATGTCACAGAAAAGGTGTGGTCTCAGGTAGAACCTGAGATCCAGGCATGCCCAAGTCACTCAAATATAGTCTTTCAGTCCATCAAGGTACAAAGGAAAGCATTTAGGGTTCCCTGGTCCCTGAGTCAAGTCAAATAAACCCCTTTGTCTTATCTGGGCTTCTTCCCACTATGGGACTTTAAAAGGGGGCTAAGAGAACACCCTGAGTTCAAATCCTGCTTGCTGCTGTTCCTTAAATTTATTTATTTTATTATCTTCTGCATAGCCACATTCATTTAGTTTGCTCATTTAATTATCTGCTTTAAATATATACTCTTATGAAACTGCAGGTTATTTCAATAATCCTGCTAATGCTTTTATCTGTTCACAATTTATCCGTAAATATTCAAGACCTAAACCATTTCCATTCTTTTATAAAAACTCGTTATCTTGATTTCTTATTCTTACGGTAAGTTTCACCATTTCTGCATATTCCATAAGTTTTGTATCCATTCTTCCTTTACTGGGACTTCTGCTTCTTTCCACTTTGGGGCAAGTAGCATTCTTGCTGCTGTGGTAGCACACACAAATAAATTTCTATACAATTTAGGTAGTTCTGTCCCTATGATTCCCCAAAGAAAAGCTTCTGTTTTCAGTGTTTTCTGTGTTTCAGTGTTTTTTTTAATAAAAGTTATTTTGAACATCCTTTTCAATTCATTGTATATCATTTCCCGATAAACTTTTTTTTTAAAAAAATATTTTATTAATTTTCCAAAAACAACAAAAAGTAAAAAACAACAATACATATTCAAACATAGAAAAAAATAGAGTTAACTTCCCCCTATTCCTTTCCATGGTTCTATTGTTTATCATCATACCATATGTCCATTTAAAATTATAAAAATCATTTAATTATAAAATCATTAAAATTAGTTATTGTCCAGCCATAATGTCTTTACAAGTATTTTTAAAATCCTGCTAATGTATTAACCTGTGTACACTGCTTCTATAGATATGCAGTAAAGTCCTTCTAATCTTCTTTAAATTCATTGTCATCTCTTCCTCTTAATTTCAAAGTCAATTTTGCCATTTCAGCATATTCCATTCATTTCATTTGCCAGTCTTCTTTAGCTGAGACACGTTTCCCAGTAAGCTTTAACCTTCCTACCAGACCACCCCATAGGGTCAAAAGAATCTTCTTCCTCTGCCGTCCTCTGACTCTCTCCCCTCCTTTCGCAGGCCAAACTGGGGAACAGCTCCGTCAGCCCCAACGTGGGGCACCTCATCCTGAAGTACCTGTGCCCGGCCATCCGGGACGTGCTGAGCGACGGGCTCAAGGCCTACGTCCTGGACGTCATCATCGGCCAGAGGAGGAACATCCCCTGGAGCGTGGTGGAGGCCTCCACCCAGCTGGGTATGCTGATTGGGGGTCCCGGGGGGCGGTGGCGGAGCAAGGCCAGGTGGTACCTGGTGCAGAAAAGTTCTGGTCACCACCCCACACGTTGAAATATATATATTTTTTAATAAAATGTATAGACCACTTTGTAAAAAACAAACAAAAACAAACTTCAAAGCAGTTTACAAAAAAGATAAAACATGCAAACGAAGAAAAATATTCAACATACAAAATTTAAAAGACTAAAACAGATTGGAAATTATTTCAAAGTGTAAGCATTTGAGCAGGTTTGTCTGGACAAGAATGCTTTAAAGCAGATGCCAGATGGACTACAGTACAGGGGCTTTCCTGACCTCAAGAGGCAGGGAGTTCCAGAGGGCAGGCAGTTGGCACACTAAGCAGCTGGCCTCTCACAGGGATCATGGGGCACCTGCAGTTGTGCCAGTTCCACCGATCAAAGCTTTCCAGTAAACACATCAAGGGGGATTCATCTGTTCCAACCTTGGTTTTACGTGGTTTAAATAACGACATGGTACTTTAAAGGCATGTTGGAAACAGCTTTGGCTTGAATGTGATCAAGCCGGGGGGGGGGGGGGTATATGTTTGAAGAAACCTCCAAGATCACAAGAGGAGGAGGAGGAGGTGGCAAAGGCTTATTTAAAAGATCCCAGCCGGGCCCTGACTGGCGTTACGGGTTAAAACCAGCAACTTGGGGCAAGAGAGAGACTTTCCAATGTTTGAATCCTGAAGCCGGAATCCCTTTGGGCCGTTTTCAGGCTCATGATCGCTTCATCGATGACTATTTATTTCAAGATTTTTGCAAAAGAAAACACCAACCTCAAAGTGATTTACAGAAAAAGTTTAAACAATAAACAGATGAGAAAAATTAGCAGAAACTATTGAAGACTTTCAAAAAGTTGAAATAGCAATAAGCTGAAAACAGATTAAAACTGCCTCTTTGGGATGTTGTGTTGCGATAGCTGCCTTGCAGGGGGTTGGGCTAGATGACCCTGGGGTCCCCTCCAAGGCTGCCCTTCTGTGACTCTCCCGTTCCTCCCCAGGCCCCTCCACCAAGGTCCTGCATGGCCTCTGCAGCAAAGTCAGCCAATACCCGGAGCTCACCAGCCACTCCATGCGCTTCAACGCCTTCATCCTCGGCCTCCTCAAGTAAGCGCTGCTTCCGCCTTCTCACGCCAGCCCTTTGGGGTGGGCCCACGGGGGGCAGGCGGGGGGGGGGGAGAATGTGAGGGAAACGAGCAAATCTCCAGGGCGCTACCCCCTACAATAAAACTAAACACTCCCAAAGTCTGTGGTTTACCTGTGGTTTCTGCATTGCAGGGGTTGGGCCAGATGACCTTTGGGGGTCCCTTGCGACTCCACAAATATGTGATTCCAAGGGAGGAAGGTGAGGGGCTCCATGGAGCCCCCCTCCACCCCTTGGCTGCTGCCTCATAGGAGACTTTTGTGCTTTAAAGCCAGGCCTGGAGACGTGGGGGAACCTCCATCTCTCCATGAGAGAGCCTTTTCTGCCACCTCACAAACCGGAACGCAAGTCTGATTCTTGCATAACTTTCTGGCCAGCCAAAACTCCCATGGGGGCCTTTTCCCACACTGCTGGTCCCCACATGGCAGCGGGGCTTTCCTTGGGGGCGACGCCAGAAACTCCTGCCATCAGCCTGCCTTGCTTCTGAGTTTGGCAGCTGGGGTGTCCTTCCTGCCAGGCCCACACTTGTGGGTCCTGGACATGAGACTGACTGACTCTCAGCCTCTCTCTCTCTCTCTGCTTTCTCCTCCCACAGCATCCGGTCCCTGGAGTTCTGGTTTAACCACCTCTACAACCACGAAGGTAAGAAGAGGGGGCTGGGAGGTGGGAGTACACAGGTGGCCTGCATTCAAGGTAGTGGCTGGGATCTTGGCCGATGGCCGGAAGGAAGATTCTGCAGAGCTGCCCACCTTGAGTCGAGCGCCTTGCCAGGGGAAGCAGGAAAGCGTCCCGGCCAGGTCCGAGTAATGGGGCCAGATGAGCCACAGAGAATCAGTCTCGTACTGGCATTGTGAAGGGTGCTTTGAGCATTTTGGGGGTGAGCGGAACTGGGGAGGGAGCCAGGCACCCGTTCTCTGCAGCTCCCCCAGGAGGCAGGGATGGGCACCAACTTGCATGCCTTTAAAAGAGGATCAGGCCCGTTTGTGGAGGCAGCGGTGTAGCAGGAGTTGCCAGGGACCAGGGCAGGGAAGCCACTGATGCTGCAGGAGTGCCCCCTCAGAGCCAGGCAGGGCTATGATGCACCACCCACCTGCCCGCCTGTGCTGTGGGGGGGGGGCTCCTTTTCTCTCTTGGAATATCTGATGCCATGAGACCTACCCTGTTTTCCCGAAAATAAGACAGTGTCTTATATTAACTTTTGCTCCCAAAGATGTGCTAGGTCTTATTTTAAGGGGATCTCTTATTTTTCCATGAAGAAGAATACGGTACACATTTATTGTCTAATTGGGAGTCAGCCAGACTCCGTCAGGGCAGAGCCAGCAGCAGGCGGCAGCTTGACCTGGCGGCAGCGAGGGCTCTCTGATTTAAAGGGACCTCGCATTGCCTGAACAGCTCCGGCTGCGCAGCGGCCAGTCAGTGAGCTGCGCGACGGCCCCCACCACTACGGTCCAGAGGAGTCAGACGCCGCACGGTAGCTTGGGGGGGGCTTATATTCCGGGGAGGTCTTATTTTCGGGGGGATGCCTTATGCCCTGTTTCCCCAAAAGAAAACTTACTTCCAGTTTTGCCTCTCGCTGTAAAATAAGACCTAGCTCATCTTTGGGAGCAAAAAATAATATAAGACACTGTCTTATTTTCGGGGAAACAGGGTATTACAGCGAGAGGCAAAACCGGAAGTAGGTCTTATATTTGGGGATGTCTTATTTTCGGGGAAACAGGGTAGGAGAAAGGCTTTGGTTTTTTCGGTAAACGTTAATTTGAGCATCTTTTTAAATTCATGGTATATAAGTTCCCAGAAGCTCCTTATTTATGTTTCACAACTCCACCACATGTGGACTGAGTGACACCCGCGGTTCTCCCTCTCGCTGTCTCCCTCTCCCTGCAGACATTGTCCAGGCGCACTACCAGCCGGTGGGCTTCCTCTCGCTGTCGCACGGCGTGTGCCAGGGCCTCTTTGAGGAGCTCCTCCTCCTCCTCCAGCCCCTCTCGCTGCTCCCCTTCAGCCTGGACCTCCTCTTTGAGCACCACCTGCTGCAGATGGGCAAGGAGCAGCAGCAGCAGAAGGAGATGCTCCGCGTCCAGCAGGGCCTGGTCCTCTCGGCCCACTCCACCCTCCAGCTGATGAGGAGCCGGGGGGCAGCAGCAGCCATGGGGGCCGGCGGGGGCGGCACCAGCAGCACCACCAGCAGCAGCCTGGAGAGGAGCGTCAGCGGCTGGGCGGCGGCGGCGGAGCAGGACCACGGCCGAGAGAGCCATGGGGGACCCCCGGTGAAGGCAGCAGAAGAAAGGGTCAAAGGCGAGGGGGCCCCATCGGTGGCGCGCCCCGAGAGGGAAGCAGAGTCGGAGCGGTGGAAGGGGCCCCCCGAGCCCAAGAAAGACAAGCAGGCCAGCTGGTGGTACCAGCTGATGCAGAGCTCCCAGGTCTACATCGAAGGGTCGGCGGAAGGGGCTCGCTTGGCCCGCTACGAGCGCAGGAAGAAGGGGGTGGCGGGGGGGACGCCCCGGCCGGCCGAGCCCAAGAAGGGGCCTCCTCCGCGGGAGGGGGTGGTGGAAGGGGCGGAGGCCTGCCCCATCGCGGAGGTACCCCTCCAAGACAGACCCCCGGCGGACGTAGCAGCAACAGGGACTGAGCCTCAGTGGAAGGCAGAGACGCCCCCTGCCCGGGAGGCAGCGAAGGAGAAGACCCTCCGGCCGTTCTGGATGGGCAGCCCCCCAGACTCGGTGCTGACTGAACTGAAGCACACCAGGGAGAAGGACGCGGCGCCAGCCCCAAACCAGGGGGGTCCCCAGGAGGACAACGGCACCCCCAAGTGGGGTCACCTCTTTGGTTCCCGAAAGGCGTCCAAGGAGCCCAAGCAGGCCAACCGGTAGGTGGGGTGGGGGCAGCAACCTGGGGGTGCAGGAGGGTGCTGGTGGTTTGGGTGCACCCTAGAGCGGCATGGGGTGGGCAGAGACCCCAAAGGCTGGGAATAGGAGGAGGGGGGGGTCTCCGTGGCACTTTGACCTCCGGCTTTTTGCAAAGAAGGTGCCACTGGCCTGGAGGTCTTTGAGTTGATAGTACAGTGCTCCCTTGGTTCTTAAACTTAATCCGTTCCGGAAGTCTGTTCCAAAACCAAAGCATTCCAAAACCAAGGCGCGCTGCTTTCCCATAGAAAGTAATGCAAAATGAATTAATCCAGACTTTTAAAAACAACCCCTAAAACAGCAATATAACATGAATTTTACAATCTAATGAGACCATTAATTCATAAAATGAAAGCAATAAACAATTTACTGCAGTCACACAATCCATCAATCAGTAGCTGAACTGAGTTCAACACAGTCACACACAAAAACCAAAGAGCCGCAAAAACAAAAACACAAAATAAATAGTAAAAAAATAGACAGACCTCAGCATAGCACTCAAAACAGAAGCGTAACACTCAAAACGGAGCACGTTCGGCTTCCAAAAAAAGTTCGCAAACCGGAACACTTACTTCCAGGTTTGCAGTGTTTGGGTTCTAAGCTGTTTGAGTACCAAGGCGTTTGAGAACCAATCTGAGATTGTGGGGTGCAGAAAGGGAGCCCCAAGAACACTGCCCCCTCCCCACTGTGCCAATACCTCTGGCAATAATGACGAGGCTGAAACAAAGGAGGAAGTAGGGTGAATGTCGCTCCAAACAAGGGCACAGTCTGCTCTTCTTTTCTCTGGTGTGTTTATCTCCCGCTTCTCCTTCAAGGAGGCAGCCATTGCTTTCCGCCTTCCTCTTTTATCCTCACAACAACCCTGAGAGGTAGGCTCGGCTGCCCTGAGGTCACCCAGCAAGCTGCGTGGCTGAGGGGGGATTTGCACCCTGCTCTCTCCCAGGTCCTAGTCCAGCGCTCTCACCACTGCGCCACATTGCCGCTTGTCCTTCGAAGGAGCCCGATTGCTGCCCTGGCACCGCCCTGGGATGGCAATGGCCCCCCAAGGGCAGCCTCCCTCCCTGCAGCTGCTCTCCGGAGCCGTCCCAGTTCAGGGCTGCTGGTGCAAAGGCCGGGGGGGGGGCAGACCCAGGTGTATCTTTTGCACCTGGGACATTTCAGAGTGGAAACTGAAAAGAAGGTTAAGCAGGCAAAGGTGGGAATGCTTAAAACTACAGATGTTTCTGTGTCTTCATCAAGCAGCACTGGATTAAGACCTTCAAAGGCCCTCAGCACATAAAAGATTTCGTTGCCCCCCCCCCATATATCTAATTCAAAATACAAACAAGAACAAACCCTCAAATAAAATTTTACTTTTCGAAATGAAACAAAACCTACAGTGAGATGGAAAATAATGTTCATTTCCGTGCATTTGTATTTGAAAACTTTTCTCTTGCTTGTTGTTTATGAATAGATGTTATTAGGATTTATGCAGGGAAATACAAAACTTAATATCATATCTCTGGGGTTTTTGGTCCAAATCAAAATATTGATTTGGATTCAATAAAACTCATAGAGAAAAAGAAATGCAGGAAATATAGAAAGACAGAGAGGGAGATAAAGAAGAAATAGACAAGAGATTTAAAAGGTGGGAGAATAATAAAGTTCAAAAGTTAAAGAACTTCCGATTCTTCATTTGACTGCTGCATATAAGCAATACAGTCATACCTCATGTTGTGTCCGCTTCAGGTTGCGTTTTTTCGGGTTGCGGACTGCCGAAACCTGAACGTACCAGAACAGGTTACTTCCGGGTTCTGGCAGTCACGCATGCGCAGAAGCGCTACATTGCGCTTTGTAGAAGCACAGAAGCGCAACTTGAGCATGCACAGACACGCAAACACGGGTTTCGAATGCTGCGGGTTGCAAATGTGCATCCTGCACAGAGCACGTTCGCAATCCGAGCATCCAGTGTATTCACATCCCTACAAAGCTACTTTCTATAAGCAAATATTATCTTCCATCCTCAAATCCAAATGCCATTATTTCAAAACATCTATGAGAAGTTTCCAATCTCCCATAAATGTTAAGAGTGACTTTTCTCTGCTTAAGCATGCCGGTTTTCCCATCTCAGCCATCCTCCCATTGCTGGTAGTGACGAGTCCTTCCATCTCTGTGCATATAAAAGTCTCGCCCCTGGAATTGAAGCAAAGCTCCAGAGAACTTTTCTAACTGTATAGCTGGAAGTCCCACTTCCGGTGAGCTCAGGCAGTGTGCTAGGAGCCTCTTCTCTGCACTCCTGCTGGAAGAGATAGTTGGGTGGCACTTATGGCGGCTAGGAAGCATTTCCTCCTACTTTTTCTAATTGCTAAGCCTGTGCCCAGATCCTCAAAACTAACCTTATGTCACACATCCGCTTCTGTACTTAGTAGAGATGAGGCACCTAGTCTGCCTTGTTGCAGAGTTCTTCTGTTGGGATTTTTAATGTACAGCAATTGTGACCATTAATGTTGAAAATCTGGCAATGGGAAATTTCTGTGGTGCCGCCTTCCTTTGATGACCCAAGCACAAGATTCTTTTGCTGAATGCTTAATCCAGCCCTGCTTTCCAGGCTGAACCCACAGGGTATGGCGCGCTGAACCCCGATATTTCCCCAACAGCTGCCTCTCGCGTTATTTCTGTCGTTCTCTGATCCGCCTACTGGTCTTGACTTCCTTCTCCCCTTCCAGGCTGCCCTCTGGCTGGCTGAGCCTGGACCGCTCCGTGCTGCAGCTGATGGCACAGACAGTGGGGGCCACGGTGTGGAGAGAAGCTTCCTCGGAGCCTGAGCGGCTGGCGCCGGACCCTAACCCTCCCGCACATCCCAAGCAGCCACTGCCGGACAGGGGAGGCTCCCCCGAGACACCATGGTGAGGGGTACTGCGGGGCAACAGGGGGTTGGGGTGGGGGCAGCCACAGGGCTGGGGGGCCAGGGTCTGTCTCAAGGATGCTCAAGCTAGAAGTGTTGGTGCTGACCTTGAAAGCCCTAAACGGCCTCGGTCCAGTATACCTGAAGGAGCGTCTCCACCCCCATCGTTCTGCCCGGACACTGAGGTCCAGCGCCTTCTGGTGGTTCTCTCCCTGCGAGAAGCCAAGTTACAGGGAACCAGGCAGAGGGCCTTCTCGGTAGTGGCACCCACCCTGTGGAACGCCCTCCAACCAGACGCCAAAGAAATAAGCAACTATCTGACTTTTGGAAGGCAACTGAAGGCAGCTCTGTTCAGGGAGTTTTTAATGTTTGATTCTATTTTTTATATTCTGTTGGGAGCCGCCCAGAGTGGCTGGGAAAACCCAGCCAGATTGGCAGGGTATAAATAATTGATTATTGTTGTTGTTGCAGGGCATAAATAATCAATTGTTTGTCAGTGTTTGAAAAAAGAAAAGGTTCTGACCTCCTTTTTGCTCCTTTGCCTAGTCCTCAGACCTTATTTGGCACAAAGAGTCCTTAAGAAAGAGTACTTTGCCGAATGCTGCTTTTATCCTTAAAAAGTCTTCTTCTCCAGCCACGACCGACAGCTTTTATAAACACCAAACGCAACCAGCTTTCTACCCTCCAACCAACCCACCCCCAACACTAACACTGACCCCTCTATATATACGAGTATAATTTGGTGAACGGTTGCATGAGTCATTGTAGGTCGCTGACTCCGGCTGACTTAGTTCTTTTAGCATTCAAGAAACAGCAGCCAATATTTTAGCCGTGACTTTGTTGTTGTTGTTCCTCCTCCCTCACGACCCCCTCCTTCCCTCCGCAGCGAGGTCAAGGCCCTCTGCCACCACATTGCCACGGAGGCCGGGCAGCTGAGCTTCCAGAAGGGCGACGTCCTGCGCGTGGTGGGCAAGGTGGACGCCGACTGGCTGCGCTGCAGGCGAGGGGCAGAGAGCGGCTTGGTGCCCATCATGTACGTCACCCACATGGAGGACGAGGACTACTGACGGGGGCCGGGGGCGGCCGGGGAAGCCCAGAGAAGCACAGACCCACGGAGCCCGGCCGTGCCCCCCCAACAAGACAGTGTGGGGCGCACAGGCGCCTGATCCCGTCTCCCAATCTCCTCGCTGTGAAGGAATCTCAGAAATCACTGCTGCTCTCCGCCTCCGCCCCCGTCCTGCCAGGGGTCTCCTGTTGCCAAGTGTCATTGCTCTGCATGCTCCTCTCCTCTCTCGCCCCCTTCCCCCCCCCCCAACAAGGAACTCTTCATCTGCTTCGCCTCCGGGGCTTGTCCGGCATAGACCTTTGGCCGCCAGGACTGCCGCTTTGTGTTGCAGGGGGTGGACTGGATGGCCCTTGGAGGCCCCCCTTCCTAAATAGGGCGGTGCAGCCAACCCCCAGCATGCATTGCTCCACCTCCATCTCCGGGTGGGGGGGCGCTTTCCTGCAAGCTGCCCCCGGTGGCGGCAGGGGGCATTGCAGGCGGCCCTGCCCTAGACATGCCCCCTCTAGAACTGTGTGCTAACATATATTAACACCCCCGTTGCATCTTGTGGCCCTCGCCACACCGCAGGGGCAGCCGGTGGGAAGGGACCTGTGCCCCGGGGAAGGGGCATCTAGCTTCAGAGGGAGGGAGGGAGGGGGTGGGTGGGTCCCCCCCGAGGGAAAATAATCCCGCCCATGTGTCTGTGTGTCTGTGTAGTGGTTTGGTAGGGGTCCACAGCCATTCTGTGTTAGAAGTAGGCTCGACGGTGGGCAAGGCCCACAAAGGGGAACCAAGGGTGGTGGGCAGAGGGCGGCCCTTCCAGCCGCAAGGGGCTGTCCCCCCCCCCACAGGGTCCAGGGTCCTGACCCAGCAGCAGAAGGGCACTGCTGGGGTCCCCAGAGGACATCCAGGCGGTGCTGGTGAAACTGCCTGCCCGTGTCTGTAACAGGGTGGGTGGGAGAAGGGTTTTCTCTGGGGTTAGGGGCTCCTCGCCATTCTCCCTTTCCGTTGGGGGGTGGGGCGGGATGGGGGTCCTGGTCTCCCGTGTCTCCCCCCCCCCCCCCCGTGTAGCCAGAGGGCAGTGTTATTGCCAAGACCAGCTAGTCGGTCGGTCAGTATTGAGGGGCTGGGCTGGGGGGTCCCGCCTTGCCCTCCCCCCAAGGGGTGGCTGCTGTTGCGAAGTCAGAGGCTCCTGCGGAAAAAGGCGCCATGTTTAATTTCTACTTCCGGCGTTAGAACAGGGTGTCTCGCCTTTATTTATTTCTTTATTTATGACGCATATTAATAAAAAAAGGTGCTGATTAAAGAGCTCCTCTCCGCTGCAGAGACGGTCGATACACCCACCCACTTCCTGCGCAGGGACCTCAGGATTGGGACCCCCCCCCCCCGATGGACTCTGAAGCCAGGAGGGGAGGAAAGCTATGGGCTGGCTCCTCCACCTGGCGGAGCCTGCAGGGAAGTTCTGGATATTTCAGGCCTTGACGCAACTCCTTGAGGTGCTAGAATAAAAGATTAATTGGAGATCCATTGGAGGATAGAGAAAAATAAGGTTGAAGACAAAAAGGAGGGACAAAGTGGGTTGGGGGGCAGCAGCAGCTGCCCTTTGCCCAGCACCCAAGTGATGCCCTTGGCGTAGAATCAGAGAGTCGTAGAGTTAGAGGGACCGTCAGAGGTCCTCTAGCCCAGCCCCTGCAAGGCAGGGATCTCAACTCCAGAATCCATGATGGATGGCCACCCAACCTCTGCCTGAAAACCTCCAAGGGAGGAGAGGCCCCCACCGTCCGAAAGAGACTCTTCCACAGTCCAACAGCTCTTGTTGTCAGAAAGTAAGAGGGGAAAAGAAAGTCTTCCTCCATTTTGGGGGGGGGGGCAAAACCAATGTTTCTTCCCCCATCCCGAGTTGTGGAAGAAGCAACTCTTGACCAGTGCTTCTGGAGCAGACTTCAGGAAGAATCAGAGAGACTTCTGCTGTGATTTCTGTGTTGCAGGAGGGTTGGGCTACATGACGCCCCCAGCTTTCAGATCCCATGGTTGTGATTCTCCCGTCCCCTTCCCCTCTCCTTCTCCTCTCCAGGGTGCTCTGGTCCAGGGCGTCAAAGGTGAGCTGGCCATAGGTGTGGCCAAACTGGAGCATGCTCTGGTTGGTATTATCTAAGTCTTATAGATGCCCTGTAGGCCTCAGCCCCACATGCCACATTCCCCTCTCCCAAACTGCGTGGGACGGACCCTCTTCTTAAGACTGCCTTGCACCCGGTCATTTCAGGCTGCCTGGCCCAGGGTGGTCCTCTCCCAGAGAGGCAGCTGGTCTGGCAAGAGGAAGGCTGGTGGGTGAAAAGGCTTCTCCAAAGGGTGTTTCTGGGCTTCCCAGAACCTGGGACCTTCCTGAGAAACAGACCCCATAGATTCAAAGAGCTGGGGGGACCAGAAGGCTGTCGGGTCCACACACCCCCAGTCCAGAATAGGGAGCTGCCCGTCCACTGGCATCCTTTCATCCCCCCACCCAAAAAAAGTCCCACCATGGATCCTTGGTCTGAGGAAGAGGGGGAGTTGAAGGGGGTCCTCTTCCATCCTGGCTGTCGGTTTCCCTTCCTTGCACCACACACACAAAACAAGGGGGCAGAAGTGGCTCCTGGAGGGGGGGGAGTCCCAGAGAGGGCGGGGCATCATGGCTGCCCATCCAGCACCTGCTTCTCCAGGGTGCTCTGGCCCAGGGCATCAAAGGTGAGCTGGCCGTAGGTGTGGCCAAACTGGAACTTGTAACCTGCAATGAGACACAACGAGGCCTGAATGGAGAAAGGGGGCACCTTCGCTGCCATTCCTGCCTTTCGGGGTTGGGCTGGATGAGCCTTGGAGGTCCCTTCCAACTCTGCCATGCCCGCCGCTGCCTCTTCCCCCAGACCAGCATTTGAGGAAGAGTGGCAAGCGCTTTCAGGAAGCTGGAGCAGAAGGGGAGACCCCTCCAGGCCTGCAGAGCCTCTCAACATTTCTCCAGTGAAAATAGGGACGTCCCATTCCATAAGGGTCATTTGACTATTTATACCCCACCCATCTGACTGGGTTGCCCCAGACACTCTAGGCAGATTCCAACATATATAAAAACAGAATAAAACATCAAACATTTTAAAAACCTTCCCTATACAGGATTGCCTTCAGATGGCTCGGGGGTCAGATAACTCCATAGAAAGGTAAAGGGACCCCTGACTATTAGTGACCGACTCTGGGGTTGTGGCGCTCATCTCGCTTTACTGGCCGAGGGAGTCGGCATACAGCTTCCGGGTCGTGTGGCAAGCAGGACTAAGCCGCTTCTGGCCAACCAGAGCAGCGCACTGAAACGCCGTTTACCTTCCCGCCGGAGTGGTACCTATTGATCTACTTGCACTTTGACGTGCTTTTGAACTGGTGGTATCCCCACCCAAACAATGCCATGCAGCCGTGGGGCAGCCAGCTGGCCTAGATCAACCCCTCATCTGGGGCACCTCATCACAGCTTTGAAAGGTCTATAAAGTTTACCTCTCCCTGCAATGAGCATATTTTGAAGAAGACCCCCCCCCCATCCTAGCAGATGTGAGGTTCCATAAGAACAAAAGGAGAGTGCTGGATCCGGCCAATGGCGCATCCACTCCACCCTCCCTCTCTCACAGGGGCCAACCAGATGCCCGTCATGGGAAACCCACAAGCAGGATTCGAGCCCAAGAGCAGCCCTCTCCTCCTCTGTGGAGGCAAGAGCCTAGTCCTCATGGCAGCGGCCCTGGAAGAATTTTCCTCCCTGGACTGGTCCAAGCCTTTGTGGCAGCTCCTCTTCCTCAGGTGTCTCCACGGTCAAGCCAGGTCTCCGTGGGTTGCAGCACCCAGGGAGGAGGAGAGCGTGAACAGGTGGGGCAGCCCCCCAGCTCACCTGGAACGTAGCCCCTGTAGTGGGGCAGGAGGCCCGTGTCTGTGGGGTAGGTCTTTGTCAGCGGAGGGAGGGCATCACCACCTTTCTGGGCATCGCAGCTGCTTCCAGAAGGCCCTTGCCTCTGCCTCCATCGCATCCGGTCGAACTCTGCCAGAGCCCGGCGGGTGATGACGGGGTAGCTTGCCCCAATCAGATACTGGGCGCGAGGGATGAATCCCGTGAAGCCTGCGTTGCAGGAGTTGAGAGACTTAGACCCACCACCGAAGCCCACCCCCCCCTCCAGAGCTGGTGGGGTGTGTTGTTATTGTTTTACAACATAAAAACACAAAACTGTAACTGAATACTAAAAAGACTACACCTCTCCAGTCATATTTAAAAGGCCATGGATTGTTTCATCAGCCCAAGGCCTTGTTATAGAGGAAAGTCTGCACCTGGCATCTAAAGATCTGCAAGGAAGGTGCCCTGGGGAGAGCTTCCGAGAAATGGAGCCAAATGTGACCTCCGGTGAGTAACCTCCTGGTTGCCAAGTATCAGCTGAGGGGCTTGAAGGCTCCTCCCAGTTGCAAGGAGAGAGCCTTTCAAATTGGGCACCAGATGCCCGCCCCACGGGGTTTCCTTCCACTTGAGAGCTCCCAGTCAGAGTCCCCGAGAGCAGCCAATCCCTGCCCAAGGCAGCAGGTTTTGAACTCGGACCCTTTGGCCAGAGGTCTTCCTTTGCAGCCCCACCCACCTGTCCAACTGGCGGTGTGCAGGCCAAGCGAGATTCTGATCCAGCCCTGATCCAAGGGCTAAATGTGACCTTGAAAGCATTGCTCCATTTACTTTACAGGGGCTTGTTCTGTTTTTTGAAGGATGAAAATAGCAACAGGTGGGGGGGGGTGGTGGAGAATGAGCAAGGTCACGCTACACCTGGAGGGGAAGGTACCCCTAACCCGCCCCCCCCCCCGCCCCCACATCTGCCAGAGGTGCTTCTTGCATTGGGAGAAGATTCCTCAGCCTGGATGGGGGCAGGTGAGCCTCACCTGAGATGAAGTGCCTCTGTGGGTTGCTGTCTTCCAGAGAGTAGGGCGATCCCTGGGGCCGGAAGGCATAGCGAGACACATATGGGGCGGCAGCTTTTGACACGGCGGCCAGGGGGGTCTTGCACTTGAGGCTCTGTGGGCACCAGGAGGGTCAGAGTCAGGCCCAGGCAGGCGTCTCTTTGCTGATTTTATTAAAACCCTTTGCAGCCACTTTCCATTTCAAAGAAACACCAAGGCATAGGAGACGGGGAAGGAGGGGGGACTTTAAGGCCCCTCCCCAGATAGAGATAGATAGATAGATAGATAGATAGATAGATAGATAGATAGATAGATAGATAGATAGATAGATATAGATTCAAGGGTAAGGGCAACCTGGGAGCCTCACAGACATGGCCCTAGCAGATTCAAGAGGGATGTGGGGGCCCCAGACCTTGCTACCCACTTATCTATTCACTTACTAATTTTTAAAAACAATTATATACTGCTTGATCGTAAAGAAGAAAGCCTTAAAGCAGTATATGAACAGACAAGCCAAGAAAATGGGGGGGGGGGAGGAATGCAACAATAGTGTCAAAAGAGTTAAAATGCTAAAAACAGATTAAAATGCACACCAACTTTCTAAGCATCTGAATAAGCTTGCCTAAACAAGAATGTTCTCTGCAGATGCCTCATAGGGGCCAGACAAGGCACCTGCTCGGAATCAAGAGGCGGGGAGTTCCAAAGTGCAGGTGTCAAGTTCTTATGAATATGGAGCGGGCATTATGTGGCACCTGCGGTGGTGCCCATTCCGCCAATCGAAGGGGCCGAGTCTATACCCTCCAGCATTTCTCTGATGAAAATCAGGGGCATACTAAGGAACAGCGGAATATTTTGGGATCAAATCAGAAACCGGGACGGCTTCTCTAAATCGAGGATGTCCCTGGAAAAGAGGGACACTTGGGGGGGGGCTATCTGTGATTGATTGATTGATTGATTGATTGATTGAATGAATGAATGAATTTATATACCGCCCTATACCTGGAGGTCTCAGGGCAGTTCACAGAAAAGATCACAATATATAAAATCAAAATAAGAACAATAACTCAATAACACCCTCCCCCGAAAAGAGCCACATTTTTTTGTGCATGTGGGGGGGGGGAGGCAACCTCATAGGTAAACTGGTCCCAAGTTGCAAATGAGATGCATGTGCTGGAAGACCAGTCAGCAGCCCCCTGACCCATTGGAGACCCTGGAGAGGTGATGCCAGTCAGTCTAGGCCAGAGGGTGCCCACCTGGTGCCCTCCAGGTGTGTGGGGCTTCTGGAGTTCAAAACACCAGTGACGGTGCTTCTTTCTAAATTTGGGCCTGCATACAAGTGTTAGCACATGCGAATCTCATGCAGGTTTTTTTTTTTGGGTGACATGTAAGTGCCCCCTCCCGGCTGCCACACTTGCCCACGAAAGGGCTTGACCCTCAGGTGTGCCACGTACGTGAGACTCCGGCTTGGTGTCCTTTGGAGACTCCCCTCCGGCCGCCTTCCAGGCCTCCCGCTGCCCAGCTCCCCTCAGCAGCTGCCGGGCAAACTCGCTCCTGGCCTCCTTGCAGATCTCGCTGTAGGTCTTGGCAAAGTGGTTTTGGGCCCGAGGGATGAATCCTGCCAGGACACAAGACGTGTTTGAGCAGCCCAGGCAGCATAGGGTGAAGGGGGGAGAGTGTCGGGGGGGGGTGAGATGGAAGAGGAGGGGGCTTGGGTCAGGTGTGGAGGAAGGGCAAAGCAGCTGGCAGGGTTGGCAAGCAGAGTAAGTCAGGGAGGCAGCCCCTAGCATTTAATCTTATTGTCTCCCAAGACAGACGGACACTCACTCTGAGACCTGCTGATTAAGATACAAGTAGCCTCAAGGAAAATATGCAGCCTCCTCGTGAGCAAGAGAGCTCAACACCTTCCCCCTGAGAAAGGAAGCTCTCCAGTGCCCCGGCCACGTTTTCCTGGCCTTGGGGGGTGTTCTGGGGTGGACCAGAGCATGTGCCCCATTCTCTGCTTTGCTTTATCTATGAATATGCCTGAGGGACTGACCAAGACTTCAGCCCGAGCTACGGGCGGGAAGAGTTGCTGGCACCTCCGGCCCTTGTCTCTCTCTGGCCCTCGGGCTGCTTATTTCTTAAAATTTGCGCACTCCTTGTTTGTACAAAAGCAGCGACCTCAAAGGGGCTTACGGAAAAGATAAAGCAATAAAATAATCAATGAGAAAAATTAACGACAGAATTACAAAGGACTAAAAACAGATTAAGGACTCGGCTGCATTAGTAGGGAAACAGGTATTTGAACGTGCTATATACACGCAACACCAGATGGTGCCAGAGAGCAGGAAATTTTAAAACACAGTTTTCCATAGATTTTTTTCCTTTTGATAAAACGATCTGTTTCCTGACTTATTTATAGTGTTTTCCTCCTCTGTTTAGATCCACCCTAATACTCTCGTCAACTTTCTAAGCATCTGGCTAGGCTCTTCTCGGGGCTTCTTCCCACTTAACTTTAACCCCATAGAGAGATTTCTGGTAAGCTTTAAAGCTCTGTGTCCAAGCTGTGTTCTTTGTTTCCCCCTGGAATTTCCCCCGCCAAAACCCGCTCTTTAAAGCAGAAGCACAACCAAGAAAAACCTGGGTTTTGCCCTCCTTACCCCTCGCTCCGATTCAGTGGAAAAAGGGCTTTCCAGGGGAAAGTGCAGAGGAGAGTTAAGTGGGCATACGCCCTAAACAAAAATCGTTTTTAGCAGGAGTCAAGAACAGTACAGTGAAACCTCCTGCCTGGTTTTTCCATCCCACCCTTCCTCCCAGAGGAGACCAGGGTGGTAATCCGGGGCCTGCCCTCCATCCCCCCGGGGGCCACAGCCATCTGCCTCTGGCCCCTTTGAGCCTCCCCTGCCCTGCCAGCCGCTGCTGCAGCCCAGACCTGACTGAGGGGACCTCCTGCGCGCGCTCTCTCTCCCCGGAGTTTACCTGTGTAACCTGGGATGGTTCTGCAGCCAAGCAGGGGGAGCTCTCCTCCGCTCTCGTTCTGCTCCGGAGGCTCCTCTGTGTCTCTGGGGGAGCAGTTGGGCTGCAGGAGCAGCCGGCCAGAGTGATCCCCCTCGGGGCTAGTGAGCAGCTGCGAGGTCAGTTTCCCATAAGTCTGGCCCAGCATGAACTTGTAACGGGGGCAGTACCCGCCATAGCTGCAAGGGGGGAAGGGAGGGCGTCAGGGGCAGGGGAACGTGTCAGTCATGGAACACAAGTATGTGGGACAAGAAGCTACAGTCAGAGCTGGATATGGAACAGCTGATTGGTTCAAAACTGGGAAAGGAGTACGACAAGGCTGTATTTTGTCTCCCTGCTTATTTAACTTATATGCAGAATTCATCATGCGAAAGGCTGGGCTAGATGAATCACAAGCCGGAATTAAGATCGCTGGAAGATATATCAACTAACTCAGATATGCAGATGACACAACCTTGATGGCAGAAAGTGAGGAGGAATTAAGGAACCTTTTAATGAGGGTGAAAGAGGAGAGCGCAAAATATGGTCTGAAGCTCAGCATCAAAAAAACGAAGATCATGGCCACTGGTCCCATCACCTCCTGGCAAATAGAAGGGGAAGAAATGGAGGCAGTGAGAGATTTTACTTTCTAAGGCTCCATGATCACTGCAGATGGTGACAGCAGTCACGAAATTACTTTGGCCACCTCAGGAGAAGAGAAGACTCCCTGGAAAAGACCCTGATGTTGGGAAAGATGGAGGGCCCAAGGAGAAGGGGATGACAGAGGATGAGATGGCTGGACAGTGTTCTTGGAGCTACCAGCATGAGTTTGACCAAACTGCGGGAGGCAGTGGAAGACAGGAGGACCTGGCGTGCTCTGGTCCAGGGGGTCACGAAGAGGCAGACACGACTAAACAACAACAAAACACAAGACTGTCGCTGGATCAGGCCAAGGTCCCATCTAGCCCTGCATCCTGTTCGGTTCCTGGGTGACCCTCCCCTCCCCAGGTTTCCTGCCGGGTTGCTATAGCAGCTGCTGTACACAGAGAGGGTAGCGAGAGAAGCGCAGCCTGGTGGAGCTGCGCGGACGAGGAAAGGGGGGGGGGAGAGAAGGGTTGCTGTGCTGCCAGCCCCCCCCCCCCGCATTGTGATTCCTTCCCCCACCGAGCAGAAATCCTGCCAAAGGGGACCCTTTCCCTCTCCTGGTGTCAAGAAGAAGCCGAGAGAGCTCAGGACACCTGCGCACCGATTCCACACACCTAGACATAGGTGCCAACTCCCTGGGTGCCCAAGCACCCACGAACCGGCTGCAACCTCTGCACTTACCCGGGGATGTAGTGCGGCTCCGGGGTCATCAGAATCTGGCTAGCCTTGGGGGCGAAAACTGTGGCCATGACCCGTGTCGGCTCTCCGTGTCTGCCCAGGAGGGAGCGCAGAGCCAGGACGGAAAGTGCTCGCGGTGTGATCTGGAAGGGCAGGAGGCGGAGAGGTGGAGCCTGTGCCCAGGGAAACTTGAAGCGCAGAGAAACACAGCCGGCCTGCCAGGCAGAGGGACAACAAGCAACACCCCCCCCCCCTCCAACTTGGAGGGAGGAGGAGGAGGAGAAAGGGCAGCAGGGGAGTCTCCTCGGCCCCTTGGTCTTTGCTCACTTCAGCTCAGGCGCAGCAACTGCTGGAGATGTGTGGAAGGGGAACGGGCGGCGGCACACAGTGGGCAAGGTGCCAGGTAGGGCTCTGAGTGCCCACTACCCCAGCCAACTGGACCCTGGACTCCTCCTATGGTCCTGGGCAGAAGGATGCTGATTAAAATGCCCTCTGTTCTCACGCTGAGCCTTTTCAAGGGAAAACAGGCAGTGCCAGGGAGCTGTCTGGCACAGCCACCTCCGAACAGCAAATCTTGGGCAAGCAAGGGGGTGGCTTGGCCTGGCTCCATCCTGGCCGAGTGGGAGGATTGGAACCCTGGTCTCTCCCAGGTCTGGGCCCCACACTCTAACCACTACACTCCGACCCTTCCCCTTCTCTCTCTCCCTCTAACTCCCCACTACCACCACTGTTATGTACTGAGTTGAATAGGATCCAAAATGCAGCAGTCTGATCGGTCCTAGAACAACAGGATCCAGAATGCAGCAGTCTGATTGGTCCACAGGAGGCACCCAATCCAGCTCCAGATGGAAGGGAATCTGCAACTTGATTGGCCTACAGGAGAATCCCGGAATTAGCCAATCTCGTGGGGCCCATTGTGTAAATAATGTACATAAGGCAAACATTCTGGGGGAACTTCCATTCCTCCTCACCACTATGAGCTGAATAAAGAGCATGAAGTCCACTCTCGACTCCGAGTATATTTCAACCACCCAGCCTGGCTACTTTCCATAGGTGCGGCACAAGCTGTGCCCCATGGGCTCCTTCCCGACTTAGGGACCATTTCCACTCGGGACCAGTCTCAGGGTCTTTCCAGGCTGGGACCTTGGAGGGCACCTCCCTTGGGCTCAGTTGGGCAGCGTGCCCAACCCGGCTACCTACCTGAACCCTCCTTGTGGTTTGGAAACTCAAGGGTGGATGGATGCATTCTGACCCCTGCAGACCAAACTAATGCAGCGGCGGCGGGGGGGGGGGGGGGCGGGCGGGAATAACGTGGGGGAAATAATGTGCTTTAAATGGGTAGCAGGTTCACAAAGCAAGGAATGTTGGACTGCTCTGTGCCCAAGGCCAGCAATGTCACATTGGGAGCAGCCAGCAGGATTTATATATATATATTTTAAATCATTTTTATTGATTTTCCAATAGAAAACATCCAATTAAATATCCGATCATAATACTTCAATTAAAAACTAAAAAACTAAATAAAAAAGATCAAATTATAGTCCAAATCATATTTATTAATTTCTTGGGGCTCCCCACGGTCTGGATCTCTGGAGCATCTCTCCGCATCTTAGTCCTGCTTCTCCTTGTCGTTTCCATATTTTCCACATCTCGATATTAACGCTTGATCATTTTTTGTCCCTGGGTCCAGGATTCTCATTCATGTCAAACACCATATATTTTCATCGTCCAAATACAACTTTGTTAATATAAAATTTTTCCAACTGCCTTTTTCTCAGCTCAGCTTCATCCGATTCCGTTCCAATTCCGGGATGTTGTCCAAGTCTGTTATCTTTGATAGCGCAGCAACTCCTTAATTGTCCAACCTTCCTTTTGAACTTTGTTAAACCAGTACTTTCCAAATTATTAGGCAAAAGTGTTTGCAATATTAAACTGTGTTCCACAGTATCAGTCATTTGGCGATCAATCGGCCTTTGGAAACCGCACTCTCCCCACTCTGGGCCCGGGGGGGGCGCTGCTAGACATCCCTTAGCCTTTTCTTTCACTCATAATGAATATAAAAATCTTCTGCAAACAGCTGCACTGTATATTGTTCCAAGTTGTTATCTTGATTCATCACAAAGTCAGCACACAGCTCCTCTTGTCTCAAAGAAAGGAAGAGATATAAAATTTCATGCTGCGTCACTAGCAGAAACTAGTGGAAACCACCTTGTCTCTTCCTGCATCTCCGTCAGACCTCTCAAATCTGAAATGAAACCTAGCGGTTAAACGCCTAATTATAAATAAAAGTCCATCTGTACTCTTTTTTAAAAAGTTTAAATTCTTAATGAGGCTTGACATAAAAGACCAATTATAATTGTTGAGTATAGAGAGAGAAAAAACATAGCAAACGTAATCCAAACACCATGATGAGAATCTCTTTGAAGTCCGAACTTAACCCCCAGGAACTGCACACTTCTGCAGGCTTTTCCTCACGCTCCTTCAATCCAGCTGTGTCTGTTTATCGTCCAAATCTATTAATATTCCCAAACAGATGCTCCTGGCTATGAGAATGACATCGAAGGAGTGCCAGTCGTTCCGTGCTCCTTGACCCAGTGTCCTGCCAGCGGCACCTTAGTGCATGCTGGCAATCTTGGGCAATCCACAGCTTTGAGGCTGCCAGGGCTAATTACCCCTATATCAGCCCTGAATTATCGGAACGGCTGGGGTCCGATCTTGTGGGAGTCTGCCATTTCCCACCGCCGGAAACAGGAAGCCGGGAGCAACCAGCAGGATCAATGGTGAGGCATTCCCAAAGTAAAGGAAGAATTGAACTCTGATTAATAAGAATACACACAGAGGCTTGAACCAGCAAGACTCTGGGAAGGGTGCATATAATAATAATTTCCGTCAACCCTCCGGCCCAGGTCGTTTTATTCACAAAAGTACTTTTTGCACAGTGTTCGTAAGAACCAATCAGATTTCCTCTGAGCATTTCAACAAACCCCACGTGGGGACAAAGTTACACTACAAAAGCTAACTAAGCATGCACTTCTGGGGTAAATAAAACAGAACTACAAAGGAGTGCATCCAGCAACCCCGGAGGCTCATAAACAAGCAATATACTTGATAAGAAGGATGGCAAGAAGGATAGAGACCATTATCACCTTTTCTGTTTCCTGGCCCTAAGATTAACTTATCAGAAAGGCTACATCAAAGAAACTGCCCACTATCTTTTATGGCCCAGGATGCCTGCCTGGCGAAGCAACTGGCAACTGGGCTGTGTACGTGACTTGTCAAGAAAGAGAAATGGAACAAGGATGCAGAGGTGTGGATTGATCAAAAAATCATATCAAAATAGTTTAAACCCAGTCAACGCAATGCTTTCATTGCTGAGACAGATGGCTTACTCTATATTTGTTATAATTCCTCATAGCAATTTGATTCCCTCCCTCCCTCTCTTTCTTTTTTCTTTTCTTTCTCCTCCTGCGATGAGGCTACATTTTAATATTTAAAACTATTATTATTATTATTATTATTATTATTATTATTATTATTATTATTATAGCAATCCCACCTGATCACTACAAATGGCTTGTAGGATCAGTGGCTTGTGGCACCCTACAGATGAGCGCCCATAGTGTCGCTATGCATTTCTTTAAAAAGTTCACAAAGGAGTCGGAGTTTTGGGTGAGCAGGGAGGCAGCCAAGCCGGCTGACACCCCAAGCTCAGGGTTGTGGTAAAGCAATTGTAAACCACACCAAACCAAGACTCTGGGAAGACCTCTCCACATAAGGAGCAAGCATTCAATTATAGCACATTGAACTCAGCATAAGAAAACACAAAGTGATACATGGGGGTGGGGGGTGGGACAAGCAAACAAATATTAATTTCACATCTATGCTCCTGCGGTCTGGACTGGCAGTGACTGACGAGGAACGAGACCTTGGGGGTCATTCATAGTAGAGAGCTCACTGAAGATGTTGGCTCTGTGTTGGGGGGCCATGGAAAGGGCAAATGCATTAGGGGAGGAATTGAAAATAAGGCTGCCAATATCATAAAGCCGTTACAAATCTCTGGTGTGACTGCATTGGGAGCGCCGGGTACAATTCTGATCTCCCCACCTCAAAAGGGATATGGCTGAGTTGGAGAAGGTTCAGAAACGGGCAGCCAAAATGATCCCAGGGATGGAAGAACTCTAAAGAAAGGTTGAAGCATTTGGGACTTTTTAGTTTGTTTTTAAAAATGTATTTTATTAAAGATTTTCTTGATTTACAAAGGTATGTGCAATGTCTCTCGTACTCCCCCCCCCATGTAACATTTTTTTACAAATTGGTTTCATTTGTTGAGACATTAGGAAGAAAAGAGGGAAAGGGGTGGGAAGGTGAGTGGGGGTGGGGTCGGATGGTGATGTTTTTATTTTTTCCTGGTTCTTCTATCACTTCCCCTTCCTCTATCATTTTCCCTATTGTTTTGTACTTTTGCATTTTCTTTATTAACTATGCTAGCATCTTTCCTTCTTCGGAGAAAAGCAGTGACAAACCTAGACAGCATCTTAAAAAGCAGAGACATCACCTTGCCAACAAAGGTCCGTATAGTAAAAGCTCTGGTTTTCCCACTAGTGGTGTATGGAAGCGAGAGCTGGACCATAAAGAAGGCTGATCGCCAAAGACTTGATGCTTTTGAATTCTGGTGCTGGAGGAGACTCTTGAGAGTCCCATGGACTGCAAGAAGATCAAATGCATCCATTCTGAAGGAAATCAGCCCTGAGTGCTCACTGGAAGGACAGATCCTGAAGCTGAGGCTCCAAGACTTTGGCCACCTCATGAGAAGAGAAGACTCCCTGGAGAAGACCCTGATGTTGGGAAAGATGGAGGGCAGAAGGAGAAGGGGACGACGGAGGACGAGATGGTTGGACAGTGTTCTCGAAGCTACCATCATGAGTTTGACCAAACTGCGGGAGGCAGTGGAAGACAGGAGGGCCTGGCGTGCCCTGGTCCAGGGGAACACGAAGAGGCGAACACAACTAAACGACTCAACAACAAGGAGGAGGAATGGAGATCAGGCACTACGACTCCCAGAAGGCAACGGGAGTGCCGGCTCCTCCTTCTCCCTTTCTCCCCGCCCCGCCCGTTCCGAGCCCTCCCCATTGGCCGGCTCCTCCGACTCCGTATCTGGGCCAAGCCCGGTTCCCGTCAGCCAATGGGAGCCGAGAGTCGGGGGCGGGGGCGGGGCTGGGCGGAGAGCCGTTGGGCTTGGCGGTTGCTTCAAGATGGCGGCCGGCGGGAGGAGGGGCGTCTCTTTCCCTCAGGCGGGGCGGGCGGGGCCGAGGCCGACGGGGCTCCTGAGCACGGGCAGAGAGCCGCCTCAGGAGCCGGGCCCTTTCAGCCCCCCCTGCCTCCAGGCCGCCTCTCTCTCTCTCGCCCTCCTCGGCAGGCTCGACATGGCGGCTTCCCTTCCCCTCCTGGCGCTCCTTCCAAGGCTCCATTCCGGGCCCAGCGGAGCCAACTCGGGGCTGCCCGCTTCCCCCGCTGATTTCAGGTGGTGGTTGTGGTTCCCTTTGCTGGAAGTCTGGGAAACTTTCGGGTCTGCCGTCCGGGGAAGAAGGGGCGGGGGGGGGGGGAAGACGTATCTTGCCCGGCCCTGGAGGGACCCTGTACCCGATCTCTCGCCTGCCTCCAGAGCCTCCCCTTCCCCAAGTGACCCCAGAGCTGGGGACCCTGCAAAAGTCCCGTGTGAGTGTCTGGAGGCGGTTGGAGGATGGATGGTGGCCAACAGATGGAGGTTCAATCCTGACAAGACAGAAGGACTGTTCTTGGGGGGTGGGCGGTTGTGGAGGACTCCCTGGTCCTGAATGGGGTAACTGTGCCCCTGAAGGACCAGGTGCACAGCCTGGGAGTCATTTTGGACTCACACCTGTCCATGGAGGCGCAGGTCAGTTCTATGTCCAGGGCATCTGTCTCCCAGCTCCACCTGGTGCGCAGGATGAGACCCTCCCTGCCCACAGACTGTCTCGCCAGAGTGGTGCATGCTCTGGTTATCTCCTGCTTGGACTACTGCCATGAGTTCTACGTGGGGCTACAACTAATCCAGAACGCGGCAGCCAGACTGGGGACTGGGAGCGGCTGCTGAGACTGGTCTTGAAAGACCTACATTGGCTCCCAGTATGTTTCCAGGCATAATTCAAAGTGTTGGTGCTGACCTCTCAAGCCCTAAACGGCTTTGGTCCAGTATCCCTGAAGGAGCATCTCCACCTCCATCATTCTACCCGGACACAGAGGTCCAGCTCTGAGGGCTGCACGTAACTCTTCCTGCACCAGCTTCCCAAAGGTCGTGGCATCATGTTCCTTCTGGCCCTACCTTGGGAGTAAATCAAACAGTGAATAATTTTATTATACACACCGACTTCCTGACAAATTATATCCAAGCTTTTGAGTTTCATTTGCCTGCCTAGCCAACTCCCTATTGATCCTTCCTTACTCAGAGGTATCAGAGAAGGTGAGACAGAGTTTTGTTGGCCTGCTTTTATATTCTGACGGTTTTTACTGAAAAAAGAAAGAAATACTTTCATGGATAATTTTAACAGCTTAACCCAACTGACAGTGAGTCCAACCTGTGCTCTCTGCTCTCATGAATTATTACCTTTTTGTCAGACCTAGGAAGGATTCCTGTTTGTGTGAAAACATGTTCTCTGTATTGGCCTTTAGAAGTAGAAGTTAGTGCCATGTCAAGAAACATACGTCTCTTGAAGGTAGATGAATTTTCTATGACTAATTTCCTTCATGTTTCATCTACAAGCAGTTCTTTTTTTCAGGCAGATGATTCCATAGAATTGTTGCCACTCACTCCTTGGGTGCTGGCTGGGTCCTTCAAATCCAGAGAGAAGCTGGGGCTATGCCAAAGCAGCCACCCCACATTGATATGTAGTCAATTACATACTATAGGATGTTCCAGCCCCAAATGACAGAAGGGAACTTGCTCTAATTGCCTTGTGCAGAGTCTAGGAACAAGGCAGCAAAAATTATGCTTGGCCTCCTCTCTGGTCCTCTCCCTGGTCTTTGGTTCTGTGTTATGACTGTTCCCTGTTCTAGCCACTGAAACATAGTTTGGAATAAGGCTTGTGAACTTCACGATTGGCAAAGAAATGATAGGGAGGAACATAAGCTAATTGCACATGGAATTATAAAACTTTATTAAGTGGCTGCTGCTTGATTCTCTTTTTCTCCTGCCCTCGCCTCTCCTTGCAGAAGAATGCCTGCGTCTTGCCCGAGGATTTAAAGCATTTCTACCTGATGGCGGATGGCTTCCACATGACTTGGAGTGTGAAGTTTGACGGTAAGAATAAGCCTTCCACACTTGGGACCAGTTTAGTCTCAAGGTTGCCTTCCCCACTCAGCCACTTTGATCTGCGGAACCGACACCGTTACAAACACCCCATAATACTCATTCTGTGTATGTAATAAATCACTATTTTAGTGCAGCAGTGCCCATACTTTAGAACTCCCTGCTTGTTGACAAAGGCAGGTGCCTTCACTGTACACTTTTCAGAGCCTGCTAAAAACATTATTGTTCAGGCAAGCCTATCCAGTAACAAAAAAGTATGCCATGTATTTTAATCCGGTTTTTAGCTTACCGGTTTTAGCTTACCGGAATGGAGAGGATGTCATTGGTTTGTTGTGTTTTTGTTCCTGTTTCTACTGGGAATTTTGTGTTTGTACCTTGTGTTTTTGTGCTGTGAACCATGCTATGACCTTGAGATGATGGGCAGTATACAAATAAATAAAAAACTTTTGAATGTTTTTAAATAGCTGTTTTTAACTTTTTAAAAATAATTTTATCAATATCCGCTCTGAGAGTTTTTCTCACAGTCAAACAGTATATAAATGCTTTGAAACACACACAAAATAAATACATTATTCTCTGATCAACAATTGCATCCACACAGCCATTTCCTTTGCTTAAGTTCTGTTCTGTCTTTAATTTGGGAAGTGGGGCAATGAAACGGGAGCTGTTCAGCAGCAGAAAGATTCCTATTTCAGCAGCAGTACTCCTTGTGCTGCCAATCTCATCTTTGCTGCTGTGACAGATAGGCGCTTGCTTTTTGCAAAAAGCAAGCAAGCTGAGATTCTTCCCCAGAGGGCACCGTGTTCTGTGAGCCTTCTGTGCTCCTACAGAATTGTGGCATCCATGCCAGCAACCTAGTAATGGCTGCCTTTCTTCCAGACAATCCAATGCTCCTTGGCTCCATGACCATCAACAGCATCTCCTAGCTAAACCGAGTCAGAGCGTTTCCCGTCTACGCCCGCACACTGGCTGACTTGGAGGACACCAACAATGAAGGAGGTACTGCCCCACCTCACGCCTTTGTCCATGGGTGACCTTGGTCCTCCTCTCTGCCCCACCTGCTCCCCCACCTAGTTTCTGTTACCTTATACACAAGCCCCACTGATGCCTAGCTTCTCAAGCACTACCTGGTTTGAGTTTTCCTTGCCCTGCACCCGACGAGAATGCCTGCCTGCCTCGCTCAGCCTTTTCTTTCTCCCCAAAGGTAACGGGGGTCAGCCGGAGAAACCTCACTTGGACTCACGGAGTTGGTGTTTGACTGGACCCGTGCGGAGGGAATGGGAAGGTCTGCCTTGTGTACAAGAACACAGCCAGGTATGTTGTGTGATACCAACAGCCCAAGAGCTGTCTTCACTCATCGACCCCATCTACAAACCCCAGTTAGCTTTTGTCTTTGTGGGAGATGTTTTGGACTACTGTTCCTAGCACCATACAGTTGTGCTGGCTGAGAGTGATGGGCTTTGTAGTCCAGAACATCTGGAGGGAACCAGGTTGACAAAGGCTGTCATCTATGATGGCCTGTGATGAAGTTTTCCTGAAGCAAGCTATGCTTTGTTGTTGTTGTTGTTTGTTATTGTTGTTGTTGTTGTTGTTAATATTATTATTAAAATTTGTATACCGCCCTTCATCCACAGATCTCAGGGCGGTTCACCACATAAAATTACTATACAGTGGTACCTCGGGTTACATACGCTTCAGGTTACATACGCTTCAGGTTACAGACGCCGCTAATCCAGAAATAATGCTTCAGGTTAAGAACTTTGCTTCAGGATGAGAACAGAAATTGTGCTCCGGCGGCACGGTGGCAGCAGGAGGCCCCATTAGCTAAAGTGGTGCTTCAGGTTAAGAACAGTTTCAGGTTAAGAATGGACCTCCGGAAAGAATAAAGTTCTTAACCCGAGGTACCACTGTATCTATATATATGCATAATAAAAACGAGGAGAAAAGCAAACATCCCCCTCACCCAGCACATTTAGAAAGATATCAGAGTGAGTGATTGGCCCAAGGTCACCCAGTGAGCTTCATGGCCAAATGGGAATTTGAACCCAGGTGTCCCAGGCCCTAGACCGACATTCTAATCAAGTGTGTCTCAAACTTGGGTCCCCAGCTGTTGTCTGGACCCAATTTTGAGAAACACTGTAGGTGTGGAGGACTCCCTGGTCCTGAATGGGGTAACTGTGCCCCTGAAGGACCAGGTACGCAGCCTGGGAGCCATTTTGGACTCACAGCTGTCCATGCAGGTGCATGTCAATTCTGTGTCCAGGGCGGCTGTCTACCAGCTCCTTCTGGTACGCAGGATGAGACCCTCCCTTCCCGCAGACTGCCTCACCAGAGTGGTGCATGCTCTGGTTATCTCCCGCTTGGACTACTGCCATGCGCTCTACGTGGGGCTACCTTTGAAGGTGACCTGGAAACTACAACTAATCCAGAACGCAGCAGCTAAACTGGGGACTGGGAGCGGCCGCCAAGACCATATAACACCGGTCTTAAAAGATCTACATTGGCTCCCAGTACGTTTCCGAGCACAATTCAAAGTGTTGGTGCTGACCTTGAAAGCCCTAAACGGCCTGGGTCCTGTATACATGAAGGAGCGTTTCCACCCCCATTGTTCTGCCCGGACGCTGAGGTCCAGCTCTGAGGGCCTTCTGGCGGTTCCCTTGCTCTGAGAAGCCAAGTTACAGGGAACCAGGCGGAGGATCTTCTTGGTGGTGGTGCCCGCCCTGTGGAATGCCCTCCCATCAGATGTCAAAGAGAAAAGCAACTACCACACTTTTAGAAGACATCGGAAGGCAGCCCTGTTTAGGGAACCTTTTAACGTTTTAATAGGTTATTGTATTTTAATATTCCGTTGGAAGCCGCCCAGAGTGGCTGAGAATACCCAGCCAGATGGACGGGGTATAAATAATACAGTGTGGTGTAGTGGTTAAGAGCGGTAGTCTCATAATCTGGTGAACCGGGTTCGCTTCCCTGCTCCTTCACATGCAGCTGCTGGGTGACCTTGGGCCAGTCACACTTCTTTGAAGTCTCTCAGCCCCACTCACCTCACAGAGTGTTTGTTGTGAGGGAGGAAGGAAAAAGGAGATTGTTAGCTGCTTTGAGACTCCTGAAGGGGAGTGAAAGCCGGGATATCAAATCCAAACTCCTCCTCCTCCTCCTCTTCTTCTTCTTCTTCTTCTTCTTCTTCTTCTTCTAAACTATTATACCACTATGCCACACCACCTCTACACTGACTGGCTGCTGCTCTCCAGGGCTTCAGGTGGCATGGTGGGGGTCTCTCCCAGCTCTCCTTGGAGATGCCTGTGGGGATTTTCATGCAACATACATACTCTTGCTTCTGAACTCATCCTTTTGACTCAGGGCTGAAGTTCTTCCATTCCCTTGCTCTGTTCTGCATCACTTCCACTTTCCCAGAGAGGCATTTGGACATTGACTCCAGGATTTGGGGGGGAAGAAGCTGTTCCCAGCCCCACTTGGAGACCCCCAGGGATTGAACTCTGCATCCAACGCACACACTCTGACACGGAAGCACGATTCTTCCCCCCCCTTCCATCGCTCACCTTCCTTCTCTGCTGTTTGCAGCATTATTTTTATCGCCAATTTTGATAGTTATCAGATGGACGATTTGACAGACAGGGCTAGGAGCCTAAAGTCCTCTGCGTCAGGGCGACCTTTGTGTTCCAGAGCCATGCCTGTTTGGGATCCTCTGAGTTCCCTGGTTTACCTTTCTTTTACCTGTCCTGCATCTCCCAACCAGAGACTCCCTCCACTTCCTCTGTGCCATGCCCAACTTCGTGAACTTCTGTCGTGCTGCCTCTTTCTTACCTTTTCTCCTGACCAAAAAGTCCTAACCTCAGCCACCTTCCTTCATAGGGGATTCGCTCCACCCCCTTGATAATTTTGGTTGCCCTTTTCTGAACTTTTTCCAACACGCCTGCCCTGCAGGGAGTGCCCTTTGCTGCTCCTCACTTTCCCTTTTCCTTTTCCAGCAAAGGTTCGACATGTACAAGCCCATCCACTGTCAACACCAAGCAGCTCTCTGAGGAGGCCGATTCCTTCGTGGACAAGCTGGACCCAAACAAGGTCTTCCTGACATTGCACAGAAACCAGAAACCTTAAAGTCATGTGGGTCTCCCTTGCTGATTCCAGCATCCTTCTGCTCAAGACCAGACCTGGAGGCAGGGATAGTCTTCAAACAACGACTAAATCTGCCTCCTCAGTAATGACATGGTCTGGACTTAGCATAACTCCTGCTGCCTGTGATCACTGAGATTGGATGTCCCAGGACACACACACACCGTGGAACATGCCCCAGCCATTCTCTTGGCTGGGGCCCACACTCAGGCAGCCCTGACCCTCTCCCCTTAAGAACAGAACTATACAAAACTATCCCTATCCACAACCCAACACCCGCCCACCTCCAACAGAGAAAGAAACACACAAACAAAAGAACATACCAAAAAAGCACAGTTTAAAACATCACAGATAAAATATAATTTAAAAACTATTAAAAAGAAGAGCCCTCTCTGCCAAGTAGCAGCCGCAGTCCTTGTGAAGCCTGTCAGGCCCTGCCCCCCCCCCCAGCCAGGTGGAGAGAGGCAGGGCAGGGCCCTCAGGCTCCGGGCAGGCAGTCCTGGGTGGCAGCAGCAGCAGCAGTCCTTTTAGGGCCTGTCAGCCCCCCCCCCCAAGCCAGGTAGAAGGGTGGACAAGATTCCATAGGCTTTCATTGTCAACAATTCTATTGTTCGTCTCTGAAGGCACTTTGGAATTCTACCACACAAACCTAAAAAGAGGGTTGGGGGAGAAAAACAGTTCTTTTAAATAACTATATTTTGAATGTTGTAGATAAAAAGTGGTATATAAGCACTTGTAATTAATTCATAAATTGAGGGTGAAAGAAATTCATTTCACAAAGTCATAGCAGGGACCAAGGCTGATCTGCAACCTAAAGGTATTAGCATTTGATGCAACTCACAGCACAGAAATGTCAGATATCCAAGGGTTAGACTCTTAACCTGAGCAATTGTATTTAACATTTCTGGGGGGGGCGTTGTTTTGTTAAATATCAGCCAAAAAATCTCACACAGCTTTTGGATTCAGCAAAACCCAGTGGAGGCTGCAGGGAAACAGGGAGGCACACCTGCACACACCTGGCCCGTTGTCCCAGGCCAGGTGAGAAAGAAGTCTCCTTTCTACTGACATCATTTCACCCCTGATGTTGCCATAAATAATGTGACCTCATTTCTCAAGGGGCTTGGGGGCCACTAGCGACGCTAGTGTATTTTAATTAATTGGTGTCTGTTTTTATGCATATTGTGTTGTTTTTATGATGTTAACCGCTCTGAGCCCGGCCTCAGCTGGGGAGGGTGGGATAAAAATAAAAATTTATTATTATTATTAAAAGGGAACACAAATGCCAAATTAAAACTAAATATATCACACTGACTTCGGGGGGGAAGAGAAAACACACTCTCTATGGAGGTCGCTGTGTACCAGCGTTTCTAAGGGCCCCCGAGCCCCTGGAGACATGAGGTCACAGCACTATAACAACATGATGAAATGATGTCAGTGGAAAGGATTTAACTGAGTCTCAATGTAACTGTTTGAATGACTTGTCCAAAGATACTAATATTATAAAACCAGCTGACAAGGGTGGGGCCATTGTAATTATGAATAGACAAGATTATCTAGATGAGGCCAAGGCCAAGGCCAACTTTCAGACTCTCTGTTTTCCCTGAAAACTGCGAAAGACCCTACAGGATCAAGAACCACACTTCTCCAAACAGCACTCCAACATGCAGACACAATGGACTTCCTAAACAAACACATTTCCATTCCTCATTCCACCTTATCCCCACATCCCGGTTTTCTATTGTCTGTTTAAAATACATAAGATTATTGGTGCTCCCCCCCCCCCCCCCGGCAGACCCAGAATTTTGGGCTCAGGGTCTATCTTGGAGCCCGTTGCTAAATACTTAGACTCGTTCTTACCAAAATATGCTAAAAACACCCTGGCAGCTATTCAAGATACAGCACATTTCATCCAACAGGTTGAACAGCTGCAAATACCTGAAGCCACTATTTTTGCTTCTTTGGGGGTGGCTTCACTGTATACTAATATTCCTCTGGAAGAAAGACGCCATCTTATTCAACAATTGTGGGAATCCAGGCAGGATCCGCATCCGCCCTCTAGAATTTTTTCTAGATTCATTAAATACAGGTTTTTTGGGGAAATACTTTTTTTTATCACTTTTATTTTCAATCTCAAGGTGTAGTCATCGGCTCTCCTATAGCCCCTTTTGTGGCGAACATCTTTATGATTTCATTTGGAAAAACGCACATATTGAATAACAATCCATATTCTGAGTCTCTGCTGCATTATTGCAGGTATATAAGATGATCTGTTGGTTTTTTTGTTCAGCAATGAACATGACTTTTTACAGTTTGTCCCCTGAATTAACTCCATAAAACCCTCCCTCTCCTTTTCAGGACAACATGGCACCAACCTTTGTACATTTTTTAGATGTGGAAGTGGTGAAACATGACGGATACTTAGGTGTTAAACCCTTTCATAAACCCACTGACTGTAACTCCTTACTTCACTACTCTTCTTTTCATCCTAAGCATCTTAAGGACAATTTACCATATGGGCAATTGTTGAGGATCAAGAGGAATTCCTCACTGAATAGTGATTTTTGCACTGTGGCTGAAACACTTTCTAATTCCCTGTCAGCTAGGGGGTACCCGGAGCGTGCCATTTCTCAGGCAAGAAGCAGGTCTCTGGCTGACAAACACCCTTCACTATTTCTCCCCATTCATCGTACTCAGTCCAGGGAACGCATTACAGGCTCCTGAGAATTTTCTACTCATTCCGATAGGATTATCAGGATCCTCAGGAAACACTCGCATTCACTGTGGAACATTCAAGGCTGTGCTGATTTTCCTCTCATTGGCCTTAAATAAAAACTTTCTCTGTCAAAGATTTTTTAGTTCATACTGATCTGATATCGGTTCCCACACCCACCAGTCCCTTGGTGGTGGGTCATAATAGATGCGGCAGATATTTGTCTTGCATTCTCACATTACAGGCAAAAGAAATTTATGGTGCCAACTTGGGCTTTAGATTCACCCTTCGCAATTTGAGCACTTGCCAAACCAGAGATGGAGTGTATCTACGATGTCCCTGTAACTTGATTCATATTGGTTCCACTGTACGCTCTGTCAGCACCCGTGTTGGGGAGCACCACTCCCTTATTAGAAACAAAGTGAAGAAGGCTCCCATGGTGGATCACTTTGTGAGGCACAATCCTGCTGACACAGACTTGCTTTATTCAGTTTTATGGGTCAGCCAGAAGAACCCTGGGATGAGGAGGGACTTTGTCAAACTGTTACATCAGCAAGAAGCCAGGTTGATTTTCCTTTTTTAAATCCTAACACCCCAAAGGTTTAAACACTGAACTGGACCTAAATTGTTTTGTATAATTCCAGGTTTGGGTTTGCAGTTGTAAGTGTTGCTGTTATCTGTATTGCTGGTGTTGTGTATATTAGGTGCTGTATTTTTAAATCTGGGAGAACAATTGGCTGGACCTTGTTCCTCCGGGCCTCTGCATGCATCTGTGGCCTCACCAGCACCAGCAGGAGTTGGGAAATTATTTGGCCAGCAGGGGCCGGGGCAACACTGGGTTGGTAACTAGACTGCTGGGCCTCTTGCTCATCCCACTGCTGCCCCCCCCCTCCATTGGATCAGTTTTGTTCTTTTTTCTTTTGTTCAAACTCTGGGAAGACTACCGGCTCTGCCTTATTATTTCAGGCCACTGTTCGCATCTCTGGCCTCACCAGCACTGGCAAGATATTGCCAGCAGGGGCCCCCTCTTCATCCCACTCCACTGGATAAATTTTGTTCTTTTTTCAAACTCTGGGAAGACTACCGGCTCTGCCTTATTATTTCCGGCCACTGTTCGCATCTCTGGCCTCACCAATGCTGGCAGCATACTGCCTGCAGGGGCATCATCCTCATATGATGGGTATATTTTGTTGTTTTTTTCTTCAGAAAAAAAGCCATCCTGCAAGAAAGGACATCAGAAGAGCAACTCAGCAAAAAGAACTCACCAAATAAGCTACATTTTAATATGTTATGTCCCTAGTGTTGGTTTTGACCTTATCGGAAGTAGTTTCTAGTAAACGACTCTGCAGTTGTTATTATACAGCCTTGAGTCTTGCCTGCTGCTGCACCAACCCTGGCAGGACTACGGGATCTACTTTGTTATTTCGGGCCACTGTTCACATCTCTGGCCTCAAAAATACTGGTAGGATATTCCCAACAGGGGCCTCTTCATCCCACTTCACTGGATAAATTTTGTTCTTTTTTTCAAACTCTGGGAAGACTCCCGGCTCTGCCTTATTATTTCGGGCCACTGTTCGCATCTCTGGCCTCACCAGCACTGGCAGGATATTTCCAGCAGGGGCCTCCTCTTCATCCTGCTCCACTGGATAAATTTTGTTCTTTTTTCCAAACTCTGGGAAGACTACTGGCTCTACCTTATTATTTTGGGCCACTGTTTGCATCTCTGGCCTCACCAATGCCAGCAGCATACTGCCTGCAGGGGCATCATCCTCATATGATGGGTATATTTTGTTTGGTTTTTTTCTTCAGAAAAAAAGCCATCCTGCAAGAAAGGACATCAGAAGAGCAACTCAGCAAAAAGAACTCTGCAAATAAGCCACATTTTAATATGTTATGTCCCTAGTGTTGGTTTTGATCTTATCAAAAGTAGTTTATAGTAAATGACTCTGTCTTGAGTCTTGCCTGCTGCTGCACCAACCCTGGCAGGACTATGGGATCTACTTTGTTATTTTGGGCCACTGTTTGCATCTGTGGCCTCATCAGCCCTGGCAGGATTTGGCCAGCAGGGGGCTGGGCAACACTAGGCTGCTGGTCATCCCGCTGCCTCTTCTCCTCCTCTGGATGAATTTTTCTTATCTTTTTAAGAAAGAAAGCCATCCTGCAGGAAAGGAAATGGCCCACATAAGCAACTCAGCAAAAAGAACTCACCCAATAAGCTTCATTTTAATACGTTACGTTCCTAGTGTTGGTTTTTACTTTATCAGAAGTAGTTTCTAGTAAACGACTCTGCAGTTGTTATTATACAGCCTATTAGGTTTGTGTGTTGTTTCAATTAGATCTAATGATCAGCCGTTACAGCAGTTTAAACCCAAATCTTCCTTCGTTCCACCTAATTCCAACCCATCTATCACGCTGTTCCACCAATCGGTGCTCCGTGATCTAGACAAACTTGAAAAGAGCCCCCCCTTTGGTCTTTATCTCCATTAGAAGTAATTTCAATTAATATTTATAAAGATAATTATGAAAAAATCTGGAATGGAATAAAAAGGAATCCAGAAATATGGAGTAGGATGAATTTATCATTATTAGGAAGAATTGTGGCAATCAAGATGAACATTATTTATGGCAGCAACAGGGGTGAAATGATGTCAGTAGAAAGGAGACCTCTTGCTCACCTGGCCTGGGGCAATGGGCCAGGTGTGTGCAAGTGTGGCTTCCCAATTTCCCTGCGGCCTCCACTGGGTTTTGCTGAATCCAAAAGCCGTGTGAGATTTTTCATCCAAGCAGGTCAAGGCAATATTATATTTATTAAAGTAAAGTAAATTTATCAAATTTCTATGACACTTTTCATCTGAGGATCATATGCTTGTTTGGGAAATCTACAATTTAAAAGCAATTAAACACTGATAGAATTAAAACTGTGTGGTGGTGGTTAGTCATTTATTTGTGTCCAACTCTTCGTGACCCCATGGACCAGAGCACGCCAGGCACTCCTGTCTTCCACTGCATACAAATTAAAATATTTTACCATACAAATAATTGCAATAAAAACAGCACAGCACAGGCCCTTTCATTAAAAGCACATTTTTATTTTATATTCATGTATACTTTGCTTGGGACGCGGGTGGCGCTGTGGGCTAAAGCCTCAGTGCCTAGGGCTTGCCGATCGAAAGGTCGGCGGTTCGAATCCCCGCGGCGGGGTGCGCTCCCGTTGTTCGGTCCCAGCGCCTGCCAACCTAGCAGTTCGAAAGCACCCCTGGGGTGCAAGTAGATAAATAGGGACCGCTTCTAGCGGGAAGGTAAACGGCGTTTCCGTGTGCGGCTCTGGCTCGCCAGAGCAGCGATGTCACGCTGGCCACGTGACCCGGAAGTGTCTTCGGACAGCGCTGGCCCTTGGCCTCTTTGAGTGAGATGGGCGCACAACCCTAGAGTCTGTCAAGACTGGCCCGTACGGGCAGGGGTACCTTTACCTTTACCATACTTTGCTTACCATTGAATTGTCAAGTCAGAAGGGACCCTGAGGGTCATCCAGTCCAACCCCCTGCAATACAAACCCACGACCCTGAGATTACAAGTCATGTGTTCTATAAACTGAGCTAGAGTCTTGTTCAAAATTTTAGGCCTTTATAGTGCAATCCTATACACATTGACTCAGAAGTTCTTTTAAGTTCAATGAGTTTATTCCCAGATAAATGGGAAGAGATCCCTGCAGCCTTACAGCGAAGGCTCCTCAGATTATTGGAATTCCTTTTTCTTTTTTTAAGTTGCAAAATATTTTGTACTTCTTTGTTTTTACCACCTGAGGGATTGATTGATTTAGGCAAAAAAGGCTTTGTGATCTTTGGATGGGCAACAGTTCTGTTGGCCCTGTGTGAGTGGTGGAATCTAGACACATATTAAAAATGCTGTGAAAATGCTTTTTAAAAGAAGCTTTTTAAAGAACATACTGAATTTGCCATAAGCTCACCATTGCCATCTAGTATCACATTTGCATAACGCACTTAAAACATATTTGCGACTTCCGGCACGGACTGCCATGGCGTGCAGCGGACCCATGATAGCGGACTCTGACTGTGCAGTTAATTAAGGATAATATGAGAGTAATTATCCTTGTGCTGCCCCCCCCCGGGTGAGGGAGGGCAAGCTTTGACTGGCAGGTTGTCCGTTAACTGTCTCTCTGACTGAATGCAGAGACCCTGAGTGCTTGGCACTGCATGAATCGGAAACTCCAATGTGGCCACTGTGAGCGGGAGTACTTAGGTTTTTTAAGATAAAAAATTTGGACTGGAATCCTCCGGGCCGATCTTTTTAGCCACGGAGAACTGCTGCTTTGTGTCTAGCCGGCTGGTGGTTGGCTGCTGGTGCTGGACCAGGGAAGGCAACCAGCTGCCCCTGAGTCTCTGGGCTGCTGCAGGCGATGGTGACGGCTTCACCATTATTGGGAAGACCTTCGACCTTATTCTCCCTAGCCTTCACAGTTGCTAGAAATAAGAAAGCCATCCTGCAAGAGAGGAAATGGCCCGCTGGTTGGTTAGCTCATTTGGAGCCCCTTTGTGTTTTTTAAAAATATTTTATTAGGAATTTCAACATAACAATTTATTAAAAATACATCATCCTCCCCCCCCCATTTTTCCCTCCCCCCCCAAGAACCCTCCTCTCCCCCCAGACTCCCCTCAGCTCCTCTCTGGTTTTTCAGTACATGTTATTCTCTGCATATTATAAAGTTGTAACAATCTTTAATTCATCTATCTGTATATTACCAATAAAAAGTTTGTGGATGTTTATTCAAAACCTGCCAAGGAGTCCAGTTCATTTTGTTGTTTATTTGGAGCCCCTTTGGACATTAGGCCACCAGAAGGGCAACTCAGCAAAAAGAACTCACCGCGAGGTCTGGGTAAGTAACCAGCCTGACTCCAGACCCAAGTCTTTTAATGTAACCAGGTCTGCTAGTGACTCCAGCATCACATCACAGTCGGACGTAGATGAACGGTATTCCATTCTCGGTCCTTTACCCCAGAAACAGGGATTCGGAAATGATAAATGGGATTGTTGGGGGGGCAGACATCCCTGGCAAAGGAAGAGAGATTAATAGTCAACAGCTCATCCTGCACCTCAACATTGGAGGAAGAACAGGTCTTCCAGCTAGGACTGGGCTCTGTGCATTGAAGAAGAGGGAAAGGATTTGTTGAACTAGATAATTTGAACTAGAATACAAAAAAAGGAGGTGCAAGGAAGTCGAGGAAATAAGCTAGTGAAAGATTTGGATATAAAATTTGGATGTGTGTTTTTGTTATTATTCTTTATGTGGTATTGTATTGTTTTCTTTTTTATTGTTGGTGTATTGTTTGTTGAATTCATGTATTGTCTTTCTTTATTGTTTTTCTTTTTATAGTTATAAAATAGCTAATAAATTTTATTTAAAAAAAAAAAAAAGGACTGGGCTTTGTGCCCAAGCCGCGTTGTAATGCCTTTCGCACCAGAGTAGATTTACACAAGCTTGGGCACAATATCAAGCTGCTGCTGCTGCTTAGTCGTGTCCGACTCTCTGTGACCCCGCAGAGCAGAGCAGGCCAGGCCCTCCTGTCTTCCGCTGCCTCCAGGGCCGGGCAAGATACGTCTCTCTCTCCCCCCCCCCGCCCCTTCGTCCCCGGGCGGCGGACCCCCAAGTTTCCCAGACTTCCCCCAAAGGGAACCACAACCACCACCTGGAATGAGCGGGGGAAGCGGGCAGCCCCGAGTTGGAGTCTCCGCTCCGCTGGGCCCGGAATGGAGCCTTGGAAGGAGCTCCAGGAGGGGAAGGGAAGCCGCCATGGCGAGCCTGCCGACGAGGGCGAGAGAGAGAGAGGCGGGCTGGAGGCAGGGGGGGGGCTGAAAGGGCCTGGCTCCTGAGGCGGCCCTCTGCCCGTGCTCAGGAGCCCCGCCGGCCTCGGCCCCGCCAGCCCCGCCTGAGGGAAAGAGACGCCCCTCCTCCCGCCGGCCGCCATCTTGAAGCAGCCCAACGGCTCTCCGCCCAGCCCCGCTCCCGCGCCCGACTCTCGGCTCCCATTGGCTGACGCAGCCGGGCTTGGCCCAGATTCGGAGTCGGAGGAGCCGGCCAATGGGGAGGGCTCGGAACGGGCGGGGCGGGGAGAAAGGGAGGAGGAGGAGGAGGAGCCGGCTCTCCCGTTGCCTTCTGGGAGTCGTAGTGCCTGCTCTCCATTCCTCCTTCTTCTTGTTTAGTCGTTTAGTCGTGTCCGCCTCTTCGTGACCCCCTGGACCAGAGCACGCTGGGCCCTCCTGTCTCCCACTGCCTCCCGCAGTTGGGTCAAACTCATGCTGGTAGCTTTGAGAACACTGTCCCACACAAGATGTAGGTCATAACATTATGATGGAAGATTGGGAAAAATTATGGAAAACTGATTTAAAATGTACAGATTGTTCCCCATGGAAGGAGAATTACATGAAGCTCATGACCACTGGGCCCATCACCTCCTGGCAAACAGAAGGGGAAGAAATGGAGGCAGTGAGAGATTTTACTTTCTTGGGCTCCATGATTGCCTGCTTCTTGGGAGAAAAGCAATGACAAACCTAGACAGCATTTTAAAAAGCAGAGACATCACCTTGACGACAAAGGTCCGAATAGTTCAAGCTATGGTTTTCCCAGTATGGAAGTGAGAGCTGGACCATAAAGAAGGCTTATCGCCAAAGAATTGATGCTTTTGAATCATGGTGCTTGTGCCCTCCATCTTTCCCAACATCAGGGTCTTTTCCAGGGAGTCTTCTCTTCTCATGAGGTGGCCAAAGTCTTGGAGCCTCAGCTTCAGGATTTGTCCTTCCAGTGAGCACTCAGGGCTGATTTCCTTCAGAATGGAGAGGTTTGATCTTCTTGCAGTCCATGGGACTCTCAAGAGTCTCCTCCAGCATCAGAATTCAAAAGCGTCCATTCTTTGGCGATCAGCCTTCTTGATGGTCCAGCTCTCACTTCCATACATCACTACTGGGAAAACCATAGCTTTTACTGTATGGACCTTTGTTGGCAAGGTGATGTCTCTGCTTTTTAAGATGCTGTCTAGGTTTGTCATTGCTTTTCCCCGAAGAAGCAGGCGTCTTTTAATTTCGTGGCTGCATAGTTGGAGGAGCCAGCCAATGGGGAGGACTCAGAAGAGGTGTGGAGAAAGGGAGGAGGAGGAGCCAGCTCTCCCATTGCCTTCTGGGAGTCACTGTGCCTGCTGCCCATTCCCCCCTACAGACCAGCCACCGAAAGGAACTGTATGAAAGGGAGAACTGCGTTTCCCAAAAGCCACCGCGGTGCGGATTCTGAGCTACGGGTTGCAAGAAGAGGCAAAAGACGTTCACCTGGTGCTGTTCCCCCTTTGGCTGCGCGTACAGGTGTGCAGGCGCAGGTGGTCAGGGGCTGATGCGGGAGGGAGGAGGAAGAGGATGGAGGAGGAGAAGGCCCTGAGCAGCGTGGCAGCTCCAGCAGCACCAGGCCCCATCTGGAGAAGCTCACCCTGGGGAGGCGGAGGTGGCATCCCTGGTTGGCATGGAAACGGCCAAGGGATGGAGCCACAAAGAGCCTTTCTTCCCTCTCCTGTTCATTGCATGGTGCTTCCCTCTCACAACAGCCCTGCGATGGAGGCCAGGCTGAGAGGCAGAAACTGTCACCCACCTCCCTGATCTTTTCCTGTTTCCATCCTCACAACAGCCCTGGGAGGGAGGCCAGGTTGACTGACTGCCTCCCCTAAGGACTCACCCAGTGAACTTCATGGCCAAGTGTGTTTTCTGATTGATTGTTTGTTTTGTACCCTGCCGTGTCCTATGACGGGGACTCAGAGAAATAAGAGGGGCTGAAGACAACAACTCCTATCTCATTCTATACAATTTTACTAATTTAGTTGGGTTCAGATGCCATCTATACATCATTTTCATTAAATTTTCTTTCACTGCCGTGCATGCAGTAAACTTCACCCCCACATTTCATAACTTTGTCCATGCATCATATTGAATATTATGTCCAATATCTATTGCCCATTTAGACATAACTTCCTTAATTTCTTCATCTTTTGTATGCCGTTCTAAAAGTAAATCATTAATTTTTAATAAGATTTTGGTTTTATTTTCTAACAAATTGGTTCTAGCTTTGATTTAGAAATTTCAAAACCATTCTTAATTTTATCTTTTTTGAAAATGTCATCAATCTGGTGATAGTGAAGCCAACCTGTTAATCTGTCCCCTATTTCATCATATGTTTTCATTTTTAACATCTGTCAGTTTTCTGTTAATAACTCTTTTATATGTTGGCGAATTATAACTCTTAATATGTTGGAGAGCCAGTGTGGTGTAGTGCTTAAGAGCAGTAGTCTCGTAATCTGGGGAACTGGGTTCGCGTCTCCGCTCCTCCACATGCAGCTGCTGGGTGACCTTGGGCCAGTCACACTTCCTTGAAGTCTCTCAGCCCCACTCACTTCACAGAGTGTTTGTTGTGGGGGACGAAAGGGAAAGGAGAATGTTAGCCGCTTTGAGACTCCTTAAAGGGAGTGAAAGGCGGGATATCAGCTCCAAACTACTCCTCCTCCTCTTCTTCTTCTTCTTCTTCTTCTTCTTCTTCTTCAATTACCTTTCATATTTTATCTTTTCTCAGAAATAGCTTCTGCTGGGGAGACCCACCAAGGAGTTTTAGGTTCTAATATATCTTTATACATCATCCAAACCTCATAAAGTGGTTTTCTTATAGCATGGTTCTTGAAACCTCTGTGTACTTTAACTTTGTCATACTATAAGTATGCATGCCAACCATATCTATTTCCATAACCTTCTAAATCCAATTCTGTGTTTTCTAGTTTCATCCAGTCCCTTAGCCATGTCAAACAAGACGCTTCATAGTATAACTTTAGATCTGGCAGCGAGAATCCGCCTCTTTCTTTCTTATCTGTTAGAAGTTTATACTTAATTCTAGGTTTCTTTCCCTGCCAGATACATCTTCTTGTTTAGTTGTGTCCGCCTCTTCGTGACCCCCTGGACCAGAGCACGCCAGGCACTCCTGTCTTCCACTGCCTCCCGCAGTTTGGTCAAACTCATGCTGGTACTTTCGAGAACACTGTCCAACCAGTACAGGGACTGGAAGCCATCATTTCTAAAAGGTAAAGATACCCCCTGACCGTTAGGTCCAGTCGCAGACGACTCTGGGGTTGTGTGCTCATCTTGCTCTATAGGCCGAGGAGCCGGCATTTGTCCACAGATAGTTTTTCAGGTCATGTGGCCAGCATGACTAAGCTGCTTCTGGCAAACCAGAGCAGCACATGGAAACACCGTTTACCTTCCCGCTGGAGCGGTACCTAGTTATCTCCTTGCACTAGCATGCTTTTGAACTGCTAGGTTGGCAGGAGCAGGGACTGAGCAATGGGAGCTCACCCCGTCGCAGGGATTCGAACCGCCAACCTTCTGATCGGCAAGCCCTAGGATCAGTGGTTTATGCCCAAATGGATAGAATTGCATTTCTTGAAGGGTAAGCTCTTGCTGCAAGGGAAGACCATGTTGCAACTCTCCAACCAATGAGACCGCCTGTCAGGGAACTGCCATCAGTGCCGGAGGGAGAGAGCAAAATCCAGAGGGATTCCGGAGAGCGTCCTGGGATTGGGAGAGGCAGTCCATCTTCTGGGGAAGAGAATCAGCGTAGCACCAGTGGAGAAGGGGGGCAGATGGAAGCGGCAAAGCGGTCCCATGACTCCTTGCCGGGGACCAGCAGGGAGAGTAGAGGTCCTCCGCTGCCTATGCCCTCCTTGCGCAGAAGGCTTTCGCGCAGAGAGAGTAGGAGGAGACTAGGCATCAAAGAGCTTCTTTGCTGGAAGAAGTTTAAGAAACGGCCACTGACGGATTTTGCCAGCGATTGAGACAGCCACGGGTGAGTGGCTGTCTGGACAGAAAAGGTTCACTCAGGCAACCCAGCCAGGTGTTTGCACCGGCTTACGCACGAGCAACCCCTAGAACCACTACACCGCCCTCCTGCAAGCTCTGGGGGCGCAGCAGCTGCAAGTACATAAGCAGAGTCTGCTGGGTCCAGCCAGTCGCCCAACTAGTCCAGCCTCCTGTTCCCACAGTGGCCAGCCAGATGCCCCTTATGGGAAACCCACAAGCAGGAGTCGAGCCCAAGAGCAGCTTTCCAGCAACTGGGATTCAGAAACATGGCTGCCTCTGACTGTGAAGGCAGAGCTGAGCCATGCTGGCCCGGAGCCCTTGGGAGCCGTGGCAGAGCTCTCCTGCCTGGGCTGCCCTGAGGAAGGGAGAGGCAGAGACCAGGACTGGAGTCAAAAGGAAGCTGGTGGGCAAACTCTGCAAAATAGCTTCCATTCCTTGAGGTCGAGGGAGGAGACCCTGCTTCAGAAATGCCAGCCTTGAAACATGTTGTTATAAATATAGGACAAGATGCCAGGCTCCTCCTTGGTGGCAGGAACAGGGAAGTGGCCAAAAATATCTGGGCTGAGAAGGAAGCAGATTGAAGAAGGAAGGAAACATTGCAACAGACGCAGCCCCAGATGCTCTGCAGGGAGATGGGGGCGCAAGTGGCTGGCTGGCTGCTTGGCAGCATCCTTGGCACTCAGCCCTGCGGGAGTCACACCAGGACCACCCAGGAGTTTCAGAAAAGGAAAGTTCTTTACCCCAGGCCTGCAACGGATGGCAGGGATGTCTGTGAGGGGATTAGTTGTGGTGCTGCAGGTGGCGCTGTGCTCTAAACCACTGAGCTTCTTGGGCTTGCCAATCAGAAGGTCGGCAGTTTGAATCCCCGCAACGGGGTGAATTCCTGTTCCTCTGTCCCTGCTCCTGCCAACCTAGCAGTTTGAGAGCACACCAGCGCAAGTAGATAAATAGGTACCACTGCAGTGGGAAGGTAAAAGGTGTTTCCGTGCGTTCTGGTTTCTGTCACAGTGCTCCATTGTGCCAGAAGAGGTTTAGTCTTGGTGGGCACATGACCTGGAAAGCTGTCTGTGGTCAAACGCCGGCTCCTTCGGCCTGAAAAGCAAGATAAGTGCTGCAACCCCATAGTCGCCTTTGACTGGACTTCACCGTCCAGGAGTACTTTACCTTTTTTTTGAATTGGAGGGCCTCAGAAGAGCCTGCTGGATGAAGCCAATGGCTCATTGAGTCCCGCATCCTGTTCTCGCAGGGGCCAGGAGGCTGGACCAGATGGAGCATTGGCCGGATGCAGCAGGTTCTTCTTATCTTCTTACCCTCCAAGTTCAGGGTCCTGTCCGGGCTACCAGTGCCATCACTGTGCACATTCTGCCCTTGGAAACATGCTGGGCACCAAGACTGGCATCCTTTGGACTGGACCCAAGAGGCCTTTGTGGGCATTGACAGAGGAAGAGCCCAGAAGAGGAGCAGCTCCAGGTAGATTCAGGGCTCATATGTGTTCTGTGTGGTTTTAGGAAGAGAAAAAGTGAGACTACAGACAGTGTGTTGCCTGCACTGACTGGCCACATCTCTCCAGGCACAGCTCTCTCCCAGCTGTTATAAGAAAAAACTGCTCCTTTTCCCATCGCGGGGTACCCAAGAGCCCAAATAGAGTCCTTAAGTGGGTTCCTTAATCGGTAGGAGAAAATAACAGAGGCCAACCAGAGTATATTAAAAGTAAAGTGGCTAGTAAGCCTGATTTTTATTAAAGGAACTGTTGCAATAGGGTCCCCATTCATCATACACAGAAGGGAGAACCGTGAAAAATGGTGCACAAGCCCTTATATAGACTTTTGAAATTGCCCACCCTGTAGCTCAAGACCACCCCAAAAACATCATACATACATCAGAAATCCTGCCTGCCAGGTCACTGATTGCTTCACCTGGGCATCCTGGCCATTCTTTTGTGATGGTAAATACTTTAGTTCCTGAATCCAGGCTCACCCTATTCATACACAATTTCCGCCCTCTCTTCCCTACAGGTGGGCAAGTTTGCAGCACCAAGCAGGGGCTTACCTGGACGGGTGCCTCCCACCTGCTTGGGTTGACCTTTGACCCGCCCTCGGCCAAGGAGGACAGTGGCCGGCTGGCCGGGGGTGGGGCTAAGGCCAAAGAAAAGAGGCTGACCCCTTTGTCCAAGCCTCACTTGGATCCAGTTCACAGGCTCACCCTGTTGTTGTTGTTGTTGTTTAGTCGTTTAGTCGTGTCCGACTCTTCGTGATCCCATGGACCAGAGCAAGCCAGGCACTTCTGTCTTCCACTGCCTCCCGCAGTTCACCCTATTCTTACACAAATACACCCTTAAGACAGGATTTGTAAGCGAAAACACAATGAGAAGGCTTTCCCCATTTTCCTCCCTTCCTGCAGAGAAATATTTGAGGTCACTGGGAGAGTCAAAATGGCTTCAGGATTGCTCTTCTTTTCTATTTCAGACACGTGGTTTATATACTTATGTATGTGTTGGCCTCGTACATTTATGAACATTTAATTTATATATTTGAGACTTTAGAATTCTGATAACACAGCCGGACCTGGAGATGAACCTAGGACCTTCTGCTTGAGAGACAGGCGCTGCGTCACTGAGCTCGGGCCCTTTGACGTCATTTGCGTTCTGTACCCCAACCTGAGATCTCTCCTGATGAAGAGCTGGTTATAAATGGTCCAAGTTAATTAATAACAGGAGCCAGAGGCATTGCAGGGTTTCCATTTCACACTTCAGTCTTGCAGGGGGCTCTGCAAAGGCAGCCTCAGTCGGGCTCTGGGTGCTGCTCTGCACCTGTGCTGGGACCAAGGCACCCAGGGATCCTTCGTGAGGAGTCCAGCCCCCCCACTGACAGTTTCTGCTCTGCCTCTGTGGGTCCCCCTCCATCCCAATGCACCCGAGGGGGAGGGACCTCAAACAGGCCTGGAGGGATTTCACAAAAGGTTTAAAATACACACAGTCAGCTTAATTAATCCATTTAATAGAAGACTTTCATGGAGAAAAAGATGAGGGAGTGAAAGTGAAGAAGAGAAAGAAATCTCATATGTTAATATACAGATGTGTCTAAGCTTATTATTGTAATACAAATATATTTATTGATAACTGTCAGGGTACTGCCATCGGAAGGGGGGCAGAAGCGTACAGGGAGCCTCCAATGTTGCCCAGCAGTAACACTTTGTCAGGGGCTGGGGAGAGGGACGCTTCCGGGGAAAAGAGGGGCGAAGTGAAGCAAAAGCTCACAGAGGGTACGGTGAGCCCTGGCACCGCTTCCAGCCAGGCTGGCAGGGAAACAGACATGCAGCTTCCGTCACCCAGTTTTCGCAAGGGAGTCAAATGTAAAGGTAGGAGGCAGAGACTTGGGGTGTCTAAGTTCTTATGCTGGGGGGACGGGACCGGAAGAACCCACTCCCAGAATCTGCAAGTGACTGAGACAGACATGAACTTTGGGTTCCTGCACTGCACATAGTTGCGCACTTAATGAAACCTGTAAAAGGCAGGTCGGAGTCCTGGCTGTTTACTTGTGAGCAACCACCTGCATCCCTGACAATAATCTAATATATTCTGGTCTGGTCCAGGCAGGGCTCTTCTGGCACTCATCCTTCCTTGTGCTGGGAAGGGGAGAGGACAGATCCTGGCTGGCCTCCCCACTTCCTGGGCTTCCTGTGGGGCTTGTCTGCTGCCCTGGGGCTGCCTGGAGTGGGAGGCAGGCATGGCAAGGACAGTGAGGAGCCAGGGAGCCACCAGCACCCACAAACGGTGGCCTGACCCGTGTCCCTGAGGTGCTCCATCCTGAGCTCCATCAGCTGGGCAGGGCTAGCTAGAAGTCACAGGGCAAATGGGGTTCCTCTTCCCAGCTTGATGGCCTCAGTTTCTCTGCTGTTGTTTGCATCCTGCCCCTGAGGCTGAGAGGCTCAGCTCCAGGTCCTCAAGGAAGGAAGCTGAGCCCCAAGAGTGGTTTTCAATGAAACAGGTCAATAATGTTTTTGATTGGATAACGAGGATCATTTTAGATGGTTTTCATCCCAAAGGCAGGGGGCTCCACTTTTCTAAGTTATTCATTTATGGCACCTGTCTCCTGCCTTTTCCTCCATGGAGCTCAATACACGCCCCCCCCCCCCCCATTTTATCCCCCACAACAAGGTGCGAAGTGGGTGAGGCTGAGAGGCAGGGACTGGCACCTCAGGTCACCCCCAATGCGCTTCATGGCCGATAGGGGGGGTTTGAACCCTGGTCTCTCCCAGGCCCTAGTCCAAATACTCCAGCCACTACACTGCACTGCCCAAGTGGGGCCAAGGGGAAATGCCAGGCCCCTCCTGGCTAGCCAAAGTCATGACCCTCAGGAGAAGGAGGAGGGGCAACCCCAGACAGTTTGCTCTCCACTATATATAACCCAACGGGACGCGGGTGGCGCTGTGGGTTAAAGCCTCAGCGCCTAGGGCTTGCCGATCGAAAGGTCGGCAGTTCGAATCCCCGCGGCGGGGTGCGCTCCCGCTGTTTGGTCCCAGCGCCTGCCAACCTAGCAGTTCGAAAGCACCCCCGGGTGCAAGTAGATAAATAGGGACCGCTTACTAGCGGGAAGGTAAACGGCGTTTCCGTGTGCTCGCCAGATGCAGCTTGTCACGCTGGCCACGTGACCCGGAAGTGTCTTCAGACAGCGCTGGCCCCCGGCCTCTTTGAGTGAGATGGGCGCACAACCCTAGAGTCTGGCAAGACTGGCCCGTACGGACAGGGGTACCTTTACCTTTTATATATAACCCAGATATATATGTGTGTGTGTGTGTGTGTGTGTGTGTGTGTGCGCGCGCGCACACACACACACACACACACACACACACACACATAGAAGGCTTAGTCCTTATGTCAAGGACTCCAAAGGGGCCCAAACAACAGCACAGATGCTGTCCTATAGCCAGGGCCCTCTTGACTGGCAAAGGGGGCTGGCTGCTCCTGTGTGTCTGAAACAGGCAAGGGGTGCCCAGGTATAATGGGCAGCAGCCTGGGCTGTGGGAATTGGGCTTGAACCCAGGTCTGAGAAGAAGACAAGAAGCAGCCGCAGCAGCAGCAGCCGCCTTGCATTCATTGCAAAGGGACAAACTAGTCCAATAACTGAAAATGCCCCTTATGATCCTGGAATTGTACAGTTGTAAAAGATGGACCTCCTCCTATCTTCTGAGAAGAAGTGTGACCTGCAATCTAGCGCTGTGTTTTTTATTTTGGAATTGTATGTTGTGAACCGCCCTGAGATCTGCAAGTAGAGGGAGGTGTACAAATTTAAGAAATCACCACCGTGGTCATCATCACCATTTCTCCTGCCTCTTCCTGGCCTGACTGGCGTCTGGGCTGAGCTCAAGATGATGCCGCCTGCTCAGTGCTGCGGAGCCCAGTGCCGCCCCCCTTGCCCCCCTCCTTTGCCTGCTAAGGAGATGAAAATGTCAGGGGAGAGATTCTGTTCCCAGCCCCTACTTGGGTCTAAATGAACCATGGCTGGAAGAAGCACTAGCAGGGTGAAGATTAAACTGACCATCCATCCATTAACCCACCCCCACCCCTGCGCTGCAGCCAGGACCCCAGGCTTGATGAGTCAGCGCATGGGCCCAGCTGCGCATGACGCCTCTGATATTTCCAGGCCCAGAAAGGTCATGGAGGCTGCCTTGGTGGAGAAGGAAGGCTGCGTGCGCAGACCCTGGAGGAGTCTGTCTGCAGGGGGCTGCCGGTGCAGAGGGCGAGGAGAGGCAGCCCTTTGGGAAGTGGTGCAGAGGCGCAAGCGAAGCTGCCATGTGCATGCCCTCCAACATTTCTCCTGTGGAAATAGGGATGTCCCATTCCATCCTGATAGTTCGACTATACCCACCCATCTGACTGGGTTGCCCCAGCCACCCTGGGCAGCTTCCAAAATATATAAAAACATATTTATACATTTTTTAAAGTCCCTATACAGGATTGCCTTCAGATGGCTCGGGGTCAGAGAACTCCATACCCTCCAGCATTTCTCCCATGAAAATAGGAACATCCTAAGGGAAAGTGGGACATTCCGGGATCAAATCAGAAACCGGGACGGCTTCTCTAAATCAGGAACATCCCTGGAAAATAGGGGCCCTTGGAGGGTCTGCATGGGTGGTGTAGAGATGGACCTCTCTGCCCTGGGAGTCCCAGATACGGCTCAAATCACCCACTGCTCACAATGGGAGTCTCCTCACACCCTCCAGGGCCACTTGCTGGAACAGCCAGAACAGGGAAATGGTGCCAGGACTGATCCCAGAGTTGTTTCTTAAAAGCTTTTGTTGTGATTACGAAACACAAGATGATAGAATCAGCCCTTGAAATGGGCACTACAGAGCACAGGAGTCATTGTTCCCTTGTGAGATAAAGTGCCCAGGTACTCTTCTGGGCTAACAGGTGCAGAGCTCACCTTGCCAAAAGGATCACAGTGAGGAACTGGCACCTTGGGACACAAAACTCAGCCTGGGGAGGGGAGGGGTGGACACACAGGTGAGAAATGGGGAGCTAATGATCCAAACCTCCATTTTGGGGAGTTTCTCTGGCCTATTTGTCTTGGTGAGCAGTTGCTCCCCCCCCCCCAAGTGCAACTGCTGGACTCCAGAGTGCCCACTTTCCAGAGAGAATTTGACCACCCTTTTCCAAGTAGGCGGGACACGGGTGGCACTGTGGATTAAACCACAGAGCCTAGGACTTGCTGATCAGAAGGTCGTCAGTTCGAATCCCCGCTCCTGTTGCTCGGTCCCTGCTCCTGCCAACCTAGCAGTTTGAAAGCACGTCAAGTAGATAAATAGGTACTGCTCCGGCGGGAAGGTAAATGCCATTTCCGTGCGCTGCTCTGGTTCGCCAGAAGTGACTTAGTCCTGCTGGCCAGATGAACCGGAAGCTGTACGCCGGCTCCCTCGGCCAATAAAGCAAGATGAGTGCCGCAACCCCAGAGTCGGCCACGACTGGACCTAATGGTCAGGGGTCCCTTGACCTTTACCCTTTCCAAGTAGGCAGCCTTGCCAATTGTGTGAAGCAGTTGTCTTTGTACCACAGGGTTGGAGTTAGAGTTAGAGCCAGGTGAAGCAGCCTCCTGAACCCCGTGTCTGACATTGTGTGTGGTTTGCACCCGAGAACGAGATGCAGGGCATGAGGCCTTGGACTGGGACGTGGGCAGAGCGCTCCTCGCTGGGTGCAGAACACCCATCCCCAAGCCCAGACTGAAGCCATTTTACGGCGCCTGAGAAGACCTTTCGCTTGGGCCGTGAGGACAATTGCCTCTGTCAGGCGAAATGGCCGAGTGTCAGCAGCGGGTGAAGGGCAGCTGTAAATCTCCCACAGGCAGCCCTGTCCCAGCGCTTGCGGCTTAATGGGGTGGAACAAGCAGGCCTTGGCTTGGAAGGAGTCTCAGGGTGGGGGGAGGGGGGCTGGCATTGCCAAGGGAGAGGCTGCAGCAAAGGGGGCATGGACTTCCACATGGCTCCTGCATTGCATGGCTTTTCTAGGAATGTATTGTCCTTGCCGGAAGAGAGACACCTATCTACATAAGGGAATGTGTATGTATGTGTATGTGTGTATATATATATATATATATATGCGTGTGTGTGTGTGTGCGCGCGTGTGCATTGGCACCAATTGTTCAAAATTGGGAAAGGAGTACGACAAGGCTGTATATTGTCTCCCTGCTTATTTAACTTATATGCAGAATTCATCATGCGAAACGCTGGGCTGGATGAATCCCAAGCCGGAATTAAGATCGCTGGAAGAAATATCAACAACCTCAGATATGCAGATGACACAACCTTGATGGCAGAAAGTGAGGAGGAATTAAAGAACCTTTTAATGAGGGTGAAAGAGGAGAGCGCAAAATATGGTCTGAAGCTCAACATAAAAAAAACGAAGATCATGGCCACTGGTCCCATCACCTCCTGGCAAAGAGAAGGGGAGGAAATGGAGGCAGTGAGAGATTTTACTTTCTTGGGCTCCATGATCACTGCAGATGGTGACAGCAGCCACGAAATTACTTTGGCCACTTCATGAGAAGAGAAGACTCCCTGGAAAAGACCCTGATGTTGGGAAAGATGGAGGGCCCAAGGAGAAGGGGACGACAGAGGACGAGATGGTGGGACAGTGTTCTTGAAGCTACCAGCATGAGCCTGACCAAACTGCGGGAGGCAGTGGAAGACAGGAGTGCCTGGCGTGCTCTGGTCCATGGGGTCACGAAGAGTCGGACACGACTGAACGACTCAACAACAAACAACAGGCACCAGTTGAGAAATAATTGCTGTAATTTAAATAGAAATACAGTACAGCTCAACACAGTGGGGAGGACACCAGGCCACTTCTCTGCTCCCTGGGCCTCCCCCACTCTCCCCCTTTTATGGTTCCTTGTCTTTAAATTGGATTTAGATTGGACAGCCTGTGAGCTGTAGAAGTTTGGGGAAAGGCCATAGCTGAGAGGTGGAGCAGCTGCTTTGGGTGCAGAATGTCCCAGGTGCAGTACCTGCTTGGCAGCATCTCCAGGAGCATCTCTCTCAAATCCCAGAGAGGCATTGCTGCCAGCCAGTGTGGACATCACTGAGTAAGTAGACCAATGGTTTGATTCTTCATTAGGCAACTTCCCATATGGGCCGGACTGAGGTTTGATGTGGCCCTCAGCTCCTGAAGGTAATGGGGCCCTTGATATGTCCAGCTGTCCTTTGTCAACAACAAATTGTCGCTGTTTTTTGTGTTGAATATATGCTCTATGGCAATTTATGAACCTAATAGGTATCTCAAGCCATTTGCACATAACAAAATATGTATTTTATTGTTGAACTGAAATACAATTTTAGGGAGCAGGCTAGCAGGCGGGGCCCATTACTTATATATTGTGGGGGCCCAGGTAAGCCCCACCCTGCAAAATTGATCACATTATTATTTTTATTATTATTTTATCATGTAAAGTTTATTATTATTACTACATGACATTGATCTGCGCACACACCATGTGAATGGGAATGCACACCAACTTTGTGGGGGCCCAGCGCCCTCAAATATTTTATTGTGGGGGCCGAAGCCGCCACAGCCCCCAGTAGTTGGCCCACATGCCTCGCTGCATCTCAGGCAAAGGGATTCTTCAGAAGGTTCCTTCCTTCACCTGCTCCAGCTCCAAGCAATGCCCGGGTCGGAAGCTCCCCACCCCACGCATCGCCATGGCTCTCCACAGCACATTTATTTACTTAGAGACTTGTCTAGTGGGAAGGGACCCTGAGGGTCATCTAGTCCAACCCCCTGCGATACAGGAATTGTGCACTTATTCCTTAAAATATATGTGCATACCGCTGCATCATATCGAACTGGTATACAGCAATAAAACCATAAGGAGGTAGAAATGTTAAAAATGCCTGGGGGAGGAGGGGCTGGGGTGGGAAGGCGCAGGAGGCGCTGGTCTCGATGGGAGCCGCGACCCTCGCGTGCCTCCTGCTACGCGCGGCGAGGGCGCAGAGGAGCCTCCCTGTCCCGGCGCAGTCTACCCCGGAGAGGCGGCAGCCCAGCGGGGCATTTCCTCGGCGTCGCCTCCCTCCCCGCGCAGCCCTCGTGGGGGCAGCTCCTTCTGGCCCCCGTCTTTCTTTTGGCGGGATGGGCTGGGGGGCCGCTGCATCAGGCCCCCTCGGTCTTGGGGGGGGGGTCAGACGAGGGGAAGGCGGAGGGGCAGCGCGCTGGCACCGCGGGGCGACTGGGAGAGCGATGCGCCGCTGCGGGGCGCGTCCGTCCGGGGCGCTGCAGGGCGGCCGGTCCGTCGGGGCTGCGCGGCTCGTGCCCGCGCGGCGGCGGCGGCGGCAGGCGAGGAGTTAAGGGTGGCCCCGCCCGCGCCGCCGCGGCTCCGCCTCCGCCGGTGCCTCCGCTCGCTCCGGGGCCGCCGCAGACCAGCCGCGATCGCCGCGCCGCGCCCGGAGCCCCGACGCCGCCGCCGCCGCCGCCCTCGCTGCCCGCCCGCCCGCCCGCCCGCGCCCTCCGGCCCGCTGCTCCTCCCGTCCGGCCCGGGCTGGCCCGGGCGCCCCGCCCCGCTCTCCCCGCGCCGCCGCCGCCCGCCATGTGAAGGGGGCCGGGGGTGCTGCGGGCCGCCCCGGCGATGGAGCGCGAGAAGGCGGCGTCGGGGGCGCGTCGGCCGGCGCTCTCGCTGCGGCTGGACGAGGCGGGCGAGGGCGGCGAGGGGGCGGCGGCGGGCGGGGGCGGCGGGGGCTGGGCGGGCGGGGGGCGGCTGCGGCCCTCCTCCTACCGGGCCCTGCGCAGCGCCGTCTCCACGCTGGCGCGCATCGACGACTTCTACTGCGAGAAGATCGGCGCCGGCTTCTTCTCCGAGGTCTTCAAGGTGAGCGGCGGCGGCGGCGGGCCGCGCGGGAGGCTGGCGGGGGCCGGGGGAAATCTGACAGCCCCGCGCTGGGCGGGCGGGGGCGGGGTGTCCTCTGTTGGGTGGGCAGCTCCGTCAGAGCAGCCCTGTCAAGCCCTTGGGGTCCGCAGGCGGGGGGGGGGCGCTGTGCCACTTGTGCCCCCCGCCGCCTGCTCGGGCAGTTGGCACGCATGCCCGTGGTCTGGGCCAGGCCCTGTCATGACAGCTGGGAGGCGTGTTGTTGTCATGGGGCTGGCATGGCGCCCTGGCACAGTGTGCTTTGTTCTTTGGGGTGGGGAGAGGGTGTCCCTTCTGGGCGCCCCCACCCGTGCCTGTTCTCCTCTGTCAGTGTGCGAGTGGGAGGGTCCCGCTCTCTGTTGACAGCCTGGGTGAGGTGGGAGGGGACGGTGCCAAGGGGCAGGGCTGGCATTTTTCGGCCACTCCGGAGGGTGCAGCTGGGGCACACTTGGAGAAGCAGCACCCCCTCTATGAGAGTGACCATGTGGGCACTGCCCTCTAGCCCCAGATGTGGAGGCTGGGGTGCCCTGGGGCAGAGAGGAGGCGGCGGCCAGCCACCTGGGGCAGCATGCATGAGGCCCAGGTGAGCTGGGCAAGGATTTTGAGGGGGCCAGAAGGTTGAGGCCCCCACGAGAGACAGGAAGGCAGGCTTGGAACAGGTGGCGGGTTGGTGCCCGATGGCTGGCAGAAGGAAGGCTGCCCCTCTGTGGAGCCTTTGGCTTGCAGGGAGCTCCTCTGTCCTGAGGGCTGGCGAGGCTCCCGGGTTTCACCCTCACACTTCTGGGCCCCTGGCACGAAGTAGCTGGCACAGTGCCACTGCTCGGGGGTCAAAATACCTTCTGTTCGCATCTCCCCTTCCTCCCACTTCCCACTCTGCTCAGAGCATCTGCCCGGCATGCAGAAGGCGCAACTTCCGTCCCCAGGAGAAAAACATGGCGAGCTGATGCTGCCAGTCAGTGCTTGCAATACTCAGCCTGGTGGGCTGTTGCTCTGACTCTGTGCCTGAGCCCTTCTCTCTCAGCTGCAGTGCTGGCCTACCTCGCAGGCTTCTTGGAACATCTCCTGAGGCGTGTGAAATGCTGTTGTCCTCTGAGGGGGGAGCCGAGGGGGGCAGAGGGTGGGCCTGGGAGAGCCAGGGGGTCTGTCCTGCCCTGGTGGAGGAGGAGAGTGGGGCAGGGTGGGGAGGGGCCCGCTCCTTCGGCTGAGGATGCCAGGGTCAGGCTCCGTCCAGCGCTCCCTCTTCCAGAATAGCCAGAGTCTCTGCTGTGCCCGCTCTTCGGTGTGGGACCCCGAGTGACTGGATAAACTCTGCCTGGTAGATCCATCCCTCTGGCCCTGGGGCTCCTCCAGAGTCACCCACGAGGTTTCGGGCACAAAGATGGTCCTGGCTGACAGCTGCTGCAGCCTGGGTGGTGTCAAAACCCTCTCCCCCCACTTTCACCCCCTTGGCAGTGCTCCTCTGCTAAAGGCAAGGCAAGCCGGGCAGGGGCTGAGGGACACATCCTGACTTGGGAGTGGAGACCCGCTGTGTTCTGGACTGGCCACGTCCCTCGCAAGAGGCCTCAATGCAGGCTGTGATCTGACCCTGAGCACCGTCCGGCCTCCTGCCAGTCAGCTGGCCTTCTGCCCATGTGCAAACTTCCAGGAGAGATTCAGGACAGGGAAAAGAAAGCCCTTCTTCACACAGGGCATCGCTGAACTGTGGAACTCCCTCCCACTGGAGGCCACCAACTTGGGTGCCTTTAAAAGAGGATTTAGATTAATTCAGGAAGGGACACCAAGCTCTCAGCGGTTGGCAGCCGGGATGGCTCTGCTGTGCCTCCACGGGGGCAGCCAGGCCTCTTCTGGATCCCACTTTCTGGAAACTTGATGAGGGGTGAGGCTTCTGGTGCTCAGATCCGTGGTGAGGTGAGTCCCCTTTGGCCTGACCCAAGGCTTTCTGTTGGTCTTAGGGGAGCCCTCCTTGCCTGCCTGCCACTGCCACTGGCTTGCCCTGTGGCTGCTTGGGAAGGGGGCACCTTCCACTGCCAGCCCCGGTGCCCAGGAGGCCCCCCCCCGGAGAGGCTAAGGAGGGCGCTTGGCCAAGAGCCACCCTCCCTCCCTTCCCAGGCCTCTCCTGGCCGGGCTCTTTGCACTCAGCCCTGAAGGTGTCCCAGTTGTTGTTCTCTGGAGGGAGCAGTGCATGCTGGGATCCTGCCAGTTCTTGGCAGGACTTTGGGAAGGAGCAGAGGGAACGGCAGAGCGGCAAAGTCCCCGTCGGTGCCCGGGCAGGGGAGGAAGTGGGAGGGCTCTCAATTAGTCCTGGCAGCTGGGCTGCGGGGAAGGGGCAAGGTGCAGTTGCTCGGGAGATTGCATTCTGCACGTGTGTGTGTGCGTGTGTGTGGCATGCAGGATCCCAGGCAGGGCCAGTTGGGCCGGCCAGGGCTTTGCCTCGGCTCCTGAGTCATCCGGCCTGGCCTATCCAGCTTCTCCGCTGCCAGGCAGATGCCACCCGCTTTTCGGCCAAGGACAGAGTTGCCACACGTGCACAGCCTTGCTTTGCGGACCTAGGGCAGGGGGTTCCCCCTGTGTCGGTTCTTGCCAGGGCAGCCAAAGGCCTTTTGACCCTTGAGCTCCTCTCGGCCAAGAGGGCAGGCCAGGGTGCCACTCTGTACAAATCCGGGTGCCCTGAACTCCTGTGTGTTTGGGCTGCCCCAGAGATTCTTGCAGCTGGCCTCCCTCGGGGGATTTCGACCCAGGGTTGGCTGATCACCCCGTGGGGCTGGCGGCTTTGTGGGGTCCTGTGCAGGAGGGTCTCCAGTCACCAGGACAGAGGCAGCTGCTGCTGCTGATCCTTTGGCCTTTTCCAGCCCCCAATCCCCCAGATTTGCCCCACTGTCTCCACAAAGGCAGCTGCGCCTGAGCAAAGGCCCCGTCCGCTTCTCCTCCTCAAAAAAGGACTTGTCCTCTGCAATTCCAGGAGCAGCTAAAAGCGTCACATGCAAATTAAAGCGGCAGATACAGAGTTATGTGTTGTGTATTTTGGGGGGCGGCTGAAACTAGGAAAGGTTTTGCAGGGCTGCGAAGGCCCCATCGAAAGCCCCCTAACCAGAGATGTCTCTTCCTACGCTGAGCCCCAAGGCCTGTAAACTGAGAGCAGCCGCTCTGTGGCGCAGAGCAGGATTCACCAGACTGGTGCTCTCCAAATGTCCTGGACCACAGCCCCCCACCTGATGGGATTTGTAGTCCAGGGGAGCGGCAGGGCGCCCGGTTGGCAGAGGCGCTGGGTGCAGGGCATGCATTCCTCTCTTGGGCCTCTCTGAGCCAAGCGCATTTGCTCCTTGGCTGAATAATCCTGGCACTGGGGAGGGCACTCTGGGGCAGAACCCCAAGAGGAGGGTGGACTAGATGACCGCTGAGGTTCCCCTCATCCTGGGTCCCACAAGAGGCTGGCTTGCCCCTGCCTGCATTGCGCTTGCCAGCCCAAGGGGGCTCTTGGGTCTGATTGGGTCCCCCCCCCCCCCCGTGTCTGCTGGCACTGATCCTGAGCGCCTCCGCCTTGGCTCCTGCCGGCCAGCCAGCGCTTGTTTCCAGGATCCGCCCTTCCTTCCGTCCCTCGCTGGGTCTCTCCTTGGCCTCTTGCGCTTCCCCCACAGAGTGGACCCCACATGCCTGGGCTGCTCTGTGTCTCTGGGCCAGTCCCAGCTTGCTAAAGTATTTTGTAAATACTGGAAGAGATGCTCAGGAGCCCTGGCTTGTGTTTGGGGTCTGGCGGCTGCCTTGGGAGTCAGGAAGGAGGAATTGGCCAAGCTCCAATCCTGGGCCTTTCCCGGCCCCTCGCGGCTTGACTTGCTCGCTCGAGTCACCTGGAGGTCTCTGCCTCTGCTTGCTCTGGGTGGCTTGCTATGGGTCCCCTGGATGCAGCGATGAGGATGCAAACCTTGCCTTGGGGGCAGGGAGGGGGGTGTTCTGGTCTCTCTCGCCCACCCCCAACTACATACAGTGGGGAGCCCAGATTTCTGCCTGGAGGTTTTCTGCGCAAGCCGTGCGCAGGGTTTGCATTCGTGGATTTGTGTCTCTGTGTTGCACACGATCACACTGGCATTTGCTGAAGGGACGCTGCTGTGGGGCTTGGAGGCGCTGCCTACCTCGCAAGGCTGGCGTTGCCCCACAATGAACAGCAAGGGCTCAGCCCTCCACCTCCGGATTTGGAAAACTGGAGCAGAAGCGAAAGCTGAGGTGGTTATTTCCACCATCCAAGAAAGACAGAAAAATCCAGTTGTGATCCCTGCGTTGTGGTGGGTTGGACGAGAAAGATGACCCCTGGGATCCCTTCCAACAAGTAGTCAAAGGAGGCTCCCAGCAGAGAACGGCATTCACAAACACACATGCACTGCACAGCCTCTGCCCCCCCCCCAGGCTCCCCTGCCCCCCTTGGTGCCTGGGCCAGAGTTCTGGGGCCCCTGGGGCCCCAAATGTCACTCGGTTGCTGCTTCCCACTGGGAGGGGTGCCCCAAGTTGCCCAGGCCTGGCCTGGCAGCTGTGCCCTGCGCTGCGTGTGCCCGTGGGCTGGAGTTTGGTCTGGAGGAGGGCAAGGCCTGGTGTAGCCTCTGCCGCCTTGAAGGCTGCCCACCCACCTGCCGGCCGCGAGGAGTGGGCTCGGAAGCCACGGGGTGGGTGGGGAGGCCCAGCTGGGCCCCAGCTGCTGCCGGGAGGGAGGTGGGTGGCCGCAGCAGCAGAGCTTGGCTCTGGGAATGTGCCCGGATTGCAGGCCCCGTGCCAGGAGTGGGTGGCATCGCTGCAGGAATCTCTGCCTGCTCCTCTCGGAGCTGGAGAACATCAACAGCCCCCCCCCCCAGTCATTTACAGAGGAGCAGGCCAGCTCGTGACTCCTGCCTGCCAGCCAGCCAGGGTGTCCCCAGACCGGGTGCCATTTCGGATTCCCCCCCCCCCGTTTGGAGTGTCTTGGCAGGGACCCTGCCCTCCTCTGTGCCAGGGGCCGCTTTGAGGAATGAGCACTGGCCTCTGAGCCTTGTGTGCGAGGTGCCCCTGCCTCTGCCCTCTTGGAGGGGGGCACCCCTCCCCCACTCTCCCCTCCTCAGGCAGACTCTCCCAGCCTGGCCTGCCGCCTCTGATCTCCTTCCCGGCTTGTGCAGAGGGATTATTAGGGTCATTAGGTGCCGCACCCAGCCCAGGGCTCATTAGAGGGGAATTAGAAGCCGGCTAATCTGGGTTTGCCCCTGCTTTGCCCTGGCGGGCAGCCGAAGCCACTCAGAGGGTGCCCACCCACACAGAGGCACCCAGCGGGGGGACCAGGAGCAATAGCAGGAGGCATGGATTTTGGAGTGGGGTGTGTGTGTGTGTGTGTGTGTGCGCGCGCGCGCGTGTGTGTGTGTGTGTAGAAGCAACCCCTTGTGATCTCTGGCCCACTCTGTAGGGTGTGCACTTCTTTGCAATTTGTGGGGCCTGCTTTGGCCTTTTCAGCTGTGATTCCTGCATTGCAGGGGGTTGGTCTGGATGACCCTGAGGGTCCCCTTCCAGCTCTCCCATTCTAGGATCTCTGCTGACAGCAGGACAGACGGAAGAAAGCTGGGGGGGGGGGGAGAGAGAGAGAGACATGCGTGGCTTTTCTAGGACCTGCCGGTTGCTCCCCTGATCTGGGGGTCCCTTTTTCTGGGGATTCCCCCTGCCACCCCCAGCTCTTTCTGTGCTGCCCCTTTGCCTCTGGGGCTGGCTTGCCCCACTAGGAAGGTGCCAAAGTCTGCAGGGGCACAGAAGGCCTTGCCGGGGGTGGGAATGGGGGGTGGGAAGCCCTTCCTGAGCCAGGAGGAGTTCTGAGAAAGCAGCTGGAGGTGAGAGGCCGTGGGTCTTGGCCGAGGGCCAGCCAGACTGGGGAGGGGCTTCCACGCTGCTCTTCCTGAGCCCAGCCCTCCTCTGTTAGCTGCTGCAGCCTGGGCCTGGCCCCTGGGGGGTGGGGAGGGCTGGAGCGTGTGGGGAAGCACAGCCTTCGAAGGGGTGGGGGTGGCAGCCGTGTGAAGGTCTTTGTTAGAGAAGCATAGCACTGGCAGGGACCACGAGGCAGGAATCTTGCAAGTGTGGCCACCTGCGCCCTTTGGAACTCCCTGCCTCTTGACTTCAGGGAGGCGATTTCGCTGCACCCTCTTTTTCGGCGCCTGCTAGAAACAGGTTTTGTTTTGACAAGCCTCCCCAGAGACTGAGAAGGTTGCTGCCGGTTTTAATCCATTTTTATTCCGTTGTTATTTTAGCTTTTTGAAAGTCTTAAATTATAGCTGTCGGTTGTTATTGATAATTTTATTGCTTAATCTTTTTTTTGTAAATGGAGGCTTTCTTGAACAAACAAGCAGTGTATAGATTTCATGAAATAAAGGCGGAATGACTTGACGCAGGAGGCTGCCTTGCCCTGCCTACCCCCTGCCCACTAGCCCCTCCTCTGGCGGCCAGAAGCTCTCCCAGGCCAAAGAGCCTGGCATCTTTTCCTGCTGAAGGTTGCACCCGGGGCCCTTCTGCGGGCAAAGCAGAGACTCTCTCGCTGGCCTGGGGCCCTTGAGCTGCCCTCCGAGGCAGTTTGGCCGCTGGCCCACTTAGCCCGGGCATCTCCTGCTTGGACTGGCAGCAGTGGCTTTGCAGGGTCCCCAGGCCAGCGAGAGACACCCTTCGCCAGCTGGAGAAGCTGCCAGGGCCCTAGCGGTGTACCAGCCGAGGGAGGCTCTGCCCTGTCCTTGCCACCCTCCGCGAATATCAGCGGCTGGATCAAGCCAGCTGTTCATCAGGTTCTGCCACATCCTGGTTTCAGAAACAGGCTGGGCTGTGCCAGTATTTGTCTGCTCTTGCCAACGCCAGTGTGGCCGTAATCAGGTCAATGCAGGCTGGAGCGAGGGGCCAGCAGTGGCAGAGGTTTGCGAGGGTGGCGGAAAGGGGAGGAGGTTTTTAAGCAGAGCTTGGAGGGCCGCCTGAAGGCGATTTTTGAGCTGTGATTTCTGCATTTCAGGGGTGGGCTGGATGACCCCTGGGGTCCCTTTGGGCTCAACGATTCTATGATTCTTCCGCTGTGGTTTCTGCATTTCAGGGGTGGGCTGGATGACCCCTGGGGTCCCTTCCAGCTCTGTGGTTCTAGGCCTCTTTCATGGGGGCTTTTTCCTCACTGTCGCTGTGGCCAGAGCTTCACATGGCAAGACCCGTTTCCCATAATCTTATGCAGGCTGCTAGCAAAACATTTCTCTGTCATGGCAAGTTGATGATCTCTTGGTTTTAATTTTCCTCTGCGGTTTTTATTGCATATAAATACCGTTGCTATAAGCCTCTTTGATTTTTTTTTTAAATGATGTAGCAGTATATACTTTTTTTTACACAAATAAATGAATAAGCTGGTCTCTCCAGAGGCTACTGCCCACAATGCCCATGTTTCACCTCCCCGGTTGGAGGAAGTCCATCTCTGCCAATTATGCCATTTGCTGGGAATCGCATGGTTGGAGAGAGCTGCTTCTGCTGTGCTCAGATCCTGCTTGTGGGATCCCTTTGGAGGGATCTGGTTGGCCCCTGTGAGAACAGGGTGCTGGACCAGATGGGCCTCTTCTGGCCTGATCCAGACTCAGGCCTCTTCTGATGTCCTTATTTTGCCACCAGGGCTGGAGAAACACCAGGGACAGGTTTGAAGCGTCTTTCAGACTCTTGCTGCTCATCGACAGCGTGTGTTTTTTAGTGTCCTGCCATCTTTTCCTGGTTTGTCCTCAAACAGCGACCCAGTAAGGCAGGCCAGGCCCCTTCTATTGTAGGAGCAGAAGAAAACAGTAACTTTATTGCCATAACTCTCGCTTTATTTTGTATTTGTGTACTTAAACCTAGATTGGTTTCTTTCCCTTTTTTTGTTGTGTAATGTTGAATTTATTCTTTGTTTGCTAAATTGTTGGTTTTTGAGTTTACTAACATGCTCTATTTTTGTGTTTTGATGTTTTGAATGTCTGCTGTCAGCTGCTTTGAGCAGAGCTCGTTTTGGAAAAGCGGCATAGAAGTAAAATCAACCAACCAACCAGCCAACTAAGGCTCTCCCGGCTGAGAGCTGGCCTGCCTGAACAGTTTTCACTTATAGCCCACCAACCCAACTCTGCAGCTGGGCAGAGAAAACTACACTCTTTCATCTTCTCACATAAAAAACCAAGAATAAGCCCCAAATACCTGCACCTCCCCAGCTCAGAAGGAGGATGGGGAATCCCCAACATAGAAGCATATTACATTGCCAACCAAATACGCCATATAATCCCATATATACTAGAAGATGAGACAAAACAATGGGTACACCTAGAGAGGGAAACATTTAAAAATACCTGCCCCACAGCATACCCACTCCTCCCAAACAAACAGTTTTCACTTAATGCTTCCTGGATGCGAACCCATCTCCTTCCCGTACGCTGCTGTGCACTATGTTCTGGATATTCAAAGTATTTGCACCAATGTTCAAAATTAGCCAGGCACATGTTGCCCCTGGCTCTCAGCCGCTTGCGACCAAGAGAAGATGCCCATTTGCCCGGATGGCGCCTGACGTCTCCCCCTCTGGAGGCGCCTGCCAGGGCATCCGTGGATCTGCTCTCATACACTAGCAACGCATCCTGTCGAATTTGATCAGTTATACATTATCTGCAGAATCAGAACGAATGTATTGAAAATTACAACTTTCACGTCATCTGGCCCCCAAAGGGCCACCGGGCACTCCGTTTTGGCAGCTGTAACCCTGGTTTGAGGAGCCATTTGGCACCTAGTTTCTATATCTGAGTTTCTATTTTTGTATAATCATTTTTATTAGTTTTACATATAATCACATTGTGTAACATCGTATCTTCTTATTAAATCTTTTTGGCTCAACTGAGCTTAATGGCTTCCCACCCACCTAATAGTTTACAAACTTACATTTTGCATCTTTGTATTTCACTTCCTTTCCTATTCTTGTTATATCAAGTTATTACATTGCTCATCCTGAATAGGTAGCAATTTTATCTTACAAATATTCAGATAACCCTGCTAGTGATGTTAATTGCTTACAGTTGTCTTTCAAACATAATATAAATTTATTCCAGTCTTTTCGAAATGCTTGATCTCGCTGGTTCCGGATTCTTCCCGCCAGTTCTATATCTGAGTTCCTAACTCTGGTTTGCACTGAAAGTCTCTCCCAGAAATGTAAACGCTAACATGCAATAAGCACATCAGTAGGTTAAAAATTCTCTTCTTCCAACTGTTTTGAAATCTCCCCCCAGCTGCGAGGGAAAGGGCACCGTGGCCCAATCCTTTTGCAATCCTCCCAGCCCAGAAGTGCTGACACTCGGCTCCAGCTGGGCAGGACTTCCCTAAGTGAGCGTTGGGCAGCCACCACAACCTCATTAGGAGGCTTGCCTGGCTCCGAGGCTGGAACTTATCTGGGCCAGATCTGCCTCCCTGGTGCCTCCCTGGCATTACAGGAGGTGCCTTCAAAGAGACCTTGCTGGGACAGAGGGGGCCACAAACTGGAGCGGGTTCCTTCTCTGCTGCCCGTGAAGCCGCCTTGTTTAGACGTAAACAGAGGCCCCAATTGTTCCCTCTTGCATGCTTTTGTGTTCCTTGGTGCTCACCTGGTCCCTGGGTGGCGCTGGCTTCGGACGACCTTGAAATGGGACCGAGGAGGGGAAAGGGTCAGGGATGAAGGGAGGTCAGGAGCCGGCAGGTCCCTCTCTCGGTATCTGAATGATAATCTTGGTCATTTGATTGCCCTTTTTACCCATTGTCTTTTTGATTGTATATATTGCTTGTTTTATGTTGCTATGGGACGCTGCGGGTAAAAGCCTCAGCGCCTAGGGCTTGCCGATTGAAAGGTCGGCGGTTCGAATCCCCGCGGCAGGGTGAGCTCCCGTTGCTCGGTCCCAGCACCTGCCAACCTAGCAGTTCGAAAGCACCCCTGGGTGCAAGTAGATAAATAGGGACCGCTTACTAGCGGGAAGGTAAACAGCGTTTCCGTGTGCTGCGCTGGCTTGCCAGATGCAGCTTCGTCACGCTGGCCACGTGACCCAGAAGTGTCTGCGGACAGCGCTGGCTCCCGGCCTCTTAAGTGAGATGAGCGCACAACCCTAGAGTCTGGCAAGACTGGCCCATACTGGCAGGGGTACCTTTACCTTTACCTTTATGTTGCTATGGCCATTGGCTAACGCGAATAAAGTTTATCTATCCGTCTGGCAAACGGGCCTTTCCTCCTGCGTCCGAATGCTGGAAGATTCAGGACAGAGAAAAGACAGTCCTTTTGCACATAGCGCAGAGTTGAACTACGGAACTCCCTCCCACATGAGACGGGGATGGCTGCTGACTTGGGTGGCTTTAAAGAGGATTAGACCAATTGATAGGGGAGAGGGCTACTGATAGCTCTGTCTCCAGGGCTGAATATCCGCAGCTGGAAACCACAGGACTTGCTCTTGGGCCTGAATCCTGCTTGGCGGTTTCCCTTTGGGGCGACTGCTTTGCCACTGCAGGATTAGAGAGCAGGGCTAGGAGGGCTCCCTCTGGCCTGATCCTGCCGCCGGGCTCTTCTTCTCATGTTCTGCTACAGCTAGAGTTTGGGTCAGCTCACATTCTTGACTTCCTTAGGCAAAGTTCTCCCGCTGCTGTTCTGAGCCCGCTCTGCCACATTTATTGATTCTTTTTTCTGCATTTATATTCCACCTTGAGCTCCTTGGAGAAAAGGTGGACCATAGAATTGTAGGAAGGGAGACGCACAAGGTCATCCGGAACAACCCCCTGCATTTCAGAAAATGAAGACAAGGCAACCTGCTGGATCCTCCCTGCCTGGGCTTTTATGGCTGGTGAGGGCTTGACCTCTGGTCCTGCTGGCTAGCTTCCGGCCTGGCTTTGGCACAGCAAGGGGCTGTGCGGGTTGGGATGGATGAGCCCTGGGTGTCCCTTCCAGCTCTACAACTCTATGATTGGAAGGACGAGCCAGATCAAAGTGTCTGCGATCGAGGAACATTAACTCTGTTATCTGGAGCCTGATCAGCCAGGCTGGATTCTGGAACATGCTTGGTTTTATCAGCCCTGCACTTTGGAGCAAATCCTGGAATGTGATTTACGGTTTTTCTATTCATTTCTGTAAGCCCGGAGGACGGGCCCTTCCTCCGAAGGGAGCTGGCAGAGGGGAGGTTCTGGAGAAGTCTCTGCTGCATAAATGTCAGGCTCCAAAATTGGACATCCTGCCTGAATAAACAGGCTGGGAAGGAGGCCTTAACCCTTTCAAGGCACTTGCATTTGAGTTTAGGGGTAAAGCGCCAGACATGAGTTTGGGGTGGAGTTTCCTTCCATGCTGCTGAGGGAGGGGGAGGCCTGGGGAGAGGGGAGGGGAATTGAGTTCACGTGTGTGTCATCTGTCGTCCCCCCCCCCCCCGCAGTCCCAGGAAGATCTGCGTCCTTTAGCAGAAAGGGGGGGGGGGAATCTGGTAGCATGTTAGAAGGTAGTCCTGCTCCATTACTGAGGACTAGAAGGCTGCTGCATGGCTTTTCCTTTGGCCAGACCCAACGGCTGGAGGGTCTGTGGGGCTGGCAGCCTCCTTAGTCCTCCGTCTTGCAGGGAGTCCCTGCCCTGAGGTGCTTCCTCTCTGCTTGCGGGGGGCAGTGGCAGACTCTGATGAAAGGCGACACCTGTGACAGGTGACCTCTGGGCCACCATTTGGTGAGAGAGAGCTCAATAATTGAAGGACTTGGCGGAAGGGATGCATTAGGGAGGCTGGGCTATCGCCTTTCACACACCAGGCCTTGGCAGCAGTTGGTGAGACACACACTCTGCCCCCTCCTCCTTGCCTGGCACCCGAGAGACTCTGCCCTGCTGAGCTCTGGGGCCTTGCAGGACAATGGTGGGAAGAGCTGGCATGGCCAAGGAGAGTCTTGGGGGTCTGTCTGTCCGGGGCACGGAAAATCATTGTGGAAGCACAGAATGGCTGAGTTGGAAGGGACCCCAGGGGTCATCTAGACCTACCCCTCGCAGTGCAGGAATAAATGCAGGTGGCAAACTCTCCTTCCTTGGAGGTTCTTAAGCAGAGGTGGGAGGGGTTTTTTAGCAGTGATTCCTGCATTGCCGGGGGCTGGACTAGAGGACCCTTGAAGGTCCCTCTGTGAAAGGCTGATGGCAGCCCTACGCCCAGCCCCACCCCACAGCATCCCCTGACCTGCGCTGGGGGGGTTAGGCCCTAGCCGATCATGCTGGGGTCGAGCCTTGGCCCACCTTGAGCTGCTCTCACCAGGCAGCCCTGCGCTAGGGGCAGACTCAGCCCCAGAACACTTCCAGGGTGATGTGAAGGCGTCACAAAGCAGAGGGTCCCTGAGCATGTGAAGAGTGCACCTGGGATTTGGGGGCATGGCGGCTGGAGGATGTGCTCTTCCGCTCGGTACAGGGCAGCTCAGTCGGTAAAGCATCTCCGGTTCGGGGGTTCAAGCCCCACATGGGGCAAAAGATTCCTGCATTGCAGGGGGTTGGACTAGATGACCCTGATGGTCCCTTCCAACTCTGCAGTTCTGTGATTCAGCTGGATGGTGCTCTTCTTTAGAGATGGGGCTGCTGTGAGGGGCTTCCTTCCCTCTGGGGTCCTGCAGCCACCAGCCCTGGGTCTCTCCTGCCCCCCACATCTGTTCTGCCCAGACCCCCTTGCCCCCTTCCTCCTCGCCTTCCCTGGGGCTGCAGGGGGGGAAGCAGCAAGAGGCGGCACAGGAGGAGCAGGCAGCCTCGCCCGCCGGCCTTGGAGCATCGACTAAAAAGGGCAAGAGCAGCAGCAGCTGATGGCAGCGGCCAGGAATCTGGGAGGCTGCCCCTCGGAGGAGGACTCCCTGCAGGGGGGAGAAGCAGCTGCTGGGCCTGGCTGGGGGGGGCGGCTGTCTCAGAGGCCTGCAGGTGTGGGCTGGCGCAGACGCCTCTCTCCCCTCCCCATGCCAGGAAGCCCGGGGGGGGGGGGGTCCTTCCTTGGGAGCAGCTTCTGGCTGGGCAGTCATGGAAAACCTCCCTTTTGCATAGCCCTTCTCCCCCCACCAGCTGCTTCCGTGGCATATGGAGAGCTGCAGAACGTGGGGGGGGGGGGCAGTGGCGAAGCTACCTGCTCTGGCTCTGGGAGCAACATACATTCGGGGGCATGGCTGTCGCGCATCCCGGGGGGGGGGTGCGCCACCTGCGGTGGGTGCGTTGGGGGGTGCGCAGCACACGGCACATGTCCTGGGACATTCACAGCGAGTGCCAGGCATCCCTGAAATGCACGGTGAGCACCGAGCGTCCCAGGGGGTGGGGGCAGGGGCAGCGGTGACGTCACCCCGCTCAGATGGCACCCAGGGAGACCGTCCTCCCTGTCCCCCACCTTCGAATACCAGTGTGGGGGGGGCACTAGGCCAGCATCATGTCCTCAAAGTGGTGTAATAGGAATTTTGAGGTCTTAGATATACGTTAAATGTTCATAAGTGTACCAGCCAAGCATGTACATTGATGGTATGTATAATGTATTTGGGGGGTGGTCTTGAGCTCCAGGGCAGGGAATTTCAAAAGTCTTTATAAGGCCTTGCACAGCAATTTTGGGGGTCCTCTTCCTCTCCTGCGTGTGAGGGGAGCACCCTGTTGCAACAGATCAATAAAGATCAAGCTTACTAGCTGCTTTGCTTCTCAATATTCTCTGCTTGGCCTGTTATTTTCTCCTACCAATAGGGAACCTACGTAAGGACTCTATATGGGCTCTTGGGTACCCCATAAGGGAAAAGGGCAGATTTTGTTTACAATAGTGGCCAATGACCCCCCTCTTCTGAGAAGCCCACAAGCCCACACGTATTTTATCAAAGTAATTGTTGCTGTATGTACGTTTTATTTTATTTGTATGTAGGTTTTATTTTATTTGTTTTTTTATCTTACATTTTAGAAATGTCCATTCAGTTGTTTTTTCCTTTAAATTTTTTGGGGCCCCCCAAGAGAGTGGGGGCCTTAAGCCAGAGCTTATTTAGCTTATACTCAGGGGCGAACGAAGGTGTCGTGACACCCGGGGCGGCAAACCGCTATGTACGGCGCATGTGTGGCTTCGCTACGTACGGCGCATGCACCAAATGCAGCAATGCCGCACATGCACTGTACATAGCAGTTTGCCAGTGGTGCCGCTCGAGCACCATATGGACGCATGTGCGCATGTGCAGAGTCGTTACAGACGTATGTACAGTGCATGTGCGGCGTTATTACACACGGCGCATGCATGTGACGCCGCACATGCGCTGTACATCGTGGTTTCCTGCCAGTGCTGGGATCCTCGGCTCGCGGCTGCAGCTGCAAACAGAGAATCCTCTACATGCAGCTGCGGTGGCGCAATGGCTGCTTGCGCCGCCGCAAGTCCCTGTAGGGTGCCTTCTTGTCACCCCCCAGACATGGCACCCAGGGCACCCCGTCCCCCCCCCCCGCTGTGACGCCAGTGCTTATACGTAAACCTGGCACTGAATGCAATAAATGGCAAAAGCTCCCCCCCCTCAAGGAACGGCTCCGCTCTCCCTGCAGGTGAGGCATCGCCAGTCGGGGCAGATCATGGTGCTGAAGATGAACAAGCTGATGAGTAACCGTGGCAACATGCTGCGCGAGGTCCAGCTGATGAACCGCCTCTCCCACCCCAACATCCTCCGGTGAGGCTGCCTCGGTGGGGGTGGGGGGCTCTGGCCAAAGGGGGGGCCCAGTCTGGCCGGAGGGGATTCCAGGTGCAGCCCCCCAACCTCCCCCTTCCATAGGTCTTTCGCAGGGACCTCAAAGAACAACTCCGGCCGGACTCTGGCTTCAGTTCAAAAAAGCCCACTTTTCTTTCCAGCAGAGGAGATGGAAAGGTCTGGGGAGTACATTGAGGGGGGTCTCAGTGTTAGAAAGTGGGGGTTTGAGTGGGCTGGGCTCCTCCTATCCCCCCCAAAAAAGTCTGGAGCTCTGTGTCCTCCTTCCTAGTTGCCAGAGGTGCTGTTCCCATTTTACAGACCGGGGACCTGAGGCTAACGGCTGCTTGCTCTTCTGCCCTGGGCAAGGGGTCGGAGGGGCGTGGGTGCATGAGGGGAGGGTCTCCCTGCGTCCTGACGGGCCCTTCTGTCTCCCCCTCTCATTCCAGGTTCATGGGCGTCTGCGTCCACCAAGGCCAGCTTCACGCGCTGACAGAGGTGAGGCTCACCTGCCTGCCCGCCTGGGCCCACAAAGGTGGATGGGGAGCCCCTGCCATCCCTCGAGGGGGGGCTGGGGGCCGGAGAGAGAGGCCGGGCGGGGGCCGCCTAGAACTATAGAATAGGGAGGTACCCCCAGAGGCCATCTAACCCACCCCTGCCGTTCCCCCCTGCAGTACATCAATGGTGGCAACCTGGAGCAGCTGCTGGACAGCCCCACCCCGCTGCCCTGGCCCGTCCGCATCAAGCTGGCCCTGGACATCGCCCGCGGCCTCCGCTACCTGCACAGCAAGGGCATCTTCCACCGCGACCTCACCTCCAAGGTAGGCATGGGGTGCCCCCCGGCCCCCTCCCCGCCCCCCTCTCCTTCCTCGGAGGCCTGTGACGCCTCTTCTTCCTCCCTCTGCCCAGAACTGCCTCGTGAGGAGTGAGGACAACGGCTACACCGCCGTCGTGGGAGACTTTGGCCTGGCGGAGAAGATCCCCACCTACAGGTGAGGCCGGTGGCCCTTCCTGGCCAGGGGGAGCCATTGGGGGGCCGGGGGTATCCTGCTGGGCTTCGGCTGACCTCTTTCTCCCTTTCTGCTTCCTCCCCAGTGACGGGGGCCAGAAGGAGCCTCTTGCCGTCGTCGGCTCTCCGTACTGGATGGCCCCAGAGGTCCTGCGTGGGGAGCTGTACAACGAAAAGGTAGGACCGTAAGGGGGACCCAAAGGGGGCCCATCTAGCCCCACAGCCCCTCCTCACAGGGAGACCACAAGCAGTGCACGACGGCCACAGGGCTGCCCTCCCAGGCATAGTCAGAAGCGCAGAATTGGAGAGTGCAAGGGACCATCGGGGTCATCTAGTCCAACCCCCTGCAATGCAGGATTCAAACCCACAACTCCTGAAATTAAGAGTCTCAGACACCACCATCTTCAGAGGATACGAAGCCATTGTGGCCAGTTGACTGGGCAATATATCATCCAAAACCGGTTTGATATCATGATATCGGTTTCATAATTTTTGACCTAGCAATATATTGTGAATCTGTGTGTGATTTTGCTATGCAAAAACCACAACACCGGAGAAACCGTAAAGCCACCTGATGCCTCTCCTTGGCTCCATCCTTATTCCAGACATTGTGCTATATCAGTGCATCATGATTAGGTAAACGGTGTTTCCATCACAGTGTCCCATTGTGCCAGAAGCGGTTTAGTTCTGCTGGCCACATGACCCGGAAAGCTGTCTGTGGACAAACGCCGGCTCCCTCGGCCTGAAGCAAGATGAGCATTGCAGCCCCATAGTCACCTTGGACTGGACTGAACCATCCAGGCATCCTTTACCTTTACCTTTTATATTGTGATGTCTAGCTGATGATATATAATACGATATTGACGATATTGCTCAGGCCTAGTGGCTGATGGTCAAGAATAGGCTCACCCTCCCTGGATAAAAATCAAAATCAAAATCAATGTATTATGTATACCCCACCCATCTGGCTGGGTTTCCCCAGCCACTCTTTTAGAGCTACCCAAGTCAGAAGGTCTTTTGAGAGGGAGATCCCTTGTTCATGGGCTGCATGGAGGAATGTCAGGACGTTAGAAGAGCCTGCAGGATGGGGCCAAGGTGGACCCTCGAGTCCAGCCTCCTGCTCTCTCTCATAGAGCCCAGCGAGTTGCCTCAGTGGGAAACCAGCAAGCCAGGCCTGAGGGCAAGAGCAGTGCTGTCTTCTCCTGGGGCTTCCAGCCTCTGGTCTTCAGAAGCATCTCTGCCTCTGACCGTGGAGACGAGGAGAGCCGTCCTGCCTAGCAGCCCCCGAGAGCCCTTCTCCTCATGAATTTGTCCGATCCCCTTTCCCAGCTAGAGAACTAAGGGGGGAAGGGGGGTGCAGAGGGCCAGCCTGGTGTTGGGCGGGGAAGCTGACCAGGAGCGTGAGTGGGCCTGGACCACAAATGCCAGGGGGTATGGGGGGCTCTTCTTCTGTCCCCGGTTTCCCTCTGGGTCTGGGGGAAAGGGGCTGGAGCCTCTTTTTGCGGGGGGGGGGAGTCTCCCCTTCCCCTGAGTGCGCAGGGGCACTTCCTGCCTCACGGCCTCCCTTCTCCCATCCCACCAGGCTGATGTCTTTGCCTACGGCATCATCCTCTGCGAGACCATCGCCCGCCTGCCGGCCGACCCGGACTACCTGCCCCGCACTGAGGTAAGACCCTCCCTCCATGTGGGGGCTGCTTCCTCCCCTTGCAGTGCTAGGCTCCTTCAGGCAAACCACAGCGTTTCTTCTAGGCGTTCAAGGGGGTCTTCTGGAGGCCCTCCGAGACCCTCCTGGCCTCATGGGCACAAGACAGGCTGGTTTTGTTGTTGTTGTTGTTGAGTCGTTTAGTCGTGTCCGCCTCTTCGTGACCCCCTAGAGCACGCCAGGCCCTCCTGGCTTCCACTGCCTCCCGTAGTTTGGTCAAACTCATGCTGGTAGCTACAAGACTGTCCCACCATCTCGTCCTCTGTTGTCCCCTTCTCCTTGCGCCCTCCATCTTTCCCAACATCAGGGTCTTTTCCAGGGAGTCTTCTCTTCTCATGAGGTGGCCAAAGTATTGGAGCCTCAGCTTCAGGATCTGTCCTTCCAGTGAGCACTCGGGGCTGATTTCCTTAAGAATGGATACTGGGTTACACCAAGGATTCTGGGCCAAGGAGGCAAGGCTGACCTCCTACCCCAGATACCCAGATCCGTCCAGGGCTCATCGCTCAGCGGAGAGTAGAAAAAGAGTGAAAAACAGACATCCTTAGATTAGGGCATGAGATGGGCACTTTGGCCTTTATATTTAGCTGCTCAGTCTGCTCAGAATGTGTCTTAATCCACAAATAAAACCTCAGAGCTCTGTGTGGATTTTCTCCCCCACCCTGACATCTGTTTATGACTGTGCCCAACGCAGTGTGTGTTGCCTGCCATGTTCCTCTCTCTAGCTGAGCTGTTCAGTCATCATTGTTTGGGGCAGGCAGGGGGCGTTTTCACCCCACAGCTTCACTGGGGGTCCTGCTCCTCTTTTCTACTGTCCTTAATATGTTCTGTCGAGACGCAGTTTGGTGTTCCTGGCCCGATCCACCTGCTCTTTCAGAAACGCTCCGTTGCGTTTTTGCTGCCTTGGTTGCTCTGTTTAGGAAGGCTGGATTTGCACAGACATCGCAGGCAAATAAATAAACCGCAGAATCACAGGCGGGATCCCGAAGGGTCATCTAGTTTAATGTTTGATCTTTTATTGTGTTTTTCATGTTTTGTTGGGAGCCATCCAGAGTGGCTGGGGAAACCCAGCCAGATGGGTGGTGTGTGTGTGTGTGTGTGTGTGTGTATTATTATTATTATTATTATTATTATTATTATTATTATGGTGCAACCCCCTGCAATGCTGAAATAACAGCTAAGTAATCCCAGAGAGATGGCCACCTGACCTCTGCTTTAAAACCTCTGATATGGAAAATTCTGGGTTGAGAGACTCCTCAACAGCACAGCTCATCGGGGTACCAGTCCCCTGCGGGTCCATGCGGTCAGTAAAAGAAAGAAATTCCAGCCAAGCAATTTGGAGCACAACAGCAGTCAGTAGACTTAGCTCCTTCATTGTTGTGCAACAGGTTCAAACAGCAGCGAGTGAACCCTGAACATGGGGCGACATTGACTTTTAAAACTTTCCCACCATTTCCCAGAATACAGTTCGTACAGCATCATCGATACATCATTGCTACATCACTAAAACCTCAGAAAGGGGAGGGTTACACAAGATTAGCATAGACAGATATGTCAGAGCAAGACAAATAGGTACCACTCCAGCGGGAAGGTAAACGGCATTTCCATGTGCTGCTGTGGTTCGCCAGAAGCGGCTTGGTCTTGCTGGCCACATGACCCAGAAGCTGTATGCCAGCTCCCTCAGCCAATAAAGTGAGATGAGTGCCATAACAAAGAGTCGGCCACGACTGGACCTAATGGTCAGGGGTCCCTTGACCTTTAACCCCCCAGAAGAAGTTGCTCCGCAGGTATTCCCATCCCAGCCTCTGTAGCGCAAATGCATCCCTTCCTGGCTCCCTCCCAGGAGACTTGGGGAAGCCCTTAATTACGCCTATTACCTGTGCAGGTGAGGAAGGAGGTGATAATTGGCCCTCCTCCGCTGCCCCCTGAGGAATGCTGGTCTCCCAGCTCACCTGGGCTGCTTTGGATAACCTGTTCATGCAAACGGAGATAGCTTTGTCTCCAGGGAAAGGCGGAGCTCAGGTGCCCAGGCGGGGACTTTCCCAGCACCTGGTGTCTTCCAGCCGCTTCCGACTACAACTCCCATCAGCCTCAGCGCTGTCATGTGACCATGCTGGCTGGGGCCGGTGGGAGGCGGAGTCCAAGGCCTCTTGTGGTTGGGGGGCACCAGGGGTCATCTCTCCTGGCTGCCCTGTGGGATTCATAGCGCAGGAATTTTGCAGGAAAAGACTTCAAAGCATCTTTGGGGAGGTTTGGTCCTCAGATGGTGAGGGGAGAGCAAAGGCTTCTTTGAGAAGCAGGACTTCATTTCGGAGACAGATGACGCCCAATATCAGTTTCCAGGGCCTGTATAATGTGGATATTTTTGGAACAACTGAGGGCCAAACTAGACATTATGTTCAACGTCATAGTTTGGCATCATGGGACACATTTATTTTTAAAAGCGACTTTGAAGAGTATATTGTAGGAGATGTGTCAGAAATGAGGGCCATTCCATGAGGACAGCTTCCCCCTGCAGTTGTCGAACCCTCTGCCCGATCCTATGAAATCCCCCCCCCCACTGCTCTTTGAACCCGTAGGGGAGTTTCCACTGTTCCCTCCCTTCCATATATAGCAGCTGCAGTGGGGGGGGTGCCCTTTTTTGCACATCTCCAGCGATTCCCCTGGAGGAGAACTGTGCCACTTGCTGCATTGCCTCTTTTCAACAGACAGGGGTTTTTTGGGGGGGGGCCCTCAGTTGCTGACTGCAGTTGAGCAGTTCACTTTAAGGAAGAAGGAGGAAAGGTCTGGGTGGGGGGATTCTGCCCCCCCAGTCACTCCCTCCTGCATTTCACAGAAAGAAAACCTGCTTCTAGGAGAGCAGCCCCTGCTTTGTCTCAGCGGCTTCCCCTGAGCCCAGCACCCCACCCTTTGCCCTTGTGCTTCCTGGGAGTCGGGCCTGGAGCGTCTCCGCTCTCGTCTGGGTTGCCGTGGAGCCGCCTGGCTCAGAACTGGGCCACGGCCCCCTCTCTCCTGGGCTGTGTCCTAATAATAGGTTGCCCCGGAAGGCGGCCTCTGGGTTGGGCGTTTCCGGAATGACAGCTCCGGGACCCAGAACCTCTCCTGGTGCCAAGATGGAGAGGAGCTTCTGCCTGGCCGTGCTGAGCAAGAGAAAGGGGCTTGGGGGGGAGGAAGCCATTGTTGTGGTAGCCCCCTCCCCACCTCTAATTCCACAGCAGCCTTGACTTCAAGGTGAGGAAGGCAGGAGGACCACAGAGAGACCCTCTGGGTTTTCTGCAAGACTTTCCCTCCTTTTTGCTTCCTGAAATTTGTTCTGATTGTGCAGATAAAATATCTGGGAGAGAATTTGGCAGGATGTGTTGCTGGTGGGCGAGAACAGTCCAGATCCAAGGATCCCCAGAGGTGTGCCTTGTTGTAAACAAAATCTGCCTTTTTCCCTTGCGGGGTACCCAAGAGCCCATATAGAGTCCTTACGTGGGTTCCCTATTGGTAGGAGAAAATAACAGAGGCCAAGCAGAGAATATTGAGAAGCAAAGCGGCTAGTAAGCCTGATCTTTATTGATCTGTTGCAACAGGGTCCTCACTCACCACACGCAGGAGGGAGGAGGAACCCAGAACAATGGTGTGCAGATCAAGACCACCCCCAGAAACATCATACATACATCACAGAAGTACAGGAAATCTGAGTGCTTTGTTTACCTCCTGTCTGGCAGGTTACCTGTCACTTGACTGGATTGCCTGGGGAGCCTGGCCAGTCTTTTGTAATGATAAATACTTCGTTCCTGAGCCAGGTCAGACTCACACCCTATTCATATCTTAAATGTGCCCTTAAGACAGAATTTGTAAGGAAAGAGACAATGGGGAGGTTTCCCACTTTGACCTTGCAGAGAAATCATTTGCTCAGTTTGGGAATCAAAATGGTTCCAGGTCAGTCTTCCTGTGCTGATCTATGTCCATGCTTGGTTGGTACACTTAGGAACATTTAACATACTGGTATACCCAAGGCCTCAAAATTCCTATCACAACCTCCAGATGGGGGGAGACGTCCGGTGTCATCCAGGCGTCTTCACTCGGTTGCAAGGGGCTGAGAGCCAGGTGCAAAAGGTGGATTTTGAATGCTGGCCGGTGCCCACCTAGTCCAGGCCCCTGTTCTCCCAGCAGGCAGCCAGGTGTATCTCGGGGAAACCCCCAAGCACAACAACCCTCTCCCCTCCTGCCATTTCCAGAAACCGGGATTCAGGAGCCTGACTGTCTCTTGACCACGGAGGCTCAGCGCAGCCATGGCAGGAGTAGCCCACTTCCAGAGAACTCCAGCCGGAGAAGAGAAGGTTGCCAGATCTGGGGCTGACTTTCTACTCGCCCAGAAAGTCCTTTACATCTGTTTATTGCAAATACATATCCCGTCCTTCCCCTGTATCACACGTGACGCTCTGGAAGCAAGAGGGAGTTCAGCTGCTCAAGTCTCAGTTGGGCAGGTCAGATTCTTGCTTGGAGGAGGATGAAGCCTTGGCTCAGAGGCAGCGGGGATGGAAGCGGCCACAAAGAGAAACCTGAGCCCCCCATCTCACCCCAGTTCAGGACATGTTGAGGGGACTGGTGGGAGGAGATGGCCCCTTGAACAACCTGCTCTAGGCTGCCATCCCCCCAACTACTACTACTGCTACTTCTTCTTCTTCTTCTTCTTCTTCTTCTTAATTAATACCTTCCCCATCTGGATGGTTTCCCTAGCCACCCTGGGCAACTCCCAATAGAATATTAAAAACACTATAAAACATCAAAGAGTAAAAGCTTCCCTAAACAGGGCTGCCTTCAGATGTCTTCTAAAAGTCTGGTAGTTGTTGTTCTCTTTGACATCTGGTGGGAGAGCGTTCCACAGGGCAGACGCCACTACCAAAAGGGCCCTCTGCCTGGTTTCCTGTAACTTGGCTTCTTGCAGTGAGGGAACCGCCAGAAGGCCCTCGGGAGATGGACCCCGGTGTCTGGGGTGGAGATGCTCCTTCAGGTCTACTGGGCCGAGGCCATTTAGGGCTTTAAAGATCAGCACCAACACTTTGAATTGTGCTCGGAAGCATACTGGGAACCAGTGTAGGTCTTTCAAGACCGGTGTTATATGGTCTTGGCAGCCACTCACAGTCACCGGTCTACCTGCCACATTCTGGATTGATTGCAGTTTCCGGGTCACCTTCAAAGGTAGTCCCATGTAGAGCGCATTGCAGTAGTCCAAGCGGGAGATAACCAGAGCATGCACCACTTTGGCGAGACAGTCTGCGGGCAGGGAGGGTCTCATCCTGCGTACCAGATGGAGCTGGTAGACAGCTGCCCTGGACACAAAACGGACCAGCGCCTCCATGGACAGCTGTGAGTCCAGAATGACTCCCAGGCTGCGCACCTGGTCCTCCAGGGGCACAGTTCCCCCATTCAGGACCAGGGAGTCCTCCACACCTGCCTGCCTCCTGTCCCCCCAAAACAGTACTTCTGTCTTGTCATCTAATTTTAGAGTGTCATCCCCCCACGCTTGATGATTGTTTGAATGTTGCCTGTGGATGCCATTGCACAGATAATACTCCGTCCCCAGAACTGCCCCATCATCCCAGAAAGATGCCTGCTCCTTGAGATAAAGGCTGCCGTCCTTCCGCCTCTGGGAAATGCCAGCTGTGGGGGAGCCTCTGCCAGGCTGAGCGCTTCCCCTTTTTTGGGGGGGGGCATGGAGACAGCGGCTGGTCCACCCTCTGGCCCTGCGCAGAAGGCCCTGCTTGCCACCTCGTGGCCGGGAGCTGCGGTGCACAGATCTCTCTCTCTCTCTCGGCGAGGGAGGGGCCTGCAATAGCTGCTCTCGGCAGGATGAGCACAGAGCCGGCTGGATGCGGCCGCTGGGCCCTGCGCACATTTGGGATTCAAGTCGTTTCCTCCCCTCACCAATACTTGTGATCCTTCCATCATTTTTGGCTGTGTCTGCACTGCCCACTTAGCTCAGCTTCTCCAAATGCATTTCATGTTTATAATAATAATAATAATAATAATAATTTATTATTTGTACCCCGCCCATCTGGCTGGGTTTCCCCAGCCACTCTGGGCGGCTTCCATAGAAACAAAAAATACAATAAAATATCACAGATTAAAAACTTCCCTGAACAGGGTCAAGCAGAGAGGTGAAGGGCGACAGAGGCCCAGGAACTGATTTTAGAATGTATTTCAATTAATTGATTGTGATTTTATGTAAACTGTGTTACTTTTACTGTTGTTAGCCGCTCTGAGCCTGGCTTCGGCTGGGGAGGGCGGGGTATAAATAATAATAATAATAATAATAATAATAATAATAACTATTCCTACTATTACTATTATTATTATTATCAGTCTCCAGCAGGCTCTCGGGCAGTGATGGCAAAACTTTTAGAGACTGAGTGCCCAAACTGCAACCCAAAACCCACTTATTTTTCGCAAAGTGCCAACACAGCAATTTACCTTATTTTTCTGTGTTGTTTAGCTTTTTTGGGGTAGGGGTTGCCCAAAGTTTTTTGGGTTGTTTTTTAGAAATGCAGCTTTTTAAAAAAAGAAATGCAGAAAATAACTAATACCACTAAAAACGCTGGAAATCATTTCCGTGAGCCCAGCCAACATGTGTCTCCAACTCACCAACAGCAGACCGCCAGCTGGTTGGCGGTCATGGAACACCACCCAACAAGCGGTCTGCAGAACATTTCCTGCTTGCAGCACCGTGGGGGTGCAACACCCCCCCAATGCAGCAGCGTGTGGAGCGCACTCTAAGGAGCATTTCCCGCTTGCCCTGGGGTGGGGGGAGCAGCTGGCCCCTTTGCATGCTGGGGCGATGGCGCGTGTGCCCGCAGATAGGCCTCTGAGTGCCCACTCTGGCACGCTTGCCATAGGTTCGCCACCACTCCTCTAGGGCAAGGAAGGTCATAAGGACATAAGAAGAGACGGCTGGATCAGGCCAAGGGACCCACCTAGTCCAGCCTCCTGTTCCCACAGCGACTAACCAAATGCCTGTGTGAAACCAGCAAGCAGGATTGGAAGACCAGAGCCCTCTTCTCCCCTCCTGCGGTTTCCACCGACTGATGCACAAAAGCATTGCTGGCTCCAACCGCAGAGGCCAAGCCCAGCCCGCCTGGCTAGTAGCCATTGCTAGTTCTCCCCTTCTCCATGAATTTGTCTAGTCCTCTTTTCAAAGCCATCCAGGTTCCAGTGGCAGTGAGTTCCAGGGTTTAAGTATGTACTGGCTAAAGAAAGACTTTCTTTTCTCTGTCCTGAATCTCCCAATGTTCAGCTTCCTTGACTGTCCACGAGTTCTAGGGTGGAAGGAGAAACTCTTCATTTTTTCCATGTCATGGCTATTTTTTTTAAAAAAAAAACATCTACCAAGTCACCTGTTGATCTTTTCTCTAAATTAAAAAAATCCCAAACGCTGCAACCTTCCCTTTAGGGGAGTCTCTGCACCCCTCTGGAAAATTCTGGTGGCCCTTTTCTGATCCCTTTGCAACCCAGAAATACTCTTTGTCAGACGAGGCATTCAGAACCGGACACAGCCTTCCGGATGTGGCTGCAGATTTGTATAACGAACGGCATTAGGACATCGACAGTCGTCTTCTCGATTCTTTTCCTAGTGATCCCTAGCATGGGCCATTTTCTTCAATTTCATCTTTCTTGGTTCTAAATATTGGGAGCTGGCCTTTCTCGCGGCCCAACTCACCTCCCTCTCCCTTCTTCCCTGCAGGACTTTGGGCTGGATGTGGCCGCTTTCTGCAACCTGGTGGGAGCCGACTGCCCTGCAACATTCCTCCAGCTGGCCTTCCATTGCTGCAGCGTAAGACCCCCCCCAACACCCCCCCCGAGACCTGAAGGAGCCTTCAGGCTGCCAGACCCCCCTGCCAGAAGGGAGCCACTTTGCCCCTCCTGTCTCTATATGCCTGCGAGAGAATCAGCCCTGGCTGGGTGCAGAGGTTTGGGGGGGGGGGCAAATCCTGAGGAATACAGAGTCCCAGCCCTAGCCCCAGCCACAACCACAGGAGATTGGCAGCAGCGATGGGGCAGCTGTTTGGTGACTGTGGCCAGGCAGGCAGGCAATTGGTGCCTGCGGCAAGTGGGCGGGTGGGCTGCTGGTGGCGGTGAGCGGGCAGACAATTGGCGGCTGGGGTGAAGTGGGCGATCGGCAGTGGCTGCGGCAAGCGATCGGCAGTGGCGAGCAGGCGGGTGAGCGATTGGCAGAAGTGACCTTCCCGACGTCCCCAAAAAGCTGAACAACTTAATTTTGGGTTAAAAGAAATAGGGGTTGTCTTATACACGAAAAAATACAGTACTTCCCTTTAGGAGGGACTGAGGTTGGTGAGAACTGTGTACCATGCCCAGAAATCTGTCCTGCTCCCAGCCTTGGTGGGTCTGGGTCTCCGAGGGGAAGACAGCCCTCCCCCGAGGCAGGCTGGACCCCCCACTTTCCTGTTTCCCCTGGTTCCTGTTTCCAGGGGAGGCAGTGGCCCAGCAAGCCCCACCTCAGCAAGGGAGCCTTGGGGCTTTGTTTTGCAAGTGCCCCTCCCCACTGCTGCTGAGCCAGCTGCCTTCTCCCCCCCCCCCCAGATGGAGCCCACCTCGAGACCCTCCTTCCTGGAGATCACGCAGCGCCTGGAGGGCATCTTGAAGCAGCAGCTGGCAGCCAGAGACGCCCGAGACGCCCTGCAGAGCGACAGGACCAGCATCCCGGGGAGCCCGGCACTCTCCCTCCGTGGTACCTTCCCCAGTTTGGCTTTCGATTCCTGTGTCGCAGCGGGTTGGACTAGATGACCCCCGGGTCCCTTCCAGCTCTGCAATTCTTTTTTTAAAAAAAGATAATCTTTATTAGTTTTTTAGTTACATACTGTACATACACATATTACATTACATTTTAGATTTATACTTGCTCCTAAGAGCTGACTTCCCTCCTTCCTTCTGGCTTTTTAATGTCGCCTCTAACTTTTCGCATTGTCTTCAGCTCTGCAATTCTGTGGTTTTGAGCACACAGCCTGTTTGGGACAAAGGCACTGGATTCTAAACAACAGCTTAAAAAAGATTCCTTTGAACCAGCCTTCTGCCAACTCCCTTGTCTTGAAAGGGGGGAAAGTGGCGTATTATTATTATTATTATTATTTCAAATTAGTATTCTATTTATTTATTACATTCATACATCACCTTTTCCTCCAAGGAGTTCAAAGTGGCTTGCATGTTCCTCTTCCGCAACCAGCTTGAGAAGTAAGTTGGGCTAAGCGCCAGGGCCTGCCTGCCTGCCAAGGTCAGATTCCTAGCTGAGTGGGGATTCGAACCCAGGGCTCTCTCCTAGTCCAGCACTCTAACCACTGGGCAACACTGTAATGCCGTGGTAACGCCACGCCTGCTCCACAGGACTCCTGCGCTCCCGAGTGATGTGGGTCCAAGCCACAGCCCTCACTTGGTCATGGAATCAGAGAACGGCCGAGCTGGAGGGGAACCCAAAGGTCACCTAGTCGTTGTGCTTTGAGGTCTGTCCCTGAGCGCCCTTTCTCCCTCTGTTCCAGACAAAGGCGCCCAGGACCCCCTGCTGCCCGCCATGCCGCCCAGCCTGCTGGACCAGCCTCCCGTGCCCCCGGACCAGCGCCTCTCGCGCAGCCAGTCGGACATGGTGCCGCCCAGGGCGCCCCAGGACACCCCGCAGCGAGTCAACCCCTTCTCCCAGCGCCACGACCTCCAGGGCGGCCGCATCAAGCTCTTTGACACGCCCAGCAAGTCTCTGATCTCGCTGACCTTCGACCTGCCGCCCCCCTCGCCCTTCCCGCCGGGCACACCCGTCACCCCGGAGCCGGCCGTCGAGGCCCACTGCGACTTCTCCGAGCCGGCCGCCCTGGCCCGCAGGTGCCGCTCGCTGCCCGCCTCCCCGGAGATGCCCCGCCGGGGGGGTCCTCGTCCCCCCCAGCCCCTCCTGTCCCTGGACTGCAGCAGCCTGGAGCGCCCCCTCCGCTCCCCTCCCTCCGGCGAGCTCATGGACACCAGTCCCGACAGCCCCCCCAGCGCCCTCCTTGCGGAGCCGGCCGCCCCCCTGGCGCCCTCCGTGGCCAACGGCAGCTTCATCCGCACGGCCGTCTCTGGGCTGCAGCCCTGGCCCTCCAACGGGCTGCTCTTGAACAACAACAGCAAGCCCCCCAGCTGGGGAGGGGGCTTCTCGGAGCTGAGCGTGCCGCCACCGGGCTCGGGCCCCCCGCTGGAGCATGCGGGGTCGGCCCTGGCCCTGAGCGGAGGGGGCAGCGTGGGGGTGCTGGAGCAGGAGGAGGTGCTGAGCTGCCCCGCCTGCTGCCTGGGGCCCTTTGGCTTCAGCTTCGCCTCCGTCTGCCACCGGCCCCCCGCCAGCGCCCCCGCCTACCAGAACCTCAACTGCGAAGCCAAGAGCCTGCTGTGCCAGGAGAGGCACCACAAGGGCCCGGTTCTGGCAGAGCCCAGCCTCAAGCTGCCCGAAGCACAGTCCTAAGGCGGGACACACAGAGGGCCCCCCCTGAGCCCGGCGGGGCGAAAGGGGGTCTGCGGACCCACGACGGACCCTTTGGTGCCGCAGCACGTTGAAGGTGGCATAGCCGGTGCCAGCGCTCGGCCGGCTCTCAGGGCCTGGCGAAGCGGAGGAGCCTGTGGGGCCATGTTTTTGGGGGGCGGGAGGTTAAGATTCCACTCTGTGGCCTTTTGTAGCAAAGGGGCTTCCTGGTGCCTGGAAACCCCCTCCCCAGCCCTGGCAGGAGCTGTGGGAAGGAAGGGGGGTCCCTTCCCATGAGCCAGGCGGAAGTGCAATAAGGTGGCTGCCCCAGGGACCCCTGTGCGGTTGGACTGGGGAGGGGGGCCACACACCAGCATCCAAGAGACCCTCCCAAGGTTTCTTTCTGGGTGGGGGGCTTTGCCCACACCAGTGCAGTGCCTCCTTCTGCAAACCCAGGCCTGGTGAGACCTCCTGGTGTGGGCTGGGGATCAGGGGGTCTTGCCCCCCATAATACTTGCCCTGCTTGTTTGCGGGGAGATGACAGAGGAGAAAGAGACTCTAAGGCCTGGGGGGCGGGGTCAGGAGACAGAAATGGGGGGCTTGTTTGCGTGTCACATTTGGGGACTAGGAAACGGAGAGACACAAGTTTGGACCTGCAATGTTGGTGGGGGGGCTCAGCCTCCCCCCTGGGTGCTCCTGAGTGTACAAGTGTTGGAGGGGGCAGGGGGTGGGGTGGGGAGTTGGGGGTGGAAACTGGTTTCTGTTCCCAGCACTTCTCTCCTGCCCATGTGCAATAATGATGAGTACTTATTTCTGGCTGCATCTCCCCCCCCCCCGCGAGGCTCAGCGTCCCCCCCCCCTCCGGCCCCCCTATACTCAGTGCCCTGGTGGGATGCAGCTGCATTTTTAATAACGACAAATGCTGCTTTATGTATTCAGCTTATTTAAAGTGTTGGAGAAATAAAACATGATGGCGGTCGAAATGGCCTGGTTTTTGCCCAAAGCGTCCTGGGATCTCAGATCTGGCCAGTCAGGGGGCTTCAGCAAAGGGTCTTTGGCTTGGTCTGCATCTTCCTTTTTTTGATTTAGAGAAAAGGCGAGGAAGAAGCAGCGCAATAGGAGTTTATAAACTCCGCATGGCATGTGAGAGTGGAGAGAGAAAGCTTGCCTCCCTTCTCTCATAACACGGGACAGGCAGTGAAGCTGGATGTTGGAAGGTCCTGTGTGAGTGTCTGGAGCATAGCTGTCAACCGTCCCTTATTTGGCGGGAAAGTCCCTTATCCCAGCGCCGTGTCCCGCTGCTGTCCCTTATTGATGATGTCCCTTAAATTTCCCGGGTTTCAAAGGAAGCAGCTCCTCTCCCTCCCTCCCTGCCAGCCAGGGAGGAGGGAGGCTCCAGCTGTGTTGCTTGGCTGCGTTGCTCACCCAATAAGGAGTCTAAGAACGACTGGGGGGTGGAGCTTGCATGCCTTGTGCCAATCAAATCGGCCATGTTGCCTGGGGACTTGCCTTTGCTCAGCGCTTCCCAGCGGAGAGGTGACAGTGGTTTTCCTTGCTGCATCCCCTTTGCTGGGTTGCTGCGCTGTGGGAACCACCGCTTGAGGCTTCGTTTGGCTGCTGGCTAGGCTTTCTGCCTTTGGCTCAGAGGGGCTCAGAAGTTGAACATACCTGTGCTCGGAAAATCCCTTATTTCCGAGGCTGCTGATCCCTTATTTTCAAATCTGTAAGTTGACAGCTATGGTCTTGAGGTGGTTGGAGGATGGATGGCAGCTGACAGATTGAGGTTGAATCCTAACAAGACAGAAGTACTGTTTTGGGGGGACAGGAGACGGGTGGGTGTGGAGGACTCCCTGGTCCTGAATGGGGTAACTGTGCCCCTGAAGGACCAGGTGCTCAGCCTGGGAGTTATTTTGGACTCACATCTGTCCACGGAGGCGCAGGTCAGTTCTTTGTCCAGGATGGCTGTCTACCAGCTCCATCTGGTACACAGGATGAGACCCTCCCTGCCTGTGGACTGTCTGGCCAGAGTGATGCATGCTCTGGTTATCTCCCGCTTGGACTACTGCAATGCGCTCTACGTGGGGCTCCCTTTGAAGGTGACCCAGAAACTGCAACTAATCCAGAACGCGGCAGCCAGACTTGTGACTGGGAGCGGCCGCTGGGACCATATAACACCGGTCTTAAAAGTACGTTTCCGAGCACAATTCAAAGTGTTGGTGCTGACATTTAAAGCCCTAAACTACCTCGGCCCAGTATACCTGAAGGAGCGTCTCCACCCCCATCGTTCTGCCCAGACACTGAGGTCCAGCGCCGAGGGCCTTCTGGCAGTTCCCTCGTTTCGGGAAACCAAGTTACAGGGCAGAGGGCCTTCTCGGTGGTGGCAAATGCAATCCCTTCAGATGTCAAAGAAATGAACAACTATCTGACTTTTAGAAGACAACTGAAGGCAGCCCTGTTTCGGGAAGCTTTTAATGACTGATGGTTTAATGTATTTTTAATCATTTGTTGGAAGCCATCCAGAGTGGCTGGGGAAACCCAGCCAGATGGGCGGGGGTATGAATAATAAATTATTATTATTATTATTATTATTATTATTATTATTATTATTATTATTTCCAGGACAGGCAAAATAAAGCCCTTCTTCATGCAGTGCAGGGTTAATACTGTGGAACTCCCTCCCACAGGAGGCAGGGACGGCCACCAGGTGTGACCAGGCTGGTCCAGTGTCCCAATGTCAAGGCCTGTGTTAAGATTAGGGCTGTTCAAGGAATTTTGCTGCCCGAGGATGAGATGGCACCTCATTCCATGCCCAAGATCTGATGGGACCAACAGCTGGATTGGACTTCGGTGCTTCCTGTGGGGCCACATCCTTTCCTGCACCTGAGGGCAGCATGCGAAGAGGCTCAGGCCTGGCAGCTCACACAGGCCGGCCCAATCCAGACACACCCACCCATCCGCAGCCCAAGGTGGCTGCCTCTCTTGGCCTTGCAAACGTGATGGTGATGCTGCCAAGGAGCTTGAACAAGGGATGCCCCTCCCCATGTGGACAGGTGAGCGTGTTGGGAATCTCAGGTGAGATCCCCACACGGTGGAAGTTGCTCCCAGTACCAGGCACCATGCAGCAGCCGAGAAAGTTTCAGATAGTTTACTGTTGCAGAAGATAAGGCTCCATCAGACAGTTCCAAATGTTGATACAGCTGGTAGGCTTTTGCAGATACAGATACAACTACAAGTACAACTGATCTCCGTTGCTCCAAGTTGAGCCATTCGAGACGTAGCATTGGGCAAGCAACACAAATAACAGACAGACAGACAGACTAACTGCAGACTGGCACTCCTGAGCTGACATGCATTAATTACAAATATAGTTGGGGCACTGGGCTGCTATCATAGCAACTGGCTTGGCTGACCTTGCACCTGGGATTAGCTCATCCATGGGGAGATTTACATTCATGAAGGAAAGTGACCCCTTCTCATGTCCAGTTGTTCCATCAGAACTCTGTGGCCAGAGCAGCTCCCGAAGCGCCATCTCCTTCTTCGGAGTCCACCAGTTCAAGGTCCTGAAACGTCCCGATTTGTGTGGCTAAGACCTGCAGTGATCTGCAAATTCCAAGCATTAAATGGATGCCCATGAGGAACATTTCCTAGGTGGCTAGCTAAACAAACAACAACGGACCCCAACACAATATTAGAAATACATTAATGAGAAGAACAAAATGGGTTTTCTGTGGGTTGACATTTGTTCCCATTCAGCAGTAAACAGTGGGTTTTCCCAGAAAAAGCAGCAGGAGGAAAAGAAGCAAAAATCCCCACCCTCTGGACCCGTGACTTGAATATTGTGGGACAAACATCATAATCATTTTATTATTTATACCCTGCCCATCTGGCTGGGTTTCCCCAGCTACTCTGGGCGGCTCCCAACAGAAAACTAAAAACAATAAAACTTCAAATATTAAAAACTTCCCTAAACAGAGCTGCCTTTAGATGTCTTCTAAAAGTCAAAACAAAATAAAAAAATCCCTCCCAGTAGCACCCTAGAGACCAACTAAGATTGTTCTTGGTATGAGCTTTTGTGTGCATGCACACTTCTTCAGATACACTGAAACAGAAGTCACCAGACCCTTATATAGAGTGGGAGGGTGGGGTGGGGTATTTCTCAGAAGTGTAGTGGGAGATGGGTGATTGACTCAATGGGCATGGTAAACTTCTTGACCACTGGTCTTACAGGAAAAAGCAAGTGGTGAGATGGCCAAAAACAGCCATATCATGTTTAATGAGATAAGAATCCAATGTCTATTCAGACCAGGTCTCTCAGTTCTTTATTTCCTTGACATCTGATGGGGAAGTGGGGGGGGGGGGGCTGAGTTGCAGGAACCAAAGAGTAGGAATAAATGCAAATGGTAAAAATTAGAAAGAAGGCCCCCAAGGATCGGGGATTAGGACCTGTGGTTTCTAGCTTGTTCATAACTGATCCAAAGTTAGCAGTGAGGTGACCAAGTCTGCTAATGACACGAAGCTGTTCAGGTTGCTGAAAGAGCTGTGAAGAGCGGCAAGGAGACCTGTCCAAACTGCGCAAATGGGAGGGGAAATGGCGAACGCCGTTCAGTACCAGCCGGGGTCCAGCGATGCACTATGAGGCAGAACATGTTGGTTTCATGTACAAGCTGGTGGTTGTCTGAACTGGAAGCGATGGACCAGGAGCGAGACCTTGGGGCCACAGCAGAGAGCTTGTTGAAGATGCAGACCAAGTGTGCCGTGGCCGCGAAAAAGGCAAAATCTCTGCCGGGGGTCATTAGGAAAGGAATTGAATACGAAACTGCTAATGTCATGAAACTGCCATGATACAAATCTGGTGCAGCGACTGCACGTGGAACATTGTTGTAGTTGCCACACCTCAAAACCGATATTGCTGAGGTGGGAAAGGTTCAGAAAACAACAGCCAAAATGACCGAGGGGCTGGAGCAACTCTGCCTCCCCTAATTCACCTCTTACCTCTCAACCAGGAAATGGCTGCTCAGGGCTGGCTGCCGCCTCACAAATGTACCGATGTGGCGTTTCTTCCTTATCCACTGAGATGAATCCACTCTCCAGTGTTCCAAACAGATAACCCCATCCCTGATGAAGTCTTTCACTTCTGAAAGGTTCAAAAAGCAATTTATGAAAGAACTCAAGGGACAACATCCACCCTAGTTCTCGCTCACTGCACAATGGGCTTCCCACTGTTGTAAACAAAATCTGCCCTTTCCTCCTTATGGGGTATCCAAGAGCCCGTACAGAGTCCTTACGTAGGTTCCCTATTGGTAGGAGAAAATAACAGAGGCCAACCAGAGAATATTGGGAAGCAAAGCAGCTCGTAAGCCTGATCTTTATTGATTTGTTGCAACATTCATATCTAAATGTGCCCTTAAGACAGGATTTGTGAGGAAAGAGACAATGGGGAGGTTTTCCACTTTGACCTTGCAGATAAATAATTGAGGTCAATTTGTTCAGGACTTTTTGTGTGGGGTTTTCAGACATGTGGTTTATATATTTATGTACGTGTTTGCTTGGTACATTTATGAACATTTAACATATATCTAAGACCTCAAAATTCCTATCACAGGGGTGTATAATGTCTGCTGGAGAGCTACCCCCCCCAACACAAACACCCACCAAATGCCTTGCTGGATCTAAGTCCGCCTGCTGTTCTCAGAGTGGCCAGGCAGGCACCTCTTGGGAGCACCTGAGGGCAGCCTCTCCCTGCTCAGGCTCCCGGCCCCTGGGATTCAGAGGGGAAGCTGCCTCTGTCCTCCTCCTGCCCAGCTCAGACCCAGTTCTGGACAGGGAGTCTTCAGAGGACAACCCCGACACCCCACAGACCAGGGAACTTGGGGATCAGGCAGAATCCCATGGAACAGCTCTGGAATTTCTACGGCAGATATCGTGCCACAATCTAAAAAGTCTGGGCTGAGAATTTACAGTTGCTTGGCTGGGAGTTTCTGTGCATTTCCTGCGCTGGGGAAGACTTTAAAAACACAAGGGGCATGTTCAGCTTTCGGCATCACAGAATCCCAAAATTAGAAGGCAGGGAGAAACACAGAAGGGGACGCTTACTGGTCTAAACAGGGAAATGGCTCCTTGTATACAGATTGAAATACTTGTGGGTGGGGACGTCTCTGTTCCAGTTCAAACGGGGAGGAAAGGGGATGATAACAGCTAGACGATGCTGAGATGTGCACAGCAGGTGGAGCCAGAGGCAGGCAAGGGAAACGAAGGCTCCTCTGGTCCCCATCCTCCTCCCTGCAGAGTCATGCAAGGGCCACAATGAGATTCAGGAGGAGGGCTGGCTGGTGGGTCTGGCTGAGGGTCTGGGGCAGCCTCTCCCCTGCCTCCTTGGATCTTGTCTGGATTCCCCTTCAGATTGACCTTGGGCTGTTTTGGACCTGGAGAGAGACTGATACCCCACTGAAATGGATGGCAGGATTAACTCAGGTCTATTCCTTCTGATGGGACGCAGGTGGCGCTGTGGGTTAAACCACAGAGCCTAGGACTTGCCGATCAGAAGGTCGGCGGTTTGAATCCCCGCGACGGGTGAGCTCCCGTTGCTCAGTCCCTGCTCCTGCCAACCTAGCAGTTCGAAAGCACATCAAAGTGCAAGTAGATAAATAGGTACCACTCTGGCAGGAAGGTAAACGGCGTTTCCGTGCACTGCTCTGGTTAGCCAGAAGCGGCTTAGTCCTCCTGGCCACGTGACCCGGAAGCTGTACGCCGGCTCCCTTGGCCAATAAAACAAGCTGAGCGCTGCAACCCCAGAGTCGGCCACGACTGGACCTAATGGTCAGGGGCCCCTTTACCTTATTCCTTCTGATGGCTCTGCTTTGATCAAAGCTGAGTTGGATACAGCCCTCTGTTTTCAAAAATGTGCTCAGTGTAATTCATCTCTCTTGCTTTGCATTGCCTGCTTCTTTTGCCAAAGTTTATGATCTTTTTTCTTTTCTGACGGGGTCTTTTTGCCCTTCATAACTTCCTCAACTCTGCTTGCTACCCACCCTGCCATCCTCTTGGCCCTGATGGTTCTTTTCCTGAGAGGCTGTGGAAATTCTACCTGAGCTAATGTGCTTTTGCCTTCTGGGGGGATTGGATCCTTCCAATCCTGTAGTCATCCAAAAGGACCTTCTCTGGTGCACTTACCCTTCATAAGGGGTGCCATCAACCCAAGTGAAAACCCAACCCGGCTTCTTTGCAGACAATGTTCTTTGCAGACCAATCCAGTATTTATTTGGCTGTTGAGAAAAAAGATTGTTTTTAGCCAGTGAGTGGAGTCAGAATTGTGATGGATGAGTGAGTTATTTGGACAGTGAGCTGTAAGTATCCCTGAAGGAGCGTCTCCACCCCCATTGTTCTGCCCGGACACTGAGGTCCAGATCCAAGGGCCTTCTGGCAGTTCCCTCCCTACGAGAAGCCAAGTTACAGGGAACCAGGCAGAGGGCCTTCTCAGTAGTGGCACCCGCCCTGTGGAACGCCCTCCCACCAGATGTCAAAGAGAAAAACAACTACCAGACTTTTAGAAGACATCTGAAGGCAGCCCTGTTTAGGCAAGTTTTTAATGTTTGAAGTTTTATTCTGTTTTTATTGCTCTGTTGAAAGCCACCCAGAGTGGCTGGGGAAATCCAGCCAGATGGGCGGGGGTATAAAATATATTATTATTATTATTATTATTATTATTATCATCATCATCATCATCATCATCATCCCTGGGGTCCTAAGGAGCTGCTGTTTCCGCTCCCCTTGACTGCATTTGCCCTGCTCCCGTTTCATTTTCTAGTCTCTGAGGCTTCCCCTTCCCCTTCCTTTCTTCCTATCAGCCAAAATGCCTCTTTCCCCAAGTGTGGCTTAAACCCTGCTCACTTTGGCAGCTTTACATTCAAGGTCCTTCCTGAGTCAGGGATGGGTTTTCACTGAAAGGCTGGCTAAAACGGAGGAGGAAACCTTTCCTTAGCAGTGCCTTGCAGGGACGTTGTGAGGTCAGGTGGAGCCAAACGGGCTCCCCACCCCTAGTGCCGAATATCCTTTCTTGTAGACCCCTGGATATGCTCTGCAGGTGGTGGGGCTATCCCTAGGAGCTCCCCCTGGTCCACTTACCCATCATCAGAGCAAGTTGTGGGCAATGGCTGACTATGAATGAGCAGCAGGCCGAATCATTCCTGCTTCCCTGCTCCCTTGGAGGAGCAACAGGAGAGGAAGCCAAGCTGAGCGCAATGTCTGGACCGGGGTCTCCATTTGCCAGCTGATTAGGGTTTCTTCAGGGCAGGCGAAACATACCTGTCTTGGTTCAGAAGCAACTGTTTGTTCACAGCAAGCCAGGAACCATTGCTCACAGCCGTGTGTGAACTGGGCCACGCTGCACATTGCTCGCTTCCTGTGTTCTCATTGCTTCCACTTCTGTGATTTTGACTTCCCCTTCTATGGTTTGGGTCCCCAGCAGTGTGAAATCAATGGGTTTCATTTTGGGCGGAACGGGAGAATAACCTGCTTCTGGGTTTCTCTTACTGGCCAGTAAGGCTTGACTCTGGACTCGACGTCCCCTCCTCCCCCTCCACCCCCTTGCATTATGTTGGAGCTACTTGTACCCTACAGTTATTACCTCCTCATCCCTTGCTATTACACCATCCCATAATTCCCTTGCGCTCCAGGGCTTTACAATAAGCAGCTGAGATGATCTGGCTTGGCAGGCTTCTTCGCTGTGTCTCCAGCTCTTCCTTTCTGACGAAGGTGAAACCCACAGGCATTTCCACCTGAAGATCTTCCAGCCATGGGGACAGCAGCCTGGGGGAGAGAAGGTCAAGGGAGCCGCTTTCAGCTTCTGAGCAGCTGGGACTGGCAGGTGGCCTCAGGCTGGCAGCCAAGCCCTGGCGGGACACGGACTTGTCCTGCCAATCTGCTGAGAGCCTGTGTGCCCCTCCAGGGCATCACCATTTGGGGGGTGAGATTCATAATAAACAACTATCTGACTTTTAGAAGACATCTGAAGGCAGCCTTGTTTAGGGATTTTTTAAATGCTTGATGTTTTATCGCTGTTTATTATTATTATTATTATTATTATTATTATTATTATTATTATTATGTTGGGAGCCACCCAGAGTGGGTGGGGTATAAATATTTTGTTGTTGTTGTTAATATTATTATTAGCATCCTGGCAGATTCCGATTTGGCGCTCTTCAGCAACAAATCTTATTTGTTGCTTTGCAGAAGAGAATCTGTGCGAGGTCCAGTTCATGCGATATTCTAGAGCAGCAATGTCCAAGCGGCTGACTGTGATAGACGGTAGATGGCCGGAGCCAAGAAAGTGACCCCTGTTGCTCCTTAGCGCTCGCGACGTGCCCCACCCCTGGTGCTACATCCCATCGTTGCTTCTGATGCTGCTTAGAAATGTTGTATTCCCTCCCCTCCGCAGAGTGCGGGGAAGGAGGGAGGGCAGCGGACTATAGGACAAGTGTTTTAATTCAATCCTTCCCCCAAAAATTTCAACAACTAATGCCAACTCTGGTTTGTCCCCCTGAAAAAGCTCAACAACTATGGGCAATGCCAATGGGCAGATCACTGCCCGTTTTATTATACTGGGAGTAGATTGCAGTCTCTATAGAGCTGGACGTGCCTGGTATAGAGAACGAGTGATGATTGGTGGTGCATGGTGGCTGCTGGGCACAAAAAGCAACATGTGACCTGGGAGATGCGCCCCAGAGGCTGTGCGAGAGTTTCAGTTTCATTTTGTGTGTTCCTGGGATGTGGTGAATGGATCACACAGAGCGCAGAGATGGGGCCCGAGGTTGTGGCACAGTTGCCATAGAGTGGCACCAACAAAGTCCCCTCCCAGCCCATCAACAGGCCACACCCCTGAAATAAATGCTCATCTGTCTAAGCAATGAAGAGGGTCAGGGCTCCCCCAGCCCCCCATGCGGGATGTGATACATAGATAGCAGTCAAGTACAACATTCCTCATTTTCCTAGAGTGGACATGCAAGGGGATGTTTGGTCCAGACAGTCGGAACTTCCTGTTTCCTCCTGGCTGAGACATACTTCCTTTTGCAAGTGACTAGAGATGGGCATGACCTTACCTGACCAGGTAACAAAAGGACAAGGCACGCAGCTCTCTCTCTCTCTCTCTCTCTCTCTCTCTCTCTGACTTCCTCCATTGTTGGAGCAGCTTTTTAGCTAGAAATGTCCTGTTGGCTTTCAGCTGACAGAGGACAGTGGGATTATCCCCATATGGGATAGACCCACATGTATATATTTGTAACTAAGTCTGCCTTCAGGGATCCATCTGTGAACTGATAATGTGAGTAAACTTCTTATATATATGTGTTTATGGCGTGTTTATTCTTTTAAGAGGGATCTAAGGGAACTTACCAGGAACCTAACAGTGAGAGGCTTACACAAGCCTGCAACCAGCTACCTGCTGTGCGTTTAAAGGGGGAATGTAAAACTCTGCCAAGTAAAGGAACTTGCTAGCGCAAGTGAGGAAGGCTATTAACAAACCATATATCCTCTCCTGCCTCCCTGAACATTCCCACACCACAGACCTACCCATCTGCTGGCAAGAGGTGGCTTCGCCCAGCGCTCTCTCGACTTGCTCCTTCTCCCGCCTCAGATGCGTCAGGTTGCGGTCTGCTTGCCTCACTTGGTCTCCCAGCTGCCGCTGTGTCCTGTTCCCATCCCTCCAGCTCTCCTCCAGGGCCTTCCGGGTGAGACGGAGATCTCTTTCAGCCTCGCGGAGCAGCTCCTGAGAACCGGACAGGCTCTCCTCCAAGGTGCTGAGTCTCTGGGCCAGGAGGTTGCTCTGCGCCGCGTGGTTTTGGGATTCCCGCTGGAGCTGCTGGGAGAGCTGCCCATCTGCAGAGGAGAAGGGGGGAGGGACACCAGGCTGGGCTCTTCCCCACCAAGAGCAGCCAAAGCAGCTGGTCTCCCTTGATGGCGTTTTCCCAGGGGGCCGCCCCCCTCAAGGCGGGCCCCATGAACTACTTTATTCAAATGCACCTTTTCATGCCCAGAGCCCAGGGCAGAGAGGGCACGCTGTGAGCCAACTGTGATCCCTCCCCAACTGATTGGCTTTTCCCAGGGTGATGGATTTGGGCAGGGGGCACCCGCTACTCACATCGGACCCCCAGTCCTATGGCGGTGGCGAGAAGGAAGAGGCAGGTGGCCAACAAGGCCAGGATGGCGGACCAGGTCCGACGGTCTGACTCTGAAAGAGAAACTCACTGGGATCAGCTGGGGGCTCTTCCTGACTGCTTTTAGCCCCAAAGCTGCCCGGTTGCAGTTGGGAAATGACCACTTGCCCCTGGTCCCTGTAACAGCTGGCGCTCCGAGGCATGTTCAGGACTGTGTGTCTGTGCTGTGCAGGGATGGATCCTGCCTTCAATGCCCCTCCCTGTGAAGGCCTTCCTGAAAATGTTGAATGAATAGTTGCCGAGGAGTGAGCATGCTTTGAAATGGGTGCAGCCAAGCCTCATCCTCTGGGGAGTTTGGCCCATCCAGTCATTGTTCTGTAGTAAAACTGGGAACTGGGAAGAGAATTAGCTGAGTGGCGGGACAGCCGCTCTGCATGCAGAAGGTGCCAGGCTCAGTCCCTGGTGGCATCTCCAGGGAGGGATGGGAGAGGCCCCAGTCTGAAACCGTGGAGGGCTGCTGCCAGCCCGTGGAGACAATGCTGGGCTGGGTTCCCAAACACTCTGTGCTCCAAAATGCTGTGCTTCTTGCTTGTATGGAAGATGTCTGGAATCTAGATCCCAAGTAGGAAAATGATTAGTCTCAGAATACAGCTCTCCCCCTAAAAGGCAGCGATCCCCACCTCTCAGGCATCAATGATGATAACTCCAGTCTTTCCCCTCCATCTCCTCGGCTGTCTTCACGTTGCCCAGGGAGGAGAAGCGAGAAGACTGGGTGGTGCAGACTGAATGATGGAAGCAAAGGGAGAGGGAAAGATAAAGGACCGGATTCCACGAACCCAACACTGAGGCGCAAGGGTTCCGGGGACTGTATTGGGATCCCCCTCCCTTGCCTCTCCCTGGGCTCCCCAAATCAGCTCTGGGTGGTCAGGAGAACCCCCAGGACCACATGCAAAGGGAGGAGAGCGGGGAGAGTCATTCAGTCTGGCAAGCAGAAATGCTTGTGAAGAACAAACAGGTCTCTGTTCTCTGAAGGATGGATGGTATTGCTGTTGATGGATGTGGAGGACAAGGGGCTGCAAGGAGGACTTCAGCCTGGGGCCCGTGGATTTAATGGTGAAGATACCTGGCACAATACTCAGACTGCCTTACTTTACAAGGTCCTTGTAAGCGAAACTCTGAATGCTGAAAGTCACATGCATGTGGAATATTATTGTTTGGCTTATTATTCATTTTTTGAGCCTACAAAACCAGCTGGACAGATGGGTTTTTATTGGTGTTCCCTGTCCAGAAGACAAGGCAGGTCAGAAATCTATTGCGATAAATACCCCTTTCATCATCTTGAACTTGTATTTTAAGTTTCTCAGATAAATGGAAAATCTTTCTTATCTATGCTGTTTTCTTACTTCTGCAAAACACCAGAATGAGTCATATTCGCTTGATAAAAAAAGTTCCACTTACAGTAAATAAGGAAAGTATAATGCAGACTTTGCATCTTAAATGTCAGTGGTCTCAAGAGGTGCTGATTTGCTAAGCAAAGTGGCCCTTGGTGGAAAGGGAAACTGGCTTGGGCGACTCCACGCAGTCCGTTTGTTGAGTATTTACTTGCGCCAAACTTGGGTGAACGTATTTATTCAGCATTTAGGTAGAGGTAAAGCATTTGTTCTGCATTGTTTGTGCTTGCTTGCCCTTAGTCATTTGTTCACCCTACACTTTTCAATGCGTTCCCCTTCACTTTCCAAACCAAGAAAACTCAGAATCTTGCAGGTTGTACAGGATTTCTTTCCCTTTTAAAGTCTGATCCTTTTAAAAAATGGATTTGCTGCTGTTGGATGTCAGAGTCCCGTAATCTGTGCAAACCTAAATGTCACCTGCAAATCAGTGGCAACCTGGAGGGACCCTTTGCTCACTTGTTTACTTAGAAGAGTTCTGTAACCAGGGCACTTCAGAATAGCACAATATTGCATAAAACCAGTCATCATCCTGAAACAACCTGCTCCTCTCCTGCAACATGTGGAAGAAAATGTGGCCCTTACTTTTAAAGCTGAGGTTTCGCACTCCCAGATTTGGAATTATATTTTGAAGCTGCCTGCCTGTGTCGGATAAAAGACTGGATACTGCTGGAAAAGACACAGCTGCTAGATTTGGAGGGTCCTGATGTCAAACATGGCTGGCATGCTTGTATCTGGTATGGCAAAGAAGGAATATGTAAAAGCTTCGCCAACCATGTTATTAGAAAAAAACTTAATTAGGGTATGGGGAAAATACAATACAATACAATAAAATAGAAAACAAAACGCCAAGGTGGTTATCCCCAGTAGAAGCTGAGTCAAGGAAATATATGAGTGGTGACTGGGGTACCCTTAATGATTTGTTATACTTTTCAGGAGAAAAGTATACTTGTTATACTTTTCAGGAGAAAATAAAGAGATTAAAGAATTTGTTTCAGACTAGCTAAACTATCATTCAAAATGTAAGCTGAATAAGAAATGGGGATTTGCAGAAAAACTATCATAATTTGAAAAAGAAATATTAAGAACTAGAGTTAAATTTCCCCCCTCAAATGTATAGGATATTATTAGATTGGGAAACTAAATAAAAAATTGTGAAATCATCTGTGATCAAATGGGCACAGGATGTGGGCCACAGTATTGATCTGAACCTGTGGGAACATTTGTGGAAAATAAATTTAACTGTTTAAACTGTTTAAAAATGATTCACAGGTGGTACTTGATGCCAAGTAAACAAGCTAAAATGTTTAGAACTAAAGGTGGCCTATGCTAGAAATGTAAAGAAACAATTGGCACATTTTATCACTCATAGTGGTCTTGTAGAATAATAAAATAATTATGGGAGGTGGTTTGTAACGAATTTAGGAAAATGTTTAAAAGAACTTTTCCTAAAAATCCAGAAGCTTTCCTTTTGGGAATAATAACAATATGGTTGTTTAGTCGTTTAGTCGTGTCTGCCTCTTCGTGACCCCCTGGACCAGAGCACGCCAGGCACTCCTGTCTTCCACTGCCTCCCGCAGTTTGGTCAAACTCATGCTGGTAGCTTCGAGAACACTGTCCGACCATCTCGTCCTCTGCCGTCCCCTTCTCCTTGTGCCCTCCAACTTTCCCAACATCAGGGTCTTTTCCAGGGAGTCTTCTCTTCTCATGAGGTGGCCAAAGTCTTGGAGCCTCAGCTTCACGGTCTGTCCTTCCAGTGAGCACTCAGTGGAATAACAATATAAATCCCCCAAAATCAAGCTATTCTATGGATGTGACTACAGCTGCCCAAATTCTGGTTGCACGAAAGTGGAGAACAGATGCAGTACCATTAAGAGAAGAATGTATAGAACTTGCCAGTATGACAGATTAAGAAATAAAGACCCTATAAATTTATAAGGAAACTGGACATTATATATAGAATACATGGAAAAACATTTTAACAAAAAATAAGTGTAACAGACTGAAAAAAGAATGCTCGGCAATGGATGTGACAAAGTGGGACAGTGGAAATAATTTAGTAGTAGAAGAAAACACAGTCAAAAAGACAACCGACATTTTGACTGCGTCAGACCAGCACGTTTACCTACCTGAATCTATTATTACAGTATATACATTATTATTATTATTTCTCCCCCCCCCCCTTCTTACTATTATGGGTCTGACTTTAACATATTATGCATTGCTGATATGATAAAACAGAAAAGCAAAAAAATTTAAAAACCACTAAGTAGGCAGCGTAGATAGACACCATCCTACGGCCCCCATGCTTTTTAGGGAGCCCATGGCAAAATAATAAAATTGGTTCGTTAAAATGGTTGGTTGGTAAAATAAGAAAAGTATTAGGACATGATTTGTGAGGCCCTCTCCGCCCGAGGTTTTGACTACCTGGGGGCCTCCACAGGGTTTAATCCAGCACTGGTGAGGAGCCTCCATTTGGTGGAGGAGAAGGAGCATCTCCAGAGTCCGTCCCCCCCTTCCCTTCCCTCCTTCCTTCTCTGGCAGCATCCTCCTAGTGGGGAGGGTACCAGAGACTCACCTCTTGCATCTTCCGGTTCCCTGGGGGTCTCCTCTTCCTCCTCTTCCTCCTCCTGCCCCCTGGGCCTGGGCCTGGGCCCCTGGATGTTCTCATAGGTGATCTCCCCATCATTTGGCTCTGGAAGACAAGGTGGTGTGAGGAACAGGTGGTGACGTGGGGTGGGGGGAGCTGGGGGGGGGAGATCTGGGCTGGCTGCGCCTCTACCTTCCTCCTGGCTCTCCCTTCGAGGGACCTTCACAAATCTCAGGTCAGCGTAAGTCACACCCTGAGACATCCTGGGAGTTCCAGCCCCGCTCTCAAGATGCCCCTGGGGTGGGGGAAGCAGGTGCCTGAGCCTCACATGCTCTGAGCGGGGAGAGTGGGGCTGGGCCACTGGTCCCCGGGAGCAGGTGGGACCCACGGAGCATCAGATCCGGACTCCTGCTGCCCCCGCTCTGTCAGGTGGGGTCTGGAAGGGAACGCCCTCCCCTGGTCCCCAGAGGGCAGGGGTGCTCGCCGGCTGTCCCTGCAGAGCAAAGCATGTGCTGTGTGCTCAGTGTGGGGCCACAGTTCACTGGTTAAGTGTAGACCTCGTGCGCATGAATGAGGACGTGGGTTCATTTCCTTCCTCTTCTAAAGTACAGCCATTCAAGCAGACTGCTCTAGAACAACTCTGGTGAATGTTCCTGCCACATCAGAGGCAGGAGTATGAGCTACCGTATTTTTCTGTGTATAAGACTATTCCCCCCCCCCCATTTTTTTTGAAGTTTAAAATAAGGGGTCATCTTATACACAGAAAGTGCATACCGCATTTTCTTAATTTTGTACCCCCCAAAATATTTATACACTGGGGCGTGTTATACAAGGGAAAATACGGTATATACAAAATATTAATTGAGGGAGAATTTGGCCATCTTACAGCCACAAATATTCCCTAGGAAATGAACTTTCAAGTAATAATCGCTATTGAAAATTATTATTTGAAAATCACTTTCACCACTATTATTTATAACGGTGTTAGAGGTCCTTCTGAATTCAGTAAGACAAAACGAAAACATAAAAGGGGTTACGATAGGTCAAAATGAATATAAAGTTAAAGCATTCGCAGATGACCTGGTGGTTACAATAGAAGAACCTACAGTTACTGCTAAAGAAGTTATAGAGGAAATGGACAAGTTTGGAGAAATGGCAGGTTTTAAATTAAATAAGAAAAAAACTAAAATGATTGTGAAGAATATGGATCAAAGTGCAATCGAAATAATGCAACAGCAAATTGAAATAGAGGCGGTTAAAAAGGTGAAATATTTAGGAATATGGTTGACACAAAAGAATATTGATTTGTTCCAAAATAATTATGTACCAGTGTGGAATGCAATAAAAAAGGACCTGGAAGAGTGGGGAAGAATGAAATTCTCATTTTGGGGAAGAATATCTACAATTAAGATGAACGTATTGCCAAGAATGCTGTTTCTGTTCCAAACTATCCCTATAATTAAGGGGATTAGACATTTTAAAGAGTGGCAAAGAGTGATTTCAAGATATATATGGCAGGGCAAAAAGCCGAGAATTCAATTTAAATTATTAACAGATGTAAGAGAAAGAGGAGGCTTTGCCCTGCCAGATCTGAAATTATATTATGAGGCATCATGTCTTTGCTGGTTGAAAGAATGGATAAAACTAGACAATAAGGAACTGCTGGATTTAGAAGGATATGATAATAGATTTGGATGGCATGCGTATTTGTGGAAGGATAAAAAGAAGGTACACAAAGGTTTTGGAGACCACATTTTCCGAGGCCCACTAATTGAAGTTTGGGATAGGTATAAAAACCTATTAGAACCTAAAATACCACACTGGTTATCACCACTAGAAGTTATGAGTGTAAAGAGAATCAATATGAGAAGTGAATGGGTAACATATGGCCAACTCTTATTCAAAGAGGGTGGAAAGTGGAAAGTGAAACCATATGAACAAGTTAAAAAATATGTATATGATTGGTTGCATTATTACCAAATAAATGAAATGTTTAGGAAGGATGTTAAAGAATGTGGCTATGCAGACAAAGATTCAGTATTCCAGTCTGAGATAGTAAATAAGGAAGGTAAAAACTTGTCGAAAATGTACAATTTGTTATTAGAGTGGAATTTGAAAGATGAGGAAGTAAAATCGGTTATGATACACTGGGCCAGAGACATAGGTTATAATATTCAGTTTGAAGATTGGGAAAAACTTTGGAAGGAGAACTTAAAATTCACCGCATGTACGGCACTGAAAGAGAATGTCATGAAAATGTTTTATAGGTGGTATATTACACCAGTAAAATTAGCAAAAATGTATAAGACTTGCAATAAGTGTTGGAAATGTAAAGAAAAAGATGGTTCATTCTATCATATGTGGTGGGAATGTGAAAGAGTGAAAGGCTTCTGGGAAATGATATATAATGAGTTGAAAAAGATTTTAAAATATACTTTTACAAAGAAACCAGAAGCCTTTCTGCTAGGTATCATAGGAAAAGAGATTAAAAGAAAGGACAGTAAGTTTTTCCAGTATGCAGTGACGGCGGCAAGGGTGTTACTGGCACAGAAATGGAAACAACAAGAAATACCGACAGTGGAAGATTGGAGATCAAAGTTGTTAGACTACGCTGAATTGGACAAGATGACAGGAAAGATTAGATACCTAAGAGACCAAAAGTTTACAGAAAACTGGGGAAAATTTGTTGATTATCTGGAAAATATAAGTGAAGGCGAAATAACGCTAGAAGGTTTTAAAAGAGCACTGTGAAAATATGAGAGATATTGTCTAAAGGAAACGAAGGGAAAAGATTCAAACACTGACAATATAAAGGACAAGAAATGCATAAACTAATAAAGACTACGAAAGATTTATGGAAAAGTTGAAGGAAGTCCAAAAAAGAAAGACTTTGAATATTTGAATGTGAAAATATTGTATATTTTGTTTTGTTTTTGTTATGGTTCTGGGGATTGCTTGTGCGTAAATTGCCTTCACTCCTGGTGGTCTGGCATGGCTGAACCCCTTTCTGACAGAGCAGCCTCTACCCCGTGGCTGCCTCAGTCGCTGGCAGAATCCGTCAGTGGGCGTTTCTTAAACCTTCTCCAACATAAGAACTCCTTTACTCCCAGTCTCCTCCCTCTCTCCCTACGTGACAACTTCCTTCGCAATGTGGGAGCTGGCAAGGGAGTACTGGTTCCTTCTCCGCTTGTCTCTGGCGCAGAGTCTTGGAGCCACCTCTCCGCTTCCTCTATCTCCTCCCCTTCTCCACTGGTGCTACGCTGATTTCCTTCCCCAGCTTGCGGGCTACCCCTCCTTCTGCTGGAGGCTTCTCTGCCATCATCCTGGAGCCTTCTCAGCTCCTCCTCCTCCTCCGATGGCAGTTCCCTGACATCCACCTCCCCCCCAGGACCCCCTCCACCCCCGTCCCGACCTTTTGACCTACCCTCGTCACTATTCTCGGCCGACGATGCGGGGAATCCCCAAAAGGAGCTGTCGTCATCCCCCGATGATTCAAACCCTGCTTCCCACCCACCTCTGCACCTCTCTGTGGGTGGAACCCCCCAGTTAGCTTCTTCTTCTTCGGACACCCCCCCTCCCTCCTCCCCGGAGGCCGGGAAGCCGACGAAGTCCTCCTCGTCGTCGGTGGTGCCAAACTCCTCCTCCCAGAACCTCACTGGCGGTTTGGGTTTCCTCGGGAACAGGTGGTGGAACTCTTCCACAAGGTACTCATCCTCGACTGCCTCTGCTGGGTCCCACGTGTTCTCTGACTCGGGTTCCCCTTCCCAGGCTACCAAATACTCCACCTGGCGGCCTCGCCACCTGGAATCGAGTATTTCCCTAGCTTGCATTTGGTGTTCCCTTTCCTCCACCTGCGGGTGGTTGGTGCTCCTTCCCCTCTGCCCTGGAACATACATTGCCCCCCTGTAGTACAACAACCCTCCCTTTTCTTCAAACCCCCCTGGGTTCTCCCTTCCTTCTCGGAGTTCTCCGATTTTTGTTTGGGCGAACTCGTCATTTCGAGTGAGTTCCTCCAGCTCCCTTTTACCCACCAACGCTCCCCCGCACACCCACCGGTCCTCAGGGATGACATGTCGTGTCTCAGGGGGTCCCTCTGTGTCCATGTACTCCGGCTTACGGGAGAGCGCATCTGCTCGTATGTTTTCCTTTCCCGGTATATACCGAATTTCAAAGGAAAACTTGGAGAATTCCTGCGCCCATCGAATCTGTCTCTGGTTGAGTACTCGCGCTGTCCTCCAGTATTCTAAGTTCTTGTGGTCAGTGCAGACCTGAATCTTGTGTTGCGCCCCTATCAATAGATGTCTCCACCGTCGGAACGCCGCATAGATCGCCAGCAGTTCTCGGTCATATACGGTATAGTTCTGCTCCGATTTGCTCAACTTCCTTGAGAAAAATGCACACGGTCTCCACTCCTCTTCGGCCCCTCCCCTTAAGAGAAGGACCGCTCCAATGGCTCGGTCGGACGCGTCGGTTTCCAATCTCATGGGCTTTGTCAGGTCCACATGCAGAAGCTGCTCCTCTGAGGCAAATGCCTCCTTCAGCCTTTCAAAGGCCCGCTGGGCGCTTTCTGTCCAGACGAATTTCTTCTTGCTGCTGAGACAATCGGTGATGGGCGCTGTCAAGTGGGCGAAGTTCTTGATGAACTTCCTGTAGAAGTTACTGAACCCCAGGAATCTCTGGACGTCCTTCCGGGTTTTGGGTGCCTTCCACTCCAGCACCGCCTGCACCTTGCTCGGGTCCATGGCCAGCCCCTTGTCCGACAACCGGTACCCCAGAAATTCGACTTCTCTGGCATGGAACTGGCACTTTTCCAGCTTAACCCACAGCTGATGCTTATGCAGTCTCTTTAGCACTTCCCGGACGTCCCTGACATGTTGCTCCTCATTGTCCGAATAGATTAAAACGTCATCCAGGAAAGCCACACAATTCTTGAACAGCAGGGGACCCAGCACGTGGTGCATAAACGCTTGAAAGCAGGCGGAGCCTGATTGTAATCCAAAAGGCATAACTAAGTACTCAAAGGCCCCCAGGGGGGTGAACATGGTGGTTTTCCATTCGTCCCCTTCCCTTATTCTAATCAGATTGTACGCTCCCCGGAGATCCAGTTTGGTAAAAAAATTTCCCCGCCTCACTTGCGTTAAAATGTCGTCAATCCTGGGCATGGGGAAGGTCACTGGTTCTGAAATCAAGTTCAACGACCTATAGTCCACGACCAATCTGGGCTGGTTTGTCTCTTTTTTGTCCACAAAGAACACTGGACTGCCCCCTACCGCCTTTGATTCTCTTATGAACCCTCTCTTCATATTCTTGTCAATAAACTGCCTCAACTCCTCCATCTCCTTGTCAGACATGGCATACAATTTTCCCGCTGGTAATTGCGCCCCAGGCACCAGGTTGATTTGGCAGTCAAAGGGCCGGTGGGGGGGTAGTTTGTCCGCCTCTTTCTCGCTGAATACCTCCCTTAGGTCAGCATATTGTCTTGGCACCTCCCCTTTTGTTCCCACTGCCAGCCCAGCCACCCTGGCCACCGTCATTCGGGGGTTTTCTCCCCCCAAACAGTGCTCCAAGCAGTACGTAGATCCAAAAGTGACTGACTGCTGGTGCCAAGACACTACTGGGTCATGCAGGGCTAGCCAGCTCATTCCCAGTATGATTGGAGGTCCCGCTAGCGTGGCCACATGGAAGGCAATGGTTTCTGTGTGCTTGGACACCCTCATTCGCATTGGGGGGGTCTGGTGTGTCACTTCACCTCCCAGAAGCTCCCTCCCATCTATGGTGCTCACTTGCAAGGGAAAGTCCAAAGGTAATAAATGGAGTTGGTGCTCTAGGGCAAAATCCCTGCTGAAGAAGTTGCAGGAGCTGCCTGAATCCAGCAACCCTTCCACCTTGACTGGGTACCCGTTTGGGAGTTCTAGTACCACTTCAACGGCTATGGCTGCTCTGGGGGGCTCAGGTTGGGGAACTTTTATTGGTCATTTGCCTGGCTGCTCTCTCTTTTGCTGGGCAGTCAGGCTCTCCCGTTTCCCGGCATCTGCTCAGGCTCTGGCTGTTCCTCCCCACTGGCAGCAGTTCCAGCCATTCCTGGCCATGGTTTCCTCTGAGGACAGACCCGGGCAAAGTGCCCTGGCTGCTGGCAAAGAAAGCATTTTTTTCCCGCCTTCCAATCTCTCTTCCGACCTTCCCTGGGCTTCAAAATGCTGCTGGCCCTCCCCCCGTCCACTTCCATCGGATCCCCAGGCTGGGAAAGCTCCCCTGGTATGTCAGGAATGCGGTAGTCAAGGCAACGTTCCCCTCCCTTTCCCTCGCGCTTCTCCTGAGCGCGCGCTTCCTGACGCACTCCAATGGCAAGCACAGCTTTGGTTAGTTGATCCATGTTCTGGGGACGGGGTGCCCTTGACATTTCGTCCCTGACGCTGCCCGAGAGGCCCTCCTCAAACAGCATTTGAACCGGCTCCGCGTCCAGCGACCACCCAAGACGGTGAATTAACATAGCAAAGCGTGACCAATATTCCCGGACTGATTGGCTTCCCTGCTTGCATCTCATCAACTCTCTCCTAGTCACGCTTTGTGCTATTTCATTTGAATACATAGCATCCATGGCTTGGAAGAACTTCCCGAGATCCTTCAGGGCAGCATTCTGCGTGGCCATAAGGGGCCTAATCCAGTCTCTAGCCCTGCCCTGAAGGTGCCCCACCACGTAAGCGACCCTCTCTGAGTCGTCTGCGAAATCAGCATGCTGCAGATCTAGGGCATATTCTATTTCTGTTCTGAACGCATTATAGTCCTGGGGGTCCCCCCCAAATTTCTGCACCAACCCAGGTACCTTCCTGGCGATGGGGGTGGGTCTGACCTGTGCATCCTGAGCGCGCCTTTCATCCAGCCTCGCCGTTAGGAGAGCTATATTCTGTTCCAAGTCTCGGTTTCTCTCTAGCAGACTCTGTCCTCCAGCTGTGCCCTCTGGGGCTCCGGCTCCCTTGGTCACGCTCATGCTATGTCTCCTCCACGCCGCGCACAAGCAATGTAAGGGACTGACGGATTGCTGTTATGGTTCTGGGGATTGCTTGTGCGTAAATTGCCTTCACTCCTGGTGGTCTGGCATGGCTGAACCCCTTTCTGACAGAGCAGCCTCTACCCCGTGGCTGCCTCAGTCGCTGGCAGAATCCGTCAGTGGGCGTTTCTTAAACCTTCTCCAGCATAAGAACTCCTTTACTCCCAGTCTCCTCCCTCTCTCCCTACGTGACAACTTCCTTCGCAATGTGGCAGCTGGCAAGGGAGTACTGGTTCCTTCTCCGCTTGTCTCTGGCGCAGAGTCTTGGAGCCACCTCTCCGCTTCCTCTATCTCCTCCCCTTCTCCACTGGTGCTACGCTGATTTCCTTCCCCAGCTTGCGGGCTACCCCTCCTTCTGCTGGAGGCTTCTCTGCCATCATCCTGGAGCCTTCTCAGCTCCTCCTCCTCCTCCTCCTCCTCCGATGGCAGTTCCCTGACAGTTTTGTTGTAAATTAATAAAAATTATTATTTAAAAAAAAGAAAGAAAGAAAATTAAAAAAAACCCCGGAAGACACTTTTCAGGCTTTTAAAACAGGTTTGGTCCAATGAAGGGAATCCTTTTGAAACTCTTACTTAGCCCAGATATTTCCCCCTTGTGAATACCCCACATGATCCCAGGGGCCACATCAACCTGTGGGAGGGGATGTGGGGAGACGGGATCTTACAAATGTATGTGGTAGTTTTGCAATTCCGCTTACCCATTCTGGGTTTGGGTATTTAAAGAATTGAGTTTCGTCTTGCTGCCGCCTGCCATTCCAGCCTCCAAGCAGTGGGAGATTCCAGGGTCCCTGGTGCTTGCCCAGGGTCCGGTTTCCTCACAAAGTGGGGCAGCAGATTCCTCCTTGTGGCAGCAGATACGGAAACAGCCATGCAATGGCGCACTGCCTTGGGCTTGAACATTGAGCATGGGCAATAGCCCTGGCTGAAAAGCTGATGTGCTAGAATCATGCAGCCAAAGAAATTCTAGCCCCCGTCTTTTCTATGATGTGTGGTAACCATTTTTGGATTACAATCATACCTCATGTTACGTTTGCTTCATGTTATGTTTTTTCAGGTTGCGTCCCGTGGCGACCCAGAAGTACTGGAAAGGGTTACTTCTGTGTTTCGTCGCTCACACATGCACACAGCACAAGCGCTAAATCACGCTTCGCACATGCGCACAAGCACCAAATTGCACCGCGCACCTGCACAGATACGGCGCTTCAGGTTGCGCTCTTTTCATGTTGAGAACGGGCCTCCAAAACGGATCCCATTTGCAACCAGAGGTACCACTGTATATGTGTCAAAAAGATTGTGTTTATAACCCCCCCCCCCCCCAAGATTTCATAGTCATATGTGGATTGTGTGTGTGAACTGCAAAAATCTGATATGTTTAAGCAACATGGTTGACGGCCTGTGAGTGATGTTGTATATGGGGGGAATGAATATTGCTAAATATTTCCCCCAGAGAGGGAGTTCCAGAGTTTGGGCACCACCTCTGCATCATCCAGGACAGCTGAGGTTGTTTTTTGGGTGGGGGGAGAGGACCCAACAACACATACCTGGGATTGGCTTTTCTTGGAATGAAAGTCCTTGGAGTTGGTAGGCATTTTCTCTGATAGAATTATTATTATTATTATTATTATTTATTTCCATGCAGGCATGCATGCTAGTCTCCCAGCATTAGCCAGCAGGGCAGGGCAGTGGCCTCGGCAAGCAGCCACTGGGGGTGAGCTTCTACAGCAGTGGTGCTCAAACTTTTTTCAAAGAGGGCCAGACTTGATGAAGTGAAGGGCCATGAGGGCCGACCAAAGGGCCAACCAAAGTTGTTGACCTTTTTTAAGGATTGAAGTTATTGGGGTTTTTTTTAGGATTTTACTCCAGGAAATAAACTGCCATGCCTGATTAAACCAACCAGTGGGCTGGATTAGGCCCCTTTGACCATGCCTATTCTATAGGATCCAACCATTTCCTTTCTGAGTCAGGCATTATTCCGGCCCCTGTTTGAACCCAAGCTGTTACATTACGTAAACTTATCTGGATTGCATCATACAATGTTGCGTGGGTCTTTCTAAGTGGTTACTTCTTGCCTTCAGGATTATTTCAAATTGTTCCTAATTTCTCTTCATTGTTATGCTTGTTGATAGTCCTTTGATACATTTTTATCCCTTTTGGGCCAGTTTTGTGGGAAAGTGGCATGGAAATGAATGGAAGTCTCTCTCCCTCCATTGTGTCTGGCATAGTTTGGCCGTTCCCTGGGCAGCTGGCGCTGATGGCGCACGAGGCCACTGAGAATTCCAGGAGCCCCCGACAGGCTCAGCGTCACTGGGCCAAAGCAGGTCTGCAGCTCAGAGGCTTACAATTGCAGGTTAACATTGGGTCTGGAACACAGAATTTTTATTTTTATTTTTTGAAATTTTTATTCATTTTTCATTTTCATTCATTACATACACCTCAAATTCTTAACGTTTACTATATATTCCTCCCTCCCTCCCCTCCAAGACTTCCCCCAACTTGCATTCCTGGTTTGTTTCTATTTTCATCCACTTTGCTATCTCTCAACAGAAAAGGTTATTAATAACATAACATCAAACCTATAAAGATAAAAATACAAATTAACTGGAAATGGAACACAAAAATGGAGATTGAACACAAAAATTTAGTCCCCATCCGTCCCCCTCAATGAGTTCTGCAAGGGGGCAACACTGAGGATGAGCAGAGGAGGAGGAGGAGGAGGAAGCTAACAGCCAGGACCACCCCCTTGGGCAGGCCAGTGGGGAGCTGGGTGGGGGGAGACGGAGGTTGGTGGAGCATGGGAATGTAGAGTGGGAATCTAGCCCAGCCGCTGCAATGCAAGAACCACAGCTCAAGAATCCCTGGCAGACGGCCACCCAACCTCTCCTTGACCACTTCCAGTGAAGGAGAGTCCACCAGCTTCCAAGGGCGGGGGTGCTAACTTGAATAAAATAATGTAGGGACCCAGGTCCTGCCCCACACGATCGATCACATGATGCAGTGCACACACAGCATTTGAATGGAGATGCCCATCAGCTTTGTGGGAGCCCAGCCCCCTCAAGTAACCCCCTAGGAGTTGTCCCCTATGTCCAAAGGAGTCTATTCAACTGCTGAATGGCTCTTATTGTTCTTCCCAATATGGTTGGAATCCCTAAACTCCCCATTTGGGGACTAAGAATCCCCCACGTTCGATATTGGTCAGAGAAGAATGAGCAGGATCCAGTGAAAGCAAGGCAGATCTTTATTATTCTCTTGCAACAGCAGTATCCCCTCCCTTGGTAGGAGGTGAGGACCTAGAACTAAGGTGTGCAGGAACTTTTAAAGGCTTTAGAAATTGCCCAGCCCCTTAGCCAAGGACCACCCGAAAAGGATCAAACTAAGAGGGGGTCTACCACAGAAATTTGAGTCTGTGGCTTTTCTCCTGTCTGTCAAGATATCCAATAATTGTGTGCTGTATGTCCTATCTGGCCAGTCTGGCTAATTCTTTTGAAATAATAAATACCTTAATTCCTGAATCCCATTCACCAATTTTCTTCTTCTTTGGCGACCCCTCATAGCTGAGTAAGATTGTCTTCCATGAACAGGGTCTTAACAGTGAGTCTGTAAGTGATTGTAGAGGCCAATTCTGGATCCACATGTCCTTCCACAGTGGGAACATTGGTTTCTGGGCGGGAGTGGATCACGGTGAAGGTTGGCCAAACGTACCTTTCTCTTAGCATGTTTCTCCTGAATTCAAGCGTCTTCAGAGCCCATGACACCTTTGACAAAGACTGTTCTCCAATTGGAGAGCTCACAGGCCAGAGTTTCCCAGTTGTCGGTGTTTATACAGAAGATGCTCTGCTGACAGGTCCCCTCTGCTTAACAGATATTTGCCAGACTGGTTTTGCAGAGGGGTAAGCTCCCGCATTTCAAGCAGTTTACAGTTTACAGAAGTTTATTTACTTACAGGATTTACACTGAAAAAGAACAATCTGGAAAGTCATTCCCCCCTCCCCAATATACTTCTTGTTTTTGCAGAGAAAGATTTCAGGTCATTTAAGAGGGACGCGGGTGGCGCTGTGGGTTAAACCACAGAGCCTTGGGCTTGCTGATCAGAAGGTTGGCGGTTCGAATCCCCACGACGGGGTGAGCTCCCGTTGCTCGGTCCCTGCTCCTGCCAACCTAGCAGTTCGAAAGCACGAAGTGCAAGTAGATAAATAGGTACCGCTCTGGTGGGAAGGTAAACGGTGTTTCTGTGCGCTGCTCTGGTTCACCAGAAGCGGCTTAGTCCTGCTGGCCACATGACCTGGAAGCTGAACGCCGGCTCCCTCGGCCAGTAAAGCAAGATGAGCGCCACAACCCCAGAGTCGGCCATGACTGGACCTAATGGTCAGGGGTCCCTTTACCTTTATCTTTAAGAGAGTCTGCACATAATCTGGCCCTACTGAGCTCTCTATGGGCATGGATATCGAGCTTTCTTCTCGCAGATAAATCTCTTTACATTCGAACACTGACACTGTTCCAGGGCTCCTTGGTTCATTTGAATGCAGTAGCCTGTATGACTACAAGTCCCAATATGTTCAGTTCTAGAAAGACAAAGATGACTGTCAAGGCAAAAAGGCCCAATCCCTCCTCGCCATTCATTGTTATCTCAGGTCTCCCAGTCACCCCAAAATGAGTCTCTGTGGAGCTGCCCACATTTGCACCGGCCAGTGGTGGTTATAACAGCCAGACATGGCCAGTTTAGGAGGAGCCTGTTGGGGGGGGGGGATCCAGATCAGTCCAGAGCAGCACAGTATTGCTCTGCAAAGGTTTTTAGGCTTCAGTTCCCTTCATCCCTGTCCATTTCCCCTACTGACTGAGGATGATGGGAGCTGAAGTCCAGAAGCCTTTGCAGGGACCCACATGGCCTCTGCCAGGTCTAGACATGATGTCATGTGACATCATGAAGCAGGTATGGGGCAGGTAAAAACTGTTTGCTGCACTAAACAGATCTTTGAAAGGGGATTCTGAAGATGTGTGCGGCCAACAAAAGGACACCCTGTGACGTCAGGAGACAGGGGTGGGTACTGGTAAAACCTAGCCTGTGAGCAGGTGGGGAGAAAACAATCCAGTCCATCAGTCCCCCCACCCACCCCCATTCGACATGAAGCCTCTGGGAGTTTGGGGCTGAGATGTCGTCAGTGTGCAGGTTGCAAACAGTTCTCCCTTCCCTTTTCCATCTTCCAATTCTAGGTAAGCAGTGGAAACTCTGAAACTCGAGAAGCCATTTTGGGATGCATGAGGGCAAACAAGCCCTCTCTGGCCCTCAGGGCTCTCCTCCGGCCCCAGCCAGTCCCCGAGCTTCTCTGCCTGGCTGGAATATGTCCTTGACCTCTGACCATGCCTCTTGCTTGCCAGGAGGTGCAGAGAAGTCCGCCTTTTGCATGGCTTGATGTTGCCCCCTGTACTACTAGCTGTGACTCTGTCCATCTTGCCTCTGGCCATGCCCACCCACATTGACAGGTGTCCCCCAAGAAGGTTTCCCATGGGGAAAATAACCCTCAGGCCGCAAAAGCTTCCCCACCGCTGGCGCTCCGTGTGGCTCTCCTGAAGATTGATCTCGGGTAGCAGAGCTTGAAAGGAGCAGTTTGTGACAGTGAAGACATGTTGCTGCTCCTCAGTGGAGGACATTAAGCTTAAGCAACCAGCGGTTTGGCTCTCCATGGTCTCATCCAGACTTTCTAGAGTCTGTACCTTCCTAGTCCATGTCTGCGCACCTTTCTTTTTTGCCCAGCTGCTTTCATCAGAAAAACCGGATCTTTACCCGTGAATCACAGCAAATGTCAATTTGGGTTTTCTGTGGAATTGTTTTCATTGGTAAAGAGTGGGTTTTTGTGAGGCTAAGCCCTATAAGAAGGGGAAAGGCTGCAGATTCCAGGGGTGGCTGTAGGAGAAACTCCGCTCTGTTCAGCCCAAGCAAATCTGATTTAATGGGTAGCAAAGGGACCCTCTCTCTTCCACTCACCCTTCATAGCCCGTACCATCAACCCATTTCCAGGGTTCTGATTGCCAGACTTTTCCAAGTCCAATCCAGTATTGATAACTCTAGGAGAAAGAATAAAATGTTGATGGAGAAAGACCTCCTTCCCAATGAAACTTTCCTTTCTCACTTTTTAAGAGGCTCATATATAAAAAACTAATACAGTTAATTAGAGTCTACAGGAAACTAGAGATTACAGGAAAATTTGCTTTTTCTCTAGCTGGCTATAGGGAAGGTGCCCTGGTTGGCTTCTGGCCTATGGTCACCCCAGCACACACCTTGCTCTGGTGCAGAGTGGTCTGGAAGAAGACCAGGTCCAGAATGTATAAGACATGGCTTGAGGATTAATTATGTAAATTAAAATTTAAAACCTTCTATCCCACATGTGTGGGCGAAATTAAAAAAAGGAAATGGAATGTAAAGCCTTTTTAGCAGAATAAAACACTTAAATGTTTTTACAGCTTACTGAAGTTTAGGAATAAGGCAGTTATACATTTTTATTCCCTTTTATTTGTGGTCTGCTGACCTTCCTCTTGTTCACATCTGTTTCAGAGACTGAATTACATGTTTTTAGTATTATTATTTTTAAAAAACCGTTTACTCACATTTCAGTGCAGGCAGCATTTACAGCAAATATAGTATGCTGATAAATACTTCTAAGCTATGGTAAAATAAAAGTTGGTAGTCTTGGCTAACATGGCTGCAAACCCCACACAGAATGTGCCATGGTACCCCTTCCAGTTCATGGGGGGCAGGCTGCATCTGCACTGAGAAATCAAGGGGTTATCTGTCCTGGTGGATATTTCTTCATGATCTGCTAGACTCTGGACTTGACTCCCCAGCACCAGCAGCCCCCTTCCTTAAAGTCTGAGGCATTGGCACCCCAAAGGTATTACCTTATCAATGACTGTGGCATCCCACAGCTGTTTTGCACTCCAGGGCTTTAAAACAAGCAGCTGAGATGATTTCGACTTGCAGGCTTCCTGGCTATTGTCCCAACTCTTCATTTCCCATGAAGGTGAAATCCACAGGCATTTCCACCCGAATAACTTCCATCCTCGGGGACAGCAAACTGGAGAAGGCAAGGGAAGGTCAAGGGAAGGTGTTCAGCTGAAAGCCATGTGGTCTCAGGCTAACTTAGGATGGGACGCACTCTGGTGGGGACGTGCCTGTCCCCAGTCCATGGGCTGAGAGTCTATGAGAGGGAGAGGGGGTGTCGTGGGTGACGTGGATCATGGTGCCCACACCAAAGAGAAGTGAGTCTCAGGCTGGATGGGGGAGGGGACACTTTTCACAGAGCCAGGGCTTTGGCAGGTGGGCAAGGAGTGTCAGGGCCCCTGCCAGGGAGTCTGCAGGTGCTCCTGGCTGTGTCTGCAGGTGCCATCAGAGACATAGTGCCGCCTGCACAGGAATCCCGTGGAGAGGCTGGAGCAGGGGGTCCTGGCCTCCATAGGACCTGCCTCTCTGCGTGTGAAGGTGGGGGTGGGGTCTGCAGCAAGTGCCCTGGCTGGCGTGGCACTTGGGGGCAAAGGCCAGTGTGCTGTGCCAGAGGCAAGGGCTCCTTGCTGACCGGGCTCCTAAGCCGGCTGGGCCAGACCCTTCCTAGCTGCTGTTCCTCCTTTCATCAGCTGCCTGAATCCTGCCCTGCCCAGCAACCAGGAAATACTTGTGTATTTTATTTGTATTTCTATTTATTTGTTTCATAAATAAATAAATACATTAAATCTATTGAGTGTGTATTAAATGTGTATTTAATTATATATATTTAATTAAACATATTACAGTCGTACCTTGGAAGTCAAACAGAATCTGTTCCGTTCGACTTCCAAAACGTTCGGAAACCAAAGCTTGCAGCCAATTGGAAACTGCGTAAGCCATGTTGGACGTTTGGTTTCTGAAAAACGTTCAAAAACCAGAACACTCACTTCTGGGTTTCGATCGTTTGGGAGCCGATTTGTTTGGGAGCCAAGGCGTTAGAGATCCAAAGTACAACTGTAATTGTGTACATTAAAAAATATTGATTATATTGTGAATACCTTAATATACAGTATGGAAATCTAATTCAGTGTGTACTCTTGCAGCCCCCGTGCTCTGAGAGGTTGGGCCACCCTGCCCTGTATGATCGCAATCCTCTTCCACCAGCTGAGAGGAGGTGATAGAATACGGTGCGCAGGGAGCCTGGCCAGCCCAGACAGCCTCCTGATCTGAATGCAACGGACATACCCTTCTGTTGGCAAGTTATAAGTAGCTCCAGTTTTCCCCCCATCTCCTCCAACTGCTGCTGAACGGTCTCCTTCTCCTCCTGCAGCCTTGCTTTGTCCTCTTGCTGCTGCTCTTTCTCCTGTTCCAGCTCTTCCTTATCCCGTTGTAGCTCCTCCTTCTCCTGCTGCAGCTTCTCCTTCTCCTGCAGCGTGAGCATCAGGCTCTGGTTGGCTTGCCTCAGCTGCTCCTGCGTCCTGTTCCCGGCAGCCAGGCAGCTCCAGAGGGTCCCGTTGGTGGAGTGGAGCTCCTCCTGGGCCTCTTCCAGCTGGGCCTGGGTCTGGGCCAGGCTGCCCTCCTGGGAGCCCATTCTCCGTTCCAGGGCACTGCCATCTTCATTCGCCTGCTGCAGCTGCCGTGAGACCTGCCAGTCTGCAGAGCACAAGCAGGGGCAACATGAGAGGAGGAGGAGGAGGAGGAGGAGGAGGGAGCTTCAGGTGCCAGGCAGGCAGCATGGCAGAGGGGAGCCAGGCTCCACTGTGGGTGCCCAAAGGCAGGCTGCTCAGAGATATACTGTAGCAGGAATCCCCCCCCCCCAATCATTCAGTTTCTACAAACTTCACACACACTCACACTCACACACCACATACGCTACACTTCTGTTATAAATTCATAGAAAATCAACCATACATCGGATCTGCACAGTTCCACTTTTGTTTTACTCCATGAAGGAAGGACTACAAAATGGGGAAGGTTTGATACAGGCCACCATAATCCCTTGAGCATAGCAGCACATCCACAGGAGCCCTGCCCAGTTGCTATGCCAACCCTGATGGTCCTAGACAGAAGACCATCAACTACACAACAGACTGCATACACGAGTGGATTCAACACGGACTGGAACAAAGGACAATAATCAGTTCTTCCCTTTGGGGGCAGGGATCTGCAAACTCCCCTTTGTCTCCTGGAAGTGACTCATAGGGAGGGGGAAAGGGGGAACCAGCCAGGTGACAGGACACTCTGGTTACCACCACAACTCCTCCCTCAACCCCTCCTTTCTGTGATGTATGCATGATGTTTCTGGGGGTGGTCTTGATCTACAGGATGGGAATTTCAAAAGTCTTTATAAGACCTTGCACACCATTTTTTCTGTGTCTTTCCTCTCTCCTGCAAGTGAGGGGAACACCCTGTTGCAACAGTTCAATAAAGGCCAAGCCTACAGGCTGCTGTTTTGCTCCAAGTTATCCTGGTTGGTGTCTTTGTTTTTGTTCAAGGGAGCCCTCGGATTTTTCCGGTAACAATACAAATGGGGGGTTTACATCAGGGGAGTTTTGAATTACGGTGCTTGAGAGTCCCATGGACTGCAAGAAGATCAAACCTCTCCATTCTGAAGGAAATCAGCCCTGAGTGCTCACTGGAAGGACAGATCCTGACACGGAGGCTCCAAGACTTTGGCCACCTCATGAGAAGAGAAGATTCCCTGGAAAAGACCCTGATGTTGGGAAAGATGGAGGGCACAAGGAGAAGGGGATGAGATGGTGGGGCCGTGTTCTCGAGGCTACCAACATGAGGAGGGCAGTGGAAGACAGGAGTGCCTGGCATGCTCTGGTCTGTGGGGTCACAAAGAGTCAGACACCACTAAACGACTCAACAACAACAACAACAACACATCTGAGGAGACAGTGAGGTACTCTCCCGACGTGAGGCTCCAGCTCCCCTTGAACCTGACCACTGACCATGCAGGTTGGGACTGGTGGGAACTGGAGTTTAACACTACCTGGAGGGCTCCAGGCAGACCCTCTCTGAGCCCAGGCTCCAGGGTAAGCTCTGCAGCAAATGCCTGCGACACTTATTATATTTTATTTATTAAATGTATGTGCTGCCCTTTATCAAAAGACCTCAGGGTGGTTCACAGACATTTTCCCCCTCCCCCATTTATCAGGTCAATAGGCTTGGGCAGGGGGCACCCACTACTCACATCGGACCCCCAGTCCTATGGCGGTGGAAAGAAGGAAGAGGCAGACGGCCAACAATGCCAGGATGGTGTACCAGGTCCGACGGTCCGACTCTGGAAGAGAAACTCAGTGGGGTCAGTTTGGGGTTCCTGTGGGAAGGGGTCAACCCTCAACGGAAGCCTGATCCCGGAGGGAGGGCTGTGTGGAGACAGGGAACTGAGTGCAGCCCCCAGTTCCCTGCCAGGGCCCAGCAAGCTTTGCTGCAACTGTGGCCAATCCCGTGCGTAGGCATTTGTGGGGGAAGGAGCAGGCTCCTGTGGGGTCCTCTCTCCTCTTGTTCAGCAGGGGGCCCCTCTCATGCAGAGCCCAAACACCCCAAGATGAGGAGAGCCACTGCCCCAAGTCAGACTGGTGGAATGGCTGCGGAAACCCCAAGATTCCCCCCAGATTTATATTCTGCATAGTTGAAAAGGGTCCAGTGTTAATTTGAGTAAAAAGTTCATGAAATTAAAGCCTCTTTGGGAGCCCTTCTTAAGTCTGAAAATCTGGAGGTACAAAATCTCAGGATGAAAAGCATTCTAAACACAGAAGTCTCCTTTCTGGAAGCCTCAAGACTGAACCCTAAAGACTCCCCTTAAACGGGCTAGGAATTTCCCCAGCCCTAGAACTGCCTGGTTTGTTGGTGATCATGATGCTATAAAGGGCTGTAAGTTTTACTTGCTGAGTGCCAACCAGCTTTCAAAAAGGAAAAACCAGGACACACCAAATGTTGCTGAACTTTTTTTTAGGAAGACCCCAAACCTGTTGAGTTCTGCTTTTAACTATGGATCGCTATGGCAACTCTCATTTTAAATGCCCCTACCACAGTATAGGGTATGTAGGCTGTAGAAGCTGTGAGCTATTGCTAATAGTAATGCTCTTAACTTACAACAACAAGTTTGCTGCTTTCCTTCTAAGACACAGGACTGCCCCCTTTAACTCTAAACTGAGGCTTTGTCCTATCTTTGAACTGAGGGAGGTGGGGGGTCAGCCAATTACACTGATTAGTGAAAGCTGAACAGTTTGTATCATGTGTAACATTTTGGGCGTTTTACTGGTTCCACTTTGTGAGTTAAATGGTTTGCAATGGTCTCCAATCCTTTGTGCTTCTGGCCCAGTAGATCCTGAGGGTCCTAAGCCCATCAGGTGTTATGAAGAGGAGACTCGGTGCCTTGAGTTTGTTCTTGTTCATGATGACAGCGAAGATCCCAGTGAGGTTGTCAGAGCCTGTGCAACCCCATCTTTTTGTGAAATGGCCAGGACATCAAAGCATAGTGGTGTCTTTTCAGGCACCATAACCCAAGCCAGATGCGGTCAAACTCTGCCTTCCTCAAAACAGCTCAACACTGAAGGGTAGTTAGGAGAGAACAATGTCTTCTTTCTTTTCATCCCACTGTTTCTTGCCGCAGTGGAGGTGGCGGCTGCTTTCCTGGTGGTGGGAATATTGAGCAACTGCCATTAACAGGACTCCTGAATCCTCTCTGTGGCTTTTAGTGGAGGGTGAAAGGGTGTAGGGGATAGAGAAGCTAAGATAGAAATGTGGGGCTAAATTAAATTAAAACAAACAAAAAAACTGAGGGAGCACCATTTCCTTTGTTCTCTTAATAGCTGCTCACCCAGGCAATCCCCTTGACACAGGAAGCTAGCCTGGCTTCTAGTTTAACAACTGCCTACCCCCTTCCTTCCACAAACTCATAACAATATTAAGCAGTAGAAACTGCTCCAGGAGGGCCCCAATCCAGCAAGGGGAAAAAAAAGCAAAGATATAATTAGGTGCACAGTTTGTGAGCTTCCTGGGCAGCGAGTGTTTGCACAGCGCCTGCCGAATAGTAGTGGGAGCTCAGTTGGCAGAGCCTGAGGCTCTTAACCTCACGGTCCTGGGTTCAAGCAGCATAGGGTGAAAGATTCCTCCACTGCAGGGAGTTGGCCACCTGTAGGGGATTCTTTAGCTGTGATGCCTGCATTGCCTGTTTGAGGTTTGCTGTGTCTCCCTTTATTAAGGCCTTTGAGAAACAAGAGAACGCTAAGAACCATACACAGAATTCTTTGGTTAAAGTCGCAGATTCACCCGAGGTTCTTTTGAGCACTTAAATTGTCCTACCTAAGATGTGATGTTTCAATACAGGGTAGTATTATTGACCTATATTAATGGGTTCCTTGCCGTGAGTGCAGAGGATGAGGAAGATAAGAAACCAATGTGGTTTTTTCAGAAAAACGGTTTTGAGAAGCCTACATTTTCAGAGGATTTCTGAGAAATGTGTGGGTTTTTTCTAAAAAAAAAAACTTCTGCAAAACACCTGAAAGAGCCCTTTTGGGGTTGATGGAGCTTTTTGCTTCAGTGGGAGAAACCCAGCCTCTGTCAGTTCTGTGGCTGCAAGGCCCCCAGTTGTTATCAAAGGGGTCCTCTTTTGAAAGAGAAACAGGGTCCTTACCTTTCAGAAGTGAGGGACCTTTCAGAGAATCCCCCCCCCCCAGCCATGAGGGAACTGGAGTGTGTTCCTGGTAGATCCCAAGGTGGCCAGGATCCACTGAGGAGAGGCATCAGCGGGGAAAGTGGCCCAGGCGATTAGATGTTTGGTGGCGCCTGATGTTCTCAGGTCATGGGGAATGTGGGATTATGCTCAGAAGACCCTGAGAAGATTCCCCTGCTGGAATCTGGCAGGTGGCGAGGAGGGACCGACTGATAAGTGGCCTTCAGGTGGGAGTTAAGGGACAGACCTTGAGGGCAGGTTTAAACCTTTTCCTTGTATGTTCAAAATGCCTGTTGGCTCCAGTGGAGGATGCAGGTGGGTTAGGACCTGGCCAGAACTCAAATGATGTGAAGCTACTTTCAAAAATGTACAAATTACTATCAGAATGGTTTACAAAAGATGAAGTAGTTAAGGCAGTGATGATACACGCAAGAGATTTCGAATATAATATCCAATTTTCATCATGGGAAAAGTTATGGAAAGAGGATTTAAAATTTGCTGCTTGCTGTTCGTTGAAGGAAAATGATATGAAAATGATGCACCATTGGTATTTAAATAGAAGGGGAAGAAATGGAGGAAGTGAGAGATTTTAATTTATTGGGCTCCATGATCACTGCAGATGGTGACGGCAGTCATGAAATTAAAAGACACCTGCTTCTTGGGAGAAAAGCAATGACAAACCTAGACAGCACTTAAAAAGCAGAGACATCACCTTGCCAACAAAGGTCTGTATAGTTAAAGCCATGGTTTTCCCAGTAGTGATGTATGGAAGTGAGAGTTGGACCATAAAGAAGGCTGATGGCCGAAGAATGGATGCTTTTGAATTCTGGTGCTGGAGGACACTTGAGAGTCCCATGGACTGCAAGAAGATCCAACCTCTCCATTCTGAAGGAAATCAGCCCTGAGTGCTCACTGGAAGGACAGATCCTGAAGCTGAGGTTCCAATACTTTGGCCACCTCATGAGAAGAGAAGACTCCCTGGAAAAGACCCTGATGCTGGGAAAGATGGAGGGCACAAGGAGAAGAGGACGACAGAGGACGAGATGGTGGGACAGTGTTCTCGAAGCTACCAACATGAGTCTGACCAAACTGTGGGAGGCAGTGGAAGACAGGGGTGCCTGGCGTGCTCTGATCCAGGGGGTCACAAAGAGGCGGGCACAACTAAATGACTAAACAGCAACAAAATTTGCTAAAATGTATAGAACTAGCTCAAATTTGTGCTGGAATTGTGAAGGGAAAGAGGATGCCTTCTACCATCTGTGGTGGTCCTGTGGAGTGATAAAAGCTTTCTGGTATATAATGACAAGTTAAAGAAAATGTTTAAGAAAACTTTTGTTAAAAAACCAGAAGCTTTTTTGTTAGGTATAATAGGTGAAGAGATACCAAAAGAAGACAAAAGACTTTTCATGTACGCAAGGACGGCAGCGAGAACGCTTCTATCCCCGAGATGGAAGACAGAGAACCAGAGAAGAATGTCAGACCAAGTTGATGGAATATGTAGAGATGGCTAATTGGGAAAGATCAGAAACCAGGAAGATCATGTATTCCTAAAAGACTGGAATAATTTTTAACATACTTAAAAGACCACTGTAAACAGTTAAAACTATTGGCAAGGATGACACTTATAATGTGCAATGAACTTTGGAAACTATGAATATGCAACAGATAGATAACAGAAAATAGATGCAGAAAAAGAAAAAACAAAAAACATTTTCTTTGGGAATGGAAGCCATGGGGCGGGGGGGAGTCCGAAGGTTCAAAAGAACCTTTTCATTTTATGTTTTGAAATGGTTAAAGTTATAATGTATAAATTTATGTAAAACCAATATATATGAAAAAGGACAAGGCCGGCACTCACCTTTCGTGCCCTCGGTGGGGGTGGGATTCCTCTCCCCCTGGCAGGGGGGGCCCTGGACGTTCTCATAGGTCAGCTCTCCCTCGCTGGGGTCTGGAAGAGGAGCCGAGGGGTGAGTCACGGAGGGGGGGGGGGACCCGGAGGGGGACACTGCTGAGGGGATTGGGGCCAGTTGTCTCTGTGTACCTTTCTCCTGGCTCTTCTCCGGAGGGGTCCTCACGAACCGCAGGTCAGCGTAGGTCACACCCTGTGACATCCTGGGGGGGGGGTCCTCTCTCACCTGGACTAGTGGCAACGAGAGAGGCTGGGCTGTGGGGGGGGGACCTCCTGGGCTCTCTGCAGAAAAAAGAGGAAAGTGGTGGCAAATTAAAGAAAGTGAAATGTGAGAGACTTCCTGCAGTGTATGAAAATATAAGTCCTACCTTCCCCCTCCCCTGCAATCTCCTCAAGGGACCCAGGCCAGCTGCATGGCCCCCTCGGCGCACAGCGGCGCATCAGAGCATGGCTTCCTCTTTCCCCTTTGCTCCTTCTCGTAATCGGGCAAGTCAGCGTCACAGGCGGATGGAAGGGGCTTCCCCTGCAGGGTGTGTTGTCCCGTCAGCGGAACCTGGACATCCCCCCTGCTGCCCCCCCCCGCAGATCCAGGCCCCCTCCCGGTCCAGTGAATTAGTCTGAGGCCCAGAGATGAATCATAGAATCATAGACTTGTAGGCTTGGGAGGGAGCCCAAGGATCATCTAGTCTGACCCCCAGCAATGCAGGCACCACAGCCACCCAGCTTCTGTTTAAAAACCTCCTTTTCTATCATTGAACCCATTGCTTCGGGTCCCCCCCTCCGGGGCAGCAGGAAACAAGCTTGTTCCCTCTTCCATGTGACAGCCCTTGAGATATTTGAGGATGGCTCTCAGTCTCCTTTTTTCCAGGCTAAGCATCCCCAGCTCCTTCAACCGTTCCTCATCAGGCTTGGTTTCCACACCCGTGATCCTCTTGGTTGCCTCCTCTGCGCACCTTCCAGCTTGTCCTTATTCTCCTTAAACCGGGATGCTCAGGACTGCAGGCAGAGTCTCACCAAGGCAGGAGACAGCAGTTACTGTTACCTGGATCAGGACACGAGACTTCTGTGGATGCAGCCGAGTGTAGCATTGGCCTTTCCCCCTCTTCTGCTGCTGCTTCATCCTACTGTTGAGGTGCTAGGGAAGGGGTAGGACCTCTGGTGGGGGACATGTCCTGCTCCTTCTGGGGTAGTTTGACCACCTTTGGTCCCCACCCTGCACTCTGCTCTCCCCTGTGGCTCCTAGAAGCTGGCAGCAGGTGGCAGTGGCTACACCCCAGGAATGGCTTCAAGCAGCCAGCCAAACAAGGTGAGGGGAGCCTGTTAGAATTCCTGCTCCGTGATTGCAGTCATGGGAGTTTTGTTTTTCACATGACGGTATATGTTTTGACTCCACAGAGTGGGAAGAGACAAAGACAGGATGTTTGTGTTACTGTGTTCCGTGAAGTGGGACTATTGTCCCTTGTTCTTTTTCTCTTTGCTGTCTGATGCTAGAGAGAGAGGGAGCCATGTTGCAGTGCTCCGTGTGGGTTTATATGTAAATAAAGTAGATTAGCCAAAATGCTGAGTTGCTGAGGTCTGTCACGTGCATGATGCGCAAACTCTGCGGATCCCTAAGTGTGCCGGTGTCGGTTGGCATTGGTCGGTGTGATGTTTGGGCAGAAGAAAGCTTTTGAAGCTCCCGAACGAAAGACCAGGAGGGAGAGAGCATGCCAGTCGGGCATGTGTCTCTGCTAGGGTCCTACTTGAGTGTAGGCCGAACTCCTAACAGAGCTGATGAGTCTCAAACCCATGAGGAGTTAGGGACTAACCCTGCATATGACTTACCCTCGTCTGAATACAGATATTGGATTCTTGTCTCATTACACATGTTAAAGCTATTTTGGGTCGTTTGCATACTATCCTTTGCTTTTTCCTGTAGGACTAATTGCAGTCGTGTTAACAGCAGTCAACAGGTTTACCATACCCACTGAGTCAATCACCCATCTCCCACTACCCTTCTGAGAAAAAACCCACCCCATCCTTGCACTATATATAAGGTTCTGGTGACTTCTGTTTCGGTGGAGTAGAAGATTCAGAGGAGTAGAAGAAGAAAATCAATGAGAATATAAAAGAAAAAATGATAAAGAGAATTAGCAAAATGGTTGGAAATAAAAGAGGAAGAAGTAGCCTGTACTGTAGAAAGCGCATTTAGAATAAGGGTGAAATCTCAGCAGCTCAAACTAAAAAAAATCTCCTGGTGATTGTTTGATGATTTTCAATTCAATTGAGATGAAAAATATGATATTAAGAACAAGTTACCAGAAAAAATTAATAATTGAAAACAGAACAATTATTATATACAAAGAAATACCAATTAGACTTTTGCGTAAAAGACAAGGATACCGACAAATAGTAAGTGTCTTACAGAGAAACAATATACAGTATAGATGGGAGTTCCCCGAAGGAATTACCTTCTATTATAAAGATAAAAGATTCAGATTGACAGATACACAAGAAGCAGAATTTTTTTGAGAAGATATGAGAAGGAGCTTGGAAAAGGGGAAGAAAGGTACGGAGGAGGAGGGAGATATACAGAAAGGAGGAAGGGAAAGAAGGCAAAAAACACAGAGAAGCAAAAGAGAGAGAGAGAAGAGGAAGAAGAGGAAGTAGAAGAGGAAGGAGCAGTAGGTAGAGAAGAAGAGGAGGAGGAAGAAGAAGAGTTAACAGAGAAGAGGTCGACTAGAATATAAATTAAAGTCAAACAATATAAGGTTCTGTCCTGGAATGTAAATGGTTTGAACGAAAAATCTAAAAGGAATAAAATTCAAAAGGTGTTAAAGAATAAAAATTATGATGTGTTTTCTTTTCAGGAAACACACGTGGCAAAAAAACACAAACATATACTAGTAAATAAACGGTTGGGGGTAGAGTTTGTTAATTCAGACACTAATAAAAAAAGAGGAGTTGTGATATACATGAAGGAGAAATGGGACCCAATATTAATATGTAAGGACGATGAAGGAAGAATCTTAGGAGTACAAATCAACCATCAGGGAGAAAAGATTAACGTTATAAATGTCTATGCACCAAATACGAATAAAGCTGAATTCTTAAAAAAATTGGAACAAATGTTAACAGAATTGGAGGATCATAAGATGATTTTACTTGGAGATTTAAATGCCGTGCCAACACCCGAATTAGATAGAAGCGTGAAAAGAAGAAAACTTAAGCAGGGGAAATTACCAAGAACATTTAATAATCTGGTGGGAAATCTAGATCTGATAGACATCTGGAGACATAAAAATCCAACAACGAAACTAAGAAAGAGGACCAGACCTTATTCCAGTAGGCAACAACAGCTGCTAGAATTTTAATCTCCCAAAATTGGAAATCAATCAATATCCCAACAGTAAGAGATTGGCAAAGTAAATTATTTGAATATTCAGAATTGGCAAAATTAACACAAAAAATCAGAGACCAGAAAGAAACAAAGTTTATTAAAGAATGGAATAAATTCATAACCTATATTGAAGTAGATTTAAAAAACCCAAAGATCACAGTAGGCTTAATATAACCCTTCGACATACAAAAGTTTTAAAGATAAACTGCGGGAGAAAATGTATTACATAACCCAAAACTGAGGTGGAGGGAAGTCAATAACTTACATGTTTGTCTCTGGGTTTTTTCCCCGTTTTCTTATAATTTAGTTATGTTGTTTTTATTATTGTTTTTTTCCCGTGAAGAATTTATTTTCTGTACATATGTGTGTATATGTGTGTATAAAAATTAATAAAGAGAAATTAAAAATAAAAAGAAATAGTAGCCTTCAATCAGTCATGTTCATTAATTTCAGTGGGTCTACTCTCAGTTGAATACCACCCTATTTGGTTCAGTCTTGCATGAAGCATCAAGCATGTCCTGCCCTGGACCTCCAGCAAATGAATGTCACTGGGGAGGCCCAAGTTCTGTGTGTGTGTGTGTGTGTGTGTGTGTGAGAGAGAGAGAGAGAGAGGGGGGGGGGTTGTGTGCATTGATTTGTTACAGCATTTGTCCAAGGAGAGGGACCAGCCATGAGCTCACACTCAGGTTCAATCTTATGTTTACTATTCGTATTCGTATTCTTAACAATAGAAAAGTCTTCATAATTATAAATAAAATTTGTTATACGGTTGCCTGAAAGTCACAGTTTCCTGAGTGGTCTTACAAAGCAGCAGCAACAAACCATAATACAATATCAGAAACACAAAATGCAATAATTTGAAGAATGAAATGAAAGAAAAAGAACAAGACTTTCCTGCGAGTAGAGAGAGAATAAAGCCATTTGCAGCTCACCATAAACCACACTTTCCTTTTGTGTGTTCCAGATCCAATACAGTGGTACCTCGGGTTAAGAACTGAATTCGTTCCGGAGGTCCCTTCTCAACCTGAAAGTGTTCTTAACCTGAAGCACCACTTTAGCTAATGGGGCCTCCCGCTGCTGCTGTGCGATTTCTGTTCTCATCCTGAAGCAAAGTTAGCGGAGTCTGTAACCTGCAGCGTCTGTAACCCGAGGTACCGCTGTAAATGGCTTTGGCAGTGGCCCTCTAGAGGCTGTGTCACCTTGTAAATGTTCCCCTGACCCTCCAGCCTAGGGGAGGGAGAGGGAGAGGAGGCCCCTCTCTGAAGGGAACCATTCGGAGCCTGACACTGGAAGGCACAGCTTTCCAAACTGGTCTTGTTGGTGACACGCTTTTTAGACATGCATCATTTTGCAGCACAGTAATTCATCTTTACTAGCAAACCGGAAGGTGTGTATCCACAGCAGGACCAGAAGAGGAATGACCGCTGGGAGGAGCAGAGAGAGAAGGAACGCCCTGGTGCATCTGCAGCAACGCAACCGGGCACCTTCCTCTGCCCCACCTGCAACAAAACATGTCTCTCCCTTATCGGTGTCTACAGACACAGCTGCTGCTGCTGCTTCTTCTTCTCTGGCGATGCCAACACAGTTGGGAACTGTAGTTCTGTGAAGGGGGTCTCTCCACACCCCTAACAAAATATGGTTCACAGGATTCGTGGATGGGGGGACCATGGCTGTTACAAGTAGCACAAGACACACATTCAGCGTATGTAGTAGGAAAGTTAGGCCTGATGGCAGGAAAGGCATGCTGGCTCCTCCAGAGAAGGCCTTGCCTGTCGGGGGTCTTTGGACATATTTTGACCTTACTGAGCTCACACTGGCTGCGGATATTGAGCGTTCTTCTCGCAGATGTATCTGATTCTTTTTGAACAGGAACACCATTGCAGGGCTCCGTTGCTCATTAGAAGGCAGTTGCCGCTAGAACTGCTACAAGTCCCAATATTTTCAGCGCTAGAAAGACAAAGATGACAGTCAAGGCAAAGAGCCCCAATCCCTCCTCTCCATTCATCGTTATCTGAGTTTCTGGGCTTCAGCTCTCCCGCCAACCCTGTCCATCATTCATGCTGACTGAGGATGATGGACGTATAGCCGAAAAAAGTTCACCTGAGGTCACTGGGACGTCAGCAGATGGGTGGGGGTGGGGGGGCACCGGTCAGATTTGGCCTAATCTGGTCCCTCAGCCAGATCCACTCTCACACGCACTGCCCAATTTACATGCTGGATCAGGGCAGGGGAGGGGGGCAAATCTAGCCCAGCATCCTGGTCTCACAGTGGCCCATCGGACGCCCCCAACGGGACGCTCCAAAGCAAGGCTCCCCTCATGTGGTTCCAGCCCTGGAATTCAGAGACCGTGGAGGCAGAGCAGAGCCTTCAGGGTCACTTGGACTGATTTCATATCTGAATTATTGCTTTGCTTCCAAATTATTGTCCTGGAAAGGTTTTGTTCTGAATAGGCTGGACACACTTTTGGGGAAAAAATAAGACTTTCCAGAACACCTCAAAAATGGCTCAGTTTCTCCTGGGATACCAATGGAAACAATTCCACAGAAAACCCAGTTTTGCCCAGTAAGCAAATGTCAGCCTGGGTTTTCTACGGAATTGTTTCCATTGGTAAAGAGCGTGTTTCTGTGGGGAGGAGCCCTAAAAGTACGGAAAGGCTGCAGGCTGCAGATTCGGGGGGGGGCTGATGGGGGGAACTCTGCTCTGTTCAACCCAAGCAAATCTGACTTGATGGGTAGCAAAAGGATGGTCTCTCTTCCACTTACTCTTCAAAGCCCCTACCATCAATCCATTTCCAAGAGCTTTTCCAGGAGGACCAGCTTGTTTTAAGTCCAATCCAGTATTGATCACTCTAGGAGAAAGAATAAAATATTAACGGGGAAAGACCTCCTTCCCAATGGATCTCTCCTTCCTCCCTTTTTAAGAGGCTCATATTTGCAGAACCAATACAGTTACTAATAGTCCACAGGACACCCGTCCCAGAATCCTCCACAACACCCCTTCCCAGCTCTGTGTCTGGGACTGGAGAGTTGGCTGCTCTTATCTCCAGCCAAGGTCTACTGTTGCATCTCTGAGCCCCAATCTCTGAGTGGTGTGAGATCCCAAGGGTTTCAGGCACTCACTCAGGCTTTGTGTCTCCTTTTGGAAATGAGGCACAGAGGAGACTGTGGTGTCTTTATGACATATGGTCTATTTGCAGTGCACATTTATGCAACCTGAGCCTGTGATGGAGGGGTTCACAGCATCAACACCCCCAAAGTGTCTTGTTTCTCACCACAGCTGCCTTGGATTCCATCCAGCTCGGCCTCTCTGACTTTCTCTGGAGTTAGAGGAGTCTAGCACTCCTGAACTCATGACAAAACATTCCCTGGTCAGTATACAAAGTCTCCCAAATATATACCTCCCCTTCCCCCAGAAGTTCAAAAGTGCTCACAGCTTCTTCAGGAGCAGATCCTGTGCACATTCTCCTTCACAATCTACATAGGGGGCTAGAGTGACCCACTGAATCCCCACCAGTTCAATGGTGTTTCTTTGGCAAGCGCACTGAGAAATCAAGGGGTTATCTCTTTCCCCTTGCTCCCTCTCCTGGTGGATATTTCTTCATGATCTGCTAGACTCTGGACCTGACTCCCCAGCACCAGCAGCCCCCTTCCTTAAAGTCTGAGGCATTGGCACCCCAAAGGTATTACCTTATCAATGAATGCGGCACCCCATAGCTGTTTTGCACTCCAGGGCTTTAAAACAAGCAGCTGAGATGATTTCCACTTGCAGGCTTCCTGGCTTTCCTCCCAAGTCTTCATTTCCTCTGAAATCCACAGGCATTTCCACCTGAAGAGATTCCATCCACGGGGACAACAGCCTAAGGAAGACAAGAGAAGGTCAAAGGAAAGCGTTGAGCTGAAAGCCACGTGGTCTCAGGCCAGCTTAGGGTGCGACCCAGATCTGTCCCCAGTCCATGGGCTGAGAGTCCAGGGGGACATGGGGTGTATGTTCCCAATCCAGAGGTAATTATGAGAAGCACCTGTGTTGGGCCCAGTTCAGACCGCATGGCCGACCATGCCAGCCGCTGAGCAGAGACAGATAGGATGGACCTGAGTGCAGGCAGATGCACATACGGAAAGTTGCCCAGTTGCCACATTCGTTCCACCTGTGTGGATGACATGAATCATGTCCACACAGGATGGGCTATGGGGACAGGTAAAAGGTAAAGGAACCCTGGACGGTGAGGTCCAGTCAAAGGCCACTATGGTGTTGAATCAAATCATCTTATTTCTCAGGCCGAGGGAGCCAACATTTGTCCACAGACAGCTTTCTGGGTCATGTGGCCACCATGACTAAACCACTTCTGGTGCAACACAACACCATAATGGAAACCAGAGCGCATGGAAATGCCATTTACCTTCCCACCACAGTGGTACCGATTTATCTACTTGCACTGGGGTGCATTTGAACTGCTAGGTTGGCAGGAGCTAGGACAAAACAACGGGAGCTCACCCCGTTGGGGGATTCAAACCCTAACCCTATTATTATTATTATTATTATTATTATTATTATTATTATTATTAACACCCCGCCCATCTGGCTGGGTTTCCCCAGCCACTCTGGGCAACTCCCAATCCAATATTAAAAACACAATACAGCATTCAGCATTCAACATTGCCAGCCTCCTGAGCAGAGTGCAACAGGCATACCAATGTTTTGGCAAGATTTGGTGTCCTCTATTCTCTTCATGGTCTGGTCCAGATGCTGCTGCAGCTTCTCCTTCTCCTGCTGCGTGAGCATCAGGCTCTGGTTGGCTTGCCTCAGCTGCTCCTGCGTCCTGTTCCTGGCAGCCAGGCAGCTCCAGAGGGTCCCGTTGGTGGAGTGGAGCTCCTCCTGGGCCTCTTCCAGCTGGGCCTGGGTCTGGGCCAGGCTGCCCTCCTGGGAGCCCATTTTCCGTTCCAGGGCACTGCCATCTTCATTCGCCTGCTGCAGCTGCCGTGAGACCTGCCAGTCTGCAGAGCACAAGCGGAGCGACATGAGAGGAGGAGGAGGAGGGAGCTTCAGGTGCCAGGAAGGAGCATGGCAGAGGGGAGCCAGCCTCTGTTGGATGGGGGGGCACACAGGCTGGCTTGGCCCAATGGAACGGCTGCTCAGAGATATGCAAACACAGGCTATGCATGTCTTACGTATTATACAAATGCTTCCTACATCGGGGGAGACGATGAGGTGCGCTCCCAATGTTGTGGGGCTCCAGCTCCCCTTGAACCTGATCACTGGTCATGCTGGCCAGGGCTTATGGGAACTGGAGTCTATAATAATAATAATAATTTTTATTTACACCCTGCCCATCTGGCTGGGTTTTCTCAGCCACTCTGGGTAGCTCCCAGCAAAATATTAGAAGCACAATGAAACAAACATTACAAACTTCCCTAAACAGGGCTGCCTTCAGATGTCTTGCCAAAGTCAGATAGTTGTTCATTTCCTTGACATCTGATGGGAGGGCGTTCCACAGGGCAGGTGCCACCACCGAGAAGGCCCTCTGCCTGGAGGGTGCCAGGCTGTCTGTCTCTGGGCCCAGGCTCCAGGGAAAGCTCTGCATCAAATGCCTGCAACACCCAAGGGTGCTTCCCCCCTCCCCCATTTATCAGCTCAATGGGCTTGGGCAGGGGGCACCCGCTACTCACATCGGACCCCCAGTCCTATGGCGGCGGTGAGAAGGAAGAGGCAGGCGGCCAACAATGCCAGGATGGCGTACCAAGACCGACGGTCCGACTCTGGAAGAGAAACTCAGTGGGGTCAGTTTGCTGTTCCTGTAAGATGGGGTTCAACCCTCAAAGGAAGCCTGATCCTGCAGGGAGGGCTGTGTGGAGACAGGGAACTGAGTGCAGCCCCCAGTTCCCTGCCAGGGCCCAAGCTTCTTTGCTGCAATCGTGGCCAGTCTTATTTGTGGGGAAGGAACAGACTGGCCCCTCCTCTGCAGAGACAAGTAATGGGCCCAAATGCCCCCAAATCCTCCTCCTCATGGCAGGTGGAGGATCCAGGTGGGTTCAGACCTGGCCGGCACTCACCTTTCGTGCCCTCAGTGGGGGTGGGATTCCTCTCCCCCTGGCAAGGGGGGTCCTGGACGTTCTCATAGGTCAGCTCTCCCTCTCCAGGGTCTGGAAGAGGAGCTGAGGGGTGAGTCACGGAGGGGGACATCTGGATCTGGTCCACTTGGCTCCATGCACCTTTCTCCTGGCTCCTCTCCGGAGGGGTCTTCACAAACTGCAGGTCAGCGTAGGTCACATCCTGTGCCATCCTGGGGTGGGGGGAGGCCCTGCTGTGCCTGAACTGATGGCAAAGGGAGAGGCCTGGCTGGCTGGGAGCTCCTGGGCTGTCTGAAGAAAAGATGAAATTGATGGCAAGTGAAAGAAACTGAAATCTGATAGGGTCTGTCAACCAACCACAAGCACCAGACTTCCTACAGCACATGGTGTCTTGTCTATTTGGCATGCAAAGTCAAAGTCTCATGCAAGCCCTTCAAGGGTTCCTAGGCAGATGCATGGCCCCCTCGGTGCACAGCGGAGCAGCAGAGTGTTGCAGAAAACATGAGGCTTCCTCTTTCTCAGCTGCTTCCTTCCCCAACTTGGATGCATTTGTTGGTGGTGCTTTTGTACAGAGCGATATTTCAAGCCCTGGGCATCTGTCAGGGGTGCTTTAGGTACGATTCCTGCATTGTAGGGGCTGGACTACATGATTCTTGGGGTCCCTTCCCATTCTGAAATTCTATGTTTCCTATGATAGTAGCTGTATGGTATTATTATGAATTCAACTTATTAGGGTGTGATTAACTTGGCTGGGAAACAGGGAAATGTAAATATCTCTTTTGTTCCACTTGATGGGTGTTTGGTGGAGGGCAAGGGGAACCGTGGGGCAGGGTCCAGGATGCTCAGATTACTGCCACCAGACCTCCCCTTTCATGATGTAACCATGATGTAGTTTTTTTTGGGGGGGGGTGTAACATGGGGATGTGCAGCTAATAAAAGTTTGGGTTCTCTTTTGTTTGGGGCCTCCATCTTGTTCCACCTGGGGGCAGGTGGGAGTCCTGTTGCGACAGTCTTCAAGAAAGACCAAGCCTCCTGGCTGCTGTTTTGCTCTGGTATTCCTGGCTGGTCTCCTTGCTTTTTGTCCAAGGGAGCCCTCAGATTTCTCTATTAACAAAAGGAACTTTAAAAATTGAAGGCAACATGCGGCCTGATTTTTTTAAATAACCGAAATGGTTATACCTTGATACGGAAGGGGGGGGCATGTCTTCTTCACCTCCTTTGCTACAATATATCCATTTATTTCAATTGTCAATGACAAAAGGGACTAAAATCTATAAAATTCATAGAAAATCAACGTGCCAATTTGCTCAATTTCTCTAGAACTCCATGACACCTTCCCTGTCCTCCATAATCCCTCAAGCAAGGTGTTAAGACCCTAATCCTGTCAAATCACTCTGCCTGGCCTTTCCTCTGGGCAATGCCAGGTGGCAGACTATGCATACATGGACCATTGTCTTCTCATCACCTGGACTCAGGATGTGCTTATCTACGCATATCTCCAGCTCTGCATATTCCCCCCTCCCTCCTCCACATGTTAATCCTGTGTAACCCAACCTCTTCTTAATGTATTCATGATGTAACTGGGATGTATTTTGCACTGTATTCTGGGACATGGAGGGAAGTTTCAAAAGTTCATGTCACCCCTTTCTCGCTGTTCAACCTTGAACCTTGTTGCGCAATAAACATGGATCTTCTGCAGTTTGCTCCTGTCTCCGGCTGAACTCATTTTCCTCCACAGAGACCCGCGGACTTAGTCCGACGAGCTGGGTGGCAGAGCAGCCTCGCACCCAGATTTTGCCATAACAACCTGCAGTCCATCCCCCATCAAAGGCTTGACCACTTATGGAATGGATGCTGCCCCCCCCCCCCGGCATATAGTCCCCTGCAAGCACTAGGGAAGGGAAATGTTGTTAACCTCCCCCTCGGGTGTTTGTTTTCCTTCCCTTTTTCCCTTTCTCTCATTCCTGCCCCCCCCCTCTTCCATCCTGGAGCCCAAGGCAATGCAGATGTGGCTCCCAGGCAGGTGCTGCCAGAAACAAATCTGAAAATAAGAAGAGCCTGCAGCTGGATCAGGCCAACGCCCCATCCTGGCCAGCATCCTGCCCCCCCCCTCCAAGTGGTCAACCAGATGCCTCTTATGGGAAACCCGCAAGCGGGATCTGAGCACCAGAGAATACCCCCTTCCTATGGCTTCCAGCAACTGGGATTTGGAAGCGCTGCTGCCCCCAGTTGTGACCTCTGTGGCCAGGATCCATGGACAGAGCCCTCTCCCCCTCCAGGGATGCGTCTCCTCCTCTTTTAGCCGCCCAGTTTGGTAGCCATCTCTGCCTCCTGGGGGTTCCACACTTTAACTGCGCTGCGTGAAGACGGTCTTTCTCTTGTCTGCCCTGAACCTTCCCACATTCACCTTCATTGGAGGTCCATCAAGTCTAGCACCAGCGCTTCATTTCAGAAAGGTGGTTGCCTCTTTTGCCCTCAGACACCACCCCCAGGATCAAAACATCCCCCAACCCCACCTGCAGGGGAAGATTGTGGGATGCCAACGGGTGGAGTGATCCTGCTTGCAAAAACTGCATGGCGGATAAGCTAAGCTTAGCAGATTTTTTCCAATGAATCTGAGGACACTTTAACTAACTAACTAACTAACTAACTAACTAACTAACTAGCTAACTAACTAACTAACTAACTAACTAACTAACTAACTAAATACTATGCATTTGGGACATTGATGCTGTAGTGATGGTGGTGGCAGAGGGGCAGCTGCCGCCTTGACCTCAACCGCCACGTTTCCCCTTACTCCAAGGCTTCTATCTCCTTTCTCCATGAGCAGCCCCTGAGCTATTGGTTCTGTGGTGGGTGGGTGGGGGGGGTCAGGCAGTGGGTCAGGCATGGAAGGCGGAGAAGGAGGGCCGAGAGCAGCAGTGAGCCTTGGGCAGCGTGATGCCTCCCTTCCCATCAAAGCAGCCCCAATCCCATTCCTACTTGCGTGCAATCAGGAGTGGGGAGGGATCCCTCAGCTGGGAAGAAAGGCTTCCTGTTGCCTAACTGAGAGATCCCTGCCCCCTCCTGCTGGCATGCAGGCTCTGATAGGCAGCGTGAAGCCTCCCTTCGCAGCTTGGTTGCTGGGGTCAGGGAAGGTGGAGGCAGCCCGGAAGTTGCGTCTTGGAGCCCCTGCACCACCATCATATGGGGACTTCCAAGCAGCTCCTGAAGCCAGCCAGAGCCAACTGCTCCAGGCTGCTGTGACTGCCAATTCTGCGTTTCCTAGGGACATTAGATGACATCCAGAGACATTCCGGGGATGGAGTTTGTCCAGGGACTTAGTCGCAAATCCGGGGACTGATCCCGGGAAACGGGGACATCTGATGACCCAGGATAAGCGCTGATCCTCCCCTGCCTGCCCCCACCTTTGCCTCTTTTGAAACAGGAAGTTTGCTGGAGGGCTCCTTTTTCACATGCCCTGAGGGTGCTTCCTCCGGAAAGGAGGGCTGCTTTCTGCTCTGCAACCTTTGCTAGTTGCACTTTCACTGAGTGTGCCAGCTGCGATATTGTAAGTCGAGACCCCCTCCCATTTGGGGAGGGGGCAGAGCTCTAATTGTTACATTGCTGCATTGTGCTGTGGATGAACACCTGATCTGTGGGTGCCTCTGGGACCCAATTCATCTGTGGAGCATTGCAGTGCAAGGAGGGTGTCACTATTTAGCTGGAATTGCTCTGGTTCGACAAGAGTAATTGCTGGAATGAAGACGTGTGCTGGCACCAGATATGGTTCTGGGGACCGATGAGGCCTGTGTCTCTGATGCACTCCACAGGCGTGCGCCACTTAACGCACAGCTTCTGCTTTGGGATGGGGTTCAGCTGAAACCAAACCCCCACACATGGCGACCGTGACAGCGTCCCTGCTAAAGAACCCCCCCACTGACTCCAGGCCCAAGAACAGGAGCAACAACATCCCATAGGGGTTTCACCCGTCCCGGTGTTCTGAACTGCAGACCCAAAGGAGGACTCATGGGAGTGGCTGGGTGCAGGGATACCAAAAAAGGATGTGGAAACATTGGAGTGATCAGTTCTAGTGCTTTGTTCAAGACAGGTGCAGACCTGCAGCAAATCAGCCGGGTCTCCCAGGCTTTACGGATGCAGGACGGACACAGAAGCCAGGAGGCGGCTTGTCCACACCCAAATCAATGTGCAGGTATTCTTTAGACAGAAAGCAGCAGACATCGCTTTGGCCAGGACTTCCCATCGCTTCACCTGACCAGATGAGGGCATAGGTGCCAAATGCCCCAATCCTACAGGTGGCTCCTCTTTCTGGACTCAGAGCCCAGCACCCCAAGCTCAGAGATAAGGCAAAGCCAGCTAATAATAATAATAATATTTATTATTTATATCCCCATCCATCTGGCTGGGTTTCCCCAGCCACTCTGAGCGGCTCCCCACAGAATATTAAAAACAAAGAATATCAAAGCAAATAAATATAAATACACATGAGGTCATTGCTGCAACCACTACCAGTTAATTGTGGGGCTATCTTGACTACCAGGATGGTGTTCGCAGAGCTTCTGGAACAGTCCCACCCTGGAGCCTTGGCAGAGCAGGTGCCAGGTGAGCTGCAGGGAGCAAGCAGCTGCAAAGGCCCTCTCCCTTCTTGCCACCCTGAGAACGAGTCTGCAGCTGGATCAGGCCAGTGGCCCTCTAGCCCAGCCTCCTGTCCTGTCCTCCCAGTGGCCAGCCAGATGCCCCCAATGAAGCCCCCAAGCAGCGCCCCCTCCCTCTGCTTTCCAGCCACTGCTCTTCAGGCGCGCGGCTGCCTCTGGCCCGCGAGGCCGAGCCCGGCCATTGTGGCTGCAGCCCAAGCCGGCCGCCTCCTCCGGGGATACCCGGCCGGTCCAGGTGGGCGACCATCGCTGCCTCCCGCGGGAGCGAGTTCCGCAGTTTGACGCTGCGCTGCGCGGAGAAGGACCCTCTCCAAGCTTCCTTGGCAGCGGGCGCAGGCAGGGCTGCCTCCCGGGGCGGCCTCGGGGTCCAGGTAGGTTGGCACGGGAGGAAAAGGGCTTGGTCATTCAGGGTTGGGGTCCAGCCAGGGCGGCCGCGTTGCGCAGCTGGGAGAGGAGGGAGGCTTCCGGGGCGCAGCCAGGGGGTCCCCATGCCGCACCCCAAGGGGCTCCCCCGGCAAAGGGTCCCGTCGCGCTTGCTTGCTGGCAGAGGCGCGGCGGGTGCAGCCCCCCGACAGGCCGGGCGGGGTCGTCGTTGCTGCTGCTGCCCTCGCCGCCGCCGCGCGCGCCCTGGTCCTGCGCAGCCTCGCCCGGCCCGGCCATGCGGAGCCCCCAGCCTCGTTGCCGCGGGCGGGGGAGCGGGCGCGGCCGGGCATCCGCAGAGCCGCCGCTGGCCAGCCGGACCCCGAGCGGAGCGGCAGGTAAGGCGAGCCGGAGCCGGGAGAAGCGGGCGGGCGCGCTCGCGCTCCCTTCCCCACCGGGCGCGCGCCTTGCGCTTGGCCGGGCAGCTCAGCTGCAGCCCCGGCAGGAGGAGGATGGGCGGGCGGGCGGAGACAGGGAATCGTGTAAGACAGGGCCTCTGAGCGTGTGCAGAGCGGCGCCCGCCAGCTGCTGCGCGCTCTGGAAAAACAAAGGACTGCAGGAAGCGGCCTCGGGCCTTCAGTCCCTTCGGGGGCCAAGAAGTGGCGCAAGGAGGCCTGGCCGGGGTCGGGTGGGCAGAGAAGGTGGCCCCAGGCTGCCGCTCGCCAAGCCAAGCCCAGATAGAGTCGCAGGGGGAAATCTCCTCCGCAATTGCGGGCGCCGCTCTCCATGAACTGCGATTCCCCCATGCAGCTAGGCGGGGCTTATTCCTCTGCCTGGTCCCTCCAGCTCAGAACGCGTCCTTCTGCATGCCAGACAGGTGCCCTTCCCTCCAGACGGAGGGGCATAGCAGGCTGGCCTTGTGCTGAGTCAGAGCCATGCCGCTGAGCATTAATGACACGGGCTGGCAGAGGCTCTCTCCCAGGTTTCAGGCAGGGCCCCTTCCCAGCCCACCTGGAGATGCCAGCAGAGACCCCCTGAGCTGGGGCCCTATGTGGGAAATGGCCATTGGGCCAGGCAGAGGCTCAGCAGGTCCGGCTGGCTCAGTATTGTCACCCCAGTGGGAAGCAGGTGAGCAGGACCTGCTGCTGGGAAACTGGGAATTGTGAGGTGGGGGGAGTCCAGGAGCCACATTCAGGGATGCTGAAGAGGGAGGGAGGCAGGCAGGCAGGCTGCCAGAGGAGGGAGCTGTCTGGGGTCAAGGGTCTTGCAGCTGACAGGGGTCTCATCATTGCCTGCATGAGGGAGCCTGATGGCAGCAGCAGTCCCCCCCCCCCCACTCCAGCAGAGCTCCCTGGTTCCCAGCTGACCCTGGGACTGGCGCCCCATCTGGCTCCTTCCTGGTGCCCGCCCTGGTCCTGCGAGCCCCTTCCTTCTGCCTTCCCTGCAGGTGCCCACCCCACGGAGCCGCCCTGAATGATGCCCAGGGGCCGTGCCTGGACCCAGCAGGAGATCGCCTGCCTCCTGGCGTTCATCGGAGGCTGCCGGCAGGTGACGCTGCTGATGGCCTCCACCTCGCGCCCCAACGAGGCCCTCTGGCGAGAAATCTCCCGCCGGCTGGCCCTGGCTGGCTACAGCCGCAACGTGGCCCAGTGCCGCTCCAAGTGGAAGGCCCTTAAGCAGGCCTTCTACTCCGAGTGGGAGACCCGGAGGCAGCAGGCTGGGGGGCGACCTGCCCCACAGGCACCCCCCCACTACAAGACCATGAAGAGGATCTGGGAAGCTGCGGGGAGACCTGTCTTCGGGGAGAGGCGCCTGCCAGGTAAGGGAGCCTCCTCTCCCCCCTGCCCCCCTTCCCTAGCCAGCTTTGGGGTGGGCTTCAGGGGAGCCCTGGTCCTCTCTGCACCACCCAGGATTTGGGGTACTTGAACAGGTACTGTGGCAAAAAGAGGCAGGTGGTGGGAGAGGAGGGGTGAGAAAGCAGCTGCTCTTGCTTCCTGGGGTATTTTTCTGTCAGGAACAGGAAGGAACAAACCCTCTTAGTTTGAGCAGCTGCCATTACCTGTACAGGTTCAAACATTTTATCTACAAGAATGAGGGGAGACTCATTTTTTAAAAAAGGAGAAAGACCAGAAATGCCCTGGATTTGCAAAGGATGGAGCTGTGTGGCCTCAAGCCATGAAAATTTCTCTACTTACTGGCCCCATCTGAAGGTAACTGGGAATGCCAGTGCCCGGTCCTGGAGAATGGCTTGGGAACACAGGGGTGCATGTGGGGGTGGGGGTGGGGCGTACCCAGGCCTAATGCTTTTTTAAAAAATGGGGATCGAGTGAAGCTGGCAGAGAGAGAGAGACGCGAGCAGAAGAAAAAGGCTGGAATGGATCTGGAGCTGTGACCTGCGCCAACACCCAGCAGCAAGGCGGATCCATTCCAGCCTTTTTCTTCTGCTCGCGTCTCTCTCTGTCTTGTGGCTCTTCCTCCACCCAAGCGCCCCTTGCCACCTTGGGGGGAGACAGATCAGTGGGGCTGAGGGGCTGCTTTTATGGCTTGCATGCAAGGAGGAGGAGGGGCTGTCCCGCCCTCAGCCCCCCAGACCTGCCCTGCTTCTGCTCAGCTTGGCATGGGTCTTTTTCTCTGCAAGAACAATCTCCTGTTTGGCCTTGTAGACCACTTTTTTTTTTTTTTAAGTTATTTTGTTTCTTTACCTCTTCCTTGTCCTTTTTTATTTGCTTGTCATTCCCCACTTCCTTCGTTGAAATATGTATTTTTTTAAAAAATCCCAGAGTGCCCATCCTGATCAAATGTCCTGCTCACATCTGGGCTTGTCAACTGCTGTCCTGCTTGGTTACCTGGTTACCTTTAGTCCATTGTGTTGGACTACAGCTCCCATCAGCTCTGGGCAGCACAGCTCTGCTGCCGCCAGCATCCTATGGCCGTACATGCTGTGCCTGATGGGAGTTGTAGTCCAAACCAATGGGAGGACATAGGAAGACACCAGGTTGCCAATGGCTGTCCTATGAGATTTGCTTTACAAGTCCATTTTCCTTCCAGATCTAGGGAAACTGCCTCCCTACAAGGACAGGGGCGACCCAGAGGCCAAGCCGTCTCCATCCTTGCCTCAAGAGATGGCAGGCAGCAAAACCCAGGATCTGTGCGGTGGGAGACAGTTGACTTGCTCAGCTTCTGCGTGTCAGGCTGCTGGTAGGTGTGTAGCTGAAAGACGATGAGACAAACTCCTGGAGGAGGAGAGGGAGATCAGTGGCTACTAAGCCGTGTTGGCTCTGCTCTGCCTCTGTGGTCAGAGGCTGCAATGCTTCTGAATACAGTGCTCCCTTGGTTCTCAAACTGAATCCATTCCAGAAGTCTGTTCCAAAACCAAAGTGTTCCAAAACCAAGGTTCGCTTTCCCATAGAAAGTCATGCAAAATGGATTAATCCGTTTCAGACTTTTAAAAACAATCTCCCAAACAGCAATTTAACATGAATGTTACTATCTAAAGAGTCCCCCGATCCATAAAATGCAAGCAATAAACAATGTACACTGAAAAATGAAAGCAATAAACAATGCAGTTCACACAATCAACCAATCAGAAGCTAAACTGGGTTCCACACAGTCACACACACACACACAAAAAGAGCCACAAAAACGCAAAATAGCAGAAACACAGACCTCAGTGTAACACTCAAAACGGAAATGTGGCACTTAAATCAGAAGCATAACACTCAAAACGGAGCACGTTCAACTTCCGAAAAAAATTCACAAACTGGAACACTTACTTCCAGGTTTGCAGTGTTTGGGTTCCAAGTTGTTTGAGAACCAAGGTGCCACTGTATCATTTGCTGGAAACCACAGGAAGGGAGTCGCTCTTATTCTTGGGTCCTGATTCTGGGTTTCCCAGTGGGGCAGCTGGTTGCTGGACTAGATGGGCCCTGGCCTGATCCAGCAGGCTCTTCTTCTGCTCCTAAGGAGAGAGGGGTTGCCTGCGGAGTTGAATCACGAGCCCTTTGCCGAATCTTGCAGATTCCCCCTCGGCCTGCGAGGGCTCCTTGAGGCCCTTGCCAGAGAGCCCGGACCGGCCAGCCTGCGCTGCAGAGAAGGACTCGCCTGAGACTGTGGGAGAGGAACAGGCGGCAGCGGACGATGGGCAGCCCTCTGGGCCAGACAGTCAAGGTGAGCGTCACTTCTTTGGATTGAGTGCTCCAAAAACAGGTGGGGCTGAAAGCACCCCAACACCACTGAACAACACTTTTGTGTTTGTCTTCTGCAACTCCACTTTCTCCCAATATCCCTCGATTGTGTGTGATTTGACATGTGGCATTTCAGCCCCATCTAGGGAAAAGTTTATGTTGTTGTTTTTACAGATTTTGGGGTCCTATTGGAGGGAATGAGAAAAATGAAGAAGCCATGTACACAAACTGCCTGGGGCCCAAGTGACCCCAGAAACAACTGCTGCAGTTCCTTATTTACTTTTCATGTCTGCAGATCTCAGCTCAGAACCCCTTCTTTCCGTTTCTTCCGGGAAGAGAATGCATTCATACAAGGCAATTTGCTCGCCTTCCCTGGTGCATTTACAAATGGCATAGGACCCCCCCCCCCAAGCTTCCAAATCTCCTTTTGAAATCTACAGAAAAGGTGCCCGTTCTCTCTGGTGTTTTTGGAGAGGTCCCCCTTGGGTGGTGTCTCTGCCCTGGCTCCCTGACCCCCTGACCCTTGCTCCCGCCTCCTCTCTCCCCTCGCAGGGTCCGGCATCGTCAGCCTCCTGCAGAGCATGCAGCAGATCCTGGTGCAGATCCTGCGCACGTCGCGGCAGCAGCAGCTCCTCCTGGAAAGCCTGGCCAGCGACACCGTCTCCCACCTGCACGTCATCTCGGACAACCTGGTGCAGGTGGGCGAGACTCTGCACGAGTTGCTGCTCCACAGCCACGCGCACTCGGCCGATCCGTACGGCATGTGCACCCCTCTCCACGGGGGCCCATCCCAGCCCTGTTCCCCGGGGGCCCCACCTGCCTCTCCCCTCCTCAAGGAAGAAGCTTGGCTGCTACCTGCCGCCGGCTTCCGACCTCACGGCTCGGCCCCACCCTGAGCCCCCTCCCTCTCCCAAGTTTTTGAGACTCCATCCGAGTTGGGCAGGCGCAGCACGAGGGACTCCATTTGCCCCTCTGTGCCGGGGGGGGGGCATTTTCCAAGGTCAGTGTTTGTACCCTTACAGAAAAGCCTCCAGACTTTTGTAAAATTTTATTTTTTCAATAAAATTTAAAAATGAGGAAATGCATTATACCTCTTTCCTGCGCAGAAACATCAGAGTGGTGTTCAGAAATGGAGGGCTGAGAATATCCTGGCATGCTTGGGAGGGATGTGCTTGTCTACTCTTCTCCTTGACATCCTAGCTTTCAAGGTGCAGGGATTTATTTATTTACAGTGGAACCTCGGGTTGCGGACATAATCCATGACGGAGGCACATCCGCAACCCGCAGCGTTTGTAACCTGCAGCACCGCATCCACGCATGTGCATGGCGCGATTTGGTGCTTCTGCATGAGCGGTGAAACCTGGAAGTAGTCCTTTCCGGTACTTCCGGGTTTCCCATGGTCCGCAACTTGAAAACACATAACGTACAAGTGTTTGTAACCCGAGGTACCACTGTATTGGTTTTACTTCAATTTTACAAGCCTTTGCCTACAGTCTGAAGTGGTGTGACACAGGCTTATTCCACAGGAGAAGCCGAACCGTTTCTGAACAGAAGCTATTGCTGCAAAGTTACCCGCCTTGAAGGCAATAAAAGGCAGATAGCACCCCCCAAAGGAGGAAGCAACCCTCCGTCCACCAGGACTCATGACTCTGGGTCTTTCTGGTGGCACTGAAGGGCCAAGGGCTGTGTGCGCTTGCCCCCCAGCCCCCCAGCGTGGGGAGGGAATATCTTGCCCCATTCATTTCCAGCTTGCAGCAGCAACAAGCTGAGCTGATTGTTCCAAGATGGGGGGTGGGGATGTCTCCTCCTGGAAAGAACCACTTTACTGATTAGAAACCACAACTGGGCTATAAAATACCGGGAGGAGCTGAGATGAGTTTCTAGTTGAAATTAGTAATCCTAATGAGTAATATTAGGATTAGTTGTTGATTAGGATTAGGGTTAGGATTAGCATGTGTTGTTAATAATGCCTGTTTGTAGAATCTCAAAATTGTAGTTTGGGAAAGGACTCAAAGGCTCATTTAGTACGACCTCTGCAATGCAAGAATTGCTGCTAAAATGCAGGAAATGCAGCTAAAATGTGGGAATCGCAGCTATTCAGTGCCTCTCAGTCCCTCTCTCACATGCCTGGAGGTAGGCTGTGCTGAAATAGGTCGGGTGTGCGTGTGCCTGAGTGGCTCCTGGCAAAACAGCCGCCCCCTCTGCTCCCTGAAGTGCCACTATACGTGTGAGGGGAGGGCGTTTTGCTGGCTGATGCAGAGTTTCTGCAGGCTTCGCAGTCCTCATCCTGGCTGCTGCAACAGGCACAAAACACCCAGTGCTGGATCACATCCTCCAGGTATGGGACGCTCCTGGTTCAAGTCCAGTGACAAAGCCCTCCATCTGCCTGGGATGTTGGAGAGCTGCTGCCGGTCAGAGTGGGCCGTGTTGGGCCAGATGGGCCAAGGGTGCCTGGCAGCCTTGAAGGTGGAGCCTCGTTTCTTCCTGGGGCTCCCCTTCTTGCCAAGAGGCCCTTGGCACATCTGGGCTCTGCTGGGCCCACAGAATCTTGTTTGTTTCCTTCATATCCCACCTTTCTGCCAAAATGCCAGCTGGACTTGCTTTCTCTAGCGGGAGACTGGTGTTGGGGAAGGAGCCTGAGGAGGGCAGCGCTAGGCTCTTGCTGCGATCCGCACTCGGAGCAGGAGGAGGGCAAGGCCCCCGACCCCCAATGCTGCGTTCTCCAGCTCACCACCTGGTGACCTCCGGCCTGTCTCTGCAGGCGTGCTGGGCTTCCCGCATTCTCTGCGTGGCCAGCTCCTGCTCTGGCGCACTCAGGCTGTGGACCACCATCAGGTAGCGGAAGTTGCACACTCGCCACCTGGCGTTCTGCTTGGCAAAGCGGGCGCTGGACTTGGGCCGCAGCCCGGCCCGCTGAGCCAAGATGCCCACGTAGGCGTCTTCCACCGGGATGGGGGGGACGCTCTCTGCCGCCCGCAGGACCCTCGCGGCTGCGTCCAGGGACAGGATGTAGCCGATGCCGCTGGCGTACGGCGGGTATTCTTCCGGGGAATAGGCTTCCCTCGGCACGTACCACTTGCTGGAGGGATGCCGGATGACTTTCCGCTTCTCCCGGGGAAAGACGGAGCCTGCATAGAGGCCGCTCCGGAGGGTGTTTTGCCTGGCCAGGAACTCCGGCAGCCGCTCAGTGTTGACAAAGCAGTCATCGTCCGTCTTGAGGAGGTAGCTGGGCCGGCAGTGGCCGAGGGCCCACCGGACGCCATGCAGGACCTTCAAGGTGAGGTTGCGGTAGGTGTCCAGGTAATTCCCCACCAGGACATCCCCAAAGTCCTCCTGCTCTTGCTGGATCTGCCGGGAGGCCCCCTCACCTGCGCCCTGGCCTACCAGGAACACCACCTGCCAAAGAAGTTGAAAAATATCTTCATGTATGCGACAACGGCGGCGAGAGTCTTAATAGTACAAGGATGGAAGACTGAGGAAATCCCGACTAAAGAATCGTGGCAAGGGAAACTGATGACTATGCAGAATTGGCCAAATTGACACATAAACTACGGGACAAGGATAACTGTGACTTTAAAGATGAATGGGAACCCTTTACAAAGTATCTAAAGATGCAGCAAAGTGAATTGGACTCCTTGGCAGGTTTTGAATAAACACTCATAAACCTTTTATTGATAATAACCAGTTAGACAAATTAAGGATTCATACAATTTTGTAACATGCAGAGAATAGCATTTATAGAGAAACCAGAGATTGGAACTGAGGGAAGTCAAGGGGGGTGGGGCGGGGGGGGTTGTTTATGGGAGGGAGGGGTGGGGGGAAATGAGGGGGGAAATTAAGGATGGTATGTTTTAAGATAATATGTTTTGTTTAAATTCCTAATAAAAAATGTTTTTTAAAAAAGGGAACACGACCTGCCACGGGTAAGGCTGGGGCTTCTCTTGTGCAGCCCAGGTCCTCCGTATCACCTGCCGGGATTCCGCGTTTCCTGGGGCCGACGTCACGAGGATTAAGAGCACCTGCCCAGGCTCACAGTGCGGCTCCCAGGCAGCTTCTGAGAACAGAGGCCCAAAGTCCACCCCCTGGGGGGCTGCCTTTCCGGCTCCAGAGTGGGTCCTCTGGGGGGGCTCCTGCCAGGCAGCAAAGAAAGGGCTGGAGGCCCCCAGCAGCCTCTGCGCCCCATCGGCCAGGAGCAGGAGGCACCAGAGCGGGATGGAGGAGAGCAGGAGACAGAGGCAGGCCAGACCCTTTGAGCCCCAGGGGCGCCATGGGGAGTGGGGCATGGCAGTCCCGGCAGCCTCTGGTCACATCCTGCCGCTCGAGGCAAGGAGACGCAGCTGGGCAGGAGTGCTGGCCTTTGCTCTCGCCTGTTGGGCGCAGGCTGGCCGGCCAAAGGGCAGCTGCGAGAGGGAGGAGATCTGCAGGGGCCGAGGCCAAGCGCCACCCGACCTCTGACTACGGCAGCCAAGGCCCAAGGGGGATTGGGGCGCCACAGGCAGGCCGAGAGGGGGCTCTCCAGAATGCCACCTGCAGGCCCTTCATTTCGGCTGCCCGGAGGGAGGGCAAATAGGAAGGACGCTTTGTGTGGCTGGGCGGCAGATCTGTGATGGTCATCGATGCTCCTGGCCTGGGCCTGTCCTGCTCCTCTTGCATTTCCTAAGCAAAAGAAAAAAAGGCAAATCTCACGAGGAGGGGATACGTCTTCGCACAGCGCCTAGTCAAACGATGGAACTCCCTCCTGCAAATTGGATGGCTTGAAAAGAGGATGGGACACATTCCTGGAGGAGAAGACGGAATTCCAGAATTCTTCTGGAACCCCCAAGAGAGAAGGGGGCTGTTCTTGTGCTGGAATCCTGCCTCTGGATTTTCCCATGACTGCATCTGCTTGGCCCCCGTGAGAACAAGGTGCTGGACCCGATGGGCCCCCTTTGCCTTGATCCAGGGGGCTCTTCTAACCAGGGCTGGATTGAGGTTTGAGGAGGCCCTTAGCTCCTGAAGGGAATGGGGCCCTTTCTATGTCCAGCTGTCCTTTGTCAACAATGAATTGTCACTGTTTTCTGTGTCGAATATATGCTATACCAGGCATAGGCAAACTCGGCCCTGCAGATGTTTTGGGACTACAGCTCCCATCATCTCTAGCTAACAGGACCAGTGGTCAGGGATGATGAGAACTGTAGTCTCAAAACATCTAGAGGGCCGAGTTTGCCTATGCCTGTGCTATATGGACCTGATAAGTATCTAAAGCCATCTGCACGTAACAAAATATGTATTTTATCAAAATAATTGTTGAAATACAATTGAAATACAATTGAGAAGTATATTAATATAATATAGGGACGCGGGTGGCGCTGTGGGTTAGAATGGTGGTTCGAATCCCTGCGACAGGGTGAGCTCCCGTTGCTCAGTCCCTGCTCCTGCCAACCTAGCCGTTCGAAAGCACGTCCCAAGTGCAAGTAGATAAATAGGTACTGCTCTGGTGGGAAGGTAAACGGCGTTTCAGTGCGCTGCTCTGGTTCACCAGAAGCGGCTTAGTCATGCTGGCCACATGACCTGGAAGCTGTCGGCCAATAAAGCGAGATGAGCGCCGCAACCCCAGTCATCCGCAACTGGACCTAATGGTCAGGGGTCCCTTAACCTTTACCTAATAGGTATCTAAAGCCATTTGCACCTAACAAAATATGTATTTTATCAAAGTAGTTGTTGAACTGAAATACAATTGAGAAGCTGTATGTTAATATATCTTATATTTTGGAAATGTACATCCAGGGTTTTTTTCCTTTAAATTTTTTGGGGGCCCCCAAGAGGGTGGGGCCCTAAGCTAGAGCTTGTTTAAAAGGTAAAGGGACCCCTGACCATTAGGTCCAGTCGTTGCCGACTCTGGGATTGCAGCACTCATCTCGCTTTACTGGCCGAGGGAGCCGGCATACAGCTTCTGGGTCATGTGGCCAGCAGGACTAAGCCGCTTCTGGCGAACCAGAGCAGCACACAGAAACCGCGCTTACCTTCCCGCCAGAGCGGTACCTATTTATCTGCTTGCACTTTGACGTGCTTTCGAACTGCTAGGTGGGCAGGAAGAGCTTGTTTAGCTCAGACGTCAACCCGGCCCTGCTTCTTCCTCTGCACCAGGACATCCACAAGGAGGGCCAGGTTGCCCCAAGGAGGACCCCTTCCTGCCTGGGGGACACTTCCCTCCCACTGGACAGACGCGGCTGCTGGCGGCCCCTGAGCCTGGGCGGGGAGGGGTCTCTGGGGCTGGGCTCCTGCCTGGGGGCTTCCCCCTGGGGCCCCCTGCTTGGCCCCTGATCCAGCAGCCACACTCTTCTGAGGCTCCCATCGAGCCTCCAGCTGCAGAGGCAGTTTATCCCTGACCCGGCCACAGTGACCCATGCGACGGTCACCTCCAGGCTTGACTACTGTAATTCATTCTATGTGGGGCTGCCCTTGAAGCTGACCCAGAAACTCCAGTGGGTGCAGAATGCTGCAGCGAGGCTCCTCACGGGGTCTCTGCCATGAGAGCATATTCACCCAGTGCTTTTCCAGCTGCACTGGCTCCCGGTGGAGTACAGAGTCAGATTTAAGGTGCTGCTTTTGACCTTTAAAGCCCTTCATGGCCTAGGACCCTCGTACCTACGGGACCGCCTCTCCTGGTATGCCCCACGGAGAGCCTCAAGGTCCATAAATAGCAACACCCTAGTGGTCCCGGGCCCTAAGGAAGTTAGATTGGCTTCAACCAGAGCCAGGGCCTTTTCAACTCTGGCTCCTGCCTGGTGGAATGCTCTGCCTCGTGAGACCAGGGCCCTGCAGAATCTGATTTCTTTCCGCAGGGCCTGTAAGACGGAGTTGTTCCGCCTGGCCTTTGGCTTGGAGCCAGTTTGATTCCCTCCCTCCCTCTCTTTCTTTTTTCTTTTCCTTCTCCTCCTGCGATGAGGCTACATTTTAATATTTTAATGTTCCATTATTTTAATGTTGTACTTTACTTTTGTTTTAAGTTGTAATCATTCATCTTGTTTTATTATTGCTTGTAAGCCGCTCTGAGCCCGGCCTTGGCTGGGGAGGGCGGGGTATAAATAAATATTATTATTATTATCATTATTATTATTATCCATCAGCCAGGCTCTTCTGAGGCTCCCAGTGAATTTCCAGCTGCAGCGGCAGTCTATCTACAGGGGGCGGGGCTTGGAGTCCTTACGAGGGGCGGGGCCACGTTTGCTCCTCCCTCGGCGCACCTGGTTGCCCCGGCAACGAAAGGCGGCGCCGCCCACTCCTTTCCGAAGGTAGAGCGAGGCCCCTGGCTGGGCTGCCGCTCCCGAGGCCCAGATGGACGGGTCTTTGGCCAATAGCTGCCGCGAGGTTCTTGCAAGAGACCAATTGGGGAGAGGAGAGGGAGGGGCGCCTGTCGGGGATCCCGCCCAATCGGAAAGCGGCAGGGACGCCGCAGAGATAAGAAAGTAGAGGTGCAGCAGCGCCGGCTGCGTGTGAGGCAGACTCCCCTCTCAAATGTTCACGTTGCGGGAGAGACAATGAAAGTGGCTCCGCAAGAAATGCCAAGAATAGAAGAATGGCGGGTGAAGATTCTGGATTTTTGGAGCTGACCAGACGGGAATAATCCGCGACCAGAAAGAAAAGAGGATTGGAAGAAATTTAAGGCATATCTAGCTCAATATTGTGATAGAAGATAAAGAGAAAATTCTTGGAACTAATAAATAGGCTTAGGGGTAGAACAAGAATATAGGATAGTAAACTTTAAGGACTAGATTATTAATAAAGGAGAAGAGGTTAGTAAATGAAAGGAGTTAATATTATTAGAAATGTGAATTTGGAGAACTGTTATACAGGTGATATAATGAGCTTCAGTTAGAGGGGATTCGAGGAAGTCAGTTATCAATGTAGTGAGAATTAGGTAATTGAAGAAACATTTTTTCTTTGTATTTATTATTGTGTAATGTGGTTTTCTTTGTTGAGTGTTTTGTTAGGGTATTTTGGGGGTAAATGTCGAAAATCAATTTAAAAAATGGGGGGGGGAGGAAGACGCCCCACTCTGAGGCTGCGCGCAGGAGGAGGCGTCGGCAGCAGCAGCAGCAGCTCTCTCTCTCCTTTTCCTATCTCTATGGGTGACGGCAGGAGGAGGACGTCCTTTCCTCCCCTCCTTTCCCCTTCTTAACCAATCAGCAAGCCGCCCGTGTCCGGCTGTTGGGACGGGCGAGAGAGGGCGCGGTGCATCCCGGGAGGCGTAGTTCTCCTGGCCCGAGCGCTCCTCCGCTCTCCGCTCGGCGCGTTTTGGGCCCCGCGATGCTCCGGGCGCGGCTCCTCTTGGCGCTGCTGGCCGCGCAGGCGGCGGCGGGAGGCAAGTACTCGCGGGAGGCCAACGAGGAGGCCAAGGCGGCGGCGGCGGAGGCGCCCCCCGCGGAGTTCCGCCTGGTCAAGCTGAGCCAGGTGTGGGCGAAGGCGCAGCGGGTGAGTCGGAAAGGGACCCCGGGGGGCATCCAGCCCAACCCCCGCCAGCTCCGCCGGGAAACCCCCCCCGACGTCACGGGATCCCCCCTCGGAAGGGAGCCCCCCCTGGAAACCTCCAAGGAAAGGGAGGCCAGCACCTTCCCGCCGTCGAAGGGGGGGCGTTGCTTGATGGTTCTTGGGGGGCTCCCTTCCGACGCTCTGGGGCGAGGGGGTATCCCGTGACGTCGGGCTCTCCTTCTCGGGGGGTTTCCCAGCGGAGATCGTCCTGCTGAGATTACTGCGCCCCCGACGTCACGGGATCCCCCCCCCCAAGAACCATCTAGTCCAGCCCCTGGAAATGCGGGGCTCCGACCTCGCCTGGGAAACCCCCAAGGAAGGGGAGGCCGGCACCTTCCCACCGTCGAGGGGGGGGGCGTTGCTTGGTGGTTCTTGGGGGGCTCCCTTCCGACGCTCTGGGGCGAGGGGGTATCCCGTGACGTCGGGCTCTCCTTCTCGGGGGGTTTCCCAGCGGAGCTGGCCCAGCTGGGAAAGGACCCCCCCCCCCCAAGAAGCATCTAGTCCAGCCCCTGGAAATGCGGGGCTCCGACCTCGCCTGGGAAACCCCCAAGGAAGGGGAGGCCGGCACCTTCCCGCCGTCGAAGGGGCGCGTTGCTTGTGTCTTTCGGGTTCTTTGCTATTTGTAAGCCGCTCTGGGGTTCGTTGGAACGGAAAGCGGCGCAGGAATGCAAAAGAAATCCGATTTCGTATTCAGAAAGTTACTCCTAACGCCGAGTCGGAGCCTCCATTCTCGCAACGAACCCTCCCCGGAGGAGCGGCCCCTGCTGGCTTCCTTCGGGCCACTTGGCGGCTCGGCTCTGGAAGACCCCCAGCGGGGAAAGAGTTGCCCCCCCCCCCGCCTGCTGGGAAAGGTGCTGGGGGAGGGTCCGGCAACGTCTCCTGGATCCAGGCGGCCGAGGCCGGACGGGGCTGGCGCCCCGCTCGATGGCGGATCACTGGGTTAATCTTTAGCCGGATCCCGCCTGGACGGCGCCCGGAGGGGTTAATCTTCAGCCGCCCCACCGGCTGGTGGTCTCTCCAAGGTGCCTGGTCGCCCTCCGATGGACTGGTCTGGAGGGGAGGAGGCGCATTACAAGGGGGGCGAAAATCCAGTCTGAACAGGCGAGCAATGAGTAGGGTCCCTCCGTCGTTGTTTTTTAAAAGCCTGCATCTTTCTCGTCCATTTAGGGCAGGTCCGGTTGCGGGGTGATTTTGGCAAGAGGTCTTGTCAGTGGGAGAGGGGGCAAGCAGGGAGGCAGCATCAAGGCAGTCTGGCCCCTTCCTCCATCTCGCCGGTCCCCCTCCCCACTGCCACAGCTGAATACCTCCCCAGAAGGGAGTCTTGTTCATGCTTTTTCCCACCCGAAGAATGGAGAAGACTCTTCATGCAGCAGATCTTCCTCTAGGGAAGCTGAACACCACTTGAATTTGATTCTCGGTTCAACTGATTCAGACCCTCCTCTCCCCAAATGCCTTCTGTTTTTGCAGCTCCACCTCTCTGCTGTTAAATTGGCAGAGCTACACAGCGATCTAAAAATTCAGGAGAAGGATGAGCTGAGCTGGAAGAAACTGAAGGCCGAAGGGCTGGATGAAGATGGAGAGAAGGAAGCCAAGCTCAGGCGCAATCTAAATGGTAAAGAATTGCTCCCTTCTGTAGACCTGGCTTTGGGTCACTGAGGCTTTTTAAAAGAAACCCCAAATAAATAGGAAAACTACCCCTTCCCATTAGCTGTCTAATGCATTCAGACAGGCTGTGGTGCAGTGATAATTGAGAACCCTGTTGGCTACAAACTCACTGATGCATCTGGTGTGAAAAGATCTAAGAGGCTGTGGGAGCAGCTTTCGTTCATCTGGGTTCTTTGCATGGAAGCTCCCCTCTGAGTCACTGCAGAACTTCCTGCAAAGTGTTTTGCAATTTAACCAGCTCTGTGTTCTACAAAAATTCCTGAGCAAGCACTGGCTCTTGTGGAGCTGGCTGCAAGCTGTGGGCTGCTTCAAGTTCAGCTCTTGCCTGAGTTTTCGTTCTGCTAGGTTTTCCCAGGTGGAGGCAAATGTCCCATTGTCTGCCTGGCTGGCTGCTTCTGGGCGTTGCTTTGCTGAGTCAGACCAAAGTCCCTTTAACCCAGGATTCTGTCTCCCATAATGGCACATTAGATGCTTATGGGGGCAATGGACTGCTCCCTGGAAAATGGCCAGTGGTCCACTAATTGTGGCTTTTCCCACCTCTGGCAAAGTGAACAAACAGGCCTGGCAGATAAGGGTCCCTGAATATTTTTTGATCTTGCTTCTGATATACAAAAAAAAGAAAAGGGTGTTGGCTTTTAAGGTCCAACTCCCCACCAAGGGACCTGGTACCCCCCCCCCCAAGTTCATTATCAGTCAGAGAAGAATCATTGGAGGCAGGAGCAAGGAAGAAAGCAAGGCAGATCTTTATTTTTCTGTTGCAACAGAGTCCCTCCCCCCAGAACTTGCAAGGAGGTGAGGACCCAGAACAAAGGTGTGTAGCAACTTTCAAAGGCTTTATAAATTGCCCAGCCCCTTAGCCAAAGACCAGCCAAAAGCACCATGCACCACAAAAATGGGTTGCACATGTAACTCATGCCAAGCTGAGAGCTCAGGTTTCAGCAACACATTTGCAAGTCTGAGATTTGAACAATACCAGATCCTTGTTTTTCCTGGCTTGCCAGAGCATCCATTGAAATGCTGCATGCACAGGTACAGAATCTATTGACATAAGATTGGGTCCCAATCCTAACAAGATGTTTGTCTATTAACAGGGCTTCAGACTTTCAAATATAAAGACTGCTGGCTGTGGAGGAAGGTTTTAGCAAGGACTTCACTTCCTTCTGTCTGTTTGGAAGTGGGTCTCCCAGTCTAGCTGGAGGCTAAAGATGGCCTTGCTTTTGCTCTTGAACTGTCTAATACTCTCAAATAAAGTGTCTGTTTTACCAGAAAACATTTCTTAAATTGTTGAAGGGTGAAGGATCCCGGGGGGGGGGGGTTAGGGGGAGGGGTGCCTGCTATGTGTGTGTTCTTTGAAATTCGTGCAACCCTTCTGTTGCCCCTCCAGTGATTCTGGCCAAGTATGGAATGGATGGGAAGAAAGACACGCAGCTGGGAGACACAAACTACGTCAAAGACAGCCTGGAGAACGACGTGCTCGATGACCCCCGGCTGGAGAAGCTCTGGAACAAGGTCTGCCTTTGAATGTGCTTTGTTTTTGCTGGGGGGGGGGTGATCCTGTTGTGTCCACAATGTCAGCAGGTGTGTGGATCCAGCCCCTGAATTGCTAGTCTAATAGGAATGCCAGCACAGGGAGAAGTGATCAGCAGTTGGGGGGGCATTAAACCCTAATGCTGTACCTGCAGATTTCCCCCCTGCAAATGCAGAGGCCCCTCCCCCACCCCAGAAAGACTCACATCTGATTCCAGAGCTCGGCTGTAGTGATAGATAGATAGATATCAAGGGGAACCATCAGTTTTTGGAGCATTCCGCCCTCCCCTAATTCTGCCCTGAAGATGCCTCCCAGCCTAAGTCTTGCAAGGGAAATTCATCTCTGACGGATAGTGACCTTGGGAGACTCCTGAGTCCTTTAAGAAGGGGAGTGGGTCCATTAAAGGGGCACCCCCTATTTTCTGGTGACAGTTCCACTTCACACATTTTTTGCTAGCTGGAAGAAGCTTCTTGGCCCTGACGGCTGTGCTCTCTCTCCACTGCCAGAATCTCTATGCCTATTATAACTGCTCCCTTTTCCTTATACCAGAGCCCATGTAGAGTCCTTAAGTGGGTTCCCTGTTGGTAGGAGCAAATAACAGAGGTCAGCCAGAGAATACTGAGAAGCAAAGGAGCTAGTAAGCCTGATCTTTATTAAAGTGTTGCAATAGGGTCCCTCGCTCCCCCCACGCAAGAAGGGAGAAGAGGAACCCAGAACATTCATGTGCAAGCTTTTTGAAATAGCTTGACTCAGGGGTCAGCAGACTTTTTTAGCAGGGTGCCGGTCCACTGTCCCTCAGACCTTGTGGGGGTCCGGACTATATTTTTTTGGTGGGGGAAATGAACAAATTCCTATGCCCCACAAATAACCCAGAGGTGCATTTTAAATAAAAGGACACATTCTACTCACGTAAGAACACACTGATTTCTGGACCGTCCGTGGGCTGGATTTAGAAGCCGATTGGGCCGGATCTGGTCCCCAGGCCTTAGTTTGCCTGCAAATGGCTTGACTTTTGAAATTGCCCCACCTGGGATGGTGGGAAGTCCTGATGTTCATAGAAATCTCTATATATGGATATGTATTTGGTATTGTTACAAGTTTGCATTTGTAAAATCAAATAAAAACGATTTCAAAAAAGAAAAGAAAAAAAAATTGCCCCACCTGTAGCTCAAGACCATCCCCCAAAACATCATCCATACATCACAGAAGGAGGTGGTCTTCAGCAGAAATTTGAGTGTGCTGCTTCTCTCCTGTCTGCCAGGATACCTGATAAGGCCTTATCACTTGCCTTTTCTGGTAGCCTGGCCATTCCTTGGGAGATGGTAGATCCTTAGTTCCTGAATCTCTTACGCATATTGAGAGTGTGCTCAGCTTAACATATACTTGTCAGGATGTATTCGAAAAGGGAGGTGTAAGCAGCCCCTACAGTCCAAAGACCATTGGGAAGCTTTCCCCTTCTCCTTCCTCCTTGCAGAGAAATATCTGAGGTCCATTTGGGAGAGTCAAAATGGCTTCAGGATTGTTCTCCTGTACTATTTCAGACACGTGGTTTATATACTTATGTACGAGTTTGCCTTGTACATTTATGAACATTTATGAACATTAGAAGTCCCATAACACCCCCTAATTTGGGTTGCTGGGAATCCCCTTTGGCCTAATCCTGCAGGCTCCTCCTGCATTATTACGCCCGGTCTCTCCGAGGGAGGGGTGAGGGGGACATCGTTCCTCCTGCCCTTCTCCTTGGTTCCCAGTTCTTTTGCTTCCCTTGAGTCAGGGACCGTGGAAATTAGGAACGGCAGTTGTGGATTTTCTGCACCAACTGGGAGGGCTGGACTAAATGACTTTTGAGGTCCCTCCCAGCGCTGATTCCTCAGCTCCAACATAACCAGTGGCAATTTTCTGTCCGCAAAGGTGAGAGAGGAAACATTGCGCCTCCATGACGTTCTCTCACCCTGATCAGTTGTGTTCTTCTTGCTGTTGGCTGTTCTGGGGAACTGAAGGCATCTGGCCTGCAATTGCCTCGCCCCAGAATCAGGTGCCTCAAAAGAGGATTTCCAGGGAGAGAAAATTTGTAGGACAAAGCAGCGGGACTCAAAGAAATTTTGTGTGCCGCACATTGTAGTCCAACACCTTCCAAAACAGGATATTCCACAAAACGCTGCGTCTCTGCCCAGTTGGCAAAGTGTGGGATTACCCTTGTTACGGGGAAAATCTAGGTGTGAGGCTGCTCAGTCACCCAGCTGGTCGGGCAGAGAATAAAGGAAGGATTCCAGCCACCTACCAGAGCAAATAGCTGTAGTTTATTGCGCATCAGGTTCAAAGAGGAATTTTGAACCCCGAGAATGGGGTGACAAGGACTTTTAGAACTTTCCCACCATATCCCAGAATACAGTTCGTACAGCATCATTGCTACATCATTGACATGTCACAAAAGGGGAGGGGTTAATCTTGGCAAACATGTCCAGACAAGTCCTTGGTACAAGATTAGCCTAAGCAGACATGGCAGGGCAAGACTCAGGTATAAGATTAGCATAGACAAACACTTCTGAAGTCCCACCACCCAAAGTACAATAGAACTTCCTTTGCATGTCTGGTGATGGGATTAGGCTTTCCTTGGCCAACAATCAGCTCAGCAATTGTCCTCTGGGCACTTCCTGGAGTCCTTTTTCAAGGGGAAAACAGCTTTGGAATGGAGGAAGCTGGCAAAGGAGTTCATTTTGTATGATTGTTAAAGCTCGGTAACTTCCCTGAGCTGTCAAGTTGAAAGGATACATTCAGGCATAATATTTGGAACATTTAACAACTTTAAAGATGCTCCCCTCCTCCGTAATTTCCGTAACCCCCTCCTGCTACTGTTCTTCCTTGGATCTCTCTTCAAGGCCAAAACTTCAGGCAAGTTCACCGAGGAAGAGCTGGACAAGCTGTGGCGGGAGTTCAGGCACCACAAAGAGAAAGTCCAGGACTACAACATCTTGCTGGAGACCGTCAGTCGGACGGAAGGTATTTCTACCCCTCCTGCCACCCCCTTTTTTGGAAATAATTTTTATTCATCTTTCATTAATAACACTCCAATTGATAGAATATCATATCTTACCACATCAAAATACAAATAATAAAGCCAATTATACAATCCAAATTATATATTTTAATTAGACTTCCCATGTTTTGGCTGGTCAAGAGAAAATTTTTTATTTCTTGTTACTGCTTTTTCTCTATTGTTTATTCCCAATATCATAGTTCCGATCTTAATCCTTTATCTTATCTTAACAGCCGCTGGTGTTAGACTTTCACCTCCTGCCCCCCCCTTGACCCCCTTAGGTAATCCCACCCCTCACTCTGGGACAGGGTGGATTTGATTTAAATCAAATTGATTTAAATCATGATTTAAATCACTAGTCAGTAAGACTTGATTTAAGTCATTTCTTTTATGGAAAGACTCATTCTTCCATATTTACAACCAGATGAAGGTTTCATTTTTGGAACAATAAATTTTCAGAGTCGTCTTTACAGTTACATCGAAAATGATTTGAAATACATAGGCAGAGAATTATGAAATTAAGTTAACTGTTTATATTTGGGCAACTTTTCTGCTGTGCTTGATTGGAAGGAGAAAAATAATCATTTCCTTAATAACAATTTAAACAATTTATTTAACTAAATGATAACATTATAGCATATGTATCCATGTTTGTTAACTGATGTGGTTAAACAATGTTTTTTAAAAAACACACGCCTTAGACTGAGTTTTAGCAAACATGAAAAACTTAAAACAAATCTTTTTTCCCTGATGAATAGCATTTGGACTATAAAAACAGAAAATCTTTAGAAAGACTTTTCCTCTGAAAGCATTTTATTTTAAAAATCCGGTTTAAATAAAAAAAATTAGATTTTTTTAAAATTTATTTTAAAAAACCATTGATTTTTATCCCCCCTGCTTTGGGAGCCTTCTCCCACCTGCGGCTTCCTCCGGCTGATGGTGCTTTCCGTTTCGCCCCCCCCCCCCAGACATCCACAAGAACCTGATCTCCGGCCTGGAAGAGGAGGAGATTCCCCGCAAGCACGACCTGCTGCACCAGAAGCACTCTGAGCTCAAGGAGAAGCTGCACAGCATCAACCAGGGCTTTGAGCGGCTGCGCAGGGTCACCCACCAGGGCTATGACGACTCCAGCGGTAGGTCTCCCCCCCCCCCCCGCTTGCACCTGTGAGTTATGGGTCTTGGCCAGGGGTCAGCAAACCTTTTCAGCAGGGGGGCCAGCCCACTGTCCCTCAGACCTTGTGGGGGGCGGACTATAATTTTTTGGGGGAAATGAACGAATTCCTATGCCCCACAAATAACTCGGAGATGCATTTTAAATAAAAGGACACATTCTACTCGTGTAAAAACACGCCGATTCCCAGACTGTCCGTGGGCCGGATTGAGAAGGCGATAGGGCCAGATCCGGCCCCCGGGCCATAGTTTGCCTACCCCTGGTCTTGGCCAATCCCTCATCGTTGCCTTCACAAATTCCACACCTGTCCTCTCGCATTGGAGAAAGATCTGCTTTTGACCCCCCCCCCTCCTTGGCAGCCCTGTGTGATTCCAGGTGATCGTTTGGGGGAACCGCTTGGGCGCCCGTGAGGAGCGGCGGCATTTGGGCTGGGAGGGAGGCAGCAGGGAGGGTGGTTGTCTAGGCAACGGGGCAGGGAAGCCGATGTGCCTGGATGCTGTGGCTGGAAGTCGCAGGATGGGGGCTTGCAGGGGGCTGTGGGGCTGCTGTCTTGCTTGGGGGCTGCTTCTCTTTGGGGGCACCTGGTTGCCCACTGCAGGAGCCAGCATCCTGGACCATGTGGGCCCCCTTTGGCCTGATCCTGATGCAGCCAGCCGCTCTCCTGAGGTTTTCCCTCTCTCACTCTTTGAACAATTGAAATAAGATGGCCAGAACTCCAGGAGCTTCTCAGCTGGAGGTTAATAGAGGGGAGATACTTTCTCTTTTCGTGCACAAGTATTTCCTGGGTGCAGAACAAAGAGCAGTGAAGCCTTTTTGCAATCCAGCTGCCGCTGTTTGAGTTTCCACACAGAAATCTCCTTTGTCCCTCCAGAATTTGAGGAGCCCCGGGTGATTGACTTGTGGGATCTGGCGAAATCCACCAATTTCACAGAGAAAGAGCTGGAATCGCTTCGGGTATGTTGGCGTCAACCTCTCTGGTTTGGGGGCTTTTCTGGCCTAATTCTGACCATCCTCTTGGCCGAGACACAAATGCCTTCTTGCTTCAACATTTGGAGGGAGCAGGGGCTCCGGTTGGGTGCCTTGCGCTGCGGTAATCGGGAGCGATGGCTGGGATCTGGAAGAGCTGCGTTTCGAAGGGGCCCCAGACTGATTTGTAACAAATGCCTCCGTCTGAAAAATGCTTTGCGTTCCTTGCTCTCTGTCCTTCCTTGGTTCTCTCTGGGTGGCTGAGGGTTCAAAGGATCATGGGGGGGGGGAGTGCTGTGACATGGGGGATGTGATCAATGAGAGGCAACAAGTACAACATTCCTTGCAATGCTAGAGAAGACACGCGAGGGAATGTTTGGTCCAGCCAGTTGAAACTTCCTGTTCCTCCTGGCTGGAGCATCCTTCCTTTGCATGTGATAGAAAGTGGGCGTGACCTCACCTGTCCAGGTAACAAAAGGACGAGTCACGCAGCACACCTCTCTCTTTATGACTTTCTTCTTTGTTTGACCGGCTTCTAGCTAGGACTGCTCTGTTAGCTCTCAGCTATCAGAAGCACTGGGATTATTCCCCCATATGGGGTAGAGCCACATGTACAGTGGTACCCCGCAAGACGAATGCCTCGCAAGACGAAAAACTCGCTAGACGAAAGGGTTTTCCGTTTTTTGAGTCGTTCCGAAAGACGAGTTTCCCTATGGGCTTGCTTCGCAAGACGAAACGTCTTGCGAGTTCTTGCGAGTTTGTTTCCTTTATCTTTAAGCCGCTTATAGCCGCTAAGCCGCTACTAGCTGTGCTTCGCAAGATGAAAAAACCGCAAGACGAAGAGCCTAGCGGAATAGATTATTTTCGTCTTGCGAGGCACCACTGTACATATTTATAACTAAGTCTGCCTTCAGGGAGCCGACTGTGAACTGATGTAAGTAAACTTTTATTGACTTTGAATAAGATGGTGGCATCTTTATTCTTTTGAAGGATTCAAGGGAATTTACCAGGAACGTACAATTCAATCTGAGACAGACTGAATTGTGTAATAGTGAAAGGCTCACACGAGCCTGCAACCAGCTATCTGCTGTGCATGTAAAAAGGGGAATGTAACTCTGCTAAGTAAAGGAACTTGCTAGCACAAGTTAAAGGTAAAGTGACCCCTGACCATTAGGTCCAGTCGTGGCCGACTCTGGGGTTGCAGCGCTCATCTCACTTTACTGGCCGAGGGAGCCGGTGTACAGCTTCCGGGTCATGTGGCCAGCAGGACTAAGCCGCTTCTGGCGAACCAGATCAGCGCATGGAAATGCCGTTTACCTTCCTGCCAGAGTGGTACCTATTTATCTACTTGCACTTTGACGTGCTTTCGAACTGCTAGGTTGGCAGGAGCAGGGACCGAGCAACGGGAGCTCACTCCGTTGTGGGGATTTGAACCACCGACCTTCTGATCAGCAAGTCCTAGGCTCTGTGGTTTAACCCACAGCGCCACCTGCATCACTAGCAAGTGAGGAAGGATATTAATGAACAATATATCCTCTCCTGCCACCCTCAACATTCCTGCCTGACATGGGTGTGTTCTCCGTCCTTCCTTGGTTCTCTGGGTGCAAAGGATTGTGTGTGTTTGGGGGGTTGCTGTGACATGGGTGCTGAGGACCTCCTCAAGGGCACGGGACGCCGCCATGCCCACCTGCGTATTTATCGTAAAGCCCTTTGAGCTCTTTCAGCTACTGATAAAAGGAAGCGATGTCTCCTGCTTTTCTAGGAAGAGCTGAAGCACTTTGAGGCGAAGGTGGAGAAGCACCACCATTACCAGAAGCAGCTGGAGATTTCGCACCAGAAGATGAGGCACATTGAAGGGCTGGGAGACGAGGAGCATCTCAGCCGCAACAAGGAGAAGACCGCCATGCTGGAGGAGAAGACCAAGGAGCTGGGCTACAAGGTGCACAGGGGAGCCTCTGGGAGGGGAGGGGGTCCAGGAGCCCCCGTTCTTCACCCCCCCCCCCCGCACATTCATCTGGGGGTGCTCTGTGGTCTCAGGGAGAGGCGGGAAATCTGAGCCAGCCTTGTTTGAGGGGAGACAGCGCTGGAGATGGAACGGGGTGTGAGTGCCTTCCTCAGGGATCTTCTTGTCTGCAAATGCACAGGCGCTGCTGGTCCCAAGGCAATGTCCTTCCAGCACCCCAAGATCCTAAGAACTGCTCCCCCCAACCCCCCCTCGACACCTCGCTGCTCTTCCTCAGACCCCCTTCCAGAATGGCTTTGGCCTTGCACTGCTTGCATGTGTCTGGGCAGGATTCCTTGGGGCAGCCGTATTCAAGTAGCAGGAGCAAGCAGCTGTTTGCCTCTTTGCTGAGCTGCACCCATATTCGCAAAACCTCTTGGTGTTTTGCAACTTTCTGACTAGTTGCAGGACCTTAGCCAGACCTAGCAGAGTAAATGCAGAGTTCATGACAGCAATTGGCGACTTGGCTGCAGACAGGATGGACGAAGCAGGAACCAGGAACTTGTAGTTAGATGTTTATTATATACAGTGGACTAGTTACAGGAACAGAAGAGAACACGGATCTTTGACTAGCTCTCTCAGACATGACTCACAACTCCTACACTGACACTGAACCACAGAACTCCCGAACTCTCACATTCCAGTCAGTAGGCCATAAATCATCATTGCCGTGAGAGAGCTTGACCAATGAGGGAGCTGTCTCCATGCCTCTGTATCACCAGGCAGACTTACTCCTTCACATTGCCTTGGCTGTCTGCCAAACCCTAATTGACTAATTGTGTGTGAAGCTGCCCGTATTCAGATTCCCAACAAACCATTCCTGTACGCTGACATGCACCTGTCTCTTGTCTTCTCAGGTCAAGAAACATCTTCAGGACTTGTCCACCAGAATTTCCAGAGGCCTTCAGCACAATGAACTTTGAAACTTCCTTGTTCTCGTAGGATCTCTGTACAGTGATCAAAATCAGTATATCCCGAGGTTTATATAATTACTTCAGATTCTGGTGCAAATTGTCTTTGGTACAGCCACCGCCTTCCTAGTTTCTCTCCTAATCATTCATATCGGTGAATCTTTGAAGACTCTGGGCATGCAGGCCTCCAAGCACTGCAGAACAGAAGGCTTTGAAGTGTGAGAGAGGGGTGTGGAAGGGAAGGGAAGGGTCGGAGAAGTCACTTAACTGCTAGGAAGCACATTGGCAGGTTGCTAAAGATTTTCATGCACTGTGTTGATTTCTCCTCCTGAATAAAGGAGCAAAATAGCCGTGAGCCCCTGAGCCTAGAAGAACCGTGATAATGTGTGCCTTTGCTGTGGCACCTGCAAGGACCAAGTTGTTGTGTGTGCAAAGTATGCGGTACAAAAGGGCCCCAGAGCGACTGGCCAAATAGGCAGAATCCCCGAGAGCGTTGGGCAGACCTTTTCCTCCAAGGGGGGGCTGGCTGACTCCTGGGGTAACTGAGGCTGCCTGTGGGCTGGTTTCCCTTGAGAGCATGTTGGGAACTGGGGGGAGTTGCACTGCTAGGAATGACACTGAGTAGCTTGGGCACTTTTGTTTAATTCTGTGTTTCTGTTACATTTTGCGAAATAAATGGTCCGACTGAGGTCTTGGTCTTGTAATGATTGCAGGAGCTTCGCTGCGCTGGAGGGCTTGTCGTTTTCTCTGGGCTTTCCATCTCCCAGCGGCTGGCAAGATGACACAGTTGGGGGAAACAGGAAGGTGACTTGGGGGGGGGGTCCTGGCCAGGGTCCCTGGATGGCCCCTCCCAGCAGGAAGCTGTGCTTTGAGGAGACCCCTGTGACGAAAATATTGCATCCAGGCTAGCTCAGTCAGGTACCTTTTAGCCAGACACATACGGAGCATCCTAGTCTTGGTGTTCTAGCCATTTTTGCATTGATTAATTAATTTGTTTTAGCATCTCTGTGGTTTCGATTACCGTATTTTTCCATGTATAAGAGGCCCCCGATTTTGGGGGACTGAATTTAAAGAAAATGAGGCTCAAAATTGTTGAGCTTTTTTTAGGGGGAATTACGCGCATGCTCCCTAGAGCACACACACCTCTCACAACGGCATGGGGGGGGAGTTGTGCGCCTGCTAACCAGCTGGCTACTAGCAGCGGTAGCTTCCCCCCCCCCCCCACTATCTATGTATAGGATGACCCCAGTTTTTTTACATGATTTTTGAGTCAAAAAACCTCATCTAACACATGGGAAAATCTGGTAGTTGCTGACTGCTGTGAATACACAGAAGGGTCTGAAATGGCCACAGTCTTGCTGGTGCAACAGAAGCCCATTTCTCCCCCAGTGCAAGGAGATTTCTCTCTGCCTCCATCACTTGAATAGCAAAGTGGGCAGGAGGGGGGGGGAGCAGACAGAGGCAGGGACGACAGCAGACCCAGCTCCCCAGGGCCTGTTTTTCTAGGCCATCCGCCTTGCAATGAATGGGAGCTGCTCGACAGCACCCTCCTTTTGCTTCGTGCAAGGGTGTGTGTGTGTGAGCCCGTGAAAAAAAGAGCCCGCCCTTCTTCACGCCTCTCCGGGTGGAGATGTTGTGGAAGACAGAAAAAGAAACCGGGCGAGAGGGCATTCTGGGGCACAGCCTTCTGGCCGGCCGCTCCACTGGGCTTCAGTTCTGTTTAGTGTTCTTCAATAATTGAAAACTTAGAGGGGGGAAACCACCGCAGCCGCCCCCTCTTTACCTCTCAAGGCCTGGCTTCTGGCAGCCTTCCTGCTGTTCCTGCGCTGCCTTAGGAAGCCAGGATTTGTGTGGCCTGCCTTGAGCAATTGTGGCCAGGCTGGCTCTGAGCCACACGTGTTTTCTTCTCTGCTGTCCTCTTGGCTTGGCCATTATTTCCCCCCCAGTTTAATATATTTATTGTATTTATTTAGGCCATATTTTTAGCCTGGTGTTCAGTCGTATTGATTTCCAAAGCACAATTGAATTACAATACAGTAGTACCTCAGGTTACATACGCTTCGGGTTACAGACTCCGCTAACCCAGAAATAGTACCTCAGGTTAAGAACTTTGCTTCAGGATGAGGACAGAAATCGTGCTCCGGCGGCGTGGCGGCAGCAGGAGGCCCCATTAGCTAAAGTGGTGCTTCAGGTTAAGAATTTAATTCGTTCTGGAGGTCCGTTCTTAACCTGAAACTGTTCTTAACCTGAGGTACCATTTTAGGTAATGGGGCCTCCCGCTGCCGCCACACAATTTCTGTTCTCATCCTGAAGCAAAGTTCTTAACCCGAGGTACTATTTCTGGGTTAGCAGAGTCCGTAACCTGAAGTGTCTGTAACCCGAGGTGCCACTGTAAGATCAAAAGCCAACATTAAGGAATGGATCTATGGTTCATATTTCCGCCAGCAGGGAACAGCTTTAGTGACAAAGTTAGTTGAATTGCTTGGCCGTTTCTGAGTGGGAAGCAGGTTGCCCTGAAGATGCTGAGCTCTGCAGTCCCCGTCCCCCCCCCCCCCCCGTCCTGGCACAAGGGAGCCCCCCACCCCACCCCCGCTGTACGACTGGCGCATCCCTTGGCACAGAGAGTGTTAGATGCTTCTCTCAGATGCTGATCCCTGGGCTGAGGCCTATGATGGGCAGGTGTCCAGTTTCATTTTGGGAAAGCTGTTTTGTTGCAAAAAGGACCTCAGAAGCAACAGATCTTGAGAGAGGTGAAGGAGGTTTGGTGGTGAGGAGGACCAGATCTATGAGACTGAACTCCAGCTGCGTGGTGGAAAAGGTGGGGGGGGGCGCCCTAATAATAATAATAAATAATAATAATAAATAATTTATTATTTATACCCCGCCCATCTGGCTGGTCTACCCCAGCCCTCTGGGAGGCTTCCAACAAAATATTAAAATACCGTAATACATCAAGCATTAAAGGTTTCCCTAAACAGGGCTGCCTTCAGATTTCCACCCTGTCTCCATTTGGAGGACTTTCCTGTCTAGTGTATTTATCCGTCTGCCAATTGGTTTAGGACCCCCTCTTGCAAATTGGCACCACCCTGCAAATGGTCATTTGCATTTTCCTCACCTGAAGTGCTTCCCATTTTCAGTTTGGTTTCTCCAAGCCCCCCCACCTTGTTCAGACTGCCCCCCCCCGGACTAGAGTCTGGGCCCAGGAGGGGTTGCCTTGCCTTCTCCATCTGCTCTCCTCCCTTCCCACAAAGGGGTGGTGGGTGGGCAGCACATGTGCCCTCCTGCCGGGAGAAGAAGAGGAGGGTTTGCTCTCTCTTCAGAAAGCAGCTGCAGGTGGAGGCTGGAGGTGGCAGAGTTAGCTGCATGGGCACCCGGAGCAGGGGCCATGCAGTGCACCTGGGGGGGGGAGGTGATCTGCCACATGGGGGTGCGGCAATCCACAGCGGTGGCAGGATCCTCCGCAGCTGCAGAGGCGCGGCACGATTCTCTGCACACAGCGCGATGGTACCAGGTCGCACCGCCACTCCCGGGGGTGATGGGGCAAGCCCCCCGTGGGGTGCCTTTTTGTCACCCCCCTCAGAGATGGCACCCAGGGGAGACCACCGACCCCCTTTGTCCGCCAGTCCTGGGGCCGCCCTTGATTCAAGGTGATAAGATGCACTTGAGTCCAGAATCCAAGCCTGCCTGAAGATCCTTTTTGAAATCTGGGCCTGGGGGTGAGAAATATTACCTGCAAAGATCCACTGCCTGCTCAGGGAGCCTTGACTGAAAGGGCTGCTTCTGTGATCCCCACCCGCTCGGTCCTCTCCTCTCGTGAGTTTGGCACAGGCCCGGTTTTCCTGGGTGTGAGCTTCACCCCCACAGAGGAGGAGGAGGAGGCAGTGGTCAAGGCCGGGTTGTGGGAGCTGCTGGCGCTGGCCTCCGAGCCCCAGCTGCCTGGGCCCTTGGCAGGATGCACAGAACGTCTTTAATCACACTCTCTGTGCATTTGCAGCCCTGCAATGGCTGCCCAGGGAGCCTCTGGATTCTGGGCTGCCGTTTAATTCTCTCCTCCTGATTTACTGTGCATGGGCTTCCTGTCAGACTTGGTTTGCTGGACTGCCAGAAGGAGCTGGCTTGCTTGCAGTGATGGATTGTCCCCCACCCACCGGGTGCTGTGTGCGTCTGTGCGTGAGAGAGAGAGAGAGAGAGAGAGGATCTACTGTGCCGCAGGGAAGGCTGAATTTGCTGCCATCTCAGGGCCCAAGGGGCGCAGAGGCTGCTGCTGCAGTTGGCCCTCGTCCACCCAGAGGTTTGCTTTGACTGTGACACATCTCCCTCTTTCCAAGGAAGAAAAGCACAGACACCGTCCGGCCTGTGAGATTATTCCGCCGTAATTTCTTTACTAAAATACTTGTATACTGCTATGTCATTTTTTAAGAAACCATAGCCCACTCAGCTGCATTTGTAAGAATTTGGTCTTTTAGTGTGGCAGCACCTACACTTGGGAACTCCCTGCCTATTGACATCAGGTGGGCGCCCTCCCTGCACTTTTTCCCGGCACCTGCTAAAAGCCTCCCGCTGCTGCTGGGCGCTTCTGTTGTCTGGGGTGGAAGAGCAGTCACTGCTGCCGCTTCCAGGGACCTGGTGAGGCCAGAGAGGGGGGGGGGGAGGCCAGGTCTCTGCCACAGCACAGCTGTTTTCTTTGTTTGGTAGACCAGAGACAAATATCCTCCCAGGTGCTTGCTGGGCCCAGTTGGATGAGTCCCTGACCCCAGTTTCTGGCGCATTTACCGTCGTGCTTCTCCAATACTGACATAATCCCTGCAAAATGTACCTTATGCACAGAACTAACCGAACCGCATTCAAATATAAAACAAGTGCATTGCTTTATATTTCTTCTGTTCTGCCTCTTCACCGTCTCGTCTGCCTGAAAGCGAACATCCTGTTTTTAGCTTGCTGAGAGAATGTCAGGTTTGGTGGGGTAATTTCCCCGCCATCCTATTATCCAAACTTGTGTCTGTTGAGTTCTTTGGTCCCTTTCATACACACCCAAAGCCTTTAAGCCGGCTGGTGTTGGAGAGGGAAGTGGCCTCTGTTATCCGCTCAGGGGAGGGGAAATGCTTCAGGGTGACGCAGGCCCTTTTTTGTCCTCTTCACATGATTTCATCATCTTCGCACGCTAAAGTTAGCAGGAAGGTGTGAGGAGGAAGCCGTGGAACAACTGGGCGCTCCTGGGTTGCCAAACTAGTCAGGGCCGCCCAGGTTGGGTGGCTTGGGGGAAGCTGCTCTGCCGAGACCCTCCGATGAATGCCCCTACCACGTCCTGCCTGGTAGGTAAAAGTAAAGGACCCCTGGACAGTTGAGTCCAGTCAAAGGCAACTCTGGCGTTGCGGCGCTCATCTCGCTTTCAGGCCGAGGGAGCCGGTGTTTGTCCACAGATCATGTGGCCAGCAGGACTAAACCTCTACTGACGCACGGAGGACTGTGACGAGTGCCAGAGCACACAGAAACGCCTTTTACATTCCCGCCGCAGTGGTACCTATTTATCTACTTGTACTGGCGTGCTTTCGATCTGCTAGGTTGGCAGGAGCTGGGACAGAGCACTGGGAGCTCACCCCGTCGCGGGGATTCGAACCGCCGACCTTCCGATCGGCAAGCCCAAGAGGCTCAGTGGTCTAGACCACAGCACCACCCGCATCCCTGCCTGGATCTGGTTCCCTTCAGAAGGAGGGCACACCCTGCCCACTGGAACAGGCACAAGCCTCCTGCTTCCCAGAGCACAGCTGTATGTGGTTGCTCTCCCACCAGTCGTAGAATCTCTCCATCACTTAAATCCTACTCCACCCCCCTTGACCGCCGACTTTTTGCCATTTTGTGGGGAGCAGGAGTGAGGGGTGCTGCTTCTCCAATTGCGGTGCCATCTTCCTTTCTGCTGCTGCTGCTGCCCCTGCTGAATTAATACCTCCTTCCCCCTCCTCTCCTGCATTACTGCCCCCCCCCCAGTATAATCAATTGATCCATTGATAGGTTACTTGATGGCTCCATTTTAATACAGTGGGTGCCCCCCGATTACTTTGGCAGCAGATTTATTTTAAATAAAAAAATCAAAATACAAGTAGCTTATAAAAACTGCAGTTGACCGTGGGAGAGAGAAAGGGGATGCCCTCTTGGAGGAGGAGAAATGACCTAACAGAAGGCAGGAGGCTGAGTTACCCCTTAGAGTTGTCTTTCTCCTTGCATGGAAAGAGGTGCATTTGAATGCATAAATCAGCTGGAACCCATTTGATTTAATTGACGTGTTAAGATTTCTTTAGCTGGCGAGTGCTGGATCACAACCTCCTTCCTGAAACGGGGCAGCTGCTCCTCCCAGAAGGAATAAATGTGGGCCTTTCTGTTGCCAGGTTGGAATCCTGCAAATATTTGGATTCTGAAATGTCTTTTGCTCAGACTGGAAACAGCATTATTTAAAGGGCGAGTCCTACTCCCCTTCCCCAGACATTCTGGACCACAGGGGCCAGCTGTGCTCGCAGGGGCTGATGGGAATTGTAGTTCAAAACATCTGGAAGGCACCAGGCTGGCCCAGCATGTCGGGATCAAGCCCTGACCTACATTCCTGCCTTTGCCCCTTCCCTCAATCAATTCCCCCCCCCCTCGCCCAGACAGGCCAGTTAACCCCTCCACCACCACCACCATGTGAAGTGATATGGCTGAAGGAGGGAGGGGTTGCATTTTCTTTTATGGGGAGGCGAGGGGCTGATCTGCCTGCCAGTCCCCTCTGTGACCACAGTCTGTGGTTCCCTTGCCCTCTGTGCAGGATGCCAGCCTTCATCACACTCCCCCCCCCCACCACCACCAAGGGCCACCTCCATGCTTCTCTCCAGCATGATCTTCCTGTACCCAAAGAAGCCCTTGTTGTGCCAAGGGAGCCATTCTGAAGGAAGGGGCTCCTTCCACTTTGCAGGTGGGGAAGAGGCAGCAGCTCCAGCGGATGTTACCCCAGCCCCCTCCCCCCTGGGAGGGCAACCCACACAGCAACCCCCTCCTACACCCAAGGTCAGGGGGCTGCTGCTGCTGCCCTGCGTGAGATGCCAACTTGCGGCGGGGCTGGAGCAGCCCTGATCAGCATAAGAAGGGGCTCCCTTTGCCTGCCCCTATGCTGCCCCTCTCACCCACCCATGCCCAGGAGGACCAGAGTGTCTCCTGTGCCAACCAGTGGGCAAAGGGCAGGTCCGGTGCCATCTGCTGTGCCCCCAAGGAAAGAGGCCCAGAGGATGAGCAGGTTTGCTTCGGCCAACGTGGATTTTAACGCCTGCATTCCTGCTGCTGTGGAGACATTTCACCCCAACAGACCATGTTTTTGCTTTTCATTGGCTGTTTTGTTCTAGCGGTTTATTTGGGGATTGGGTGGGATACAAATCTAGCTCTAAAATAAAAAATAAACACCCCCTCCGTGCTTGGGAAGTGGTGTGGGCTCTGCTCTGAGCTCTGACATGAGCCCCTCTCCCTCAGTGGGGCTGGCAGGGGAAGAGGTGAGGGGGTGGCAGCCTCCCACAGCCGCCTCTTTGGCCTGCCCAGCCCAGCATCCTGCCCAGGAGAACAGCTGCCTTTACCCAGGGAAGGGGGCACCCGCTTGGGTAAGGTGTCTGTGGGCAGGTGTCTGTGAGTGGGGAGCCCCCTTGAACTCCCAGTGGAGGCTAAAAGGGGTTCTTAGCAGAAAAGCTCCTGGTGGTTGTCCTCCCCTTCCAACCCCATCGCCGCCAGTGGGCTCCTGCCTGGGCACAAGCCTTTCTGGTGGGCTCCAGCAAGCAGCCCTGAAATGCCACAACAACAGCTGGTGTCCCCTCCCCCCCCAATTCTTCCAACAGGCAACTCTCCTCCCTGCCCCTCAGCCTTTTGGGTGGGATGTTGTGGTCCCACGGAGGACGGGGGGCACTTTACAGACACTGCCCCTGCTTCTGCTCCCTGTTTCCTCTGCAGTGTGACTGGCAGCTGCCAGAGCCATGCCCAGCTGTGCAGGAGGGCTTTGCCAGTGTCCCTTCCTGCCCTCAAGCCTCTTCCAGAGGAGAAATGGAGGGGTCAGGCGAGTGCCAGCAAGAATCCTGGGGAAGAAGACGAAGGCCCAAAAGGGAGGGAGGGAGGGGGAGACGGCAAGTGTGGTGAATGCGCAGCACCCTTGGCGATGGCCTGCTCTATTTCTTCCTGTCACTATTCGCTCTTTTTCCTAATTGCAATGGGGGAAGACGCTTCTTTGCTCTCCTCCAGAGAGAAAATCTCCATTTTGAACTGGATATTTGTAACATTTCCGGATTATTGCCTGTCTTTATACCACTGTATCTGCTGAACCCCGGCAAGATGTTTGATGTGAGTAAACCTTGCATTTTTCTTGTTTGCTAGACAATCTGAGAGCGATGTCTTTGTTAAGTGGGAAACATAATGTGAGAAAATAATCCAAGTCTACCTAAGAATCCTTGGATATCATAATTATTCTGGAATGTTATGCAGCCTTTGCCCTTATAGCTTCTAGAAATAAGGATGGTGATTTTTCACCCTGCAGAAATAGATATTTGGAAGTATAACTGCCAAATAAAATATCCTCTCCCACTTCTCTGAATCCATCCAACGCTCTGTTGCTTTTACTCCCCTCCAAGCAGCTACTGTCCTTTTCACCTGGGGGGTTGGACCCCATAGCTCCCCTGGCATTGCTCCTGGCCGGCTGTGTGGAGCTGGCCAGAATGGTCCATCTAGCATCCATCTGCAGCAGCGGCCTGGGGAGGCCCAGAGGTGGGGAAGGGCAACCTGGAAAGGCATGGAAGGGCGGCAAGCAGCTCTCCTCTCTCCTTTGCCCCCCGGGATCTTGGAGGCAGACTCCCTGGGCTGTGGGGCTTCTAGCTTTTGCTCTGCTGCCAGTTGTGACTGCTGGCCTGGGACCTTCCAGCACGGGGGCAGGGAACATCGCCAGCCCTTCAGCTCCCTGACTTCACTCACAATTGCTGGCTGCTGGGAATCAGAGTCCCTCAACGCCTAGAGCAGCGGTTCTCAACCTGTGGGTCAGCTCTGGGATGATGGGAGTTGTAGTCCAACAACATCTGGGGACCCATAGGTTGAGAACCGCTGGCCTAGAGGGACATGGCGGGGGGTCTTCTGCACTCCCACCAGCCAGGCACTTTCCAAGGCATAGGCAGGATGTTTGAGTGAGAGTGTTGCATGTGCGTAGCTCACTGTGTAGCCAAAGGCACCTTGGAGAGGGAAGGTGGAAGGCTTTGTGACACGCTTGGCAAAGAGGAGTGCCCAGCAGAAGGCAAGCGGGGGACGGGGACAGGGAACATTCCTGTTTGAGTCAGCCTCCTATGGCTACCCAGATCTTCCAGACCCACACAAGCCTTCCAGACCCCCAGAGGCGAATGCTGTGTGGGCAGCCCTGGGGGTCTGTTTCCAATGCTTCTCTTCCTCTTCCTCCTCCTCCTCCTCCCCAGTCTGCCAGGCTTTCCTCCTTCTCTCCTTTCTCCTGCCAAAACCAAGAATGAACTCCCTCCTGAAGGCTCCCCTGGGCACAGTTTGGGTCTTTCTGAAGGCAGCCAGGCTGAGGTGGAGAGGAGGCCATAATGCCCTGTGCCACCTGGTGAGTCCAGGGAGGAGTGGCTGGGCAGCAGGCGGGCAAGGGTCTTCAGCAAGCATCCTGACCCTCTGACTGAGCCAGCTCTGACTGGTACATTTCCAATGCCCACCTAGCCAGGTGCGCAGACGCTGACCTCCCATGAAAAGGGAAGCAGTTGTGAGAAAAGACATAAGAAACACCCTCAAAGCCAGTGGTGGTCCCACACCAGAGTGGCGCTCAGGGGGAGTGAGTGTCGTGCCCCCCCCCCACTCCCTGCCAGTGGCCAAGGATGAGGGGAGCTGGGCACCTGGAAGCAGGGGGGGGCCTGTCCCATTTTGCCACCTGAGGCATCAAGGGAACGTGCCGCCCTCTGCTCCCCACGCCCTGCCCACCCAACCGCTTCTGCCACATGATGTGAGGAGGAGGGTTTCCGCAAAGCCTTGCTGCTTGTCTGCTCCCATTCTGGCAGCGGTGGAAGCAGCAGTGTGGGCAGGGGGCCGCCTCTGGTCCTTCTGCCGCCCGAGGAGGCTGCTTCACCTGCCTCATGAGTGGGCCAGCTCCGTTGGGGAGGCACCCCTTTGGCCACCCCTAGACAGGCTGCTCTTTTCTTCTTGTGGGGCAATCAGTGCCCAAAGGGCAGCGTGGGTCCCACCCACAAGTCCTGGCACATTCAGGAGCTCCTGCAAACCTTGCCCCACTCCTGTTTGGGGCTGCTTTGCCCCCTCGAGTCCTGATGCTGGGTTGCTCAGCACACAGCTGCCCCCCCCAATTCTCTTTCTGTGCCCTTCTTGCCCTGCTCCAGGCCTGTCCAGGATTATAGGTCCATTGGCACCGCTGGCATATCAGATGGTCTTTCCAGCAGCCCTGGAGCCAACAAGGGGGCGACTCAGCTCCTTGTCATGGAACGTGGTGGTTCTGCAGCCGCAGCTCCTCCTCCTTTCCTGCCATGGCCCTGCAGGCAGCCAAGTGGGCATCCCATGGAGGAACCTTGGAATGTTACTGGTGAGGTGGGTCTGGGCGCAAGCGTCCAGGCAGGTGGGCATGTCTCTGGCCCCGGGGCCCCGGGAGAGGGACGCTTGCCCGCCTGCCCGCCTGCCCCCCTCCCCGGGCAGAGCGGCCCCCCATCAGCTGGTGCAGACGCTGGTGACGGAGGCCCCCGCCCCTGGGTCCACCAGGCCCAGCTCCTCCTGCTCGTTGATGCACAGCTGGTAGCCGCAGCCTTTCCGGCGAGGGAGGGGGCCGGCCAGGCCAGGGGACTCGGGTTTGGCCTGGGGGGGCAGCAGGAAGCCCACGCTGCCGGCGATGAGCATGTGCCAGATGCTGTGGATGTAGAAGTAGTTCTCCTCCGTCTCCACAAAGGCGTAGAGCAGCACCGCCGAGGCCGCGATCAGCGCTCCGGGCAGCAGGTAGAAGGTCCAGCGCTGCCACGTGGGAGGGTAGCAGTGCCTCCGGCGGATGCTACGTGCCGTCTGCGGAGGAAGGAGAGGGGCGTCAGGACCAGGCGACCCAAGTCCAGGTGCTTTGGGGAGAGGCAGGGCTCCCTCATGCCCTCCACCTTGTGATCCTAGAACTGTAGCATTGGAAGGGGACCCCCAGAGGTCATCTAGCCCAACCCCCTTGCAATGCAGGAATCAGAGCTAAAGAGCCCCGGGCAGACGGCCAACTGACCCCTGCTTGAAAACCTCCATTCCCTTCCTTGTGCCTCCCATTGTAGGGAAGAGCTCCAGTGGTTCATGTGGGATGTAATCCACTGGGAGCAGTCAAGTACAACATTCCTTGCAACGCTAGAGAAGACACGCGAGGGAATGTTTGGTCCAGCCAGTCGAAACTTCCTGTTCCTCCTGGCTGGAGCATCCTTCCTTTTGCATGTGATAGAAGGTGGGCGTGACCTAACCTGTCCAGGTAACAAAAGGACAAGTCACGCAGCACACCTCTCTCTTTTTCACTTCCTTCATCATGTGACCAGCCTCTAGCTAGGACTGCTCTGCTAGATCTCAGCTAGCAGAAGCACTGGGATCATTCACCCATATGGGGTAGATCCACATGAACATATTTGTAACCAAGTCTGCCTTCAGGAATCCAACTGTGATCTGATGTGAGTAAACTTCTCTTATTGACTTTGAATAAGATTGTGGTGTCTTTATTCTTTTAAGAGGGATTCAAGGGAATTTACCAGGAACGTACAATTCAATCTGAGAGGCTCACACGAGCCTGCGACCAGCTATCTGCTGTGCATATAAAAAGGGGAAATGTAACTCTGCTAAGTAAAGGAACTTGCTAGTGCAAGTTAGGAAGGATATTAATAAACAATATATCCTCTCCTGCCACCCTGAACATTCCCACAATTCAATGTGCTGCATGCAGTAGATCCCAGGTTCAGTCCCTGGGGGCATCTGCAGGTCGGGATGAGGAAGACTATGCTTCCTCCATTCTTGGAGAGATGCTGCCGGCCAGAGCAGATCATTGTGGGCTAGCTAGGACAACAGTCTGGCTTGGTGTGATGTAGCTTCCAGAGTGGTATAAACATTACAGAGCTTGGCATAAGACCACATCCTGCCTTCCTCATTCAACCCAAGGCAAGGCACTTGCATTTCCCAGGTGCTGATCAGACCCAGAACAGCTGAGCTTTCGAAGGCAGTGACTTCCTGTGACTTCGGGCCACACTCTGGGGTAACTCCGAGTTGCTATTCTTGGGGGTGATCCCAAGATCACTGACCTCTGCACCACAGCAGTTAGGGGCATTAGTAATCAGTTTCCTTGTGCAATGCCCCCGCTGAGGGTCAAAGGGGTCCGGTGTGCAGCCCCCCCTCCCACAGATGGCAGCCTTAGCCATTTCCTCACGGACTCTGCATGGTCCCTCAGAAGTGCTCATCGGGTCTCCAGGATGTCAGTCCTATTCCAGGCTGAAAGAGGTGAGAGGAGAGGCCCTGATCTTTCGAGGAGCTGTGGATCTGCTTCCAGGCCACTTGGATCTGCGTTTACTGATTTATGACATTTGTAAGACACACGTTCTCTAGGTGCCATACAAATAAGTTCTCTATTCATGGAAACAAACGAGAGACGGACAGGATTTCAGGGGCCACAACCCCAGGTATGTAAGCCAGCCAGAAATCCTTGCCAAGCTGCCCTTCTGGCCAGAGTCCCTACTCACCCAGGCGACGGCCATGATCCCTAAGGCAAAGAGGCTGGGGCCCAGGAGGTTCCAGAGCCCGTGTCGATCCAGCTGCAAGGCCATGGAGAGCAGCATGGCGCCCAGGAGGTACAGCACCTGCCCAGGGGAGAAAGGGGGGGGGCAGGTGAACCCTTTGGTATGGATGCTGAAGATGCACAGGCAGGGAAAGGGTTAAACCATGTTGGGAGGGGGGAGCCGAGAGGTCTTCCAAAGATGGGGGGAGGAATGTCCTGAACTGGATTCTTCCTGTGTGCCTGAGAAGTTGCTTTTTGCTCTGTTCAATTACAGAGGTGCCTTGGTATTCAAATGCCTTGGTTCTCAAACACCAAAACCCCAGAAGTAAGTATTCCGGTTTTCTAACGTTTTTTGGAAGCCGGACATCCGATGCGGCTGTCAGCTATTGATTCCGGGGCAGAAATTAAGTCGCATAGCAAGCAGAACTGCAAGAAGTGGTCCCTTGCTTCTCAGACTTAATCTGTTCTGGAAGTCCATTCCAAAACCGAAGCGTTCCAAAACCAAGGTGCACTTTCCCATAGAAAGTAAGGCAAAATGAATTAATCTGTTCCAGGCTTTTAAAAACAACCCCTAAAACACCAATTGTCCAGGCTTTGCAGAAGTTCTCCCCAGGGGCGCTAAGCTGAATCCCCCCCCCCCATATTGATGGGGCTGCTATGCCCTGCTGCTGCCAGCCAAGTGCCCGGGAGCCCTCCATGTGCCCCCCTTCCCACTGAGGATCTCCACCAGGGATGCGTGGGGCAAAGCGTCCATTACCAGCTGGTGGGGGGCAGGGATGGTGGGCCGAGTCAGCCTGGCTGGACTGGCCAGACTGGGGGGGGGGGGTCTTATACATGTGATGCCATGAGTGTGCAATGCCACCCTCCAAAATGTTGGGGGCAACTCAGCGCACCTGGCTCTCCCCCACCAAGGCCCTGGCTGCCTCCTCTCCTGGTGAGGCTTGTGGGATGTGAAACACAAGAGCAGTCAAGTACAACATTCCTAGAGTGAACATGTTTACACATGGGGAGGAATGTTTGTCCAGCCAGCAGGTCAACTTCCTGTTTCCTTCTGGGCTGGGATAGACTTCCTCTGCATGTGACGAGAGGTGGGCGTGGTCTCACCTGTGCAGGTAACGACAAAAGCACAGGGCAGGGCAGCCACCTCTCTCTTTTGACTACATGCATCGAAGAAGCAGCATCTGCTTAGCCAAAGATGCTCCCTTGGCCTCCAGCCAAGAGAGGAGAAAGGGACTGTCTCCTTATGAGATAGTTTCCAGGTATATGTTACTTTTCTAAGCTAAGTCTGCCTTCTGGGATCCTATTGTGAACAGAATGATGTGTGAGTAAACCTTTTTATACTTTTATAGAAGACTGTGTCGTGTCTTATCTTTTATGAGGGAATAAGGGGGAAATACCAGAGCAGTTATTATAGAGGCTTTGGCCAGCCTGAGCAAACGCATCCACTGCTAGTTTAAAAGGGGGAATGTTACTCTGCTAAATTGTGGAACTTGTTTACACAAGTTGGAAAAGGATATAACCAAACAAGATATCCTCTCCTGCATCCCTGAACATTCCCACAAGGCTACCCCCTCTTCTTCCAAGGAAGCGCCCCGCCCCCCAGCCACATAAGTGGCCCCACTGGTCCTTCCACAAACACCAGTGACTCACTGTGGGCATCCCGCGTGGCACTAGTCTCGCAAGGAAGCCCTTCCCCTGTCCTTCTTGCCAAGCTTGTTGCAGATCATAGAATTGTAGAGTTGAAGGGGGACCCTCAAGAGTCATCCAGTCCAACCCCCATGATGCTGGAATCACACCTAGTGACTCCCCACACCTTTGGTCACCTCACCTGCTTAATGACCATCTGGAGGCGGGCCATGGCAATGACGGTGACCCAGACGGACATGAGGGACCCCAAGAAGTCGCAGAACTGCAGCACGTCGTAGTCCATGATGCAGAAGACCACGATGCCCGGCTGGTCACAGGCGTGGTAGAACTGGAGGGACGGAAGAGGGAAGGGGACCGGAAGCTAACTTTTGTCACGCAAAAGCTGTGCGGGACTTTCAGCTGGCACATGGCGTCTTTGCTGTTCTCACTGCCTGCGATGCCCTGATGGGGTCTGCGCTGGCACTGACTGAGCAGGAGGAGCAGAGGCGGAGGCGGGGGGGGGGGTTGGGCAGTGTGGGAAGCGCAAGGGAAATGCCAGCTCCCCATGTGAGAGCAAGGAAAGTGTCTGGGAAGTGGCTGAACACAAAGCAAGCTGTGAGGGCCCACCAAGAAGGCAGCAGTCCTCTTCTCTCGTTGCTTTGAAAATGAGGCTGCAGAGCTGAAAGGCGCCCCAGGGACAGAACTAGCTATTGGTGAGATTGGCAGTGCCAAGGCTGCAGGCCCAGGGAGGGCATTGCATTAGCAGCAGAGACTGCAGGCCCTGGCATTGCACTGATCAGCTCAGGTGCCAGGGAACTTGCCCCGCTGAAGGGAGAGGGCTATGGCACTGTGAAGGTTGTTAAAACCAGGAATGGAGGGGGGCACTTAAACAACTCCCAAAAAAACACAAGTCCCCACCACAGCCTCTAAGGCCAGGACAATGACCATTGACACAGGCACCAGACATACACAACAGAAAACCAATCCATCCATAAGCAGATACCATGTATGGTACTCTTGACAATCCAATATAGAATCAAATAATCTCCAAAATTCAATGGCTTGACCAATTTCCTTGGTTCCAAGGGCTAATGACTCCTCTGGAAGAGGGGAAACCAGGTCTCCCCTGGCTCCATAATCCCTTAAGCAGAAGGTCACACCCTCCTTCCCCCTCCACAAGGTGGGAACTTAGCCACACAATAGGAGGCAGGAGGTGATCAAGACAGAAACCCATCAGGATGGTGGATTGCATCCTGATACTTTCAAAGGAGAAGCCCAGGAAAGCCTTGCAGCCAGGGGGATGTGGGAAAACGTTTAGTGTTCTTTAGGAAAGAGGGCACTTAAAAGGTATTGGGAATTGGAGTTATTGACAGGGGTGGGGGGTGGGCTCACGTTTCTACATGCCAAACATCCTACTCTGTGACATATTTGTGATGTATCAGTCCTTCCTCGCTCCCAGAATCTGGGCAACCAAAAGTCCCTTCGTGGTCGCCATCTGTTGTAAACAAAACCTGCCCTTCTTCCCTTATGGGGTACCCAAGAGCCCGTAGAGAGTCCTTAAGTGGGTTCTCTCTTGGTAGGAGAAAATAACAGAGGCCAAGCAGAGAATATTGAGAAGCAAAGCAGCTCGTAAGCCTGATCTTTATTAAACTGTTGCCACAGGGTGCTCCCCTCACACGTAGGAGGACAGAGAAGGCCCCCAAACAAAGGTGTGGCTGCCCTTATATAGACATTTTAAATTCCCTGCCCTGGAGTGCAAGACCACCCCTCCATACATCATGCATACATCACAGAAGGGGTGTAACCCAAGACCACCCCCCACAAACATCATACCTACATCACAGAAAAGGCGGTCTACAACATAAATTTGAGTGTTGTTGTTTTTCCTTTCTGGCAGGTTTTTCTGATAATGCCTTATCTGATTGCCTGGTGATTACCCACTTCCTGAGACAATGGGAAAGTTCCCTCACCCCCTCCCTCCTTGCAAAGGAAACATTTGGTCAGTTTGGGAGTCAAAATGGCTTCAGGGAGTCAAAATGGCTTCAGGAAGGTCTCCCTGTGCTGCTCCAGACATTGGTACATTTATGAACATTTTATTTCTCTCTCTCTCTCTCTCTCTCTCTCTCTATATATATATATATGAGACCTTAAAATTCTCATAACACAATGATGCTGTTGAAGAATGTATTATGGGAAATGGGGAGAGGTCTTAAAAGTTCACGCAACCCCATGTTCAGGGTTCTTACTCCATGTGTGTGTGAACCCTGCTGAAACAAATAAAGATCCGGTCTACTGACTGCTGTTTGCTTCTTTACTTGGCAGGAGATTCCTCCTTTCGCTGACCAGGAGAGACCCATGGGGAGTGGCACCCCAATGAGCTGGGCAGTGGAGCAAACCTGCACCCAGACTTTTTCCTTAACAAGGTGCACAGGAGCTGAGCTGCGCTTTGCCCCCAGTGTAACTGCTGCGGTTTTTATTCATTTTAACTTGGCTGCAGACTCCTTTTTGAACCTGACTGATTTCTGGACCCGCAGAGCTAGACCCTGGTGAACTTGGGAAACCCCTTTTGCAGGGGTACCCCAAGTTTTATTGCTCTTTAATGCATTGGGGCTCAGTGTCGTGCAGTCAGTGGCCTGGGGGACTAGGCTGGTCCCCTAAATGTTCCCAGGAAATTAGAGTATTAAAGCCTAGCGCCTCCTTCCCCAAACCCAAGAGGCTTCTGCTCAGCTTTAGGGCAGGAGGTGCAATCCTCTGATTGACACACAAACCCCAACTGCCTTCGCAAGCGTCGCCTCTGGGCCTACCTGTTCCCCTGCGATCACTTTCACTGCATGGCGCTGTTGGGGCTCCTGGCAAGACCTCTTGGGCCTGGACCACCCATCCCTCCTGCCTCCTGCCACTCACCGTGGAGAAGAACATGGTGAAGATGTAGACAGCAGCCTCCAGGATGTAGTTGCTCCGGACAGCGATCACCACCGGAGGCACAAACATGAGGTTGCTGAGGCAGAGAAGGAGGGTGGAGAGGAGCTGGAAGCCGTAGGAGAAGGCGGCTGTGTTGTCCGTGCAGCCCCAGCCGCTCCAGCCTGAGAGAGAGAGAGAGAGAGAGAGAGAGAGAGAGAGGAGTCAGGGCTGGCAGCCACAGGGGGGGCCCAGAACAAGAGATGCTGCCATTAGGGATTGCTCTTAGGTAAATAACATAAATAAAGTATACTATTCATTTCATCAAATCGCAAATTTCAAAGGAATTAACTCATAAAGTTCAACAAACGAACAAAGCCGAAGACCCAGTGGATCAGATCATTCTCTCATCAGTTCATGCATAAGGTCCATCTGTGCAATAGTGTCTGGGCTTCATCAGTAGGTAAAGCTCATATGTGATATTACAGGATGGCAAAACAAGGCCAATATTCCGGAAACCCTTGTCTTCGACTCTGTGAAAGGATTCTGTAACAACCTTCTATGTGGATTGTTTGGAACTTATGAACAGACAGGTGGAATAGACACTATTAGACAGATGGACCTTATGCATGAACTCACTAGAGAATGATCTGATCCACTGGGTTTTCTGCTTTGTTTGTTTGTTTACATTATGAGGTACTTCCGTTGAAATTTACGATTTGATGAAATAGATAAAGGTAAAGGGACCCCTGACCATTAGGTCCAGTTGTGGCTGACTCTGGGGTTGCGGCGCTCATCTTGCTTTACTGGCCAAGGGAGCCGGCATACAGCTTCCGGGTCCTGTGGCCAGCATGACTAAGCCGCTTCTGGCGAACCAGAGCAGCGCATGGAAACACCACTTATCTTCCTGCCGGAGTGGTACCTATTTATCTACTTGCACTTTGGTGTGCTTTCGAACTGCTAGGTTGGCAGGAGCAGGGGCCAAGCAACGGGAGCTCACTCCGCCGCGAGGATTTGAACCTCCGACCTTCTGATCGGCAAGCCCTAGGCTCTGTGGTTTAACCCACAGCGCCACCCGCGTCCCTGATGAAATGAAAGAATACTTTATTTATCTAAGAACACAGCCGGTACGTCTCATGTGTTTATTATGCTTTATGTGACCATAGGTTTGTTTGTTTGTTGTTTTGCCATTAGGGATTGAGCCTGGGACTGAACTGTGGCCCCTTCTCTTCCTCCCGGGCTCTGGTGACTGGGCAGAGCAAGGCAGCTTGCTCTGAGAGGACGGTGGCATCGCCCGGCCTCCCTGGGGTCGCAGGTGGGACAGGCTCCCTGCTCCGCAACCCAGACTCCCGGAGCAACTCACCCGCTTTGCACTCGCAGGCTGCATACAGGTAGTTGTTGGTGCGCAGGAGCTTGCACTGGCCGTAGGGGCCGCAGTCGTTAATGCAGGGGGACAGGTAAGTGCGCAGGTAGACCTCGGCCGTCACATTGCCACAGGGCTCCAGCCTGGCAGGGGGAGAAGGAAGGCAGCTGAGGACGGGGCAAGGGATCAGGGGCACTGCAGGGTGCCTGTGGGAAGGGGCCTGACAGGGAGGGAGGCAGTGTGGTGTAGGGGTTAGAGTTAGGACCTGAGAGGACAGGGTTCAAATCCACACTGGGTGCCTTTGGAGCCAGGCGCTGCCTCTCCGCCTAAGCTGCCTCACCAGCTTGTTGTGTGAGGATTAAATGAGAGTGGGAGGGGCACTTTGCAGGGGGCTGGACTTGATGACCCCTCTGGGGCCCTCCCAACTCTACCATTCTATATGCCCTTGGAGGCCCCTGGAGAATAAAAGATAAATGCAACAAACAAGCTATAAATGCAACAAACAAGCAAATGGAAGAAAGCCTTTGCAGAAGGAGGGGAGGGCAAAAGTGTTGGAAGAACCCCCCCCCCGCTTCCTCTGGGCCCCTCCACCCCGCCCCGTAGACAAGGGTCAGGTCTTATTCGTCTTGCAGGTGTCAACCCCAAGCCCAGTGGGGTGCAGTGGGGCAGCTCTGCTTGTAATGACAGCAAACGCACACCTGGATCCCACTGGGGTGGGGGCAGAAGTGGCTTCAGAAGTGGCATTAAGCCCCCCCCCATGTGTGTCCCTGGAAGGAACACCCCCCCACCCCGTTCCAGCCAGCCCCTGCTAGAAAAGAAGGAGCCTTGGGGGGAGGGCAGGGGGGTCATCGTCCCTCCTGCTGGCAGCCTCACCCACGGTCGGCGGCACAGAGCAAGCGCAGACTCAGGTACCAGCTCCCAGTCTGGGGGTACGGGATCCGCAAGCGGGTCAGGGGGGCCGTGGCGTTGATGGACAGGAGGTACCCCGCCAGCAGCTCTGCCAAGGGAGAGGAAAGCAGCAGGTGAGCCCCAAGGGTGGCCCAGAACGTCACCCGCTGGCCACCCACCCACCTTCCCCGCCTGGCAGGGGTGTCTCCCCTTCACTCTGCAGGGAGGGCAGCCCTGGCAAGCCAAGGGGGGGAGGGGGGAGACTAACCTGGCCTGAGCCTTACCTGTCTGGCAGGTGACTGAGGAGTTCTCTTCGGACGCCAACGGGACCTCGTGATTCAGGCAGGCGAAAACAGTGGCGTTCTCCCCTCGCAGAGAGGACTGTGGAAAGAGACAGCAGCCTCTGGTCTTACTGAGTTGTCAAATGTGCCATTGAGCTCATTGCCTCAAGCATTATTCCATGGGGGGGGGCAGGGTGGTGTCCCAAACCCACCCACACTTACCCTGGACCACTTGTGAACTGCTGAGGGTCTTCGTTGACCACTCACAGATTTTTCTGCCTGTCGTAGAAATTGTAATGCGCCGGGCCAGATGTGTGATTTTAAAATTTCAGTTTTCATTGCTTCACTTCTTTCTTATGTTGCATTTTAGTACATTAAATCCAATATAAGAAAGAAAAGTAGTAATAAAAATACAATTAAAAAATCAATGTGGGTATTTAATGCGGACGCATCACAGACTACCTGAATGAATGGGTTCTAGGTCTGGTTTCTGTTTTGATTTTATATTACGTATTTTGTATTCTCATTTTGCATTTTTCTGTTGTGAACAGCCCTGGGATCTTTGGACGAATGATGGTCTACAAATTTAATAGAAGAAGAAGAAGAAGAAGAAGAAGAAGAAGAAGAAGAAGAAGAAGAAGAAGAAGAAGGTGAACACAGACCGCTCGTCGTCAACAGACCACGGTCTGGGAACACTTGAGCTAGGACACAACAGATGGATGTTTAATATATTTTAAATAAAATTTAAAATTGTGGAAGGAACCCTTCCTGAAGCTGGTGCAACAGACTATTAGTAAGGACAAAAGAAGAGCCCTGTATCTGGATCAGGCCAGTGGCCCATCAAGTCCAGAATCCTGTTCACACTGCGACCAGCCAGATGCCCCAATGAGGAAAAACCCACAAGGGGGATTCAAGCACCGGAGCCCCCCCCCCCTCCTGCAGTTTCCAGCACCTGGGATTCAGAAGCATCACTTCCTCTGACCATGGCTAGTAGCTGTTATAAGAAAAACTGCTCCTTTCCCCTTATGGATACTCAAGAGCCCGTACAGAGTCCTTATTAACTGTTACAACAGGGTCCCCCACGCAGGGAGGGAGGAGAGGAACCCAGAACAACGGTGCACAGGCTCTTATATAGACTTTTGAGATTGCCCACCCTGTAGCCCAAGACCACCCCCCAAAACACCATCCATATATCACAGAAGGTGGTGGTCTTCAGCAGAAATTTGAGAGTGTTGCTTCTCTCCTGTCTGCCAAGATACCTGATAAGGCCTTCCTTGGTTGCCTTTTCTGGGTAGCCTGGCCATTCCTTGGGAGATGGTAGATCCTTAGTTCCTGAATCTCTTACTCATATTGAGAGTGTGCTGAGCTGAACAGATACTTGCCAGACTTTATCTGAAAAGGGAGGTGTAAGCAGCCCCTACAGTCCAAAGACCACTGGAAAGCTTTCCCCATTTCCTTCCTCCTTGCAGAGAAATAGTTGAGGTCCATTTGGGAGAGTCAAAATGGCTTCAGGATTGTTCTCCTGTACTATTTCAGACACGTGGCTTATATACTTCTGTATGTGTGTGTACATTTATAAACATTTGTTTTATATATATAAGACCTTAGAATTCCTATAACAAAGCCATCGAGAGCCCTCCCCTTGTGATAGGAATTTTGAGCTCTTAGATATATGTTCAATGTTCCTAAGTGTACCAACCAAGCACATACATAGATCAGCACAGGAAGACCGACCTGAAACCATTTTGATTCCCAAACTGACCAAATGTTTTCCCTGCAAGGGGGGAGGGGTGTCAGGGAGCCTTCCTATTGTCTCAGGAATTGAGTAATCAGCATTTTAATGGGGGACAATCAGGAAAGACAATCAGGAAAGGCAATCAGATAACCTGGTAAACAGGAAAAACAACATTCAAATTTCTGTTTTAGGCAGCCTTTTCTGTGATATATGTATGATGTTTCAGGGGATGTCTGAATCTACAGGGTGGCAATTTCAAAAGTCTATATAAGGCCTTGCGCGCCATTGTTCTGGGTTCCTCCTCCCTCCTGCGTGTGGTGAGTGAGGACCCTGCGGCAACAGATCAATAAAGATCAGGCTTACTAGCTGCTTTGCTTCTCAATATTCTCTGGTTGGCCTCTGTTATTCTCTCCTACCAATAGGGAACCTACGTAAGGACTCTATATGGGCTCTTGTGTCCCCCATAAGGGGAAAGGGGCAGATTTTGTATACAACACCCTCCTCCATGGATTTGTCTCATTGAAAGCCATTGGGGTTGGGGCCATGACTGGGATCGAATTCCATGTTCAGCCTCAGCCCCCCACACTCCAGCTGGGGCCCCATAGGCCTGAGCTCCCCGCTCCCCACTAGCTGCTTCCTTGCCAGCGCTTCCCTTGCCCCCTGCCCACCCTGAGGCCCCACAATCTGAGCCCCCCACCCCACCCCCCGCCTGGAGACTCACCACATTCAGCCTGAGCTCCAGGTTGAGGGCTCCTCCGCTGTCCAGGATGGGCAGGAGGTTGATGGCAAAGATGGCCGGTCGGTCGGGGGGCACCGAGACGTTGGGGCCAAAGAAGATGTAGAAGTGGACGGAGAAGGTGTCCAGCTCGTTGCGCAGGGTGGGGCGGATGGGCCGGCAGCACTCGCTGGCCGCTGGCCCCGGGCTGGGCGCCGGGCGCTGGGTGCTGTTGAGCACGGAGGGGGCCAGGACCTCTGCCAGGGGCAGCCCCCCCATGGAGCCAAAGGAGTGGGGCATGTTCAGGCTGGAGCCAGGCAGCTGGAAAAGGGCGCGAACCAGGCCAGTCCGAGAGCAGTCTGGGGGGGGGGGAGGAAGGAGGAGAGGGGGGGGCAGGTCAGGGGACGGGTGCTGGCAAGGCCCCCTCACCCCCACCAGGTCTGTCTGTCTGTCTGTCTGTCCCCTCCCTTGGCTCCCAGACCTCCCAGGCTCTGAACCCACGCTGGGCAAGGGCCAGGAACCCCCCCCCCCCCAGATTGTGGTGATGTGCAATGGTATTATTTCAATGTAATAATAAGATTATAATAATTTAAAATTTATACCCGCCCATCTGCAGTCAAACCAGCAATCCATGTTTTGCTAGACAGGCACATGATAGGAGCTGAAGCTCATGGAGTTTGCAAGGGGGAACTCTGTGAGAGAGACTCCCACTGGGCCCTGACAGGCACAGAGCTGCAGATATTCTGCTTACCTGCAAGGTCTTCTCCTCGCCTCTTCACCACCAAGCCAGAAATGTGAGGACATCTGCTAAGTCTGAGTTCCAATTCAAGCTAGACTTAAGGATTCCTTTGTACCCAAATTACCATTGTAAGCCTGTCTGAGCAAAGCTGCTATATCTGAGTATTCTGATTACAGGTAGGTAGCCGTGTTGGTTTGCCATAGTTGAAACAAAACAAAATAATTAAAATAAAATAAAATAAAAAATAAAAAATTCTTTCCAGTAGCACCTTTGAGACCAACTAAGTTAGTTACAGTGGTACCTCGGATTAAGTACTTAATTCGTTCGGGAGGTCCGTTCTTAACCAGAAACTGTTCTTAACCTGAAGCACCACTTTAGCTAATGGGGCCTCCTGCTGCCGCCGGAGCATGATTTCTGTTCTCATCCTGAAGCAAAGTTCTTAACCCGAGGTACTATTTCTGGGTTAGTGGGGTCTGTAACCTGAAGCGTATGTAACCTGAGGTACCACTGTATTGGCATGGAGAAGTGTGCATGCACACGATAGCTCATGCCAATAACTAACTTAGTTGGTCTCTAAGGTGCTACTGGAAGGAATTTTTAAAATTATTATTATTTTAATTATTTTGTTTTGAGTATTCTGAGTAAATGTTATTTGCACCCTCCTGGGCGGCCCTCCTCCTCCTCCTCCCCCGGCCCCTGATTCTTCCTGAGCTGAGGATTGAAGGAGCCTCTCTGCAGCTTGCCTTGTTCCTCTTCCGCTGGCAGATTCCCAGGAGGCCTTTGTCGACCCCCCCCCCCCGCCTGCTCTGCCCATCCTGCCCCAGTCCCTCCCACCCCACCCAGCCCAGCCCCTCGCTCACCCTTCAGCTGCACCACCAGCTGGAAGTTGACGTTGGAGGCCACTCCCAGGTACTTCTCCACCAGGATGTAGTACCAGTTCTGCCAGAAGGGGAGGTCCAGGGCCAGGCGGCAGGTGGGGCGCCCCCGGCAGTCCACGGCGGTGGAGTTGTGCAGGGGGGGCGCCTTGCCACGCACTTTGAGCCACAGCGGGCAGCCCTCCCCGCTCTGGTTGGCGCCGTGGCAGTTCCTCAGCTGCACCAGCACCCGGGATGTGTAGCTCGGGATGAAGACCCTGGAGAAGGAAGGCATGAGGAGGAGGTTGGTTGGTTGGTCCAAGGATCTAAAGGGCTCCCACCCTGCCCGTCAGCCCTGGCTCTCCCTTCAGAGAGAAGCAAAGTGCCTTTGAGCCCCAGGACTCATTCCTGGGGGGAGGAGTGGGGGCTCTGAGCCAGGAGGAGCTCATCCCAGGCTGCCGGCAGGGGGCCAGCCCTACCAGGAGGCCATGTGAGGTGTCTGCCTCAGGTGACAGATGCAGAGGGGCGAAGAACAGACTGCTGGGTGTGCACCATGGGCTGGTTATGCCAGCTTTCGGTGCAGGAAGCTGCTGGCCCACTCCCAGGGAGGGAGGAAGAGTCAAGGGCCAGTCTGGCCAGAATGGGGGGGGGGGGCATTTCTCCATTGCCATGTGTCTGGCACTGGCCCCCTCCTGCTGGTGGCGTTTGGGGAAGAACTAGGGGGCAACTAAGGAGACCCTTGGCTTTTCTTTAGGGATGCAGTTCCAGCCCTTGAGACTGCAAAGTGTTGAGTGTTGGGTGGGGCAGGATTACTGGGGGGGGCACCTCAGGACCCTGCATCACCCCTTCCTCTTTGCCATGCGGACTTCCAAGGAAAGGCAAGGTTGAATCCAGCAGGAAGGCTGGGACCTGCATTAATTGATTATGAGAATCAAGCAAGTCTTCCTGTAGGTGTCCCACAGCATGATTAATTATGCAAATGAGGTCACTCTTCATGCAGATGCACCTCTAGCATTATTCATTATGCAAATGGGGTCACTCTTTGTGTATATGCCCCTCTAGCATTATTAATTATGCAAATTAAGTCCTCTTCCCATAGGTGTCCCTCTGGCGTTATTAACTATGCAAAAGAGCTTATTCTTCCCATAGGTGCCCCTTTAGCGTGATTAATTATGCAAATCAAGTTGCTCTTCCCCTGGGGACCCTGCTAGCATTTCCCCTCCTCCTCCTCCTCCCTACAAGCAGGGGAGGGGCATGGGGGGCGGGGGCGCTGTCTCCTTTGCGCACTCACTTGTACAGCAGGGAGCGGTTGTGGGGGGAGAGGACGTGCTCCGTCACATAGCCGGGGTACAGCACCCCAATCCCCACCAGGCGCTGGACGATGAGCTGGGGCTGGAAGAGGTACTGGCAGTCCTCAGCAAGGCCCTGTTGGCGGGGGGGGGGGGGGGACACAGTTAGAAGGGGGACCCCCAGCACCCTCAGTCGGGCGAGTGGCCCAGATTCACCACCAGAACTTTCAGGAGGACCCACACGCACACAGGTGCCAGGATGGCACCAAGCTGGCAGCCAGGCACCCCACCCCCAGCAAGCTATAGACTGCCCAATCACAGCAGCACAGCCTGGTGATCAGCTGTGATTCCTGGGGCTGGACTAGATGACCCTTTGTGCCTCTTCCAACTTTTCTACTATTCTTGTGGTCTGCAAAGAGGGCAAGCAGGGCTGTGCCCTGGCAACCCCCTTTCCCCATCACCCTCTGGGCCTCACCAGATTTCCACAGGGCTGCACCAATTGCCCCTCTCCCTAAACCTCCTGTGCTGATAATAATAATAATAATAATAATAATAATAATAATAATAATAATAATAATAATTTATTATTTATAAGCTACCCATCTGGCTGGGTTTCCCCAGCCACTCTGGGCTGCTTCCAGCAAAATATAAAAATACAGTAAGTGGGTAGGTGGAAGCCCTATACCTAAGATGTTGGGTGCTTGGTTGTAGAGGGGCTGGCTTAGAGCTGGGGCTGAAGGCAAGGAGTGGCCACAGAGGGGGCTGGAGGTTGTGAGTGGGGCTGGGCTGCTGGCATTCATCCCCAAGAGTCGAGCCAAGATGAGCTGCCTTGTGCTGGGCCAGATTCCCTTGGAGCTCAAGGGCACTCCTTCCTTAGAGGTTTTCAAGCCAAGGTTGGATGGCCGTCTGTCAGGGATGCTTTAGTTGAGATGCCTGCATCCAGGGGGTTGGACTAGATGACCCCTCGGTGTCCCTTCCAACTCTATGAGACCAGCTGTCCTCACAGCCCAGGGCTTTTCACCTTGACTGCTTGCCACATCTCACTGCTTCAGGTCTTCCTCAGCCCTAGTCAAGAGACTCTCTTAACTGAAGGAAAAGCCTTAATAAAAACTATTTAACAGATAATAATGAAGGAGTCATCCTCACCTAGGGCCGGCCCACCCATGAGGCAAGGTGAGGCAGCCACAAGGTGAGGAAACTCTGTGACCCTTCCCCAGCCCAGCTGAGCGTCTTCCTCACCTTGACGGAGATCTTGCCCTGCTCTTTGGGCAGGTGGGCAGCCAGGAACCAGTCCCCAGGCAGGGGGCTGGTGATGTTGAAGACGCCTGTGGTCCGGTTGGGCAGGGTCCAGGTGAGCGTGAGGGCAAAGGAGCCTGGCACAGCTGTGTCCCGGGGGAAGTGGGCGCGCAGAGGGTTGATGACGGGGGGCGCCCCAGAGCGGAAGTACCTGCCAAGGAAAGAGGGGGAAGGTGAGCAGCCGAGCCAGTGTGTGTGTGAGGGGGGGGGATTCAGAGGGAGGGGGGAAATGGAGAAAATAAGGGGTGGGTGGGTGTCTTTATTTACCGTATTTTTCGCTCTATAAGACGCACCAGACCACAAGACGCACCTAGTTTTTGGAGGAGGAAAACAAGGGAAAAAATATTCTGAATCTCAGAAGCCAGAACAGCAAGAGGGATTGCTGCTTTCACTGCGCAGCAATCCCTCTTGCTGGTCTGGCTTCTGGGATAGCTGTGCAGCCTGCATTCGCTCCATAAGACGCAAACACATTTCCCCTTACTTTTTAGGAGGGAAAAAGTGAGTCTTATAAAGCAAAAAATACGGTATTTATTCCCTTCTGTGCCCAGGCCAGCAAGCTACAAAACAGCAACAGCAACACATTCAAAGCTCAAATGAGGGGTGACTGAGTCATAGACTCCTAGAATTGTAGAGTGGGAAGGGACCCTGAGGATCATCTAGTCCAACCCCCTGCAAGGCAGGAAGATGCAGCTGTCCCATTTGGGGAATCGAACCTGCAACGTTGGCGTTCCTAAACCTCTCTTTTGAGTTGGGGAAATCTATCCCCAGTGTATCCTGAGCAGATTCCTGTCCAGCCTATCTCCTTTTGGGAGGGGCTCCCAGGACAGAGTCTCCAAGCCGGCCATGGCCCCCTTGACAGCCCTCCCTATGCCAATCTAGTCTGAGGGAAGTACAGTCCATCTTCCCCCCCCTTCTTTCCATCCCACAAACAGATGCTTGCCTGCTTGCCATCCCATCAACACCTCCAGCCAAGCTTCAGGCCATCAGGGCTGCTGGGGGCAACGAGAGTCTTTGGGGGCATTCATGCCCCCCCCATGCCTGGAATAGTGTGGGAAATGTTGTGGAAGCTCACTCCTCTCTCAGTCCCATCTCCTTCAACATTGGGGGGGGGGCTGCAGAACCTCTGCTGCAGGTTTGCCTGACAGGCGATGCCAAAAGTGTGACAGGTGGGCCACCCTGTGATCCCCCCCCCATTGCCATGCATCAATCTCCCCTGCCCCCCCCCCCCGGCCTGGCCTGGCTTCCCCCGCCGTGAGCCCCTGTGGGAGGGAGGAGTGGGGTTCTGGTTTCTTCTCCCCCTTTCTGGGGACTTGGCAGGAAGTGATTTTCCATCCCCATTTTCTCCTGCGGGGAAGCAGATGGCGATGGGAGGGGGAGGGGAGCTCTCCGGTTGCCTTGGAGAAGCAACCATCGCTTCTTCCTTCCCCTTATTCTTTCGAAATTTCATTTCAGTGCTGGGTTATTAATATTGATCTTCAGCGTCGTGGTCTGTGTGTTTGTGTGTGTGTTTGTGTGTTTGTGCTCACGTCTCTGTGTGTGCGGCTTGGAAGGGAAGGAGCAGGAAGATGACTCATGCGGAAGATGGTTCCCTATCTGGAAAACTCAGGAAACATTCCAGGCAACAGATGGTCCACTTGGCCAATGCCTCTTCCACCCTCTGAGCCTGGCTGGAGATGCCCACCAGAGCCACCTCTCTGGGGGAAGCCATGACCACCGAAGAGGCCAAGGGTGCTTCAGGTGCCCAGGTCCTTTCCCCCGCCTCCTGCTGCATAGACGTGGTGAGACAGCTGGGACTTCTCCTCAACAGAAATCTCCTTGACATAGCTATCCATAATATTCGTAGATTCTGGTATACAGGACAACTTGTTAACCCCGGAAAAGAGGTTAAAAAGTCTGGGGTCATCTTATACGCCAGGTATGGCTGCAGTGGGCAGCAGGCTCTGCTCCACACCGGGAGGAACCCGCCCAGCAAAGCTGCCCAGGGATGCTAAGCTGGCTTCGCTGGCCGGCTAACTCCTGGTGCGGAGCCCACCACCCACTGCTGCTGCCCAGCGAAGCTGCTGAAGCGTATAAGACGACCCCCCAAATTGGCAGCTGCCAATTTGGGGGGTTGTCTAATACGCCCAGTCGCCTAATACGCCAGAATCTCCAGTACCATATTTTTTGCTCCATAAGACGCACTCTCCCCTCCTAAAAAGTATGGGGAAATGTGTGTGCGTCTTATGGAGCAAATGCAGGCGGGAGGCTCTGCTCAGCGCTCCCTTTAAAGAGTGCACGGAGCGTGTGTGTGGTTCTTGCTGGCGTTTCCCCGAGGAGGGAGAAGGGCAGCCCGTCAGTCCCTTCTCCCTCCTCAGGGAAAAGCCCCCATGCATTGCACACACGCTCCGTGCACTCTTTAAAGGGAGCGCTGAGCAGAGCCTGTGTGTGGCTCTTGCTGGATTTTCCCTGAGGTGCGAGAGGGGACAGACGGGCTGCCCTTTGTCCCTTCCCCGCCTCACGGAAAAGCCAGCAAGAGCCGCACACAGGCTCAGCTCGGCTCTTTAAAGGGAGCGCTGAGCAAATTCAGAGTATTTTTTTCTTGTTTTCCTCCTCTAAAAACTAGGTACGTCTCATGGTCGGGTGCGTCTTACAGAGCGAAAAATACGGTAGATCGCTGCAATGCATTATACAAAGGGCTGCTTTTGAAGTCTTACCAGAAATTTCCATAAGCCCAGAATCCTCACTGGGGCAGCTTGAAGGAATGGGCCTCAGCAGCCCCACTGGCTTCAGGTCCTTCTCCAGGCTCAGTCACCTTTCAGTGCATAGCTTGGCCTGGGGGCCCCTCAAGGATTCTGTCCCCATTTGTGCATTGAGAGCCTCATCAGAGACATTTCTCCAGGTGCCTCCACCATCAGAGATGAGGGCAGCCTTCCCCAGGCAGATGCCCCCACCAGGTGTCATCAGCTGCATTTGACACGCCTTTGCCATTTCTAAGTTTGATGTGTGTCTCTTAAATATTGTAAACTGCTTTGAGACCCGAGGTGAAAGGCTGCTTCAATTTTATGTTTCAATAAAATGAAATGAGCAATAATTTGGACTACACAGAGAAGAGTTTGGATTTGATATCCCACTTTATCACTACCCTAAGGAGTCTCAAAGAGGCCAACATTCTCCTTTCCCTTCCTCCCCCACAACAAAAACTCTGTGAGGTGAGTGGGGCTGAGAGACTTCAGAGAAGTGTGACTGGCCCAAGGTCACCCAGCAGCTGCAGGTGGAGGAGCGGAGACGCGAACCCGGTTCCCCAGATTACGAGTCCACCGCTCTTAACCACTACACCACACTGGCTCTCACTACACCACAGAGTACAAGGTTCCCTCGCTAGGTCTGCCCCATTCTGAGCATTCCCCAAGAGATCAAGAAGCACTTGGCTGTCCATCTGACCTCAGGAGGGATGGCGTTGCAGGACAGGCCTGGCTAACGGATTTCAGGCTCATGAACCCTCTCCAATCTCACTGCAACACAGACACCACCGGAGGATGCAAAATGCAGAGGCAACACCCAGCTCTTTCTCCTGGAAGCAGCCGGGACCCTGTCCCAAACCCAGCACTGCCCACTCTGGGAAAGCTGTGGGCACGGGGGGGGGGGCAGGAGTCTGTGCAGCCAAGAGGCTGAGGTCCCCTCCCTTTCTCCCTCCCTCCCTCCTTCCCTGACTCACACAGTGATGCTTCGGTCTGGGCACTGGTCCCCAAAGGTGCCCCCCTGCTCTTTGAAGGTGATGAGGTTCCAGACGGCCACGACGGTGTCCTCTGGGATGCGGAAATGGAAGAGCTCGATGCTGGTGAAGGAGCGGAAGGGGTTCAGCTTGCGGGGGGTCCGGGTGAAATAATCGGTGACAAAGAGGCCTTCTGAAAGAGGAGAGGAGAGGCAACACTGGATCAGCATTGGGCTACTGAACACCTCCTCAGAGTAGCCCTTCCTTCCCCCACCCTCTCCACCAGTCTGCACAGAGCACTCAAAATCCCATGTTTGCTAGGTGACCAAAGGATTAAGACACATGGCGTTTCCTGCACAGTCCCAGGCACTCTGTGAGGTCCTTCCTCTGCTTGCCCAGGTGGGAAGGGAAACAACAGGAATATCACTTTCTGCCACCGGAGGAACAGCTTCTTTCTTTCTCGTCATGCAGCCACAGGGAGAGGATACAGGGCCTGGGCACAGACACCATCTTTGATCTAAACCAGGCATAGGTAAATTCCAGCCCTCCAGATGTTTGGGACCACAATTCCCATCATCCCTAGCTAACAGGACCAGTGGTCAGGGATGATGGGAATTGTAGTCCTAAACATCTGGAGGGCAGGAGTTTGCCGATGCCTGATAAACCATATATTTTGTCATCTAGAAATCTGTTTTGCCTGACTTATTTCACTGTTATTTTCAGCTTGATTCACAGCTGCAACTTTATGTGATTCAGCAATATTTTTATATTCTTACATTGCAGACTTCTGTGTTGTTACTTTGTTCAGAGGGATAATTGTAGAAAGTGACATAGCTTTGTCCCACGTTTCCGTGTTAACGCTGCAAAGGGTGGTATATTTTTAACTCTGTTAAACCAGACTCTAATCTTGCTCAAGTGAGTAAGCAGAAGGATAATAAATAAATAATATATCCTATTATACTTTCCAAATCCATCCCAACAATTCTCCCCCTTTATGTTGCAATGCCCTGTCCACGTGGCCAGCCCCTCTCCAGACATCTCTCACAGGGGCAAACAGTCAGTGAGCCCCACCCATGAGCTTTTCCAGCCCTGCCAGGAATTAGGCCCATTGACCCACCCCCTGCCATACGCCCCTGCGTAGGCCAACCCCAAATGGCAGACCAAAGCTAGAAATGAGAATCCCTCTCACCCCCAAATTAATTAATACACAAACCTTGTCCTTCCCAGCTGCTGCCCCTCCCACCACACCCCTTGTGTACCTGTGTGAGACGCAGCCATGAGCGTGCTGGGGGGGGGGTGCCAACGCCTCATTCCCGCCCAAATCTGCCCTCTTCCTTGGAAGATTAACAGGTCTCCTTCCAGCGGAGAGAGAGAGGGGACTTTGAGGTCCTCCTAGGGGGTGGCCAGTTTGCTTCCCACCAAGGGTACAGGTCCAGGGGAGGGCGCAAAAACTGCACCTCTCCCCCCTGGCTCCTCTGGCGAGGGTAGCTTAGGGGCCCCTCTGCTTTTCAGGTGTGGCATTGACATAAGACTCAAACGCCGTTTAGTGTAAGGAGACTTTCCTTCAGCAGTCCTCAGGGCAGAGAGCCTTCTGTCAGCCTCCTGCCCTAGCCAGCCACAAACAGCCTCCACAGATCACCTGTTGCCTAAGAGGTGGGCATTGCCTGGCATTCCCTGCTCCATTTTATCTCATTTCCAGCAGGAGGAGGAACAAGCAAGAAATCGCAAGGCCATTCTGTGCAGAGCAGCGAGATTTCTCTCCTACTCGGCAGAGGGTGGAAAAAAACATGCTCCAGCTTCAGACATGAGAGAAGGCAGCAGCTGACAAAGAGAGGAGCCCTGCCATGGCTGGTGTGTGGGAAGAGAGAAGCAGCATGGCTCTGGAGCGGCTTCCTTTGTTTGGCAGAAGACGGATGGGAACCTGCTCCGCTTCTCTCTGCAAGTGGGCAGCAAGGAAGGGGGAGGCCAAGACCGGCAGCTTTGCAGCCCAAGGAGCCCCTAAGAAGAAACACAGAGCCTGCTGCCTCTGACCAGCGGGTCCAGCATCCTCTTCTCACAGCGGCCAACTGGGTGCCTGTAGGAAAGCGGCCAGCAGGATCTGAGCGCAAGAGCAACTCTCCCCTCTTGCAGTTGCTAAACCCTGTCTGTGGTGCCCACCCCTTCACCCCAAATGATGAGACCAGAGACCAGAGTAGGGGTTCAAATTGGCCACAACTTGATTGAGCTTCAGAAGTGGGGAACTTGGCACAGGCCTTGGCAGGCAACCCTCTCAGCCCGCCTGGCCGAGGATATGCAGGCAGATGAGGCCCAGTGAGAGAGGACTGAAAAGAGCAAACTTACGCAGGATGCCCTTCCACCGACCTCGTCCCGGGAGTTTGACCTACATGCCGCTACTCAAGCAAGTGGGTGGTACCCGCCCAGGTGAGCCCCGCTGGGTGCCGCAAACCCTGCCCACCTGTGGGGAAGGGAGGGCAGAAATTCCCAGCAACTGAGATTGGGAAGCATTGCTGCCTCTGACTGTGGGGAACCTCCATCTGCACCAGCCAGCAGAGTCAACAGAAAAGAACTAGTTACAGGTAGGTAGCTGTGTTGATCTGCCGTAGTGGAAACAAAATAAAAAACTCCTTCCAGTAGCACCTTAGAGACCATCTAAGTTTGTTATTGGTATGAGCTTTCGTGTGCATGCACACTTCTTCAGATGCACACGAAAGCTCATACGAATAACAAACTTAGTTGGTCTCTAAGGTGCTACTGGAAGGAGTTTTTAATTCCCCCCCCCCACTATGGCAGACCAACACGGCTACCTACCTGTAACTAGAACTATGGAAGGCACCACACTGAGCCGCATGGGCATGGCTGCCTCAGTTCGATGGCCAAGGGTGTGCCAATTCCCAGCAGCCGCTTCCTCAGGTAGGGCTGGGCAAACCCTAGAGAGTCACTGCCAGGCAGTGCCAACAGCACTAAGCTGGCTAGACCGAGGGCCTGGCTTGGCAGCTTCCTAGCCACCCCCTCCCTTCTCTGTGAAGCACAGTGTACCTAGGTGATTTTATATAACAAACAAGCGAGCCTGGAGCCCCTTTGCAATGGCATTGCATCTGAATCTAGCGACCTCTCCTGAGGCCATCTGCTGCCTTTAGGGTACCCAGATTTGGGGAAAGGAGATGACAGGATGGCTTCTGAATGGCTACCTCACAGCCACGATGCTGGCAATCCCTTTCTTCCCCCTGGCATTTGCTGGGCAAAGGCACACTCCACCTTCTAGCTGAGAGCGAGCGGAGAGCGGCGACGTGCGCATTCCAAGTCTCCAGAGAAGACAAAGAGGAGATGCCTTAATGAGGGCGATCCCCTCCGAGCCTGCAGGCGAGCGGCCTTAATGGGAAATCCCAGCAGGAGCTGCCCAGATTCCGGAGCCTCCCGGGGGCGCGGAGGAGACAGCCCAGCCGGGGGCTTTGCAGGAGCAAAGGAGCGGAAGCCCCCCCCGCCCAGGCACGTCCTTGGCGAGGCGTGTTGGGAAGCGCATGCATGTAAACAGAGGAGGAGGCTCCAGCTGGATGCCCACTGCCCGGGGAGCGCGGGGCTTCCCTCCGAACAAAGCCCGCGCGTCGCGCAGGGCCCAGGCTGTAAATCAGGCTAAGTGCTGTCAGCCTCCGCCATAAAATACTTTTTTGTAAGTTCAAGGGAGCACATATAATATTCTGCCAGCCATTTCCCTCTCCATGAAAATGATCTCATTATTCTTGCTGAAAGCCATCAATTACCAGGTAATTAAATGTCCTGGGATGTTAGTGACAGTATCACTAAATCTACGCCCGGAGTTATGAAGCCCGGCAAGCCGCGGACGCCGCCGGCTCCAGAGAACGATCGGCGGGCAAGACCCAGGCAGGAGGGTGTCCATTAAAAATGGCAAATGTGCCCCCCCGCCCCGCGCGCGCATGACCTCCTATTTAGCGAGGGAGGGGAGTAAGACCGGGCGGGGAGAGTGGGAAATGGGCCAGCGAAAGCAGCGGAGGCGGCAGCTCCCCAGTCGGGAGCCAGGAGAGGAACAGGCGACGAGAGCGCCGGGGGAGAGCCCTCGTGGTTTATTTAACCAGCAACGTAATGACGGGTAATTTATTCCCGTGATTGAATTTAGACGGAGAGGACAGGAAGGGGCCACCGAGGCTACAGACAAAGGGGACTCTGTGCACGGGGGAGAGAGAAGCGATGGTACTGAGAGGCGGCTCGGAGGAGGACAAGGCGCTTGCCTGTAAATCTCTTCCCAAAGCCCACCTGGTCCGTGTGACCCGCGCATCAGGCGAAAGGGAAGCTTAAGCCCCGTGGCGACCGGGGCTCCCCCCCCCTGCACATCCTTCGACCGCTGCCCCCTCCCTTCTTCCGACCCGTGGAGGGTCTTTGCATCGCTCCCCTCACTGTAATGTCCTCAGGGCAGAGACCTGGCGCGCGCGCGCGCTCATCTGCCCACTTGTTTTACTCTGGAAAACAACATTATTATTCATTAAATTTCATCCGAAGATCACAGGGCGGTTTACAGTACAAAACGCGAACTGCAGGTAACGAGTTTACAATTCAGAGGGACACCTCTGAGGCTTCCCTGCTCGATTATTTCAAAGCCCTTTGGGGTTGTTGTTTTTTTAGGAGAAGGGCGTAAATCCTTAGCGGTCGGAAAGTGGCGAGCAACTCCCCAGAGAACTACCGGGTAGAGGGCAAAGGGGGCCGGTCGGGCAGGCTGTGGCGACCCTCTCCCCGCCGCCGGCCGGCCTCCCCTCCCCCAGCCAGCTGGAAGGCAGCTCCGGCTCCCGGCCGCCCCCTCCCTCCCTCCCTTTCAGCACCAGGGCGGGGGACAGCAGCACCCCGGGCCTCCCAGCCGCGGCCTCGCTCGCTTTCAGCACCGGAGCGACGCCTTCAGCACCACGCCGCGCTCGGACAGCAGCTCCCGGCCGCCGCGCCCGTTTCTCTTCCCGCGGGGGCGGCGCTGGTCCCGAGACTCCCCCGCTGCCCGCGCCTTTCGGGGGGGCGCCCTCCCTCCCCCCCCCGTGCTCTCCCCTTCCCACTCACCGGCCGGGCGTCCCAAGCTGAGCCAGGCGAGCAGCTGGAGCAGCAGCTGGAGCCGCCCGAGAGCCGCGCGGCCCATGCTGCGCCCGGAACCGAGCCGAGCCGAGCCGCCGCCGCCTCCCCGCCCGCCTGGACGCTGGGGCTGCCGCGCTCCAGCAACAGCAGCAGCAGCAGCAGCAGCCATGACGTCAGGCTCAGCTGCCGCCCGGAGCCTCCGCGCGTCCCCCATTGGCCCAGCGCACGAGGCTGCCTGGGGAGGCCACGGCCCATTGGCCGCCGGAGCTGCCCGTCACTCGCCGCTCTGCAGCGCCGGCCGCCTCCGGACCAGAGACCGGCCAGATGCTGGAGGAGGAGGAGGGGGGCGCCTGGCGGAGCTGCCCGGCTGGGGGAAGTTCGGGGGGGGGGGCGTTCCGGGTGCCTTCGTGGTGCAAGGGAGAGACTCTGAGAGGGCTCTGGGGGGGGGGGGTGAGCCGCCAAGCCCTCCTTCCCCCTGCCCCAGAGAGAGGGTCTGCTGGGCCCACCGGGGAGTCTGGGCTTCCCCACCATCTCCCAGCTCCACAGAAGGAGCAGGAGGGCATTCCCTCCCTTGACCGGGTCGCTACCCCAAAACCGGAGTGTCCTGCCCATGCAGAGGATGAACGTTGAAGAAGGGGGGGGGATGGGTTGGTCCGGCCCCCGCAAAACAACTTGACTGATTCCTCCCCGCCCCCCACGCGTGACAATTGCAGGGGAATATGTGGAGCTTGACGCACAGACACCCCCCTCCACGCACGTCGCTTCCACGCTTTCGCTTCCCTGCTTCCAGCTCAGCATGAGGCACCTGAATTCCCAGACTCGCGGGGATGACTTAAGCAGCTGCACAGTCCCGTCTGGGTGTGACCCCCCCGAGGGAGCATTGCCTCACTTCGCCGGCTGAGACACCGGCAGCTGCAGAGACCTGGCAAGGAGGCGCGGAGTCCCGAGTCAGCCCAGTCCTTGTGGCAGAGAGGCAGAGGCAGGGCTGGTGTCGAGCACGGGACTCGCCACGGCAGGCGCGCCCCCTCCACGCTCCGGAAAGAAACACGCACGCGAACAAAAGTAACTTGTGAAGCCTCCTTTGGCCTGGGTACCATCCTGCTCAAGTAGCCGGAAAGGGTCTTCTTGAAGGTCTCTTGCTGAGCTGTGACAGTCGCTGTGTTTGGAAGGGAAGCCTGCGGGATCCACAGCCCATCCAATCCAGCCTCCTGCTCTCCCATTGACCAGCCAGATGCCTGCGGGAAACCCAGAAGCAGGATCCGAGCCCAAGGCCCTCTGCCCTCCTCTGGGCTCCAGCCAGTGGCCTTCAGAAGCATTGCTGTCTCCAGCTGCTGAGGCAGAACACAGCCCTTGTGGGAATAGTCCTCTTCTCCATGGATTTATCTCTTTGAAAGCTGTTTAGGTTGTTGGCTAGCATTGCTTTCTGTGGGAGGGAGTTCCACGTTTAGCTATGTGCTGCATGAAAAAGTACTTTCTTTTACGGTGGTACCTCAGGTTAAGAACTTAATTCATTCTGGAGGTCCGTCCTTAACCTGAAACTGTTCTTAACCTGAAACACCACTTTAGCTAATGGGGCCTCCCACTGCTGCCGCACGATTTCTGTTCTCATCCTGAAGCAAAGTTCTTAACCCGAGGTACTATTTCTGGGTTAGCAGAGTCTGTAACCTGAAGTGTCTGTAACCTGAAGCATCTGTAACCTGAGGTACCACTGTATTTCTCCTGAATCTTCCAACATTGGGCTGCATTGAGTTCTAGTGTTCTGAAAGAGGAATAAACACTTTTCTCTATCCATTTTTCTTCATAGAATCACAGAATTGCAGAGTTGGAAGGGACCCCAAGGTTCATCTAGTCCACCCCCCTGCAATGCAGGAATCTCAACTAAAGTATCCCTGACAGACGCCCATCCAGCCTCTGCTTAAAAACCACCAATGAAAGAGAGTCCACAACCTCTTAAGTTGTCCTCCCAGTTTGGTGTCATCTGTAAATTGGATGAGCATCCCCTCAGTTCCTTCATCCAAGTCGTTTATAAAGACGTTGAACAGCAAGAGGCCCAGGACACAACCCTGCGGCACTCCTCCCTTGTCACTTTCCCCCAGGGTGACGAGGAACCATTAACGAGCACTTGGGTTTCAGTCAGTCAACCAGCCTCAAATCCACCTAACAGCTCGTTCAACCCACATTTTACTGGCTTCTCTGCAAGAATATCATGGGGAACTTTGTCAAAAGCCTAAGATACACTACATGCACAGCATTCCCCTGATCCACCAAACTTGTAACTATCAAAAAAATAGATTCTTTTGACATGACTTGTTTTTGAGAAACTCATAGTAATCACACCAACCTTTTCTAAGTGCTCACAGGCTGACTGTTGAATGATCTGTTCTAAGATCTTTCTATTGAATGGATTTTATAGGCAATAAAGGATATATTTTACAATTTATCCTCCATATTACTCACGTTTGTGAGCATAAAGTTTAAAGTAATCAGTTTTGCGTTTAGAAGTCATACACTTAGTTAGCAGAGTTTAAAACACCACCCCTTCCAGCATTAAAGTGGAATATTTGGGACTAGGCTGTGTAACCTTATTTTTATTTATTCAGGCTGTGGCAACAGGCTTTCTTTTTCCATGTTCCTTCTTAATAAAAGAATTACACAACAGACAGTAAATTAAACATTAAAATAGTATTTATTCGCATAAAGTATTGCACTCAATTCCAGCAGTCAGTAACAGAAGCAAGGCAGGCAAATTCTACTTATAGATTACAAAATGCATAGTTTAGTTCAAGAATGGAGTCTCTGCTGGAGCCAAGACCAGACAGACATCCATCTGTCTCAGAAGTATTTTGGCAAAGGGAATGAGTTGTGAGGCAGGAGAAAGTAGAAAGGATTACACCCTCCCCCTCCCATCTGCCATAAAGCCCAAGGGAAGGGGAGTCACACAGTGCCTACTCTAGTAATCACGAATTCCGTGAGCCTTAACTCCTTCATAGCCTTATTTAGCAAACATGCATTTGTTATTTTGACTGCAAGTTCCCACTCTTCCCTGACATCAACATCAAGCTGACCAGTCTGTAGTTACCTGGGTCTTCTATCTTCCCCTTTCTTGAAGATGGGGACAATATTTGCCCAGCTCCAGTCTGCAGGGACATCACCTGTTCTCCAAGAATTCTCAGATTATAGACAGAGGCTTGATGCTGTGAATAATTTTATAAACTCCTATCATATGACCCCTGTGACTCACCTTTTATCTAAACTAAAAAGTCCCAAGGGACGCGGGTGGCGCTGTGGGTTAAAGCCTCAGCGCCTAGGGCTTGCCGATCAAGAGGTCGGCGGTTTGAATCCCCGTGGCGGGGTGCGCTCCCGTTGTTCGGTCCCAGCGCCTGCCAACCTAGCAGTTCGAAAGCACTCTTGGGTGCAAGTAGATAAATAGGGACCGCTTACTAGCGGGAAGGTAAACGGCGTTTCCGTGTGCGGCTCTGGCTCGCCAGAGCAGCGATGTCACGCTGGCCACGTGACCCGGAAGTGTCTTCGGACAGCGCTGGCCCTCGGCCTCTTTGAGTGAGATGGGCGCACAACCCTAGAGTCTGTCAAGACTGGCCCGTACGGGCAGGGGTACCTTTACCTTTACCTTTTTAAAAAGTCCCAAATGCTTCAACCTTTCTCCATAGGGGAATCTCGCCATCCTCTTGAATATTTCGGTTGCCCTTTTCTGAACCCTTTCCAACTCTACAACATCCTTTTTGAGTTGAGGCAACCAGAACTGTACACAGTACTGCAAATGTGGCTGCACCATAAATTTGTATAATGGCATTACGATACTGGCTGTTTTATTTTCAGTTACTTCCCTAATATTCCCTCGCATGGAATTTGCCTTTTTCATGGCTAATGCACACTGGACTGACATCTTCATCAACTCTACTAGGATGCCAAGGTCTCCCTCCTGGTCCATCACTTGCAGTTCAGAGCCCAGGAGGGTGGACATGAAATGAAGGTTTTCTCTCCAGCATGCATTATGTAATGCATATGTAATATGTACATATGTAATATGTAGCGTGCATACTACAGTGGTACCCTGGTTCTCAAACTTAATCCATTCCAGGAGTCTGTTTGACTTCTGAAACCATTCAAAAACCAAGCCGTGGCTTCGGATTGGCTGCAGGAGCTTCCTGCACTCAAGCAGAAGACACGTCAGACATTCAACTTCCAAAAAACGTTCGCAAACCGGAACATTTACTTCCGGGTTTGTGGTGTTCGGGAGCCGATTTGTTCGGCAGCTAAGCTGTTCAGGAACCAAGGTTTGACTGTACATAGAACTGCATTTGCCCTTTCCCATTCACTCAGTTTGCAGAGGTCCTTTTGGAGCTCTTCGCAACCTCTTTTTGTTTGAGCAACCCTGAACAATCTCGTGTCATCAGCATATGCAGTTTGAGCCTGAGAGTAACCACTCCTGGTGCTGCGGACGCTGGGCTGACACGCAGGATGGTCCCTGCATCTTCAGAGCAAGAAACGCATGGGGGGGGGGCTGGGACTTGGGCATGACTGACCCACTCTAGGCTGGCGGGGGGGGGGGGGGCTTGGAGCAGGTCCTGGCAATCTGGCCTTGGCATCTCCAGCCCCCAGAGGAACTGTAACGTGATGCAATCTAAACCACGGAGAAGAACGCTGCAGGCCCCTCACCTTACAAGGATGGATGGCTGCCAGTCCCATAATTCATCACACTTTTCCTCAGAGCACCCGGGGGGCATTTTTACATTGCCCTGTTTTTAATTTTGCTTTGATCATGCAAGTCCAGGGCCCTTTGCACTGCCCAAGCCTTGCTAAATGTAAAGGTGGATTTATGGTACAGTCAAATCTGGTCCATAGCTGAAAGATGAACTCAAAAACTAAGCTGTACTAGAGGGTGAACAAAGAATATTCACTTCCGACTGTTTGGCAAACATTTATTCTAAATACAAATGATGATGACAATGTTCAAAAGACCCCTGTGAAAAAGATGACTATTTGGCATTCTCTAAGACGTTTCAGCTGTAAGTGAGAATGGCACAAGACCCTGAGGACAGTAGCCTGATATTTATTGATGAAACAAATCTTTTTAAAAAGGTTACTACCCTGCAACTCCAATATTACTACTACTAATGCTTTTTCCCAGGGATGGGGAATGAAACAATCCAAATTTTCATTTTCAATGTGCATGTTTAATTTCATTTTTATCCCACTGTATCATCTTTATTTCTTTATTCTTGTACATTGTGGAAAGGTGTGTTCCTACTTTAATCATTTAAATATTAGAACCGTAGAATTGTAGAGTTGGAAGGGACCCTGAGGGTCATTTAGTCCAACCCCCTGCAACGCAGGCATAAATTAAAATTCAATTTTAAAAGTGCCAAATGTGCACCAGGAAAATCAGACGGTGTAGCCCATTTGTGATATGATTTCACCCCCACATCTAGAAGTGTGTTGAACAAGAAATCGTCTAGCACCCTGGGGCACTCTGCAAAGAAACTGATCTATAAATCTGCAATAAGCTGTGCTTTAAGACGGCTGGTGGTGGCTGTTCCTGAGTCTGTGCTGCGCCCACCCTCATGCTTTATGCCACCTTTCTAGAACCGAAAAAAGCCTAAGGATCTGAATGTGGGAATGTTGAGGGTGGCAGGAGAGGATATATTGATTATCCTTCCTAACTTGCGCTAGCAAGCCTCTTCCCTTAGCAGAGTGGATTCCCCTTTACACAGCAGAAAACTTGTTGCAAACTTGACTGAGTTTCTTAAGACAATAAGCAATTCAGTCTGGCTTGTGCATATTGAGATATGTTCTAATATTCCTGGTAAGGGCCCTTTGAATCCCTCCTAAAAGAACAAAGACGCCACAGTCTTATTCATAAGTAACAAAAACTAGTTTTACTTACAATCAGACAGAGGACAGTGTGAATCCCTGAAGGCAGGCTTAAGGCTTAAAGTTACAAACAGGTTTACATCCATGCGCTTACCAGGAAGTACACTCAGAAAAATACTCCTCAGCTTAGGATCTCAATCCTTTGCAATCCTTCAAAAATACTCAAAAATACGCTATGCTGGGGCCCATAACCCTTTGTGGGAATGTTGAGGGTGGCAGGAGAGGAGATATTGATGATATCCTTCCTAACTTGGGCTAGCAAGTTTCTTCACTTGGCAGAGTGCGTTTCGCTTCTCCGACTGCAGACCTTCCTGGGCAGACACAGAGTCATCTGAGGGATCTCATGCCCAGATGCTCAGATGCAGGGAGTTCATGCGCAACCCCTCGATGGCCGAGACGGTGAGGAAGGCCAGATCCCACACGTGTCCCAGCAAGGTGGTCCTGCGCCCAGCAGAGCATCAGCACCCACCGAGAGAGGGGCACCCCGGCACCCCCTTGCTCTGGTGCAGGCACCCTTGGAACCCAGCTGGCTGCTGTGGCAATAAACAAGTCTTCTGTCGCCATGGCAATGCTCCCTCCCTCCCTCCCACCCTGCGGCCAATGGGATGAGGGTTCCCTGGCTACAGCTGGCCTGGTCTGGCCTGCCCTGTGAGAAGCCCAGCCGAGGTAGGAGAGCTGCAAAGCCCAGCCACCAAGCGGCAGTCCTGCTCCCCACCGACCCAGCTCCCCCACTACGGAATGACCAGCCTGTCTTGACGCACCCTGTGCCCACCCCCCCCGGCACGGGATCATCTCTGGGGCGGCCCTTTCACAGCCCTTGTATCTATTTAGCAGGGCTTAACATGACTCAGTCCCCATGAGGTCGTCTTCCTTCGCTACAGACCCTCTGTAGGGCAGAGAGGGCCCTTCAGAGGCTCTTGGTGGGTGTGGCCCAAGAGTGGCCTTCTCTGTGGTGGCTCCTAATCTGTGGAACTCCCTCCCCAGAGTGTCTGGCACCTTCATTATAAGACGCACCTCCTTACCCTGCCCTCTGCCCCTTGTTGGCTCATTTCCACAAATTTAGGTCGTTACAATATTGTGTCTCAGACTTGGGGCCTTAGGGTGAATTGTGGGTAAATAATATTCATAATCACAATAGGCAGTGTGGTGTAGTGGTTAGTGCTTGACCGGAACCTGGGAGAGCAAGATTCAAGTCCTCACTCTGCCATGGAGCTCCCTGGGTAACCTTGGGCCAGGCACTCAGTCTCAGCCTGTCCTACCTCGCAGGGTTGCTGTGGATAAAAGAGAGATGAGGAGAACCATGTCCACCACCTTGGAGAAAAGGTGGGGTATAAAAGAAGTAGATTAAATAAATGAAATAAGAAGAGTTCAGTGGCAGAGCGCATCCTATGTTAAACTATGGAACTCCCTCCAGCGATGACCACGAACTTGGATGTCTTTGAAGGAGGATTAGGCAAAATCATAGAGGACAGGGGGGTATCAATGGCTACTAGCCAGGAGGGCAATGCTCTACTCACAGGTTTTCAACCTTTCTGAGTCCACAGCTCCCTTGACCAACTACATTTTTTCCTGCGGCTCCCCTGTGGGGCTCAGGAGCCCAGTTAGCCCTCCTTGCCTGCAGAGCTGGCAGTCCCTCACCCCTTTTTGAGCTTCCTCCCTCATAGAGTGTTCCCTCAGCCTTCTCTCCCCTCTCCTTGGGAGTCCTCTGGGCAGTTGCTGCTGCCGCCCCATGTCTCTGAGCTGCCCTCCTGCCCCAAAGAGAGGGGCCTCCCGAGCCACCATTCGCCTGTGGGGCTTAGAGCCAGGGCTGCTGCAATAAACAGCTGTGCAAGCCTGGGGGAGGCTGGGACACAAGAGGGCATCCGAGGAGGGAGGGAAGGGAAGGAGGCCAGAGACACAGTGTTGCCCATGGCACCCCTGACCACCATTCAAGGCACCCCAGGGTGCCACGGCACGCTGGTTGAAGACCACTGCTCCATGCAGTTGGAGACAGCAGTTCTCCTGGAAACCACAGGAGGAGAGCGCTGCTTGCAAGCTTCCCATGGGGCAGCCACTGAAAGAACAAGGTGCTGGGCTGGAAGGGGCTACTGGCCGGATCCTGCAGGCTCTTCTTATGTTCTGATCCTGCTGTGTATGCAGAAGGTCCCAGGGTTGGACCTCGGCACCTCCAGCTAAAATGGCCTTCCGTACTGAGGCTGGGAAAGACCACTGAGCCTCCTGCTGCCATGGGAGAGCAAGGAGGGCTGCTTCCGATCAGAGCTGAGGAGGCCCAGCTAAGTGGCCAAGGGTTGGGCTCCAGGAAAGGTCTCCCCCCCTGGGCTCAAACATCCAGGCTGTGTCCCTCTGGGCGTGAGATGCCTGGGTTGATTCTGTCTTCTCCCTGCCTTTTTTGGCCAGTCTCCAGCTGCTGCTCCTTCCTTCCTGTTTGGTCTCCAGCACCGTTGCCTAGTGACGCACAATGCCACCCCCCTTCCCTTCCCCGGCTGCACCCTGGGAATCCAGGTCAGCCCAGCCCCTGCACTGCTCTCACTGGCCCTGTTTGCCTCCCAAAACAGCCAGCATGGAAGAGGAGCCCGTTGAAGACGTGCCCATGGGGCCCTCGGAGGAAGAGCCAGAGCAGGGGGGTCAGAGGACCTCCTCCACAGCCCTGGAGGTGGAAGAGGAGATCATCCTGCCTGCTTCCACTTCCTTAGATGACGAAGATGAGGAAACCATCTTGCCCGTGTCCACATCCCTGGAAGGGGAAGATGGTGGCAAGGAGACGTCGCTCCCGCCTTCGGAGTGGGAGACCTCCGAGTCGCTGGTCCCGCGGGAGCAGAGCCCCAGCAATGACGGGTCTTCTTCCCAGCCTCTGGAGAGCTCTGAGCCCTCTTCTTCCTTGGCCTCCTCACCTTCCTCGTCGCCCGTTTCCTGGAGGAGGCAGAAGGACAACCAGCTGCACCCCCTGGAGGAGGTGGAGGACACGGAGGAGACCACGGCGGAGCTCAGCAGCATCCTTCCCCAGAGAAGCCTGGAGAAGAAGGCCAAGAAGAAGGGCCCCATGGTCAAGAAGGGAGCTCCGAGTAGGTGGCGCGGGATTCGACCCACAGGGGAGGGTGCTTCTTGGGGAGGACTTGGGGTTAGCTGTGCCTGGGAGGAGGGGAGGAGAGTTCTAGGGGAGCAACATGTGGCCCCTGGAACCTCTGCAGGACAGGGAGTCACAGCGTCATAAAACTGGAGAATGGGAAGGGCTCCCCAAAGGGCAACTAGTCTAATCCCCTGCAATGAAGGAATCTCAGTTGGATCATACATGGCAGATGGTCACCCAGCCTCTGCTTAAAAGGAAAAAGAGTCCACGACTTCCCGAGGGAGACCGATCCCCTGTTGAGCAGCTCTTAGTGCCAGAATTCTACTGTGTTACCATCTTCCTTAAGGTACGCGGGTGGCGCTGTGGGTTAAACCACAGAGCCTAGGACTTGCCGATTAGAAGGTCAGTGGTTCAAATCCCCGTGACGGGGTGAGCTCCCTTTGCTCGGTCCCAGCTCCTGCCCACCTAGCAGTTCGAAAGCACGTCAAAGTGCAAGTAGATAAATAGGTACCGCTCCAGCAGGAAGGTAAACGGCGTTTCCGTGCGCTGCTCTGGTTCACCAGAAGTGGCTTAGTCCTGCTGGCCACATGACCCAGAAGCTGGACGCTGGCTCCCTCGGCCAATAAAGTGAGATGAGCACCGCAACCCCAGAGTCAGCCATGACTGGACCAGGGGTCCCTTTATCTTTACCTTTACCATCTTCCTTAGTGAGTCAGGCAAACTGCTGTTCCAAATAATGCTTTTTGAAGAGTGGGGGCCCAGGGGGTGAGTTTGTGGAACCAAAGCAGCGGGGCCCCAAAAAAGTTTGGGAAGCACTGATTTAAACCATTCCTATTTAGCCTTTCTGAAGTGAACTGAGCAGATCACGAAGCACCAACTCTTGCTGGGCTGGGCTTAGGAGTTTATGAGTAAATGGCAACCAGTCCATCAGAAGCCGTTCCTCTCCTAATCCTGCTGGGCCGGATCCTGTCTCTCTTGCCAGACTACACAGTGAAGCCTGTGGTGCCAGCTGAGAAGGCAGAGCTAATATCGGTGGCCAAAGCGATGCACCGGGAGAACTTTGGCAAGAACGTCAAGGAGCTCTTCCACCTGGAGAAGGAGGCAGCCCTGAAGTCCATCGAGACAGGTGGGCGGAGCCTGCAGGCCAGGCAGATGCTCCAACCTGTAACGTGTGTGTGAGTATGCACAGGCACATGTGCAAAGTTCCGCTTTTAGGCAAACAAAACCCGAGGCACCTGTGCAGGAGGGGACCCACCTGCCTGGGCAGCAGCACATGTGGAAAGTATCTTGGCATCAATGCCAATTGCAAACTGAACATGAGGGAGCAGGTTGGGACATGGGTGGCACTGGGGTCTAAACCACTGAGCCTCTTGGGCTTGCCGATCAGAAGGTCGGCGGTTCGAATCCCCACAACGGGGTGAGCTCCCATCGCTCTGTATCAGCTTCTGCCAACCTAGCAGTTCAAAAGCACACCAGTGCAAGTAGATAAATAGGTACCGCTGTGGCGGGAAGGTAGACAGCATTTCCATGCACTCTGGCTTCCATCATGGTGTCAGAAGCAGTTTATTCCCGCTGGCCACACGACCCAGAAAGCTGTCGGTGGACAAACGCCAGCTCCCTCGGCCTGAAAAGCGAGATGAGCGCTGCAACGCCATAGTCGCCTTTGACTGGGCTTAACCATCCAGGAGTCCTTTACCTTTTGCCTTTATGAGGCAGCAGTGGGACACAGCTGCAAGTGCAATTTCAGGCTGCATTAATACAACCGTAGTCTCCAAATCAGGAGAAGAATTAGATCCATTTTATTCTGAGCTAGTCAGGCCTCACCTGAAGTCCTCTGGGCGGTTCTGGAACAGCTTCAGAGGTGGAGGGCTCCAGCGGAATGGAGAGCTAGTCCTGTGGGGACAGGTCAGAGGAACTGGGTGTGCTGAGCCTGGAGAAGAGAAAGAGAGGGGGCGACAGGAGTCGTCTTCTTCCTCTTCCTCCTCCTCCTCCTCCTCCTCCTCCTCCTCCTCCCAAGGCCTGACAGGATCTCACAGCCAGAAGGGGCTGCTGTGGCTGGTTCTCTGCTGCCTGCGAGGGCAAATGAGGCAACCGTTTGCCAGTGGAGCCAGCGGGCTTTCCCATCACGGGAGTTCCTTGAGCAGAGGCTAAATGCCCACCTGCTGGCGATTCCCACAAGATCCCCTTCGTCCTGTATGAGTCCCTCTTGCTGCTCGAGGATGAGCCAGGACTACAGACGGCCTCCCCAAACTCCGCTTCCGAGGGTTTCTGGGGGGACCATTTCTGCCAGTGGGTGTACTGGAAGCCCAGCATTTGGGGGCTGAAGAACCCTCTTTTCTCTCTCCCCAGGTAAGACACGAGAGGACCCTAGATGCCGACTGTGCTGTGCCAGCAGGGGCAGCCCCCATGAGGAGATGTCAGGCCCCCACAGTGTTTCTGCCACCCCCAAACCATACTGGCCGAGGAGGTAATCCCCATTCCCAGCAGTGGGGTTATGAACAGGGGAAGCGGATGGATCCTGGTCCCGTCTGTTGGCCCACCTGGCACAGCAGGATCCGCTGTGGCTCTCCGGGGTCTTGGGCAGAGAGAGAGGGCTTTCCCCAGCCTCCCACCCCAAATCCAGTGAGGGGGCAGGGGGCAGACGCAGACCCCGTGAGCTGGGCTCTGGCCCTGACCTTCCCCTCAAAGATTCCTCAGGCAAGCAGCACCCCCACGCCCAATGTCTCTTTGAGTGTAGAAGGGCGGGCACAGCTTGGCATGGGATGCCCCTTTGTCTCCCGGCCCAGACGCTGTTCGGCAGCCCGAATGGTGGCAGCAGCAGCAGCAGCCCTTGCCCTCTCCCACGGGGTCAGGATTATGCCAAGGAGGCATTTGGGCTCCCAGAGGAAGGTTGCAGCTTACAATATGCCTTTCAAGCACATTCAGAGAGCGACTGTACTTTACCCTTCAGCCGCTGCAGTCCTTCCCACAGAGGTTAGGCTCAGCCTGGTAGAGGCAGCGCCTGGTGGTCTGGAGTGGCCAGGCCCAGATATCAGGGAAGGAGTGTGGGGGAAAGCTCCTCACCTGTGCCAGTTTGGCCCAGGCAGTGGGTGGGCTCAGCTCCCCTGCCTCCCGTCTGCCTGAAAAGCCGCCTCTCCCACAGGCCTCTATATCGGCTGGCGCTGCCCAGAGTACCTGTGGGACTGTTTCCGCGTGGGCGACGAGTCCAAGTGTTTCTGCGGGCATCTGCTGAAGCAGCACCAGGTCTATGTAGGTAAGTCATGGGGGGGGGGTAAGGAGCTGGCAGTCAAGTCGTTGGCCCTGTCTGAGAGAGGACAGAGGGAACTGCGGGCACCGGAACCAAGGGCAATTCTGAGCCCTGAAGCAGAAGTGGCAGCTCCCCCCCCCTTATTGGTTTGTCCACAACCCTTGATGTGCAGGTCTCCTGCTTCTGTCCATGGAGGTTCCACTTAGCTCTCATGGCAGTTCCTGCTTGATGTGCCCTCCGTCAATGTGTCCAGTGCTAATGATGGCACTCAGGTGGCGAATGCAGTCATCATCTCACAAAGAAACACTCCATGGCGAGTTCAATCATGGAATCCTCCAGGAGTTTTCAATTCTTGGATCCCCAGAATCAGCGGTGGAAGAAGCCGCTCAGGCGCCTGGGGTGGGGCAAGCCCCCCATAGGGGTGGGGCGCTCTGCAGGCCCTCTGGAATCTGCCTGCCTCCTCCCACTCAGCCACCCTACAGCTGGGGGGGGGGAGGCAGTGGGCAGACCATTTGGGCAGTGCAGAGTGGTGGCTTGGGCATGCTGCAGGCTCCGTGGTGAGCGCCGCCTGGCATTTTGTCACCCCCCTCTGTGGTGACACCCAGGGCGGTCCCCCACCCCCATGCCCAGAATGAGAAGGGGCTGGGGATGCCATGCAGACTGACCCCAACCCCAAACTCACAACTGTGTCATGTTTCATCTACAGTGTAGATAAAAGCTGGCACACCTAGGGCACGCCCAGGGCTGGCTCTGCTGCGGCAAATCTTGCAAAGTGATGGCACAGGGGATATGGGGCACGTTCAGCTCCACAGGGTGGGGCATCTGTCTCTTGCCACAACTCGTCTCTGAGCGGCTCCTGACCTTCTTTCAATTCCCCCCAAGGACTTCCCCAGCCCCTCCTTGGGCTCCTTCTGTCCCCCCAGCTCTTCCTGACCAGCTCACTGCCGCTCCTTTCTCCAGACAGGCGGGCGACCGTGCCCTGCACCCTGCAAGGGTGCAAATGCCAAGCCTTCATGTTCATCCCCTCCCGCCCAGAGGAGGTGGGCGAATTCTGGCTGCGGAGGAGAACCGGCTTTGACCCAGCGGCCTGGCGGGCCAAATGCCGCTGCAAGCACACCCACGAGGAGCACACGCCCAACGGAGCCCGGGGCTGCGGTGCCCGAGGTGGGTGTCCCTGGGGTGCAAGGAAGGGGAGAGGGTGCCAGGCATGAAGGCCTGCCCTCTGCAGTGGGTTGGACAAGATGACCCTGGGGACCCTTCCAATTCTACATTTCTCTCTTTGCCAAAGCCCATATCCTTGAGGGTCTCTTGGCTGCTCCTGTAAGAAACAGGATTTCAGGAGAACCAGAACCTGAATGTCCATTTGTTCCCACTCAGATTTAAAGAGCAGTTTTCACGGAGAAAGGACTGGGGCAAAAAGAAAAGGGCAGTCAGACACAGCGTTATAAATTGTAGACCTGTGCCTAGAAAGTGTGGGGCAAAAGCTTAGTGTGGGTGAGCCCTCTGGTTTTACAGAAATCCCTTGTTGCCCTGCACTCTGAACAGCCCTTGTTCCTGCTGTGGGAGACACAGTTTATAAACCCTTGAAATATCCCCCCCAAGGGGCCTCTTTGGGGTCTTCCCATGAGCCCAGGAGAGTTGAGAGGGGCAGGCAGCCCGACCCTCACATGGTGTCCTGCCCCCAACCCAGACAGGACTCCAGACCCTCCAAGTCTCCCTATTTTCCAGGGACATCCCTGACTTAGAGAAGCCGTCCCGGTTTCTGATTTGATCCCAGAATGTCCCACTTTTCCTTAGGATGTCCCTATTTTGATCAGAGAAATGTTGGAGGGTATGGAGTTCTCTGACCCTGAGCCGCCGGAAGACATTTTAAAAATGCTTAATGTTTTTATATATGTTGGAAGCTGCCCAGAGTGGCTGGGAAACCCAGTAAGATGTGTGGGGTTTACAGAGTAAAATTATTGTGATGGAATGGCATGTACCTAATTTCATTGGGGAAATGTTGGCGGGTATGGGACCAGAGGAGGGCCAGTTCACACCTCTCAGCCTGACAGCCCTCTCTGTATTGCACAGCCCCACCAGATCCTCCCATGCCTGGAAATGGGTGGCCCCAGTGGGCCTCTTCCCCCACTTTCTTCAAAACAACCCTGCAAGGTTGGTTCCTGCCTTGCTTGAAGCCGCTTAACGTGATATTCAGGGCTGTGTGGGACCCTCTCCCTGCTGCAGAGACGCCCCCCACCCCAGACTGTCACCCCACCCCCCCAAGCACTGACACCCCACTCTCTTTCCGCCCTCTAGGCTGCTCCTGCCTGGCTTTCACCTCCAACTTCTTGTGCGCTGCCTGCGACCGGCGCTGGGAGGAGCACGAGACTTTCTTTGAGTCGGAGGAGACAAGGCGGAAGGGGGGCCGGCCGTGCGGTACGAGCAGGAGGGGAGCAAGGGAGGGGGCACTGTGGGGGCCACATTTCCCCCTGCCTATCCTTCTGGTGCCCACAACTGAAGCTAGCCAGTTTCCCGTCCTCCCACCCCAATTCCATGGGGCTCTGCTCCAGCGGAAGCTCATGAAGCACCGAGGGCAGCCCCACAGAGAGCGCATTGCAGTAGCCTGGCCTTGAGGTTGCAGAGGCAAAGATCAGTAGACTTTTTCAGCAGGGGGCCAGTCCACTGTCCCTCAGATTTTTGTCGGGGGCTGGACTATATTTTGAATGAATTCCTATGCCCCACAAATAACCCAGAGATGCATTTTAAATAAAACGACACATTCTACACATGTAAAAACACGCTGATTCCTGGACCGTCCGCGAGCCAGATTTAGAAGGCGGTGGGGCTGAATCCGGCCCCCGGGACTTAGTTTGCCTACCTATGGTATAGATTAACACACTCTGCCGCTCTCTTTCCTTGGATATTTTACTTCAGTAAGCCAAGCCAGAGCTGTGTGCTCTGAATTTACCTTCTGAGATTGTGGAGGTCACACTCACTTTTCACAAAACTGCTGCCAGCCTTGCCATGGAGCCTCTGAACTCTGCGTATTAGCTGGGATTCTCGCATTGCAGGGGGCTGGGCTGGATGACCCTTTGGGGTCCCAATTCTTTGAACAAAGTAGCATCCTCATTTTCATGCCTGCAGTTACCCTCATGTTCAAATTCAGATTCTTCAACCATCTGGGCGTTTTCCCACTCAATATTCTGGTTTCAAAGCCTCCCCGGTCCTTCCTGGAGAGCCAGCCTTTGGGTGCTGTGTGCTCCTGGCTTCCTGGGGCCCTTCCTCCTGCCCCCCCCCCCGCCGGGCTCCGTCCCACACCTGCCTCTCTTTCCCCCAGGAGAAGCCTATCTGCCTTTTGCCGAGATGCCCGAACTGCGCGATGCCGTCCTGACGGGGCGCTCCGAGGACAGCTCTGCCTACCAAGCCCTGCAGGGCCAGGCCTTCCCGGCCCTGCCTGCCCCCTCTGGCTCACGCGCTCTGCCTCTTCCCCCCTCAGGGCCCCGGAGGATAGTGGAGAAGGACCACAAGAAGGCCTGAGGGTGGCCGGCGGACGGGACCCCCACAGCGAGAGGCAATAAAGAGAGGCTGCTCTAGCCGGCCGCGTCTGGGCGTCTCTTCCGGGCCCCTGGGGGGTGGGCTCTGCGGGGAATCCAGGGCCAGAGGGGGCTCTGGGGCAGAAGAGGGTCAGGATGGGATTCCTCCACGCAAGAACACCAGGCTAGCTGGCTGGATCATCTAGTCCTGTTCTCACGGGGGCCAAATACTCCAAAGAACCGAGGGATCTGGATAGACTGCCTCTGGCCCTGGAGGTTCCGTAGGAACATGAGAAGAGCTTGGCCAAAGTGTCCTGTTCTGACAGCCAGATGCCACAAGGGGAAACCCTCAAGCAGACCTGAGCTCAGCTGCAACTCTCCTGTGGCTTCCAGAAAGCCGCAGAGGCAGAGCGCAGCTGTTAAGTTGTGGGTGAACATATCAGACGACACAGCAATTCTTCAAAGAGCTCTTGTTTATTCACAGGCCAGAACAGAACTGAACTGAACGGTTCTGCCAGCCTGCTTATATAGAGCTCAACTACAAAGCAACAGTAACAACTTTCTGTAACTATCCAATCACTGAACGTCACTTTCAATTCCTTATTTGCATATATGGACCTAAGTGAAAACTATCTAGAGTATCCCCCTGCTGGCCCAGGGTGAGAACTTCAGTACATAACAGCAGCCATTGTGACTAGCAGCCTTCAATAGCCCTCCACCCCATCAGTTTCCCGTTTCCAAGTTGGTGGCCAGCATGGCCTCCTGTGGCTGGGAGTTCCACAGATTAACAGTGTCCTGCGTGAAGGACTTCCTTCGCACAATGAGGCTCCCGCAGTAGCTGCTTTGCAGGGAGAATGGGCAGCTTTTTCTGAACCAGCTACTAGCTGGGGCTTCCATGGCAGCCTTTGAGAGGGGTCAGCTGGCAGGTGGGCTAGGGCAGGGCCCCAAAGAATGAGCCAGGGGGTGCCATCCTCCAGGCCAATGGGTGGGCCCAGTGCCTTTTTTTCTAGAAAAAAGCTGAAGTTGTTACAGGAAGGGCTTGTTCTGGCCCTGGCCCCAGCCTCCCCATTTGCCTTGCAGGGGGCTGCACTCGATGACCCTCGGGGTCCCTTCCCATTGTGAGATTCCTCCAAGTCAGATGGCTTCCCTCCTGCCCGTCCCCATATTACCCGGGGCTCCTGCCCCACTGGCATTGGTGACTTGGGCGCCTCAGTGGCTCCTGCACCCGCCCTGCCCCAACCCTTGTGAGCGCTGCCAGCGAGGTGACCAGGGTACACTCAGCCAGCCACAGAACTTAGTGCATAGCAGGGGAAGAACATCACTCACCACACTGCCAATTCCCCACGGAGTGGGACGTGTGCTCTGGCCAGTCCCGGGGTAGGGGGGGGCAGTGGCCTGGTCCCAGCAAGGCTTTCCCCGTGACACAGCTCCCCATTTGGCTGAGTGTTGGGGGGGAGGAGCTGCCAGTACTGTGCGCTGCAGGAAAAAAGCACTGGGTGGGCCTTTCCTCCACCTTTCTCACGAGCTGCTAGGGATGCGGGTGGCACTGTGGGTTAAATCACAGAGCCTAGGACATGCCGATCAGAAGGTTGGCAGTTCGAATCCCCGCGATGGGGTGCGCTCCCGTTGCTCAGTCCCTGCTCCTGCCAACCTAGCAGTTTGAAAGCACTCCCGGGTGCAAGTAGATAAATAGGCACCACTCCGGTGGGAAGGTAAACGGCGTTTCCGTGCACTGCTCTGGTTCGCCAGAAGCGGCTTAGTCATGCTGGCCACATGACCCAGAAGCTGCACGCCGGCTTCCTCAGCCAGTAAAGCGAGATGAGCGCAGCAACCCCAGAGTCTGCCACGACTGGACCTAATGGTCAGGGGTCCCTTTACCTTTCGGAGCACGACAGCCAGAGAGTTGGATGGAGAGCTGAGCTGGAAGCAGGAGACCCAGAGACCTGCTTGCTCTGTGCTGGGACTGTTTGGGGGTTGATGCTGTGAGCCCCTCCAGCCTACGCTCAGGTTGCAGAGCCATGCAAATGAAACTGGATACCCTAAACAGCACAATGGCAGGACTCTTGAGCAAGAAGGATGGGAGGAGGGTGGCTGCAGGGGAAGGATGAGGCCCTGCCTGCTTAGCCTCTGCCTAATGGAAAGCAGGGCTGTTGCTGGGGGGTGGTGAGGAAGGCCCCCGCCAGGTGTGGGAGGGGGGCAAAATCAGCTAAAAATATGTCTAGAAATAAAAATATCGGCTAGGAAGTGCAAGATCACCTAGCCATGGCTCTGATGGTGAGACCCCCTTGTGGGATGGGCCCCTTTCTGGGCTGAAGGGCCAAACACCTTGCACCTTCCGCTTGCCCTTTCTAAGCAGCCCAGGCCATCAGAGGAGACCCCCCCCCCGGTTCACTCATGGCACATTGCTTGTGGCCAGAGATGTCTGGGCTGGACCTGAGAGGGACAGAAAAGAGCACCGAGCTGCCAGGGGAACCCACATGGCTCTGTGCCCGCTGCCCCTGCCCCCTTCCATGCACCTGGCATGCCTTGGGCACAGGGCTGTTTCGGGTGGATCTTGTGGGAACTCAGTTCTGCCCCCTCCCAGGCGGGCCCCCTTGCCCTTCCAAGAGAATGAGGAAGGTGCTCACGGTGAGTTTTTCTTGAAAAATAGCACTGGCCATTGCTGTGAAATGGGCCCAGCCAAACATGGGCTTCAGCTGAGATTCCCCGCCTGCATTTCCAGATTTGCTTGTCTCCCTCTCTAAGCAATCCGCACGCAACTAATGAACGGGTTGCTAATGGACGTTTGCACAAGCAGAACGATATTTGCAACGCATCCAGATGAAATATACAAATCGCCTCGCCCAGCAGCGACGCGTTTCCCGGCGGCGCCCTCCGGCCGCTAGGGGGAGCCAGCGGCCCTCCCGCCCGGCCCCTCTCGGCGCCGCCTCCCTGGCCGCTCCTTCCGCCTGGCTCGCCCCGTGGTCCGCGAGCGCGCTCGGCTCTTCGGCTCCCTCCGCCTTCGCCTCCTCCGGCGCCGCGAGTTCGATCCCCGATGGCGGCGGCGTCCGCCTTCCCCCGCGCCCTCTTCCCGGGCTACTTCCAGGCGGGGCCGCCCAGCCGCCGGAGCAGCGCCTCCCGGGCCAGCCCGCTGGTGGCCGGGTGGGGCTGCTACGGGCAGGTGCTGCCCGACCCCGCGGCGCCCGGGCAGGTGAGGGGGAGGGGCCGAGGACGGAGGGGGAGGGGTCAGGACGGAGGGGGAGGGGCGGGCCCCCCGTCGTGCCCCCTGCCTTCCCTCTGCCTGTCCGGCTGCCGTCGGGGGTGGGCAGTGGGGAGCCCCCTCTCGCCACCGACGGCCCCCTCTCTTTGCCCCGCAGGACCCGCCGCGCTTCGTCCCCCGCCGCCTCCCGAAGGCCGTCGGGGAGAGATGGACGCCCAGCGAAGCCGCCCCGCTGCCCCTGACGCCGCCCAACGCCGGTGAGCGCGCCCTCGGGCAGGAGAACGCGGGAGCCCATTGGGGCTGCTGCCCGGGGTGCCAACCTGAATCCTAGAAGGGGGGTGGGCAGGTGAATAGACCACACGACACGGTGCACGCAGGTCATTTGAATGGCAACGCCCATCAGCTTGGGTGGGCATGTTTTATTGCGGGTGGGCAAAAGCCCCTGGCCCCTCGGAGTGGGCGCCAATAGATGCCGCTGATCAGAATGTTAGAATAGCCCCATCTAGTCCCGCATCCTGTTGGCACAGCGGGCAAATGCCCCAAAGAGCTGAGATAGACTGCCTCTGGGCCTGGAGGCTCCCAAAGAGCATCAGAAGACGCTGGCTGCTGGATCAGGCCAGAGGGACCCATCCTGCTCCAGGATCCTGTTCTCCCAGGGGCCAAGCTGATGCCCAGGGGAAACCAGGGGGCAGAACACAGGCACAACTCTCCCCTCCGGTGGGTTTCCAGCAACTTGTACTGGGAAGCTTTGCTGCCTCTGCGGAGGGAGAGCGGAGCCATTGGGGCCGCTAAGGGCCTCTCCTCCTCTAGGAATTTATCCAGTCTTCTTCTCAAGCCCTCCAGGTTGTGGTCATCTCTGCCTCCGGTGGGAGGGAGTTCCACAGTTTAGCCAGGCTCCTGTGAACTGGCCGTTTGCCTTCTGGGGTGTCAGGCGGAAGCCTTTGCCTGGAGACACTGGGGACCAAAGGCAGGGCGCCCAGCCTGTGCCCAAGAGGTGCCCGCTGTGCCGGTGGCAGACGGACTCTCCTTCTCTCCCAGGCTGCAGGGTGCCCCCCGTGACTCCCCAAGATCTCCTTCTGCAGGGACTGATGCTGCGCTCCTCGGAAGCCACCAACACTGGCGCTCAGGCTGCCCTGGGCTTCCCGGATCAGGTAGTCAAGAGGGGGCCACCGGAGGGGGTGGGTTGGAGGGCATCTCTGGGGGGCGAGACCCCGGGCAAAGGCCCAGCCTGTCCCCTCTCTGCTCCCGCAGCTGGGCGCCTTCTTTGTGGACCATCCTGACGTGGCCTTTGGCACCATGGGGCAGCTCCTCCAGGACAACTTCCACCTGGGAGATGTGCCAGTCCAGGTGAGTGACCCTCCCTTGTCGCTGCCCAGAAAGTTGGGTCCTGCCCCTCTGGTGTGGGGCAGAGCAAAGGGATGCTGGTGGAGGGAGGAGCCTCCTTCAGGTGGGGAGTTTGTTTCATTGATAGCCCACCTTTGGATACAGGGCAAGCCTCACAGAACTCTAGCCCAACAGTTGCCATTCATTTGATTTGAACTGATTTTAGAATGAATTGGTTTTAGAATGCTGTGTTATTTTACTGTTGTTAGCCGCTCTGAGCCCGGCTTCGGCTGGGGAGGGCAGGATATAAATAAAATATTATTATTATTATTGATCTCCCCCTCCTCTTTTAATCCCCCCAACAATAGCCCAGTGAGCTGGGTTGGCCTGGGCCAAGAGGCACGGACTGGCCCAAGGTTGCTTGGCTTCATGTCCAGATGGGGGATTCGAACCCTGGTCTCCCAGTCTGACACTCTAACCACTAGACTGCAGTGCCGTCCTGACTTGAGGCATGCTTGGTTTCCCTGTTCTCTACTGTTCCCTCCTGGCTGCCCCTCTCTTCTCCTCCGTCAGGAGCAGCAGCAGTAAGTTCTGCTGTGCGTCCTCAAACTCTCCCCACAGCCCTGCCAGGTAGGCTAGTCTGAAGGGGGGGGGGGAGAGTGAGACTCTTTTCGGGGCTTCATCGGACCCTCTTGGCTGCTTCCATCCCCTGCAGAGAAAAAAGCGGCGCAACGTCTGCCGGGTGAGCCACCTGCTGAAGCACATCGATGCCCCTGATGCCGTGAGGTGAGTGACTTGCCTTGGTCAGGGTGGGTGGCAAAAGTGGGGCAGACGGGTCTTGGGGCTGGCGCTGTGGGTTAAACCACAGAACCTAGGACTTGCCGATCAGAAGGTTGGCAGTTTGAATCTCCACGACGGGGTGAGCTCCCGTTGCTCAGTTCCTGCTCCTGCCAACCTAGCAGTTCAAAAGTATGTCAAAGTGCAAGTAGATAAATAGGTACCACTCTGGCGGGAAGGGAAATGGCGTTTCCGTGCGCTGCTCTGGTTCGCCAGAAGCGGCTTAGTCATGCTGGCCACATGACCTGGAAGCTGTACGCTGGCTCCCTCGGCCACTAAAGCGAGATGAGCGCCGCAACCCCAGAGTCGGCCACGACTGGACCTAATGGTCAGGGGTCCCTTTACCTTTACCTTTTTAGATCAAGACCACCCCCAGAAACATTATACATACATCACAGAAAAGGCGGTCTAAAACAGAAATTTGAATGTTGTTTATCTCCTGTCTGGCAGGTCACTTGAATGGATTGCCTGGGGAGCCTGGCCAGTCTTTTGTAATGATAAATACTTAGTTCCTGGGCCAAGTCACAGGCTCACACCCTATTCATATCTTAAATGTGCCCTTAAGACAGAATTTGTTAGGAAAGAGACAATGGGGAGGTTTCCCACTTTGACCTTGCAGAGAAATCATTTGGTCAGTTTGGGAATCAAAATGGCTCCAGGTCGGTCTTCTTGTGCTGATCTATGTATGTACTTGGTTGGTACTCTTATGAACATTGAACATATATCTAAGACCTCAGAATTCCTATCCCACCCGACAGCTGCAGCTTCTTTGGGGGCAAGAGCATCATGCGCCTGTGCCGGGACTGGCTCTTTGAGCTGCCCCTGGAGCTGATGGCCGACTGGCTGCACGAGGACCTGGCGGAGCAGTGGAGGCGCCTTTCCTTCGACGAGACCCCAACCGGGGGGGCCTTGGCCTGGCTGCCCAGAGAGGGCAGCGGGGGGCCGTCGTCCAGGGGCCGCCTGGTGTACCCCTCCAGGGAGGCCATGAACCAGCTCTGTATCCTTTTCCGGGGGCAAGAGGCGCTTGGTTGCAGCCAGCTGGCGAGGGAGAGCTCTGGGGCGCTGACCTTTCTTATAATAATAATTTTTTATTTATATCCCGCCCTTCCCGGTTCAAAAACTGGGCTCAGCACAGCTACCAACAAATTTAAAACACTTAATTATAAAAGCAGCATAAAATACGGTATAAAGACATGAATAACAATAAAATTCAAAAATCAATTAGATAATCCCCAAGGCTAGCTGGCTGAATTGGTCCTACTTGGGCCAGCGAGGAGGCCAGGAGAGAATTAGCTGTGGGGTCTCAGAGCGGGTAATCTTCATAAAAGGGGGGGGGGGGGGAGGAAAGAGAAGGGAAATAAAAGATCAGGCTGAATTCAAATTAAAGGCCTGGTGGAATAGCTCTGTCTTACAGGCCCTGCGGAAGGAGGTTAAATCCTGAAGGGCCCTGGTCTCCTGGGACAGAGCATTCCACCAGGTCGGAGCCATCACTGAGAAGGCCCTGGCCCTGGGGGAGGATAGTCTGACTTCCTTAGGGCCCAGGACCTCTAAACTATGGTTATTCATGGACCTTAAGGTCCTCTGCGGGGCAGACCAGGAGAGCCGGTCCCGTTGATACGAGGGCCCTAAGCCACAAAGGGCTTTAAAGGACCAGCACCTTGAACCTGACCCTATGCACTTCCATGAATCTTGGATGTCGGTTTTCTGGGTGGTCTCCCCCCCCCCCCACCTGTCTGCCATGTCCCTCCCCCTGCCAGACCTCTTCTTCCTCTCCCTCGAGGACCCCCCCCCCGTACCCCTTCCTTAGCTGCTCCTTCATCAGGCTTCCAAGATGTGGCTCTGATGCCCACCGCCAGCGGCTCCCTGAGGCCTCGAACCCGTGGCCACCCTGCCCAGTTTGAGCTCAACAGCCGGGTCCAGCAGGTGGCAGCCGCCCAGGTGGACGGCATTGGTGAGTGAGGCGTCCGCCAGAAATCGCTGCCCTTTCTCCCCCAGTATTATTCCGAGGGTGCTAAGCCTGGTCTCTCTGCTCTGCCTCCCCCATGCGCAGACTTTGTTGGGGTGCGCTCAGATTACCACTGCGGCGCATGGAAGGTGAACCCAGGAGGAGCCCCCTCCCTTCTCCAGGTGGTTGGCACAGAGACCCCCTGCTCCTCCATCGCAGTCAGGTAAGAGGGAAGCAAGGGGGGCTTGTCCCACCTTTTAATTTTTTAAAAAACCTTCCCTTGTGATGTGGAGGCAAAGTCATGTTTGGGTTCAGCCTCCTCGATTCTTTGGCCCCTCTTGTTGCGTTCCGAAGGCAAGGAAGGATTGGACCCTGATTAATAAAATACACATGAGGCTTGGCCAGCAAGACTCTGGGAGGAAGTGCCAATAATAATCCGTCACACCCTGGTGCAGGCCCCTTTTATTAACAAAAGAACTTTTAGCACAGCGCTTGCAATCAGATTTCCTCTGAGCATTTCAAAAACACGTGGGACAAAGTCAGATCAGAGAAATCCTTGTAACTACAAAGAAACTATTTCCTACATGAGCATGCATACAAAGGTAAAGGTCAAGGGACCCCTGACAGTTAGTTCCAGTCGTGACTGGGGTTGCGGCGCTCATCTCGCTTTACTGGCCGAGGGAGCCGGCGTACAGCTTCCGGGTCATGTGGCCAGCAGGACTAAGCTGCTTCTGGCAAACCAGAGCAGCGCACGGAAACGCCGTTTACCTTCCCGCCGGAGCGGTACCTATTGATCTACTTGCACTTTGACGTGCTTTTGAACTGCTAGGTTGGCAGGAGCAGGGACTGAGCAATGGAAGCTCACCCCGTCATTGCGGGGATTCGAACCGCCGACCTTCTGATTGGCAAGTCCTAGGCTCTGTGGTTTAACCCACAGCGCCACCCCCGTCCCATGCATACATAGTTCAGAGTAAATAAAATAGGAATCAAGGAGGAATGCGTTTAGCAAACCCCGGAGGTTTACCCCAGGAGTAAACAGGAAAGGAAGGACAGGTAGTATTTGCCATCTCCTTGTGATCTCTCTTCCTGGCCCTTAAGATCTACCTAAAGATTAACAAACCACATCAAAGCTACATACTATATTTGTGGCTCCGGATGCCTGGTGAAGCAACCAGTCAGAATGCTTACACGTTCCTGTGAGGCAGAGAAAATGAACAGTAGAGAAGATGGGCAGAGATGCGGAGGCTTGTGGGATTTGATCAGAAATTATTGTCAATGAACCAAGCCCAGTCAAAGCAATTCTTTCAACTCTGACACAATGGCGTGCTCCATTTTTCATAATTCCTCATTGCAATCCCACCTGACCCCCCCACCTCTCATCAAAGGGGTCTCTTCAGCTTTCCCGGGGCCAAGAGACTGTCCTGTGCCCCACCCCAACAACCCCCCTGGCCCTCTCTGCATGCCCCGAACACTGGATTCATCACCCTTTTATCTCAACAAAGAAGCGCCATGTTGTGAAATTCGTTAAAAGATCAAACTGTTGGAAAGAAAAGAGAGAAGTATTGCCAGCCCACAGAGAATCTCCTGGGGAGGGGTGTCTGGGTGCCACCACAGAGAAGGCCCTGCTGTGCTGCGTCCCAACCAATCCCCCCGGTGGCTCCAGAACCCCTTTTTATGCGTACTGCTAATGCTAATCATCTCTTAAATGTTCTTTATTACTCGTGGTTAACTGATCTTAATTGATGCTTTTAATATTCCTTAGCAGTTTTATTGCAAGCAAGTCTAGTGGGATATACAGTAGATCTTGCTACTAAATCTTGCTACTTGAGAGGCTGCAGTGGGGCAGGCCTGGGGCTGGAGCTAAGTCTGGGGAGGGGGCTGGGGGTCTCTGCTTCCCCTGCTGCGCACGATGCCTCTCCCGTCTCCCTTGCAGCCCCCACCTGCCTGGCGAGCTCTCCTTCTGCACCCACGACGGAGCCCTCTATGCCTGGAATGTGGAGACAGGGTGAGCACTGGGGGAGGGACTAATAAGGGCCCCCCTTGTCTTGTATGCAGATGAAGATGGATATGGGGGGGGGGGAGAAGACATGCTTGGCCCTGTCTCTGGAGGGGAGGTGGGCAAAGGGAGGGTTCAAAAGCCCCCGAGGATTACATTTTGGAGTGTGGAAAGGAAAGGAAAGGGAATGAGAAGTTACTTTGCAAAAGCTTTCTTCCGATTTCTGCCCCCTTGAAACAGGCAAAACAGAGAATGCTGAAATTCCTTGTGTGACTTTCTCTTCCAATAAACAAAGGGCTGTTTTTTAAAAAATTGTGGAGTTGGAAGGGTCCCCAGGGGTCATCTAGTCCAACGACCCCCCCCCCCATGACGCAGGAATCTCAGCTAAAGAAGTCATCCTGGCAGCTGGCCATTTGACCCCTGTTGAAAAACCTCCCGGGAAAGAGAGTCAGGTGCTGGAGTGGTCAGCGACTCAACCTTCGTATTTGGGGCTTCAGGTTTGAGTATCGTAAGAACCCGGCAATGTACTGAGATGCCCCAGGGATGCAGTTGTGCACTTCTGACCTGCAGACTCAGGGGCGTTCGAAAGGGAGACCTTCCCCCAAGTGCAACGGGGCGAGGTCTGTGCCGGGAGCCACGCCGGGCCCAGTCCCAGAAGCCAGCCCTTCTCCTGCCCCCTTCCTGGAAGATTCAGGATGGATAAAAGGAAGTTACCGTATTTTTCATGCCATAAGACGCACCTGACCATAAGATACACCTAGTTTTTAGAGGGGGAATGCAAGAAAAAAAATATTCTTTAAAGGGAGGGCTGAGCAGAGCCTGTATGCATCCCAGGCTCTGCTCAGCGCTCGCTTTAAAGAGCCACGGCGCTTGCAGGCTTCCCCCCAAGGAGCCCGTCACTGACAGGCTGCCCTTCTTCCTCCTCGGGGAAAAGCCCCCAAGAGTGGCACACACGCTCTGCGCTGCTCTTTAAAGGGAGCCCGGCTCTTGGGGGCTTTTCGGGGCGTGGGGGAAGGGACTGAGGGGCTAAGCCAGAAGCTAGAACAGCAAGAGGGAGCGCTTTCCCCTTACTTTTTAGAAGGGGAAAAGTGTGTCTTCTAGAGCGAAAAATACGGTATTCATGCAGCACATCGTTAGACTGTGGAACTCTCTGCCACAGGAGGCAGAGATGGCCACCAACCGGGATGGCTTTAAAAGAGGATCCTGCTGGTGGGTTTCTCACAAACATCTAGCTGGCCCCTCTGAGAACGGGATGCTGGACTGGCCGGATCCAGCAGGCTCTGAATATCCCCCAGAGCTGTGTTGGGCTGGCACCCTGAGGCTGGCATGGAGTGCAGGTGAGCCAGACTCTGCCCCCCCGCTAGAAGAGCTGTGCCAAGCGCCAGTCTGCCATGCCTTCTCCTTGCCAGACTGCAGCGGCTGCACCAGGACAGCGAGACCCTCTTCTTCCGGGACCCTTCCCCTTGGCGATGGAGCGAGTTTACTGCTCACCCGCGGGTGCTCAGCTTTGCCGACCGTACCGGCCTGGTGGGGATTGACCAGAGGGTGAGACTCTGGGATGGGGAGGTGGCCTAGGGGGGGCGGGGAGAGGAGATGCTGCAAGGGGGCTCCGCACGTCCTGCTGCTGCCCCACCCAAGGCGGGTTTGGGGGACAAGCGGAGTCGGGCGGGGGAAGCCCCCAGGGGTGGTGCCAGGGGACCCTGCTCTCCGGGGCTCAGGCTGCTCCTCTCGGTTCCCCCAGGTGTCCTCTCCACATCGCGTGGAGCTCTTCAAGGTGGGGGGCGAGGCCGGCTGCCAGCGGGGGGAGCGCGTGGTCCTCTCCAAGTACCTGGGCCAGGCTGAGCCCTACCAGCACCTCGTTGCCACGCAGGTGAGTGCCAGGGCTTTCCAGAGACGGGCACAGGCGTCCTCTTGAGACTTCCCAAGCTGGGGGGGGGGGGGGCGTGTTCATGAACTTGTGTGGAAATCATGCCTGAGGTGGAAATCATGGGGGCAACCAGGGTGGATTTGATTTAAATCTAATCAATTTAAATCACATTTTAAATCACTAGTCAATATGATTTGGTTTAAATAACTAGTCGGTAAGACTAGATTTCAATCATTTTTTTACTGAAAGACTCCTTACTGGTAATATTTACAACCAGAAGAAGGTTTCATTTTTGGAATAATAAAATTCCAGAGTAGTTTTTATAGTTATATCAAAAATTACTGATTTGGTTGTACTATTAGAAATACATAGACCGATAATTATGAAATTATTGTGAGGATTAATAAGTTAACTGTTTATATTTGGACAACTTTTCTGCTGTACATTATTGGAAGGAGAAAAGTAACAACAACAACAACTTCTTATTTGTACCCCGCCCATCTGGCTGGGCTTGCTCAGCCACTCTGGGCAGCTTCCAACCAAATATTAAAATACAGTAATGCATCAAACATTAAAAGCTTCCCTAAACAGGGCTGCTTTCAGATGTCTTCTAAAAGTCAGATAGTTGTTTTTCTCTTTGACATCTGGTGGGAGGGCGTTCCACAGGGCGGGTGCCACTACCGAGAAGGCCCTCTGCCTGGTTCCCGGTAACTTGGCTTCTCGCAGCGAGGGAACCGCCAGAAGGCCCTCGGAGCTGGACCCTGGTGTCCGGGGTGGAGACGCTCCTTCAGGTATACTGGACCGAGGCCGTTTCAAGGTCAGCACCAACACTTTGAATTGTGCTCAGAAACATACTGGGAACCAGTGTAGGTCTTTCAAGACCAGTGTTATGTGATCTTGGCGGCCGCTCCCAGTCCCCAGTCTAGTCTGCCGCATTGTGGATTAAATGCAGTTTCTGGATCACCTTCAAAGGTAGCCCCACGTAGAGCACATTGCAGTAGTCCTAGGAAGAGATAACCAGAGCATGCACCACTCTAGTGAGACAGTCCACGGGCAGGAAGGGTCTCATCCTGTGTACCAGATGGAGCTGGTAGACAGCTGCCCTGGACACAGAATTGACCTCCATGGACAGCTGTGAGTCCAGAACGACTCCCAGGCTTTGCACCTGGTCCTTTGGGGGCCCAGTTACCCCATTCAGGACCAGGGAGTCCCCCACACCCTCCCGCCTCCTGTCCCCCCAAAACAGCACTTCTGTCTTGTCAGGATTCAGCCTCAAACCCTGGGGGTCCCTCCCTGCTCTCCTCTTTGAGGAGTCTGTGTGCTGTGAGTCTTGCTCTCTCCTTCTGCAGTTCTCGCTCTACGTGCTGGACGAACGCTTCCCCCTGGTGCCCGCCCTCAGCTGGGAGCACATGATGCAGCGGCCGCCCATCTACGGCCTCCTCAGCCCGGCCCTCGCTCCGCAGCGCAGCCACAAGCTCCTCCTGGGCTCCCACCACGACCAAGAACTCGTGCTGCTGCAGTACACAGGTGGGGGGGGCGAGGCAGGGGATGGGGGTGCAGGGAGTGGATCAGAGTACCCCCCCATTGGCATAGGCACTTACTGGGGTCTGAGTGGGTGGCGGCTGACCAGAGACCTTGGGGTTGTGGCGGCTAGCACAACAGAGATGCCCAAAAGCCTCTCCTGCCAGGAAGTGGGATGTTGAAAGAAGCAGAAGGACAGCGATGGCTTTAAAAGAGGAGGAGACAAAATCGGGGGCGGGTGTCCTGGCGATGCTCCTGTGGTCAGCGACGCTTCTGGATCCCAGTTGATCCAGCGGCCAGGCCGTTATGCTCTTACGCCCCCAAGTAGGACTCCACGCAGCACTGAAACTATAGAGCCCCCTCTGGCAAGGTCTGCTGGTGCCCCCCAACTTCAGTGATGCAAGATTGGGTGCCCCCCCCCCTTTGGCCTAATCTTGCTGCTCCAGAGCTTTTCTGGTGGGGTGAATCCTTGGGGGTCGCGAGGGGCCGGCTGCGCTGGGAGACGCGGTTGTGGGCTGGGGGACTGACCCACCTCTTTCCGCAGGTGGCGCCGACGCCCCTTGCCAGCTCTGGGGGCCCCCACGGAAAGTCCCTTCCATCCACGAGAGCCTGCCCCACTTCCCTGTGCAAGTGCCCATCCGGCAGGAGGCTCTGCGCCAGCGTCTCGCCTTGCCCACTGCAGGTACGGGGGGGGGGGGGCTTGAGCCAGACTGGAAGCAGCTTAGACACACGCCCCTCCCCCCAGTGGTGAGCAAGGGCAGGTGTGCAGACCAGTCCTTTCAAAATCCGACCGAAAGAAGCGAACTTCATTGATCCGTCAGAAAGCGGGGTGGGGGGTGGGGACAGGGACAAGGAGGGGACCATGTCCAGGAAAATGGTGGGAGGTATTGCTGAAGAGAAAATGTTGAAGAACAAGCCTTGCTTGAAGCAGAACCAGCGTGGCTTTTGCAAGGGGAAATCCTGTCCCATTAGCCAACGAGAAGAGAGAGGTGGCCCCACCAGGGTCAAAAGCTTTCAGGGCTTAGGGCAACTGAAAACCACTGCACAGATCAGGGAATTACTTTTAATTAGCAATCTACCATTCGGCTTTGAAATGTCGGACTAGTACAGTGGTGCCCCACAAGACAAATGCCTCGCAAGACGGAAAACCCGCTAGACGAAAGGGTTTTCCGTTTTGGAGGTGCTTTGCAAAACAAATTTGCTATGGGCTTGCTTTGCAAGACAAAAATGTCTTGCGATTCCTGGGGTTTTTTCCCCCTCCCCCCCTTTTCCCCAAGCCCCTAAGCCGCTTAACAGCTGATCTAAGCCGCTAATAGCCTTTTAGCAGCTAATCCGCTAATCCCTTAAGCCTTTAATAGCCGCTAATAGCCGCTAAACCGCTAATAGCGCTAATCCGCTAATGGGGTTGCTTCGCAAGACGAAAAAAACCGCAAGACGAAGAGACTCGCAGAACGGATTCTTTTCGTCTTGCGAGGCACCACTGTATAATTTAGCTCTCAAAATGTAGGAGCTGTTTGTTTGTTTTTTAAAAAAAACTCTTTTTTTTTTGCTTTTCGATTTCCCCTCATTTAAACCTACTTTTGACATCCACTTTATACTGTAAATTGCTCATCCGAGCATCGACTTCCCTCCCTCCCTCCCGCTTCATGGTTTCTCAATTTACATCTTTACATCCTAGCATTTATTATTTTCCCCATTCACCTTATTCCTTCTGTTCTCTGATTTTAAGTTTAAGTACAGTGGTACCTCAGGTTAAGTACTTAATTCGTTCCAGAGGTCCGTTCTTAACCTGAAACTGTTCTTAACCTGAAGCATCACTTTAGCTAATGGGGCCTCCTGCTGCCGCCGGAGCATGATTTCTGTTCTCATCCTGAAGCAAAGTTCTTAACCTGAAGCACTATTTCTGGGTTAGCGGAGTCTGTAACCTGAAACCCGAGGTACCACTGTAATAGTAAAAGGGTACATATCATGAACATTACAAGTCATTTTATAAGCCTACTAGTGGTGTTAATTGCTGACAATGTTCTTTCAAATATAATATAAATTTACTTGTGTCTCTTTGGAAAGCTTGAGCCTGTTGGACTAGATGACCCTTGGAGGGCCCTTCCAAGTCTTAAGATGCTGTGACTCTATGAGTCGTGTGGACAGATGTATTTATCTGTGCTTTTGTGTGGGAAGATGCTCCGCAGCCCAGACCTGACCCCTTGTACTTTATTGCTTTATTACGGTCATAGACCAGCATAAGCAAAATAAATAGCATAACAGTATGAATCTAAGCAAATAATTATGAAGTAAATTGGAGCAAGAACCAAACGTAGATTTAAACATATACATGGAATACTTAATTAAGCACAGATAAGGGGTGAGTAAAAATTTATAAGAAAAATTAAAAGATCAGTTAACACAGCTATATGGGGTGGGCTTCAGAAGTGCGGATCCAATAATATGGGCCTTCAGTTTAGGACTGAATTGTAGCATAGACCCTTCTTTGTCGGATATCTATCACGGCAGCACAAAATCAGACTTCTGGGGGCTCCTGACCCCTTGAAATGAGGGGCCGGACTCTCTGCCGCGCCCTCTTTCCTCTGGCCAGTGCGGCCCCCCACTGACGGTTCTCTTCCACCCCCAGGCATCGCAGCCGCCCTGGGTCAGCAGGGCCAGAGTCAGACCCTGCTGGTCTTCCAGCTCTCCGAGGCCGGCGATATCTTCTACCAGCCCTTGCTCCACCAGGAGGAGGAGGAAGATGGAGACTGCGAGGGGCCACAGCCGGCCCCCGAAGCCCCGCAGGAGGTGGAAGAGGAGGGTGCCCACCAAGGCCCTGACGAAGCCGCCAGATCCTGTGAAGACTCCCCTCCAGTGCCTGCCGCTCCTGCAGCACCCCTCGCCCCCCCTGTGGCCACCCCCTCCCCTTACCAGCGCTGGATCAGGGCCTTCCGGAAGGCCTGGAAGCGTCTCCCCGAGGCAGCCCAGGGCCGGGAGCGGCTGCCGGCCGTCCTCAGCCAGCGCCGCCTCTTTGCTCGCCGGGAGCTGCGGCAGCCAGTCGGGGATGCGGCCCCCTCGTACGGGGAGGCCCGGCAGCGCCTGCGCCAGGCCATGCGGGAGAAGCGGGCCGTGTGCCCCCAGGAGCCGGATGGCAGGGCCCCCTCGCCCCCGGGGCCGGAGCAGGAGGGGCCCCCGGGGGAGCTGGGCCAGCGCCTGGTCGCCTCCTGGGCGGGCGGCTGGGCCGACTGGTGGCAGGAGAAGCTGGGCGCCACCAAGGCGCAGAAGCAGCGGGCGCTGCGGGAGCAGCGGCGGAGGCGCAAGAGGGCGCGGGGAACCCCCAGCCTCTCGGGGAGCTTCACCTCCACCACCAGCTACCATTCGGACGCCAGCGACTCCTCCTGGTGGGCAGCCAGCAGCCAGACCCCCAGCGAGGTCCCCACCGACTCAGAAAGCCTCTACTCTCTGGCCTCTGCCACCACCGCCAAGAAAGCCCCCTGCCTGGCACCCGAGTCTCGCGTCTCCGTTCCCTGCTCCCCGACTGCTTCCCAGGGCCCCCCGCCCGACTCCCAGGGCCCCCGTGACGCTTCCCAGGGCTCCCCCTCGTCCTCGCAGTTGCTCTCGTCCCAGACCCTCTCCACCCGCGGGATCCCCAAGGAGCGCCGCCAGACCCTCCGCAACTACCTGGCCATCTTTGATGAGCCTGATGAGCCCCCGGCCGAGCTGCCAGCCAGCCAGGCCTCCAGCCGCGGGAGCCAGCGCCCCCTCCCCTCCTCCCAGGGCTCCCAGGGACCCCGCAAGAGACCCCGCATGGGCTTCTGAGCTCCTCCCCATCAATGGAATAAAGCTGACTTTCTGCCCCGCTGGGCCTCATGGCTGTCGGACTTGCGCCACGACCGAGCTCCTCCTCCTCCGGTCGAGTCCTTCGGAATCTCCCCCGACGATGATTAACGAACTGAGCCTTTGATGAGGCTCCAAGCACGTTCCCCCATTACGCAGAGTATCCAGCACGCAGGGAAGGAGCCGAGACTATATGAGCTACATTGCAAAGAGGTTTATTCCTAACTACGCAGACAGAAAAGAAATATACATGCTCTCTCTGTGAAAGCAGAGAACCAACTGAACAACAAAGGAACAGGAAACAGTAACATCACATCCGTCTTCCGTGAGACTTCCAGCAGCCGGGAATCCCTGGAATGCAAAACAGAGTCTTGTGACTCCAAGCAACTGCACAGTGGCAACACACAGAAACCTAAGAGTGGCTTCCCACCTCCTCCTCACGGGAGTCTCATCCTGGGGTGGGGTGGGGCCTTCCCCTCCTGTCTCCCCACCCCAGTGGGCTGGGCCCACAACCTGCCTCCTCTGCCCTTTCCTTTTTTTATACACCGTATATACTTGAGTATAAGCCGACCCAAATATAAGCCGAGGCACCTAATTTTACCACAAAAAACCTGGGAAAACTTATTGACTCGAGTATAAGCCGGTTCACCACACCAGAGGCTGGTGGCAGTGGCAGCGGCGGAGGAAGGAGCAGCCTGAAAGGACCATCACTCGAGTATAAGCCAAGGGGGACTTTTTCAGCATTAAAAATGTGCTGAAAAAGTCGGCTTATAGTCAGGTATATAAGGTATATAATATTTTATTTAGTTTCCATTTTATAACCTGTTAATATATTCTTATTTTTCACATTATTTTTTGCTCCTATGAGCTGGTCGACTCCCCTCCTGCCTTAATTCAGGCGTCCTCAACCTCGGCCCTCCAGATGTTTTTGGCCTACAACTCCCATGACCCCTAGCTAGCAGGACCAGTGGTCAAGGATGATGGGAATTGTAGTCTCAAAACACCTGGAGGGCTGAGGCTGAGGAAGCCTGGCTTAATTCTTCACTGTATCATCGCATTTGTACCTCTTCCTGTTTACATTTCATCCATTTTGATTATTATGTTTTCAAATAAATATAAAAAGGTATGAATCGCCAACATTGCAAGTCTTCTTCAGTCAGTCCCGCTGGTGGTGTTAATTCTTTGCAACTGCCTTTTTGGAAAGCCTGATCACGCTGCTTTCGGATTTTCCCCGTCAGCTTCGCCAGTTCTGCCCATTCCATCACCTTCACCTGCCACTCTTCTTTCGTTGGCAATTCCTGTGGCTTCCATTTTTGGGCCAACCAAGCCCTTGCTGCCCTAGTTGCATACAACTGATTTTATACTGAAATGATTTTAGAATGTTGTATTATTTTACTGTTGTTAGCTGCTCTGAGCCCAGCTTTGGCTGGGGAGGGTGGGATATAAATAAAATTTTATTATTTATTATTATTATAAACAATTCCTCTGCCCTTTCCAGCCTTTCCTCCGGGGGGTTGGACTAGATGACCCTGAGGGTCCCTTCCAACTGTACAGCTCTCTGCTTCCATGGGCTGCTGCCTCCACCTGGCTCTGCCCTTTAAAAAACCCTTTCATTTATGGGGGCCGGGGGGGAGGGCTGGTCCACTTAGGGGGCCCCAGAGTGCTGTGAAGGGATGCAGGATTTGACACCCCCTTCAAAGCAGGTCTTTCCAGGCTTGGGGGTTTGGGAAAGCGGCTCCCACCTTCATTTCCTCCCCACCAACTTCCCCCTCCCTGTGGCTTGGGCTGTGTAATGATGGCGCATAAGGAGAGCTGCCGGATCCGGCCCCAGGGGACCCACCTTCCCTCTCCTTCCCAGTGGCCCTCATCTACAGATAGACTGCTTCTGGAGCTGGAGGTTCCTTAATGTATGATGAGCCTGCTTGCTGGATCAGGACCGGGGGGGGCAATAAGTCCAGCCTCCTCTTCTCGCTCCGGCCGGCCAGTTGCCCCAAGGGGGGAGCCCTGCAAGGAGGGTCCAGCACAGGAACAACCCCCCCCCCCCTCCTGAGGTTTCCAGCAACTGGAATTCAGACGCATTGCTGCCTCTGACAGAAACGGGAAGTTTTTAGTGTTTGATATTTTATTGCTTTATTATGAATAATAATAATCTTCTGTTGGGAGCCTCCCAGAGCGGCTGGGGAAACCCTGCCAGATGGGTTGGGTATTGACGCGCAGCGTAAGTGAATAATGCAGAGTTTGAAAGAATAAGAGCTTGACTGAGTTAAAATAAACTTCTTCATAAACAACATGGTTCCAAACAGTTTGACTGAGATTACTTACTGCTCGCAACTGAGGCAGACTGACTCTGAAATCTTACAGAAAACACAGAGAGAAAATGGCTGCTAAGTGTAAATAAATTATTATTATTATTATTATTAGACACAGCAGAGCCGCAGTGGCTGGTAGCCCTCGAGAGCCCTCTCCTCCACCATTCCTCTCTTAAAGCCATCCAAGGCCCTCACTGCCTCCAGTGCCGGATTGACATATAAGCTCAACAAGCTCTAGCTTAGGGCCCCACTCTCTTGGGACCCCCCAAAAAATTAAAGGGGGAAAAAACCTGGATGTACATTTCCAAAATATGAGATAAAAAACAAATAAAATAAAACCTACATACAGCAACCGTGTTTTGTGTTGTGTAGGCACCTATAATGTAAGTCATGGGCCCCGCCTGCTAGCCTGCTCCCCAAAATATCACCGCTTTGCTCATTTCTATATATAGGATGCCAATACTCTGCATGTGCAAATGACTTTAGGTCCATCAATGACCATCTAGCATCTATTCAACACAAGAAGCAGCGACCATTTCTTGTTGACAAAGGACAGCTGGGCATATAATGGGCCCCATTCCCTTCAGGAGCTGAGGGCCTCAATCCGGCCGTGCCCTGACTGCCTCCTGCGCAGGGAGTTCCGCAGGTTAACTCTGCGCCTCCTGCAGAGGTCTGGGGCCAGCGAAGGGTTAAGGACGGGGCGGGAGGACCCAGGCGTCCGAGGGGCGGGGCTCCGGCGGCGGCGGCAGCAGAGCGGGCATGGCGGCGGCGGCGCTGGCGCGGGGGGCGCTCCGACGAGGGCTGCTCGGTCGGCTGCAGCAGGTAGGGGGGCGCCGGACGCCTGGGTCCTCCTCCCGCCCCGTCGGGGCTCTCTCTCCTCGCCCCCCGGGTCTTTCCTCCCGGGCGGAGGGGGGCACCAAGGTCGCCCCGTCCCGGCAGCCGGGGGTCCCCGCTGCTCCAGACCCGGGGGGGGGGGGAGAGACCCTCCTCACTTGCGGGGCGAGGTGGGTGGTCCGCCTTTCACTCTCCGCGGGAAGCGTCTCTAACTCCCCCCCCCCCGAGGGAGACCCGGGCAGCTGCAGCGCCTCCAGCGGCGGACGGGAGGGGCGGGCACGGGCACGCGCACGGGGAAGCGGGGGCGCGCGAGGCTCATTTGTTGCGTCTCTCACCTGCAAGGAGTTCAAGGCGACCTGGGTGGTCCTCTTCCTCTTCCTCTTCCTCTTCCTCCTCCTCCCCAGTTCATCCTCACAACAGTCCTGCGAGGTAGGCTCGCTCCTAGCCCGGCCCTCTCGTCCGCACAACAACCCTGCCAGGCAGAGCTGTCAACTTTCCCCTTTTTTAAAAGGGAAATTCCCTTATTCCGAATAGGACTCCTTGCAAGAAAAGGGAAAGGTGGACAGCCATGCTGGGAGGTGGGCTAGGCGAGAGGAAGCACCTGCCCCCCCCCCCAAGTCGCCCCGTCAGCCTCCTGGCCATGGGGGGATCTGCACCCTGGTCCGGCGCTCTAACCACTAGGCCACCGCTGCCCCCCGTGGGAAAGCAGTTTGGGCTGCGGGGTTCTGGAAGGGGGTCTCACCCAGCCCCTGTCTGGAAGGAGGGTCTTCAGGGAGTGAGCCCAGGCCCTTCTGCATGCAAAGCAGGTGTCCCCCCCCCCAAAGGACCTCTTTGAGCTGGGAAAGGCTCAGAAAAGGCAACAAAACTACTGTGACAGAGTGGATATGATTTAAATCAAATCGGTTTAAATCACGATTTAAATCACTAGTCGGTAACTTGGTTTAAATCCTTGACTTGGTTTAAATCACTAGTCGGTAAGACTTGATTTCCATCATTTTTTTACAGAAAGACTCCTTCTTGCTGGTATAATCTTAATATTTACAACCCGATGAAGGTTTCATTTTTGGAATAATAAAATTTCAGAGTAGTTTTTCCAGTTATATCTAAAATTACCGTTTTGGTTGTACTATTAGAAATACAAAGACAGAGAATTATGAAATTATTGTGATGTTTAATAAGTTAACTGTTTAGATTTGAACAGCTTTTCTGCTGTACTTTATCGGAAGAAGAAAAATAATAATTCCCTTAACAATTCCCAATAACAATTTATTTAACTAAAACAATAACATTATACCATATGTATCCATGTTTGTTAACTGTTGTGGTTAAACCATTTTTTTAAAAAAACAGACTGAGACTGAGTCTCAGCACACATGAAAAACTTAAAACAAATCCTTATTTCCTGATGAATAGCCTTTGGACTATAATGTAATTTAAATAGAAAATCTTTGGAAAGATTTTTCCTCCAAAAGCATTTTATTTTAAAAATCCAATTCAATTTTTAAAAATCCATTTTAAAAAAATCATTTTGATCCATCCTGTGCTGTGCAGAGTGGGAGGGGAGGCTAGACTGAGAATGTGGGGTGCTCCCCTCTGCCAGGTCGAGAGGGGCTCAGAGGGCTCCCCCCCCCCCAGCCTCCCTAGCCCTTAGCAGGAAGGCTTGGCGCTGCCCACCCTCCGGAGACTGGCAAGGCCTTTGCCCATGGCAGCTGATGCCCCCCCCTGCCCCCCTGTCTGCCTGCAGCCGAGGGCGTTTGTGGCCACCCAAGGGCCCCCCGGCGGGGAGGTGGAGAAGGCCCAGCGAGCGGCCGAGGGGTCCGGCCCCACCATCTTCAGCAAGATCCTGGATGGCTCCATCCCTGCCAACATCATCTACAAGGACGACCAGGTGGGTACTGGGGGGGGGGGCAGGGGCTGGGATTGTGCCAGGCTGGCGTGCCAGAACCATTTTTTCCTCTCTCTCTCTCTCTCTCTCTCTCTCTGTGAAATATTTTTAATTGGTTTTTACAAGAACCAATTTAAAATAACGAAAAGGGAAAAAACCTTTTACCATATCCATATAAGAGATTCTCTGAATCTTGTGACTTCCCCCCGTCCCCTGCGTGGGTCCTTAAAGTACATTTTCTAAGACTACATATCAGTACATTCTCTGCAGTTTTTATCTCTCTAAATGATCCAGGTCTTTAGTTTCTTTACAAGTTATTTTATTATTAATATAATATTTATTAAATTTCCATTTTGTATTAATTAAATACATTCTTATTTTTTCACGTTCGTATTTGCTCAAATGAGCTGTCGACCTCCCTCCCTCCCACCTCATGCTTACCCCAATTCTTTTCTATATCATAGCATTTGTACTTTTTCCTGTTTATATTTCGTCCATATCAATTCCCATATTTTAAAATAACTACCGTATTTTTCGTCCTATAGGGCGCACTGGCCCATAGGATGCACCTAGTTATTTGTGGGGGAAATAAAAAAATATATATTTCCCCCCCCCCCCAGCCATGGGGCTGGGGCGGGGGAATCCCGAGCTTCCCCTGACCCCAGCCCCCAGAACAGGCTGCCGCCCGCAAGCCTTGCGCACCCGGCGGGACCTCCCGCCAGGTGCACAAGGCTTGCGGACATCTGCCCAAAGCACGGGGCGTGCTCCGGAGGGTGCCCCGTGCTCCGGGCTGCAGGCTGCTGCTCGCAAGCCTAGGGAGCCCAGCGGGACCTCCCGCGGGCTCCCCAGGCTTGCTGATAGCTTCCTGAAGCCTGGAGAACGAGAGGGGTTGGTGCGCACCGACCCCTCTCGCTCTCCAGGCTTCAGCGAAAGCCTGCATTCGCCCCATAGGATGCACACACATTTCCCCTTCATTTTTGGAGGGAAAAAAGTGCGTCCTATAGGGCGAGAAATACGATATGTAAAAACATTCCAAAAAGAGTGAAGTAAATTCATACAATATTTGAATGACAATTGCAAGCAATTAAGAACCCTGTCAGGAATGGCTTAAGAAGACTTGTAAAGTTTCTAGTAGATACCTTTTTACAAGTTATTTTTAAAGCCCAGCTCATGTTTTATTTGTTTACAATGGTCTCCTAAATAAGTTATGAATTTTTGCCCATTCTTTTTTAAAGTCTTTATCTTCTTGAATCTTGAGTCTCCCGGTCACTTTTGCCATTTCAGCATAGTCCAGCAGTTTGGTAGAACCATTTTTTTCCAAGTTGCCCAGATTCACACTCTGAACATTCAAAAAATACTAATACTAATTAGTACCCAGCCAGATGGGTGGGATATAAATAATAAATTATTATACTAATACTAATAATATATTTATACCCAGCCCATCTGGCTGGGTTTCCCCAGCCACTCTGGGTGGCTTCCAACAAAAGATTAAAAATACATTACTGTCCCTCTGGGGTCAGGCAAAGGAGGCCTGGCACCGGGCACTTGAGGGTCCTGGGCACCCCCTCCCTCCCGCCCACGGGGCTCCTGATTCTGCCCGCTCCCTTCTCTGCAGTGCGTGGCCTTCCGAGACGTGGCCCCCCAGGCTCCGGTGCACTTCCTGGTGATCCCCCGGCGCCCCATCCCCCGCATCAGCCGTGTGGCAGAGAGCGATGCCCAGGTGAGCGAGGGCAAGACTGAGGGCACCCCGGTTCCGACCCGAGGGGGGTGGGGGAGAGGATCAATAGGGAGCTGGTTTCAGAGATCCGGGGAGGGGGGGGACCAGAAACCCTCAATCATGGCATAGAAGTGAGAGGGCAGCTGTCTTGGAAATGATAGTTTCATTAAGGAGGAATGCCAGGTCATCTAAAAGGAGCCTGAGGGTTCTAGTCCTCATTAGAATCTCAAATTACTTGTAACAGTCTCTATTATGGCCGTATTCCAGAGGGAGCAGTAAAAAGTGTCCCGGGTGAGGTGCTTTTTCTTTCACTTGTGCCCTTTCTTTCCCATTTGTAGAAACTTCACATGTAGTTTCCTTGGGGCAGGGACCTGCCATTGCAATTTATTTCCTTACGCTTCTGCCAAACGTCACGGGCGCCAAGGGCCAGTGCCAGATTTACCTATAAGCTAAACAAGCTCTAGCTTAGGGCCCCTCTCTCTTGGGGGCCCCAAAAAAATTTAAAGGAAAAAAACCTGGATGTCCCTTTACAAAATATAAGATAAAAAACCAAATAAAATGAAACCTACATCCAGCAACAGTGTTTTGTGTTGTGTAGGCTCCTGTGATGTAAGTTACGGCCCCCGCCTGCTAGCCTGCTCCCTAAAATATCACTGCTTTGCTCATTTCTATATTTCACTATTAATATACTTCTTAGTTGAGTTTCAGTTCAACAATTACTTTGATAAAATACTTATTTTGGTATGTGCAAATGGCCTATTAGGTCCTTAAGTTACCATATAGCATATATTCCACAAACCTAACTCTGGCCCTGCCAAGGGCACATTATAAATGCTCCAATTTGCCCTAAGCCCTTTTGTCCCTTATTTGAGGACTCTTTATTTGAGGCTCCCTGTCTGTGGAATGCTCTCCCCAGGGAAGTTCGCCTGGCGCCTTCATTGTACACCTTTAGGCGCCAGGCAAAAATGTTCCTTTTTAACCAGGCCTTTGGTTGATCCGATTTACAACTTATGCCCTTTTAAAATGTGTTTTTTGGTCGGGGGGGGGAGCTATTGGGTTATTGTTTTTATTTTTTATGTATTTTGTGGTTTTATATCTTGATTTTATTCTGTGAAACGCCCTGAGACCTCTGGGTACAGAGCAGTATATAAATTCAATAAATAAAAAGAATAGAGAATAAGAATTTATGTGGTTACAATATTTTTTTTAAGTGGAATGTATATAGAGAATACTTTTTTTAAAATATTGTAACGACATAAATTCTGTGGCAGGTTTGGATGGATTTTCTGCATGAATTGCGTGATAGTTACAGAGCCAAAACAATGAGTATTTAGGAGAGATGAATCTTAGTGCGCAGTGAAAGGAAACTTGGGAACCACAGTGAGGAGATCAGAAGTCAGACTAGAATTAGTGAAGAATTAACTCACTTCTGGATGTCAAAAGTGTAAACTCTTTTTCGGATTACTTTTGGTTGAATACTACATATTTGATGTGTTTTTTCTTTTAAAACCAACAAAGTATATACAGTGGTACCTCAGGTTACATACGCTTCAAGTTACAGACTCCGCTAACCCAGAAATAGTACCTCGGGTTAAGAACTTTGCTTCAGGATGAGAACAGAAATCGTGTGGCGGCAGCAGGAGGCCCCATTAGCTAAAGTGGTGCTTCAGGTTAAGAACAGTTTCAGGTTAAGAACGGACCTCCGGAACGAATTAAGTTCTTAACCCGAGGTACCACTGTACTGTAGATATCTAGAGATATATACAGTCATACCTGGGTTGAATGTGCTTCAGGTTGAGCACTTTCGGGTTGCACTCCGCAGCAACCCGGAAGTAATGGAGCACATTACTTCCAGGTTTCGCAGCTCGCGCATGTGCAGACGGTCAAAATGACATCACGCGCATCGCGGAAGCGGCAAAACGCAGCACATGCAGACGCGCAGACGCGTCTTACGTTCCATTCAGGATGCGAATGGGGCTCCAGAACAGATCCCGTTCGCATCCCGAGGTACCACTGTATAGATAGAGATAGAGATAGATATATAAAATAAAAATCAATAAGTAATCAGAATAAGAATCTGCCTGCAATGCAGAGGGTGGGTGGGGGTCCCGCCTGGCCCTGTGGGTCTCAGAGCCACTCCTTGACCCCTTCCCCTCCCCTGTCCCCAGCTCCTGGGCCACCTGCTGCTGGTGGCCAGCAAGACAGCGAAGGCCGAGGGCCTGGAGGACGGCTACCGGGTGGGTGAGTAGCAGCCCAGAACACCAGCCCCCTGCCCCCCGCCCCGCGAAATCCTGCCCCTCTGGCCTGGGCTAGAGAGGGGGTTTGGTCCGCCCTGGAGGCTGGCGGGAATCCTGTAGGTATCCCTCTGGGTGAAGACTCTCAGCAGCCCTGCGAGGTAGACCAGGCGCAGAGAGAGGGCCTGGGTCTGCCAGGGGAGCCAGATTGTGGGGCCCTCTCCCTCCTCCTGGGCTGGGGCCCTTGCCTTGGGCCCTGGGGCCCTTCTCCCCTGCGCTCTCCCTGCAGCATCAGAACCCCCCCCCAAATCATTCTTCCGCCCTTTCTTCTCTTCCAGTGATCAACGACGGGAAGCAGGGGGCCCAGTCCGTCTACCACCTCCACCTCCACGTTCTGGGCGGGCGTCAGATGGGCTGGCCCCCCGGCTGAGCCCCCAGACCCTCAGCTGGGCCACAAGGGAGCCACCCTGGAATAAACGCAGCAGCAGCCCTGGCACCCGGTCGGCTGGTCTTTGCTTCGTGTGGGTCCTGGGGGCGCCTGCTTTCCCCCCTTTTGGGACGGGTCCTTCTCCCTAGCGCAGCTGGGGCTTCATCTGGCTCACAGCTCCTGCTCTTGCCCCCGGAGAAGGGTGCAGAATCAGATAATGATGGCGCTGTGGAGTTGGGAGGGTCCTCAGTCCAATGCCAGCAGTGGGACTTATCAATCTTCCCTTCTGCTAGAGCACCTTTTGCCCGGATCTTTCTCCTCTCCCTCCCGTGGCTTCAAATATCAAAGCCAAAGAGCAAAATATTAAAACTCATCCACCTTCCCTGGACTCCCCAAGGACCTTACTCTCGAGTAGCAGCCTTTTCCTTGCCCCTCTCCAGGCATGCAAATATTTCCTTTTACCCCCTTGAGTGGCCTGTCTCCGGCTGCCCACCTGTCCCTACAGGTTTCCCTTGGCAATCTCATCCCGTCCCCAGGGGGCCACAAGAAGACCCTTGGCCAGGAGATGTGCCATCCCTCCCCCCCCAACACACCATGGAGGTTTCCCCGGCAATTCCCCCCAATGAGCAGACAGGAAAATAGGCCCCCTCATCTGAGAGGCAGCAGCCCAGACACAGAGCCCAGGACCACAAAGTCCGATTCCTTCTCGAAGGTGTCCTGGTCTGGTCCCCACATCTGAAAAGGAAAGTGTGGGGCTTGGAAAGAAACAGAAGAGGGGGGCCGAAAGGATTCAGGGCAGGAAGGGAAAGCTGCCGCCATTGCGAAGACTGACGGAGTGGGACCTGCCACTTGGAGAAAGGAGACCCCTGCGTTTCTCTCTTGTAAAGATTGCTTGGGGAGGGGGCTTAGCCAGTGAAACTGACGGCCAGGGGTGTGGTGACGGCCAGGAACCGAGATGGCTTTGCAAGGACTGGACATCTCCATGGAGGAGGAGGAAGAAGGCTGCCAATGGCTGTTAGCTCATGACAAGCCTCCAGGCGCAGGCGCAGTCTATCCCTGAATGCCAGTTCCCAGAGGCCTTTGCTACAGGAGATTTTTGCCCTGCTTCTGGGCTTTTGCAGGCATTGGAGTGACCACTCTGGGAAGCGGGAGGCCGGGTTGGATGGTCCCAAGTGGGTCTGAATCGTCTTGGCTCATCCCCATTAAGGTTTTCTGCTTCTGGAGCTTCTCTCTCTGCAAGGCCTAGGAGCTGCCCAGTTTCCACATCTGTGGGGCAAAGGTGTCGTTCTGCCTTTGGCCAGCTGGGGGCACTGCATGCACACCAAGTGAAGTTCAGGTCAGGTGAGCTCCCAGTCAGCAGGGTGAGCCGAGAGGCGGCCTTGGGCTTCCCTGAGGAGCCACAGCACCCAGAGGTGCAGGCGTGAGATCAGAAGCACAAAGCCAGACATCAGCGCCACCTGGGGGCAGACATTCTGCAAACATCGTGGAACAAATCAAGCTGGGATGGCCAAAGTGGGTGGCTCCTTTTGCCCTTCTAGAGCTGGGGAGGGTGCCAGTCTGGGCCTGTGCTGAGGGAATGCCTAGGGGACCGTTTTCTAGATGTGCTGTCAGTTATTTGTCAGCCACAGTTGCCCCCAGACCCTCGCCTGAAGATCTGGGGGACTTCTCCATCCTGAACAGCAAGTCATTCAGCTGCTGTTGTCCTGCGGTTGCCAGAGGGGGTCCCTCTCCCTGTCCTGCTCACAGGTGTGTTGCCACCTGGCTAAGGTAAAGGTAAAGGGACCCCTGACCATTAGGTCCAGTCGTGACCGACTCTGGGGTTGCGGCACTCAACTCACTTTACTGGCCGAGAGAGCCGGCGTACAGTTTCCGGGTCATGTGGCCAGCATGACTGAGCTGCTTCTGGCGAACCAGAGCAGCGCACGGAAACGCCATTTACCTTCCTGCCAGAGCGGAACCTATTTATCTACTTGCATTTTTCAAACTGCTAGGTTGGCAGCAGCAGGGACCGAGCAACGGGAGCTCACCCCGTCGCGGGGATTCGAACCGCCGACCTGATCGGCAAGCCCTAGGCTCTGTGGTTTAGACCACAGCGCCACCCATGCCCCACCTGGCTGTGTACACTCACACAAAAATCTTTGCTCACAGCAAACGGTCTGAGAAATGTCAGCGAGGCAAAGGACCCCTTTGGGTGGAGGAAGGGCAGCAGAGGCTGCTTCAGGCCAGCTTCATGACCAGAAGGCAAGGCCACCATCCGTCATGTGCGTCTCACCAGGGGTGAGGAGACCTGCCTTGCCTGCAGTGGCATAGTGGGGCACAGAGGTGGTGGCCCTGGGCGCAAAATTTGTTAGGGGCGAAAATTTCAGTGCCCGGTGCTGCCTCAACACAGCTACGTAATTCCGTCACTGGGCTCTGTTGAAAACTGCTTCTCCAGGAAGAGACCTCTATAGACCACGAAAATACTTTCCTTATCCCTACTGCTATGATCTAGCAGTTGAATGCGCACACGCACTCTGACCCTTTCCCTCCCTCCCACCCCGCTTTGCATGGCCCCGAGCGCTGGCAACCTGCGCTACACCACTGCTTGCCCAGGGAGTCCTGCTCCCCTCCCCCAGGCTCAACGTGGTGTTAGAAGGTGGATGGGAGTGAAAGGAGCCGTCAGCTCAGGATCTGTGTCCTACACTGACCGGGGGGGGGGGGTGTGCTCCCCGGAGGGTCTTGGGCAGAGAAAGGTCTTTTCCAGTCCGGGGGGCGGGGGGGGGGGAGCATGCTTCATCCAAGGTGTGGGCTCAGATCCTGAGCCTATCTGGCTCCATCTCCAAAACCTGGGCGTTTATTTTGTTGGGTTTTATCCTAATACATTGTACACCACCATGATAGATAGATAGATAGATAGATAGATAGATAGATAGATAGATGATAGATTGATTGATTATAAATACATAAATGAGAATTTTATTTTAAGGGCCTTAAAAGCTTGCTTTTTTGTCATGGCCTTTGAGGGCTAAGCTATCTCAACTAGACTTAGTTTATAAGCTAAGTGGCTTATTCTTTCCTTGAAAGGTGCTCTGGTCTGAGTACCCTGGATGAAAATGGATATTTTAGATGTTCATTGATTCTATTGCTGGATTTTATGGAGTTCCATTGTGTATGCTTGGAAAATGCTTTGAGAGGCAGTTTTGCCTTAAAGGTGGTTGGGAAAGTCAAATGAAGAATAGCCATAAAACCTCCCATTTTGCTTTGTTAATGGTAGTGGGACAGGAAGCCGTTGTCCTAATCTGATCATAAACAAAGGATTATTTTTCCAGTTTGTTCATTGCCCCAAACAGCGCAGGTGCTATAGTTCAAAATTACAAGCAAGTTAATATATATTTAAAAATTAGATTTTAAAACTTCGCCACCACTATGAATTAAACATTGTAACAATATTAAAAACATCTCCATTGCCAGCTACACTTAAGAGCCACCGGGGCAGAGTATTCCTAAGAACCAAAACATTTGGGGTCCCAAATCTCCCCTTGGTGGGGAAGTCACAAGATAGGGAGGGGGGTCAGAGTATAGGGGTGACTGGCTGGATCTGAGGGAGGGCCTGGGTGCAGACACAGCAGCAGCGACGAATCCTGTAGAAAACACAACTACAAGCAGTTTAGAAACGTGCTCTAAAGAACTTTTTCATGCAGGTGCCCGGAATCCATCGAGGGCGGAAGGCGAAGCGGGGCTCCTGCTCATTCCCTAGAACAGCCCAACTTTGCCATGAGGCCCCCCATTTGCTGACGCCCCCCTCGTTCCTCGCTGAGGGTTTACCAAGCCTGCCTTCCTCTTAGCATGTTTCTCCTTTGTGTCCTGAGTTCGAGTGTCTTCAAAACCCATGCGCTCTATGTGGGGCTACCTTTGAAGGTGACCCAGAAACTACAACTAATCCAGAATGCAGCAGCTAGACTGGGGACTGGGAGCGGCTGCTGAGACTGGTCTTGAAAGACCTACACTAGCTCCCAGTATGTTTCCAAGCACAATTCAAAGTGTTGTTGCTGACCTTTAAAGCCCCAAACAGCCTCAGTCCTGTATACCTGAAGGAGCGTCTCCACCCCCATCGTTCTGCCCAGACACTGAGGTCCAGTGCCAAGGGCCTTCTGGTGCTTCCCTCACTGTGAGAAGAGCAGTTACAGGGAACCAGGCAGAGGGCCTTCTTGGTGGTGGCACCTGCCCTGTGGAAAACCCTCCCTTCAGATGTGAAGGAAATAAGCAGCTATCATATTTTTAAAAGACACCTGAAGGCAGCCCTGTTTAGGGAAGTTTTTAATACTTAATGCTGTATTGTTTTTAACACTTGATTGGAAGCCACCCAGAGTGGCTGGGGAAACTCAGCCAGATGGGCGGGGTATAAATTATTATTATTATTATTATTATTATTATTATTATTATTATTATCCATTTCCCCTCCCGCTTTGGTCTCTGCCCCCACCTGCGGATAGTTGCTCAGAGGCGGGTGCGGCCCGCAGACCGAGGAAGGTGACCCCCTGCTGCTCTTGAAGCGAGAGACGCCCCGAAGCTGGTGGCAAGGAGTTCCGCAGGTCGACGCGCGGCACCAAGCGCTCTTCCCTTTGGCCGGGAGGTCTGGAGGGTCCGCGCTCTGCAGGGCAGGAGTCGCGCCTCGGTCCCTCTTTCTTTCGCCCCGCGAGCCCCCCCCCCCCGACTCTGCAGGCGCGCGGAGCCGTCGGGGCCCCGGAGGGACAAGGCTGGCTCTCTTCCCCTCGCCTGGCCTCACCCGCCGCCTAATTTTAGCTGGTGGTGCCCAGGCCTGGGCCCTGCCTGCCACGGGCGCGCGGTGGGCCGGGCGGGGTCTCGTCGGGGGTCCGGGAAGGGAGCAGCCCGGCCAGGAGAATGACCCGCTTGTTCCCACCGGGAAGGCGGGCGGGCGGGCGGCGCGCCAAGCGGGCGCCAGGTGGCGCTGCGGAGCCGGTCCGCTTTGCTCTGCCTTGCAAAGGGGGCGAAGGCAAACCGGACGGGGGGAGCCCGTAGAGACCCCTTTCCTGCCTTTATTAATAATAATTCGCCTCCGCCTCCAACTCAGGGCTGCCCCGGAGCAGGGCTCAAAGCTGCGGGGCTCAGAGTCGGGCCACCGGCCTCTTTAGCTGTCGTCTTCTCTGGCGACTCCTAGGCAAGTAAGATGGTCTTCCATGAACACGGTCTTAGCAATCTGTAAAACACCGTTAACAAAGGAACAACTAAAACATAAACTAAACATCACAATTAAAGCAAAAGACACATTATATGGTTAACAAATCAATACAGTATTTATAATCTTATCTTCTTTGGCGATCACTCGCAGCCGAGTCAGATTGTCTTCCATGAACACGGTCTTAATAATGTGTAAGTGACTGTGGAGGCCAATTCTGGATCCCCACATCCTTCCACAGTGGGGACGTAGGTTTCCAGGCAGGAGTTGATCCCGGTGAAGGTTTGTCAAATGTGCCTTCCTCTTAGCACGTTTCTCCCTTGCGTCCTGAGTTCGAGTGTCTTCAAAGCCCATGACACCTTTGGTAAAGGCTGTTCTCCAACTGGAGCGCTCGCAGGCCAGTGTTTCCCAGTTGTCGGTGTTTATACTACATTTTTAAATATTTACCTTGAGAGCACCTTTAAACCTCTTTTGTTGACCACCAGCATTACGCTTCCCATTTTTAAGTTCAGAATAGAGTAGTTGCTTTGGAAGACGACAATCAGGCATCCAAACAACATGACCAGTCCAACGAAGTTAATGTTGAAGAATCATTGCTTCAACACTGGTGATCTTTGCTTCTTCTAGTACACTGGTATTAGTTCACCTGTCTTCCCAAGTCATGTGTAAAAATTTTCAGATACACCACTGATGGAATCTTTTGAGGGGTTGGAGATGGCATTTATAAGCGGTCCACATTTCACAAGCATCCGGTAAGGTTGGTAGTACAATAGTTTTGTAAACAAGCATTTTGGTTTCCATGCAAATGCCCTAGACCTCAAACACTCTGCACATCAATCGGGAGAAAGCCACACTCACAGAGCTCAGGCTAGGCTGGATTTTGGCATCAATGCTGGCTCTTGTGGAAAGATAACTGCCAAGGTAGGAGAAATGATTGGCATTGTCCAACGTTACATCATTGAGTTGGATTTGTGGTGCTGCAAAGGGGTTATTTTGTACTTGGTGCAGCACTTTGGGTTTTTGGATGTTGAGTGATAGGCCAAGCTTTCTGTAAGCTTCTGTGAAGATATTTAGGATGGTGTGGAGGTCATCCTCTGAGCGTGCGCACACTATGTTGTCATCAGCATACTGAGGCTCTATGACGGAAGTTATGGTAACCTTACTCTTTGCTTCCAGCCTGCTCTGATTGAAGAGCTTTCCATCTGTTCAATGTATTTCTACTCTGGTGGGGAGTTTCCCTTCGACAAAGTGTAGGATCATGGCAATGGAAATAATAAATAGAGTTGAGACGATAACACAATCTGTTTAACGTCTGATCCCACTGTAAATGGTTCACTTTGAGAGCCATTGTTATCTGTGATTGTTGCTGTCGCATTATCATGGAGGAGCCAAAGGATGTTCACAAATTTATCTGGGCAGCCAATTTTCAGAAGGACAGTCCACAGGGCATTAAGATTTTAAGTGTCAAAGGCCTTAGACAGGTCAATAAAAGCTGTATACAGGGGTTGGTTGGGCTCTCTGCATTTTTCTTGAAGCTGTCAAGCAGTGAAAATCATGTCCCCTGTCCCCCTAGAAGGTTGAAAACCTTTTTGGGATTCAGGAAGGGTTGCTTCAGATAAAGTTCGGAGACGGTAGATGCACCGTTTGTGCTTCTGAAGGAGACCGTGAGCTCTGCCATGAACCTCCTTTTGCAGAGGCAGCCTACCTGCAGATATTAGTTGCTGAGGGACAACAGCAGGAAGGGCTGGTTGGCTTCCTTGAAGCCCAGACCAGCCACTGGGCAAACAGGGTGAGTGCTGCTGGCCTGGGGGGCACTTGGGTTTGACCCAGCAGGCCAAATGATGTTCTGTGAGGTGTGAGCCAAGGCCAGCTAAAACGGTAGAGTTGGGAGGGGCCGCGAGGGTCATCTAGTCCCACCACCTGCAATGCAGGAATCCTTTGCCCAATGTGGGGCTTGAATCCACAACCCTGAGATTAAGAGTCTTGTGTGATCCCAGATGCCTCAGAGGAACCTCCTGGATCTCGCCCAGCCTCCTGCTCTCACTGAAGCTGACCAGATGCTCATTACGGGAAACACACAGGACCCCAGCCCAAGAGCAGCACTTCCCCCTCCCACAGTTTCCAGCAACGGGGATTCAGGCGCATCGCTGCTTCCAGTTGTGGAGACAGAGCATCAGCCACTGTGGCTCCCAGCCTTCGAGATCCCTCTGCCCCATGAATTTTCCCCGTCCTCTTTAGCCTCCCATCCTTCCATCACTGCCTTTCTAAACATGCTTAGAAAATTACAAGATTGTACAATAATAATTGCACCGTACGATTGTAAATCTAAACCTGCATGTTGTAGCATTGTTGCCTCAGTCCAGCCGTGTTCAGGGCTGACTGCCTTTTTCACAATCTGACAAACAATTGCAGAGTTTCCGGTCTCCTTCTGCTTTTAATTCTGCCTTCTCTAAGCCCATGAGGATAATTTTAGCCTGCTGAGGACGCCTCAAGATTGGTTCTCGCAAGCCCAGGTTGAAGGCCCATCTCTCCTTCCAGCAGAAATCCTGACCTAGGAGACATTTTGCTGCTGCCATCAGGAAGCGATCGATGCGCAACCTTTTAGAAGTAAAAATAGGCCCTTGTGGGCCAGGCCGGTTTTCTCTGGCTTCTGCCAGGCACTGAGCAAAGGGAAGCCACAGTTCACCTCTGGAGCGGCTGTGTGGTTCTCCCTTGAGGAGAAGGGGGATCTGGGGGTACAGGGCGGGGGGGTGTAATAGGAAATTGCCTTTATACAAAGGCAGGCCCTTGGTCAATTGAGCTGACTATCCTTCACACTGAGTGGCAGGGACTCTCCAGTATTTTAGACTGGGGGTCCACAGCTCTACCTGGGCCCAGTATCCCTGAAGGAGCATCTCCACCCTCATCGTTCTGTCCAGACACCGAGGTCCAGCTCCGAGGGCCTTCTGGTGGTTCCCTCACTGCAAGAAGGGAGGTTACAGGGAACCAGGCAGAGGGCCTTCTCAGTGGTGGCACCGCCCTGTGGAACGCCCTCCCACCAGATGTGAAGGAAATAAAAAACTACCTGACTTTTAGAAGACATCTGAAGGCAGCCCTGTTTAGGGAAGCTTTTAATATTTGATGAGTTATTGTATTTTAATATTTTGCTGGAAGCCGCCCAGAGTGGCTGGGGAAACTCAGCCAGATAGGCGAGGTATAAATAATAAATTATTATCTTTATGATTACTACTACCTGGGTTTGGGTTATGGGGTCCCTCTCCCCCCCCCCAGACATGAGGCTTGGAAGCCGTCCACATTTTCAACAGATGTAAAAAGTTGGTCCCACCCCCAGGGGGACGGCATCCAGTCCCAGTTCCAATATGTTTTGTGTGCAGGTGTGCACAGACGTTCTCCCCACCCCCGACCCACACAGATGTGCAATCCTAGAATGGTAGAGTTGGAAGGGACCCCCAAGGAACATCTAGTCTAGGCATCCCCAAACTCAGCCTTCCAGATGTTTTGGGACTGCGACTCCCATCAAGACCAGTGGTCAGGGATGATGGGAATTATTGTAGTCCCAAAACATCTGGAGGGCTGAGTTTGGGGATGCCTGATCTAGTCCAACCCCATGTTCTCTGGGGCAGCCAAGACACCATCTGCAAATTGGGGGGGGGGGGAGTAGAGCTAAAAAATACGAGAGGGGTTAGTGACCCACAGACTTAAAGGGGCCACAGCAGAATCACGCCAGCACTGAAGAGCCCTGGAAGCAGTGGGGTTGGCGCCAGAGCCAGGCAAGCGAGAGATTACCCCCCCCGCCCCCGCTCAGCTGCCCACAGTCCAAGGCCAGGCCCTGACAGCCACCGAGATGTCTGGGAGCAGCTGAGGCTACCAAGGGAGAACTCCGCCCCCACCCCCTCCAGTCTCCTTTGGGGACGTGCGTCATCCCTGGTGAGCTGTTAGGAGTTTCCTAATGAAAGGCAAACAGCCCCCCCCAACACACACGCACACACACACACACGCATTGCCAAGCCCCATCGGTCATTGACTCCTCCAGCCAAAGTCAACAAATAGCAGAGCCCTGAGCACACGGTGGGAGCAGGGAGAGGCCTGAAGGAGCTGCCTGTGCAAGAGAAGCCGGGAGCCAAGGCCCCCCAGAGGTCAACCCAAAGGGAAACTTCACGGCATGGGGAGCTTGGAGGGCTGACCTCCAGCAGCTCTCCCTGTTGAGGCTCTCCAAGGCTGCTTCCTGGTGCATCCAAAATTATGTAATTACATCTTCAGGAGAAGAACAGGCTCGGGAGTAAATTCTTCAGAAACCTGGAGTCCCTGAAGGGGTGGGATGGTGCCTGGTATGCCTCCTCCTCTGGGCAACTCCTGCAGCTGAGCTGGTGCCAACGTCTTGCTCTGCTTTCCCTTGGCTGCTTGGAAGAGGGAGAGCTGGTTGTTTGGCAGCCCAGAACCTCTAAACACAAGCTTGCCCCTTGGGGTGGTCAGTTGGGTGCTGCAAATGCAGCCAACACGATGCAGGAGGCAGGAGGTACAAGTCTCTGCAGCCGCAGCAGCCGCTGTTATTCCCCAGCCCCCAGAGGCACACTCCGTTGTCTCTCGAGACAGATGGATGCCAGCAGCTGAGGGGGAGGGGATCCCCATCCAGTCCGACTCCTTGCAATTCAGGAACCACGACGGAAGCATCCAAAATCTCCCGTGAAGGAGAGTCCTTTCCCTTTCGAGTGAGTCCCCTGCCCCACAGGCACCCCCCCCCCCAAGTGCTGTGTGTGGGTTTAAGGTTCCTTAACTCGAAGCTGGAAAGGGCACAAAGGGTGCTGGGAGGGGGTGCTTTGAAAGAGTGGCATGAGTTCAGTGCCAAGGAGTGGCTGCTTCTCCACCCTCACCAGCTGGACTCTCGAGATCCCAAAGCCACACATGGAGCCCCCTTTTGACTCAGGTGGTCCTGCAGTCTGAGCCAGAGACACGGGATCTGGGGGGGGGGCTGGGGGGGCTTGCTTGTTTATGCACAGTGCCCAGGACGGGGTTTGGTGTTTTATGGTCATTGAACTGGGAGAACAATGGCAGAGGTGGAGGAAGAGTGAACTTCTTGTGGCTTCTGTCCTTGTAGATGAAAGACTCTCCTCCATCCCAGAGAGGGCTTTCCAGGTGCGAGGGGCAGATTCCATGGCCTGCTTTGCAGTGGCCCCCTGGTGCAAGCAGGCAAGCCTCTGCCAGGGCCACTTCCTCCCAGGGAGAACCTGCAGGACCTCCCGCCATCCCACTTTTGTGGCGCACGCGGGGCGAGCGAGGGAGCAGCCTCAGAAGCAAGGGCTTCGGAAACCTCCTTGTGCCAGGCCAGCTGCCTCCTCCTCCTCCTCCTTCCGACCCACAGCAGAGGGAGAGCGGCTGGTTTAGGCTCTGCAGACCACATTTCCCCAGCAGGGCCAGGCCAGGCTATTCTTAGTCCCACAGGCCTGGGGGGTCCAGAGTGCAGCAGCAGCAGCAGCAGCAACAGGCTCCTCCACCAGGCACACAATTGACTGCCAAACAGCTGCCCCTGCCCCCCCCCACCGCCCCCAGGCTGCAAGTGGGGCTGTCTGGCCTCTCCACCATGCTGGGCACAATTGGGAGACGGGTGGAGTTTCCAGAACTCTCTTTCTAGGCTCCATTAAAACAACAACAAAAACCCAGCCACCATTTTTCATGACGTGCACACATGCAATCAATCAGCAGGAGCCAGAGGCAGCTTTGCCACACTTCTCCTGTTAATTGGGGGGGGGGTCTTTCCAGCAAGAACCACATGGGAGCCCCCCATTTCGGCCTCTAAATATGTCTGACATTCTGCTGCAAGGGCAGAAGCTTCTGTCACTCTCCTGCCATTTGAAATATTTGCATAAATAGTTTTTATTGTTTTGCACCATGATGTCAATGTTTGCTGTGCCTTAAGCAGCTGAATTGCAGCCTGGGCTGAGAGGGGGGGCTTTCAAAGTGGGGCACCTTAAACTCTGGCGATGCCCGTCTGGCACAGTGGGGCTGTCACCCACCAATTAGCCTGCTCTGATTTTAAAAAGGCTCTTAAGACTGTTTTGTTCTGATGGGCATTTCTTATGTTGGAGCCCTGAGTGCATTTTTATTTAGTTTTGCTCAGCTGTTGATTGTGTGATTTTTAAAAATTGATTTTATGGAAAAAATACAAAAGGGTATCTGTCAATACAGAGATTATAAATGTAACCATTATAACAAATGCAAGAATTCTGGCCCCTTTCCCCTGTTGTGGCTTCAATATTTCTAACAGATTTTCTCAGTAGTATAATATATATTACATAAAATTGCTCTCTATTTCAGGCATTAGTGAGTACAAACTAGCTTAATTTTTTTTAAGGGAAACATTAATAACATAGAGCAGCACATGGTGATGTTTTATGCTGCTGTTTTCACTTGGTGCTATGTCCCCACTGTGGAAGGACGTGTGGATCCAGAATTGGCCTCCACAGTCACTTACAGTGGCTGTAGACGCCTGCTTCTTGGGAGAAAAGCAATGAAAACCTAGACAGCATCTTAAAAAGCAGAGATATCACCTTGCCAACAAAGTTCCGTATAGTTAAAGCTCTGGTTTTCCCAGTAGGGATGTATGGAAGTGAGAGCTGGACCATCAAGAAGGCTGATCGCCGAAGAATGGATGCTTTTGAATTCTGGTGCTGGAGGAGACTCTTGAGAGTCCCATGGACTGCAAGAAGATCCAACCGATCCATTCTGAAGGAAATCAGCCCTGAGTGCTCACAGGAAGGACAGATCCTGAAGCTGAGGCTCCAAGACTTTGGCCACCTCATGAAAAGAGAAGACTCTCTGTAAAAGACCCTGATGTTGGGAAAGATGGAGGGCACAAGGATAAGGGGACGACAGAGGACGAGGTGGTGGAACAGTGTTCTCGAAGCTACCAGCATGAGTTTGACCAAGCTGCGGGAGGCAGTGGAAGACAGGAGGGCCTCGTGTGCTCTGGGGGTCACGAAGAGGCGGATACGACTAAACGACTAAACAACAAGAAGTCACTTACAGACTCAACGTTAAGACCGTGTTCGTGGAAGACAATCTTATTCAGTTATCAGCGATCGCCAAAGAAGACTAAACGAAACACCGGGACACTGGAGGCTCCACATGAGAGGGACATAATATTTGGCCCTCTGAGAAGAGCCAGAGGAGGGAGAACAAACTCCATAATGAAGAACGGGAGCAGCGGCTGCAGTCGAGCTGAGCCGGGCGGAGGAGGGGAGGGAGCTGGAGGAGAGCTGGGCAACCGCCTCAGGATCAGCCCCTCGCTTCAGAGCACGTGCAGAGTGGTGACCCACAGCTGCAGCCGAGGGCAGCCTTCGCGGGCCAAGGAGCTTGGCGGCGGCACGCAACCCTCGGGCACGACAGCTTGGCAAACGCCCCGCGCCCGCCGCCTCCTCCTCGTCGTCCTCGCCACAGCTGCTCGGCAGATGCGCCCCGCGGCCCGCCAGCCCCTTTCCGGAGAGGCTCGGGGGAGGCAGGCGGGGCTGGGGAGGGGCCTGGAAAGGAGGAGCCTCTCCGGCCCAGCGCGGGGGCCAGATGTGGCCATTCGCAAACTCTCTGCCCATGGCCCGGGGCACGCTCGGCTCCACCGTACGTGCCGTCGAGGGGGCGCACGACCAGCTTCCCCCGGACTCCCTGGCGTGGCTCTCCAGACCCGAAGGCGTCTCTTCGGCCCCCACGATCCCCTGCAGGGCCGGATTGGGGTTTGATGAGGCCCTCAGCTCCTGAAGGTAATGGGGCCCATTATATGTCCAGCTGTCCTTTGTCAGCAACAAATTGTCGCTGTTTTTTTGTGTTGAATCTATGCTATATGGCAATTTATGGACCTAATGGGAGCCTACACAACACAAAACACTGTTCCTGTATGTAGGGTTGTTGTTTTTTAATCTTATATTTTGGAAATGTAGATCCAGGTTTTTTTCTTTACATTTTCTGGTGGGACCCTAAACTATAGCTTGTGTAACTTATACGTAAATCCGGCACTGATCCCCTGCCCTGGCCCCGAGGGAGCGGGCGAGCCCCCTGCGTCTCTTCCGGGCCCGCTTTGGCCCCCGCAAGGCGCAGCCTCTTCGGCCGGGCAAGGGCAGCAGGGCTGCAGGTCTTCGCCGGCTCCCCACTGGACGCCCGTCGGGGCAGAGACCGGCCGTCGCGGAGCCTGGCGCGGGCGAGAGGGGCGGGGCAGCGGCCCTCGGCGCGCGCCAATGAGAGCCTTTCCTGCCGTCGCCGCTTGGCCAATGGGCGCGCTGCGTCGCCGTCGCCATGGTAGCGGCCAGCTGGGCCCCCGTCCGTGTTTGGCGTCTCCGCGGCGACGTCTCCGGACCCCCCACCCCGAGCGGCGCCGGTCGGAGGGATGGAGCCGGAGGGCGGGTGAGGAATGGAAGAAAGAGGCGGAGGCGCAGAGGGAGGGGTCGCCGCGCGGGGCGGGGGAGGAGGCGAGGATACGCCGAACACGTGTGTCTCTGCACGTGTGAATGGGGGCCGTGGTCTCCTGTCCCGCATGCCGGTGGGCGGGCAAAGTCAAAAGTGGGCACCACCCAGGCAAGCAAGGGGCACCCTCACAGCAAACTCTAGCCAGGCAGAAGCCCTTGAGAAGGGCACAGAGCAGGGAGGTGTGGCCTGCTGGGAATGCCAAGGGCCAGGCAGAGGGACAGGGAAGGCCACGTTTAGCTCCAGGCCTGTCTTCAACTGTTTGGGAGCCCGTTATTTCAAGGACTGCCCAAACCGCAGGAACCTGCCCATGTTGAGGTGGGATTTGGGAGGTTTCACTTGGGTGTCCTCCTTTAAGATTCATTTGGCTGAGAGACCGCACAGACATGCCTTCTTAGTGGTGGCTCCTGACCTGGGCACGGAATCCTCTTCTTAAAGCTCTGCACTTGGAGTCAACCTATGTTGTGAACCACCCTGAGATCTACAACTAAAGGGCAGTATACAGATTTAAGAAATAAATATCAGCCCCATCTTTTCCCTGACCTTCAGTTAAAGACTTAACTCTATAGGTTGCGGCAGGAATGCCCCCCTCCCCCATGAAATTATGAGGCGAAGCCTGGCTTTAATTACATTTATTGCTGTGTGACTTTGGCTTGGTGTTCTGTGTTATGCAGGAGCAAAACTAGGCTTTATTTTACCGGGGTCAAAGACCCAGTTTGGCACACATACACACACACACCCAGCCTGGGAGCCTCAATTCTGCCCCTCTGGAGGCTTCACCGGGGCAAGAAAACCAGGCTACACGCCCCCCCCCCCCGCCCCATAGCACTGGCTGTCTTACTGATGAAGGGCAAGATGCAACTTTTTTTTTTAAAAAAAAACCAGCTTCCCATTTTCTTTCTTGGAGAGAAGGGTCTGTGCCCTTCATTTTTCTGCCTGGAGCAGAGCCGAGTCTGACTGCCTTTTCCCCTTCCTGAACCTGTGCAGGTCCCTGGCTTCCGCCCTTCCAGGCCCACCTGCGCCCAGCGATGGAGAGGCAGCAGTGCCTCCTGGCCCCGAAGCCCCCTGCTGCGTGGTGGAGCCCCCCCTGTGCCCCGGAGAGGAGGGGCAGGAGCCAGCGGTGGTGTACGGCCCCAAGGAGATGCTGCCTGAAGATCCCCCGGTGGTGGTCCGCACCCCAGCCTACTCGGTGGAGCTGCCTCCCTGCCACGGGGTCCCGGGACCCCCTCTTGGGGAGCTGCCGGCCACGGAACAGGAGGCCATCCCCGTTGTCCCCCTGGAGCCCATGAGGGAGCTCCCCATTCGGGGAAAGTGCCTGATCTACAACTGGCAGGAGGAGGTAAGGCTGCCTGGGCTCCACACCCAGGAGGACTGGCAGGAGGGGGTGGCAAGGGGGGGTGTCACCAGGGAATTCCTGTTCCCTTCTCCCCCTGCATTTCCCAAGTGAAGAGACAGCAGCAGCCCCTCTGCCAGGGCGTAGCTTTTTGGATGCAAGGGCGCCTGACGGCCATCTAGTTCAAGCCCCTGCAGTTTGGGAATCACAACTAAGGAACCCTGGACAGGTGGCTGCTCAACCTCTGCTTTAAAAGGAGAAGGAGAGGCCACCAGATTCCAAGGGAGTCTTTTCCACTGCCAAGCAGCTCTTACGGTCAGAAATTTCTTCCCAAAAAATCTTTAATAATAAATATAAATAAATAAATTAAAAATAAAGTTCTTCCCAGTGTTTAGTCAGAAGTAGATGATCTATGGAGGCACACAGACCCAGCACCAGATAATAATAATAGTAGTAATAATAGTAATAATGATGATGATGATGATAAAAACCCCGCCCATCTGGCTGGGGTTCCCCAGCCACTCTGGGCAGCTCCCAACAGAAGACATCTGAAGGCAGCCCTGTTTAGGGAAGCTTTTAATGTTTGATGTATTACTGCATTTCAATATTTGGTTGGAAGCCACCCAGAGTGGGCGGGGTATAAATAATAAATTATTATTATTATTATTATTTATTAAACACGATAAAACATCAGACACGATAAAACTTCCCTAAACAGGGCTGCCTTCAGATGTCTTCTAAAAGTCAGATAGTTGTTTATTTCCTTGACATCTGGTGGGAGGGTGTTCCACAGGGCGGGCACCACTACTGAGAAGGCCCTCTGCCTGGCTTCCTGTAACTTCTCTTCTCGCAGTGAGGGAACCACCAGAAGGCCCTCGGAGCTGGACCTCCGTTTCCAGCCTGAATGATGAGGGTGGAGATGCTCCTTCAGGGATACTCGGCCTTTGAGGCCGTTTAGGGCTTTCAAGGTCAGCACCAACCCTTTGAGTTGTGCTCGGAAACATACTGGGAGCCAATACAGATCTCTCAGGACCGGTGTTATATGGTCCCAGCAGCCACTCCCAGGCCCCAGTCCAGCTGCCGCGTTCTGGATTAATTGCAGTTTCCAGGTCACCTTCAAAGGTAGCCCCACATAGAGCGCATTGCAGTAGTCCAAGTGGGAGATAACCAGAGCATGCACCACTCTAGATCAGATCTCCAGAGAGAGTGAAAAGAGAGACCCCTGCCCCCAGCACCACAAAACTCCCTTCCACCTTCAGCTAACTCTGTCCCCCCAAAACCTCATGCCTCAATTCTCCTGCGTGGGCTGGCTTGGTCGTGGTTGCCATTCTGGGCAACTGGACTATATTTCCCTGACAAAAGGCATGCCTGGTTCAGCTTTCCCTGTGGCTGATTAACATTCTACAGCCTTTAAAATTTGTTGGGGGGCATTGTTTTGGTTTGATTTTGTCCTACTTATTTTGTGCTTTAATCCTGTATTTTAATCTTGTGAACCGCCCTGAGATCTTCAGAGGAACGGCAGTATATACATTTAATAAATAAAATAGAAATTAAAGGCCCTCTTCCCTGCTGATTGGGGAAGGATTCTCTAGGGATCGGGCAAGGGCTGGAGGTGGGGGGCTGGGCTAAATCTGCTGCCCCTCGCTGCCTAAAGAGAGGAGAGCCCTGAGTGTGCCAGGAGACCCCAGGGAGAGGGAGCAGCTGGCAACCCCCTGCCCTGCCCTGCCCAAGGGGTTCTCTGGCTAACCTGCAGCCACCCTCTCTGCCCTCTTCCAGAGAGCCACCAATGACCTGGACCGCGTGCCCTGTCCCGAGTGGGGCACAGAGGCCTCCTTCTACCGGCACGGGCACCGGGGGCTGCTCACCCAGCAGTTTCTGGCTGGCCTGAGCAGCAGCACCACCATGAAGGACGCTTACCGCAGGCCCTGGAGGACGGGGCTCCCCATAAGAGGTGAGGATCTGGGGAGGGGAGGGGGGCAGAGCCGAGAGCAGCCTTTCCAGACAGCCAAGGAAAAAACTTTGCCGCAAAAGTGCCAGGTCGGGAGGCCTGTTTATTGTTTGCTTTCCGGTTTCTCCTCGTTAAGCAGACAGACACGTTTCTGTCCCTGACCTGGAGGGCTCTGACCACTCAGCCCTCCTGCAGAAATGGCAACACAAGGTGCATGGGGGTCTCTGTGGGTCAAAACCCCTTCCTCAAAACAGGAGCTCCTCCTTGGCCTGAACTCAAGTCAGATACAGGCCTTAAAGGCCTTTGAAGCATAGAATTGTAGAATCAGACGGGACCCTGAGGGTCCTCTAGTCCACCCCTGCAAGGCAGGAATCTCGGCTGAAGCATCCATGACAGAGGACCCCCCAATCTCTGCTTAAAAGCCCCCAAGGAAGGAGAGGCCACCACCGTCCAGGGGAGACTTTTCCACTGCCAAACCGCTCTTGCCATCAGACAGTCCTTCCTGAGCTTCACTGGGAATCTCCTTCCTTGTCACTTGAATCTGTTGCTTTGGCTTTTCTCCAGCCAGCTTGCTCCCTTGGAGCCTCTCCGGTGTGGGCTGCCTTGAAAAGCCAGCGGCATTTTACCTTTAGCTCCTCCTTTTCATTTGGCTTTGTGTCTTCTTCCGTGTTTCGATTAAGCCCATTTCATTCCTGTTCGCTGCCCTGAGCCCTCGCAGAGCTGGGGGGGGGGAGGCAGCAGCTCCACCTCCTCCCTCCATTCTCTGGGGGTCCAGAGTGTGAGGGGCCACAGGCTGGGGACCCTTTCCATGGGGCTTCCTGGAGGAGGGGGAGCCTGCCCAGCTGCTCTGGGTGGGCATTGGGGGGGTGGTACTGGCCTCTTGGGCGTCTCCAGCTGCCACTCAGGCAAAGCTCTTAGCAGCTTGAGCCCCCACCCCCCAGAAACTGCTTCCCCCACCCCAGTCTAAATCAGGCTGCTCAAGAGTCACCCGCCGTAGGCAGGCCTGCTCTGCTCCCACAGGCTCCAAGCAATCGCAATGGGTGCTGCAAAGGGCTTTCTCCCCAAGCTTCCTTGCAAGGCTGAGCTGGAGTCAATGGCAAAGCCCCCAAAGGCCCCCTGGGCCCCCCTCCCCTCAAGCTGACTGTCTTCTCAGAGTGATGATGTTGGAGCTTCACGGCTGAAATGGGATCTTTGCGAGGCCTGGAGAGATGTAACCTGAGCTTACCTGGGTAGATCACCTTTGCATTTGCACCCTGAGCTGCTTTGTCTCATATAAAGAGGAAAGAGTGGAGCCGCCTTGACCTCTCACCTGGGTCCCCCTTTCCTAGGGAGCTTCTTCCCACTGCCCCTCACAGCCCCCCCCCCCCCCGCCCAAGCCCTCTGGGCGGCCTTTCTCTGCAACATTTCTGTAGCCTGCTGGGGATTTCACCACTGCTAGTGAATCAGGCCAGTGACCCATCTAGTCCAGCCTCCTGTTCTCACAGTGGCCCAGCAAGCAGAATTTGAACACAAGGCCTCTCCCTTCCTGTGGTTTCCAGCAACTGGGATTCAGAAGCCTTGCTGCCGGAGCTGAGCCATTGTGACTTCGAGCCCCAATATCCCTCTTGTCCTCTGTGAATGTGTCTCGTCCCCTTTTCAAGCCATCCAAGTTGGTGGCCTCACTGCCTCACGTGGAAGGGAGTTCCATAGTTTAACACTGCTGCACGAAGGACTTCCTTTCCAACATTTAGCTTTGTTGGACACCCAGGAGTTCTGGTGTTAGACCAAAATATAAGCCCCGAGGGGGGGGGGGGAAGAGCCCTCCCCTGGCTTGTAGCTCAAAGACGTCACTGCTGCCCAGAGAGGCCAAGGAGACTGGCATGTGTGGGGTGCAGGCAGAGGAGGACATTCTGCTCCCCACTTGAGGCCCCGTCCCGCCTTCTGAGATCTGACCTCCTTCCTTGTCCTCCTCCCGCAGGGCAGCGTGAGGCCATGCTGGAGTGGCTCCTGTACCAGAAGCACAGGTGAGCAGCAGGCAGAAAGTCCAAAATACCAGGGCAGCAGGTGAGCCGTGGGTGGCCCCCTCCTCCCCCAGCTGGGCCTCCCCTCCTGCCTCTGGAATGGGCTTTGCAAGGCGAGAGAGGCTTCCTTCCCTCTGCCCCCCCCCCGTCTCACCCGCTGTGCCATCGCCCGTTTCCCAAAGGGCAGAGGCTCCACCAGACCCGGAAGACTTGCTTTGGCGCTCGAGGGGGCAGTCCGTCCTGGGGCTTCCCTGTCCCAAGGCAGCCCTGGATGAGAGGGTGTTAGACAAAACAAATGAAATACCGTGCAAATCCCTGAAACGAGAAGTAATTGACTAGAAATATTATAGAATTAAACTAAATAACAAAAATCAAAAAGTTTAAGGAAAAAATTAGAAAAACCTAGAATTGAACAAAGCCTTAACGGGATGCCGGCTACAAACCTCGTTTCTTGAGTTTGTTTAAAATCATTTAAGGTTTATTATTTCTCTCTTTCCTTCTGAGGAAACTGAATAGTTCAGTGAAACGAGGTTTGCAGCCGCATCCCTTAAAGGCTTTGTTCAGTTCTAGGTTTTTCTAACTTTTCCCTTAAACTTTTTGATCTTTGTTATTTAGTTTAATTCTAAAAGATAATATTTCTAGTCAATTCTCATTTCAGGGATTTTCACAGTATTTCATTTGTTTTGTGTCATTTCTTGGTTCTTTTTTCTACTAGATGAGAGGGTGGGCAGGTGCCCCCAAGCGGCGGTGCATATGCCCACGCTGCCCTGGGCGGGTGCACTCCCAAGGGTGTGTGTGGCACCGAGGGTGTCTTCCCAGGTGCGGGATACCCGCTCAGATGCCCGCCCGCGACTCCCAGGCCTCCCCCAACTGTCAAAATGAAGGAGGAAGGGGGGGGGGAATGCTGCTGGCAAAGGGGTAAGCTTGGGAGTCGCAGGCGTGCCAAATGTCACCCCCCCCCCAGTGAAGACATCCGGGGCAGTCCGCCCCCACCGCACCCCCTTCCTCCGCCCCTGGTCCCCTCTTGCCAGAAGCAGATTGCGGGGTCATTCCACGTCAGTTCAATGCAGTCATGCCACTTACCATCTCGGATTTTGATAAAACTTGGTGTACACCCTTCCCTTATGGTTGAAAGAAACCCACTCAATTTTCCCCCTCTATCTCAAACGGTTTTAATTTTATAGCACTTCAAAGTTTCGTGAAATCTGTGTTTCTGTCCCTCTTGAGATCCTCCATCTTGTGTGCATTTTATTTTTTCTCTCCATAACCAATGATCAGATCTCTTTGAAATTTTACACAGTGATCAATAACATGATGAGGATTTCAGGAAAAAATACACCAGCACTCAAAAGATTTTGTAAATGCCTTAAAAATGTATAAATGTAGCTTTTTTTGTGGAAAAACTAGGTTTAGAAAACCTAAATTTTCAGCGTTAGGGTACAATGCAATCAAAAGTTTTTGATGGTGACAATTATTGCAAAGACGTGTTCTTTCTCAACAAAGAATAAAATTTATGGGTCGTTTATGTCTGATCATTGGTTATGGAAGAAAAAAATAAAATGCACACAAGGTTGAGGATCTCAAGAGAGACAGAAACACAGATTTCACGAAACTTTGAAGTGCTATAACATTTAAACCGTTTGAGATAGAGGGGGAAAACTTAAGGCGGTTTCTTTCAACCATAAGGGAAGGGTGTAAACCAAGTTTCATCAAAATCCGAGATGGTGGGTGGCAAAACCCTTGTTTTTTGTGTTGATTTGATGTGGAATGAGCAAGTGGGGACTGGGCACAATGGAGAGGTGGAAGCAAAGGGGCTCTCCGAGGAGTGGGACCAGGCTGCCCTGTGGCATGGAAGGGGTCTGGCGCAGAATGCCAGTTTGCCCCTTTCAAAGGAGCCGTTGCAGGGGGTAGGGTGAGGGGGTCCTTCTGATCCCTCCCAACCAGCGTGGCAGGTCAGGCGCCGTGAGGAGACCAGCGCATGTGGGAGACCTGTCCTGAATTGAAGAAGGTGTCTGAAGAATTAAAGAAAAGGCCAGTTGCATCAATCCTGGTAACTCCAGCCAAGGGACGGAAAAGAAAGCAGGACAGGAATCTATGTGTGGGGGAATAACAAAAGCATGGGAAGGCAAACTAAGGCCCGGGGGCCGGATCCAGCCCCATCGCCTTCTCAATTCGGCCCGTGGGCGGTCCTGGAATCAGCATGTTTTTACATGAGTAGAATGTGTCCTTTTTATTAAAAATGCATCTCTGGGTTATTTGTGGGGCACAGGAATTCGTTCATTTTTTCTTTTCTTTCAAAATACAGTCCGGCCCCCCACAAAGTCTGAGGGAGAGTGGACCGGCCCCCTGCTGAAAAAGTTTGCTGACCCCTGAAGAAAAGGAGATTGGAGACCCCTTCCCTCAGAGGCAGGAGGAGGGTCTCAGGGGTGCAGCCTCCAACCCCCGTGCCCCCAGATCTCAGTGCAGAGCCTCGTGGGGGGGGGGGTCCTCCCTTCCCCCAGATCCCATAGGGCCAGAGAAGGGAGGCAGGTTTGAGGGGGGGAAGATGGAGCTCTCTGCCCAGTTTTGCTTCATCTCCTTTGGGGTTGACGCAGCGCCCCAAGCTCAGATCTTCCTGGGAAATCTCTGAGGTCTCCTCAGTGGGCCTCCCAGCGGCAGGGAACTGGACATTGCCCCCCCCCCCCATTCCAAGAAGCTGCTTCCCAGCCCCCCCTGTCTTTCTCTGCAGCAAGGAGCTGAAGGAGGCGGAGGACGACGGCCCCCCATGTGGCCCCATGGATACCATCTCCACCACGCACGACCACTTTCGCAAAGAGGGCTTCGTGTCGGTGGCCCCTGCCCCCACCAAGGTGAGAGAGAGGCAGTGGCATGGGTGGGGCAGGAAAGCGCCCCCCCAGGGACAGCCCCCCAATCCCCCAAAAAGGAGGCTGCCATGTGACTCTTGCTCTCCCCCCCCCCAGCCCCATGACTACCGCCTGGAGCAGCCGCAGACCTTCTGGTTGGAGCACTGCCAACAGGTGCCGGTGAGTGGCCCCCCCTCCCCGACACCCCCCCCCCAATGCCCTACATTCTCCCCCCCCCCCGTGGTCCTGACTTTGAAGAGGCTTTGGAGGGCACTGAAAAAGGAAGGGGAGAAGGAGTTGGGTTCTCTCCCCCCCCCTCCACCTGTTGCTTTCACTTGACAAGGCTGCCCCCCCCCCACCCCAAAAAAACAAGGCAATGCTGGCTCCCTGACAGGCAGAGGGAGGGTGTGGCCCACAGTGGTGCATTTGCCGGCCCCCAGCTGCCTTCTCACTGTTTCTCCCCCCCCCCCTGCAGGGCGTCTCCAATATCCGGACTGGTGACACCCCCTTCAAGAAGTGTGCAACGTTCACGACCCCCACCACTGAATACCTCGACCAGCCGCTGCCCTACGGCCCAGAGAACTACCCCAAGCTCTAACAAAATAAAGGGGGCAGCTATTGGTAGATTGGGGGTGCTGCTGCTTGGGTCTTTTTCTCCCCTTGAAGCCCCCTGGCTGGGGGGGGGGCGCAGGATTTGAGGAGCTCCTGGACAGGCAAAGTGTGTCTCTCCATTTTGGATCTAGCAGCGGAGCCAGGAGAAGGAGAGCAGGGAGGGCTGCCCCCCCCCCAGCACATTCTGACCTCCACCGGCCCCCTGCTCTGCCCCAGACAAATCGCAAAGGCTGCCCCAGGTTAAAAAGTCTGTATTTCGACAAAATACTTTGCACTATATTTACACCCGGAGGGAGGGGGGAGGAACAGCGGTGCTCTGGGTTGGCTCAGCCGGCTGAGTTGTGGCGCAGGATCCCACCTGCGGGGGGGGGGGTCAGGAACCAGCCAGCCCCCCGGCTGGGCGTGGGGAGCACAAGCGGCCTGGGATGATCGGTGCTCCAAGAGGTGCGCTGCCTCTCCGTGGGCTCCTGGGGCCTCCTTGCTGGCGCATCTTGGTCTGGGCGGGGGCAAGGGATGGAGGAGGTGGCAAGACCTGGCCCTGGGCACATTCCCCGGGGGGGGGGGGCTCTCATCCTGCCCCTCCTGCCCCATCATCTTCCTCTCTCTCTCTCGCTTTCCTCTCATAGTCGGGGGACGTTATGGCTCCAAGCGCTTCCTTCTCTCGATCCGCCCGCCTGTCTCTCATGGCTGGGGTGGGGGGGCCTTATTGCTCCAAGGCAAAGGGGAGTTTCGGTGGCTCTTGGCGGTGGGAGGAGCCTGCTGCCCGGTACCCGTAAGTGGGAGGAGTCACAGGAGGGGGAGGAGCCACATCAGATGACCACGTTCTTCTTCTTCTCGCCCAGCAGCCAATAGGTGCGCAGCTTGCCCTTCCCCTGCCGTGGGGAGAAGAAGAGGCTCAGCCCTGGGACAGGTCGCCCCCCCTAAAAACCCCCACCTGTACCCCTCACCCAGCAGAAACCGAGGGGGGCGTGGCTTCCAGCATCACAACTCTCCCAAAGGAACAGGGCAGGAGGACCAGGAACGGCGACCTTTTCCTGCCCGGTGGAGGAGCCAAGGTGGGGTGGGGGCTGCCACACGGCTTCCCCTCCCTCCCTCCCTCCCACCCTCCCATCAACCAACCAGGGAGGATAGAGACCCCCACCTTCATCTCCACATCCCCCCTCAGCTCCAGCTCAAAGCAGCCAAACTCATCCAGGTTCTCCTTGGTGGTGCTGGAGACGTGGATCTTCAAGGCTGGAAGACACAAGGGGGGGTCAGGGCCAGCAGGACTCCCCCTCCTTCCCAAAACGGGGCCAGAAGAGACAGGTATGGGGCAGCCAGCATCCACATGGGGCTGGAGGGAGGGAGGAGGGACACCAGTTGGGGGGGTTCCCAAAGGCCCTCTAGTCCACCCCCTGCAATGCTGTGCAGCAGAAACTTCAACAAGGTTGGGGGTGGGGGGGGAGGGGGCTCACCCTCGCCGCTGGACTCCATGCGCGACGCTGTGTTGACGGTGTCCCCAAAGAGGCAGTAGCGGGGCATCTTGAGGCCCACCACACCTGCGCACACAGGCCCTGCAGGCAGGCAAAGGGAGGCGGCAGCTTAGAATCGTAGGGTTCAACGGGACCCCGAGGGCCATCTAGACCACCCCTCTTCAATGCAGGAACGGCAAGCGTCCCTGACAGACAGTGCCCCCCCCCCCAACCTCTGCTCAAAATCCTCCGGTGAAGGACCTGCTGCAGGTGCCCCCGCTGTGCCAGGACTCACCCGAGTGGATGCCAACGCGAAGGCGCAGCTGCTCGTTGGGCCGGTGCCGGATGCGAAAGGTCTTGACGGCCTCGAGGAGAGCTAGCGCCATGCGGACGATCTCGTGGGCGTGCAGCTTCCCGTTCCGGACCGGCAGCCCCGACACCACCATGTAGGCGTCGCCAATCGTCTCCACCTGTGGGGTGAACCCGTCAGGCCAGAAGTGGGGAGGGGGGCCCTCTTCCCTACAGCTATATGGTCCAATCCTGGCTCTAGCTTGGGGGCTGACGGACAGCCTTGGGTTCAACAGCCAGGACCCGCAGGCATGTTTCGCACCCACCTTGTAGACGTCAAAGTTGTCAATGATGGCATCGAAGCAGGTGTAGAGGTCGTTGAGCAGGGTCACCACCTGGGGAGGGAGACACTCAGGTAAGTTGGGGGGGGGGGCCAAGGCAGCGGGGCAGAGGAGGATCTTTGGGGGAGAATGAAGAGATGGGGGGCAGAAGGGGCAGAGTTGCCAAGGGAGCCTGGGGGGGGGTGAGCTTTCAGGGGGAGACAGAGAAGAGGTTGAGTGGAAGCACCAGGAGGGGGACACACAGACATTGCTATAGGGCCACCTGGGGATTTTCACTACCGAGTCCCCAATGTGCTTTGCTTAGAGTCATAGAATTGTACTACTACTAGTAGTAGTAGTAGTAGTAATAAAAAATAATAATAATAAAATAAAACAATTTATTTTTTTTAATTTATACCCCGCCCTTCCCAGTTCAGAAAACCGGGCTCAGGGCAGCTAACAACGAATTTAAAACACTTAATTGATGCAACAAAAAACAGCATAAAATACAGTATAAAACGTAACAATAAATTCAGAATTCAAAAATCAATTTAGGGCTGGAAGGGACCCCAGAGGTCCTCTAGCCTAACCCCCCAGGACTCACAGCTGAGGAATCCCTGGCAGGTGTCTCCCCAAACTCTCTTGAAGGAGGGGCCACCACCTTTATCCAATTTTCCCTTTACACCTGATCCAAGGGAGGCAATGTGTGTTGTAAAGGTAAAAGGAAAAGGACCCCTGGATGGTTGAGTCCAGTCAAAGGTGACTTTGGGGTTGCAGCGCTCATCTCGCTTTCCAGGGAGCCTGTGGCGTTTGTCCACAGACAGCTTTCTGGGTCACGTGGCCAGCAAGACTAAACTGCTTCTGGCTCAGTGAGACAGCGTGACGGAAGCCAGAGCTCATGGAAACGTCATTTTCCTTCCTGCTGTTAGAATTCCTGCTCCGTGATTGCAGTCATGGGATTGTTGTCTTTCACATGACAGTGTATGTTTTGACTCCACCGAGTGGGAAGTGACAGAGACAGTATGTTTGTGTTACTGTGTTCCGTGAAGGGGGACTATTGTCCTTTGTCTTTTTCTCTTTGCTGTCTGATGCTAGAGAGAGAGGGAGCCATGTTGCAGTGTTCCGTGTGTGTGTTTATATGTAAATAAGGTAGATTAGCCAAAATGCTGAGTTGCTGAGGTCTGTTACGCAAGCTGTGAAGATTCTGCGGATCCCTAAGTGTGCGGGTGTCTGTTGGCATCGGTCACTGTGATATTCGGGCTAAATAAAGCTTTTGAAGCTCCTGAACGATCGACCAGTTGGGCATGTGTCTCTGCCAGGGTCCTACTCAAGTGTAGGACGAATTCCGGACACCTGCCGCAGCAGTGTGGTACCCTAACTGAAGCTGAAGACAGGACTGCAAAGGTGTCAAAGCCAGGTGTGCCATCTGGCATTGCAGGGGGGTGGATTGGATGACCCTTGGCCCCCCTTCCAGCCCTACAATCCCCTGATACCAACCGCCTCCCTCTGCTGCTGGGAGGGGGCATGGCTGTGGTGTGTGGGCGGGGTCAAGCTCACCCCCCCTCAGCCAGCCTAGTGGGACAGGGACAAGGGGCCGCCCCCCCCAGCCCTGCTACCTGCATAGGGGTGCTCTCGGCCGACAGGGAGGTGAAGCCCACGATGTCGCTGAAGTAGATGGTGACGCAGTCAAAAGCTTCGGCCTGGACCGTCTCCCCACGCTTGAGCTGCTCAGCCACCGAGCTGGGGGGGGGGGTACGCAAAGTGAGTCACTGAGTCGCTGGCTGACCCCCAACCCCTGCGCACCCATTACTGTGTGGGCAGGTGAGGGGGGGCCTCTGGGGTGCGCATCTCCTTCAGTGCAGCAGGCAGGTGGGCGAAGGCAAGTACCCAGCTTCAAGGTGGCCCCAGATCTTCTCCCCACTGAATTGGGTGGGGGGGCAGCCTGGGTTAAAGGTCAAGGGACCACTGACCATTAGGTCCAGTCGTGGCCGACTCTGGGGTTGTGGCACTCATCTCGCTTTATTGGCCGAGGGAGCCAGCGTCCAGCTTCCGGGTCATGTGGCCAGCAAGACTAAGCCGCTTCTGGCGAAGCAGAGCAGCGCACGGAAACGCCGTTTACCTTCCCGCCGGAGCGGTACCTATTTATCTACTTGCACTTTGCTGTGCTTTCGAACTGCTAGGTTGGCAGGAGCAGGGACCGAGCAATAGGAGCTCACCCCATAGCGGGGATTCGAACTGACAACCTTCTGATTGGCAAGCCCTAGGCTCTGTGGTTTAACCCACAGCGCCACCTGTGTCCTTTAAAGCCTGGGTTACTGGGTAGTATAATTTGGAGAAATAGTGTAATATGGCCCCTGCTTTGAAAGGTAATGGATTGGGGGGGGGGGCTGGCGGAATTCAATTGATTAGAGAAATTTAATTAATATGGGGGGGGGTGAACAGAAGAGGGAAGTGGGGCGGGCGGGCAAGGTGCCAGTTAGCCAAGGGATTTATTTTGGGGGATTTGGATAGAGATCTGCTTACTAATCCAGCATCTATACCTATGAATTGGCACTTGTCTGGCGCCCCCTCTGCCCGCCTGGCTGGGTCCGCGTTCCACCCCCCCCCAGGGCCCCCACCCACCCCGGCGACTCACTGGGGGAGGATCTGGTAGAGCAGGTTCTCGGCCTTGCGCTTCTCCTCCAGGTAGGCCTGGGTGCGCTCCTCCACCAGCTTCTCCAGGTTGTTGGCGTACTGCTCCATGCGAGAGAGGAGGTTGTCCAGGATGCTGGCGCTCCCTTCCCTGCGGCAGGAGGGGCGGGTGAGGGGGGCGGGGACATCGGGGTGGGGGGGGCTCCTCCAGTATCGGGGTGCTCTCCCCCCACCCACACGGGCTGAAGCTCCCGGAGGTGCCCAGGATAGGACTCTGCTGCAGCAGCAGAACCTGCCCCCCTTTCCCCGTGTTTTGCTCTCACACCCCCATCAATAAAATACCGTATTTTTCCATGTATAAGACGCCCCCTTTTCGGGGGGACTCCAAATTAAGAAAATGGAGGGGGATACACTATCAGTGTATAAGACGACCCACAATTTTTAACATAACTTTTTAAGAAAAAAAATCCTTCCAGTGGGGGATTGCGCAGAAAAACAATGGAACAACAAGAAGAAGAATATTTCCTCTTGCATGCCAACATAATATGGATTCATTAAGCACAATGGAAAAGTCCCATACCAGGGACTGCGACGATAAGGAGGGGAATTGTGATATTGGGAATAAACAACAGAGAAAACGCAGGAACAAAAATAAAAGACTTTCTCCGGACCAGCCGGAGATGATGTGGCAATATTTGATATGTTATTAATTGCAATGTTATTAATTAAAAATTAATAAAAGCTATTTGAAAAAAAATTCCTAGTCTTATACACGGAAAAGTATGGTACATAGCTAACTGAGGTTCTGCCCCCCCCCAACAAAAGGCCTGCCCCCCATAACAAAAATGCGGCCAGCACCCACTTGTTGAACCTCCGGATGAAGATCTTGATCTGGGCAAAGTCCGGCCGCTCGGTCAGATCCTGCGCCCAGCAGCGCTCCATCAGGAGGGCCAGCTCCTCGCTGTGCAGCCGCAGGTCCACCGTGGGGCGGAAGTGGGGCCTCTGGCTGTTGCGCACCTTCTGCACGATCTCTGCGGGGTGGGGAGGGCGAGTGGGGGGAGTGAATGCGCAGGCCGGGCGGAGGGGGTGGGGGCACGGCTGGCCGGTGGGAGGCTGTTATGGGGCGGGTGAGGGGGGCGGAATGGGTGACTGGGCCACGGAAACAATGAGGATGTGGGCGTGATGAGCATCCTGCGGGTGTCGGAGGGAGATGCGGGGGAGACAAAACGGGGGAGGGGTCACCCTGGGTGGTCAGCAGCAGCGGCGACAGACGTGATCACCATCAAGTGATGCTGAACGTGCTCCTTCCTCCTCCCGAGGCCAAAGGCTCTGATCCGGGATGCGAAGGCGGCCACAGCCCAAGGGAGCCTGTGGGGAGACCTGAAGAGCAGGCAGGTGGAGCAACGGGGCTTTGAAGGGGGCTCAGGACACACCCAGAAGAGGTCGCCAGTGCTTGCCCCCATCCTCTTTTGCTCACGCAGAAACGCGCATGTGCTTCCAGCATAAGCGCCAGTCGTGTCTCCACTGCGATTGGCAGAGCTGTGCGCATTGTCCCCTCTAAACACAAGGCCTGGTGGGGCGAGGGGAGGACCCCCCACCCAGATCAGGAAGGCTTTCTCCCCGGCTGCTGGGACAAGTGCCACGCATGATACCTGGTGGGTGCTGAGGTGTGGCAGGTGAAGCACCCTTCCCAGGTAGGACCTGCCCCCACCCCCAGGATGGGCTGTGGTCCAAGGGTGGCCAACTTTGTGAGGGGGTCTCCTGCCCGCTCATGAGATAACGCCCAAGGACCCCATGGTGGTTGTCATCGCCACCTCTGCCACCGCCCCCCAAGGGGCCAGGGGTGGGGCTCTCCTTCTCCCTCTCCCCTCACCCTTGGGGCTGAGGTCCATGCCCTCGATGTAGAAGGCTCCGTTGCGCAGCGCAATCTCCTGAAGGATGATCCCAAAGCTGTAGACGTCGGCCTTCTGCATGGCCAGTGGGGAGAGGACCAGAGGCCCCTTTTGCAGCAGCTCTGGGGCTGTCCACAGCTTCTCTGGGGGGTAGGGGGAAAATCAAGGAAAGGAGGAGTGGGGTCAGGAGGCCAGGGGCTCCCACCTCTGCTCCCAATGGCAAATACCAGCCCAAGTAGTGGAGGTGGGCACCCCTCAACCTGGCAGCGTGGGCACTCGCTGAACCCAGAGAGGGCAGCAGAGAAGGCCCTCGCTGGTCTGGAGGAAAGGGGGCAAGGCAGGAGATGGCACATCCTGCCGCCAGGTTGGGAAGGACACTCACTGGCATACAGGGCATGGTTGCCCTCGCTCTCACTGCTCTGCCGGAAACTAGCCAGGCCGTAATCCGTGATCTTGAGAACGAAGCGACTGTCCACCACGCAGTTGGACGACTTGAGACTCCCGTGGTAGCCAATGATGCTGTTGTGCAGGAAAGCCATGCCCTGTGTCAGGCAGAGAGGGGGAGGCTGCTGAGAAGGCCCTGCAGGAGGAGCCGAAGCAACAAGGGGCACCCACTCCCAAGGCAGGCGGCGCAAGGCCAAGGCAGGCCCCATGACCCACACAGGTGATTGGGTGAGTGGCAGCTCCTGCAATAATCGAGCCTGTGGGGGAGGGACTTAGAGGAGAAGGTTTTAGCAGAGGGACCCAAACCAAGGAAAGGCTTGGGAGTTACTGGCACCGCTGGCCAGGAAGGAGCTGGAGGGCAGAGAGGCCCCAGTGTGGGGTGCCTTCCTGGCAGCGGCTGGAGCCCCCAGCAAAGAGGCTATTTGCCCAGTCTGTCCCTTTTCATGCTCTGGGGGGCTCCTCTCTTTTCAGAGGGCAGCTGCGTTTCCCCTGCCAAGCTTGGTTGTGGGGCTCCCTCTTGCCGCCTCCCGAGCCCCCCACCTTGACAATGTCATTGATGAGCGAATAGCGGAACATCCAGTCCAGGTTGATGCTCTCATTCTCCAGGACGTCCTGTCGGGGGCGGAGGGAGGGGAGATGAAGCAGAGCGGCAGTTAGGTGTTGCCCCCGCCTGAAAACAGCCCCTCCCACAGCAATGGGAGGTTGGGGAGGGCACTGCACCCCCCAGGAGGTGGCCAGAGGCACAGCAGCCAATGCTCATCGTGACCTCCCTCTCTTTCCCCGGCTGCAGCCATGCAGGGAACAGACACACACCTGTGCCCAGGTGCTTCCTTACCTGCAAGCTGCCCCGGGGGCAATACTCAGTCACAATGCAGATGTTGGGCGGGTCAATGCAGGCCCCGATGAAGCGCGTCAAGTGGTTGAACTGCACGTCCCGCATCTGCAGATGGGCAGAGACAGGCAGAAAATCTGTCAGCCAAGAGCCCCCAGAATGGCCACGAAGGAGTGTACCAGGTTGGCAAAGGCTGGTTTATGTGGCCCATGCCTTTACCCTGTCTCCTGGTGCCATCCTTCCCTCCTCCATCTGCCCACAGGCACACATATAAGGAGGGGAGGGCTGCATTGCTAAACTGTGGAACTCTCCCCTGCAGGAGGCAGTGATGGCTACCAGAGCCGGATTTAGGTTTGATGAGGCCCTAAGCTGCTAAAGAGGGACGTGGGTGGCGCTGTGGGTTAAACCACAGAGCCTAGGACTTGCCGATCAGAAGGTCGGCGGTTCAAATCCCCCCGACGGGGTGAGCTCCCGTTGCTCAGTCCCTGCTCCTGCCAACCTAGAGGTTCGAAAGCACATCAAAGTGCAAGTAGATCAATAGGTACCACTCCGGCAGGAAGGTAAACGGCGTTTCCGTGCGCTGCTCTGGTTCGCCAGAAGCGGCTTCGTCATGCTGGCCACATGACCCGGAAGCTGTACGCCGGCTCCCTCGGCCAATAAAGCGAGATGAGCGCCGCAACCCCAGAGTCGGTCACGACTGAACCTAATGGTCAGGGGTCCCTTTACCTTTAAGCTGCTGAAGCTAATGGGGTCCTTTCTATGTCCAGATGTCCTTTGTCAACAACAAATTGTTGCTGTTTTTTGGACCCAATAGGTATCTAAAACCATTTGCACATAACAAAAAATGTATTTTATCAAAGTGCATCAGGTATTTTCCTTTACATTTTTGGGGGCCCCCCAAGAGAGTGGGGCCCTAAGCTATAGCTTGTTTAGCTTATACGTCAATCCGGCACTACCAACCAAGAGGGCTTTAAACAGGGATTTGACAAATTCCTTCAGGGGAGAGAGAGATCAGTGGCTCTGAGCCAGGAGGGCTGTGCTCTGCCTCTGAATGTTTCTGAATCCCAGTTCCTGGAAACCAAGGGAAGGGAGAGGGCCGCTCTTGGGCCCCGGTCCTCCTGGAGGGTTTCCCATTGAGGCATCTGGTTGGCCCCTGGGAGGCTGGACCAGATGGGCCCCCTTGGGCTCTTTGTGGTCTCTTATGGAACCTCCAGACCCAGAGGCAGTCTATCTCGATTGCTGGGTCCGTATGGGTGAGAAGAGGCTGCTGAACCAGGTGGGCCATTGGCCTCATCCAGCAGGACTCCCTCGGGAGGTTGTGGGCCTCTCCTTCACTGGAGCTTTTAAAGTGGAGGTTGGGTAACCATATGTCTTGGATGCTTGAGTTGAGATTCCTGCCCTGGAGGGGGTTGGGATGGATGACCCCTGGGTCCCTTCTAACGCTATGATTCTGTGATTCTGTTCTTATGCTTAAAGACAGCTTGGTCCAAAAGCGGCAGTGGCAGCCCAGGCAACAAACATGCTCCCGGTGTGGTTCTGGGCTCAACACCTGCTGGAGCCAGGCTAGCCCCCCCCCCAGTCACCCCCACCCCAGCTTGGCTTCTCCCCCCACCCCCACCCCATGGCAGGTACCTACGTGTTTCAGCTCGAAGAGGACCTGGCGGGTCAGCTCAATCCTCTTCTTGTTGACGTGCTTGATGGCCACGACGTTCCCCTGGCCGAGAAGAAGAGGGGTCAGAGGGAGAAAGGGGGAGGGGTGGCACCCCCACTTCACCGCTCCCCACAACTTGAGCCCCCAATAGATAGGAAGGAGGGCCGAAAAGCACGACACTCACCTTGAAGAGCCCGGTGTTGGCAAAAATCTGGTATTTGCCATGTGCTGTCATCAGGGAGCCGTAACTGGAGCCACGCTTGGGACGGGGGAGAGAAGACAGAGAGTCACCTGCCTGAATGGCAAAAGCTGGGCAGCTGTGTCTGTGTGTGTGCCAGCTGGGCAGCTGCCCAGGCCAGAGCGGGAGGGTGGGAGGGGGGAGATGGCTGCTGGAGAGGAAGGAAGAGGAGGAGGGGCTTGGAGGGCCCCATGGCAGTGGGGGGGGGGTCTCTGGGAGGACCATGGGGCTCCAACGGGACCCACCAGGGAGAGAGTGAGGCGGCTGCCAGCCCCCTTGTAGTAGCGCTCTGAGCTCCCGAACTGGAGCTCATCCCAGCGGATCCGCCACAGCATGCTGGCCAGCTCCTTCTCCAGCATCAGCTTCCTGGGGAGGAAGGGGGAGGAGTCAGACCAAGGTGAGCCCCGCCCACTGCAAATCCAGCCTCCCTTTTCCCCTCAAAGGAGCCCCACCCCACCCCAAAATGCCTCCTTCAGGAAGCCCACCAGGCCGCTACCGCACACACGGCTTGTCTCTCCTACTCAGAGGTAGACTGCCTTTCAACACGGAGGCTCTGCTAAGGCTAACAACCACAAAAAGGCTTTGTAGCCAAATCACAAATGCATGTTTTGCTAAAGCACAGGGTTAGTACACAGAGAGTGTGGCCACTTCCTTTGCCTCCTCTGGTCGGGAATACTGGAACAAAGGAGATAGTCCCTTGCACTTCCTTCTGCCTCTGAGGAGACTCTGTCTTCCCCCCATTCTTCCAAGCTAAGCAGACATGTGTCTGGGAGCTCCAGACAAACACACCCTATTTTGACACCACCAACCTTTACTTTACTGTAACTTAGAAGTATTTTTCTGCCTACTACATTGCTGTATTTGCTGCCTGCGTCGAAACGTAAGTAAACCCTTTTGGCTTATCTTACTAGAAACGTGGTTCATTCTCTGCAAAAGGGGGGAAGGTCAGCAGAACACAATGAAAAGGTATCACTAACCAATTCCTAAGATTCAATAAGTTGCCCAACATGGAAGTGCTTCTGCTTTTTGTCTTTCTCCCACACACGTGGGGCGGGTGGTTTAAATTTTAATCTACAGATTTAATCCTCACTCAGTCTCCCACAGTCCTGCTTTCTGCTCTGGAGTCCCAGGTGTGAGGCTGGGTTGGAATGACTCACGGAAGAAACGAAGGTGTGTTGCTGAGGCCTGACTGTGGGTCCACAGTGGCCATTTTGAAAGCACTCTGTTCATGTTCCAAATCCCTCTCTGCTCTGCCATCCTTTCACATGTTCTGGGACTGGCAGGGCATTGGAGTGGACCAGTCGGTCAGGCCAGGCATACACTGAGGGCTGGGAAGGAGAGACCGCTTGTCCTTGGAGAAGGTCACGGGGGGGGGGGCAACCCTTGCCCAGAGCAGGTCCAGAGCTACTGAGCCAGCTGGCATCAGCCGAGCAATGTTTAGAGTCCTGAGCAGCTGCAAGGGCTCAAGTGCGATTCACAAAATCACTCTGGGGCTCTGATTCTCCTCCCCACTTGTGGCAGCTCCAGAATGTGAGGGGGGGGCAATGGAAACACTCGGCTGAGCCAAAGCATCTGAGCTAAGCCAGGTGGGCACAGAACCAAGCCGTGGTGTTTCAGCCCCACCTGTCGGGAGGGGGGTCCTTGTCACCCCTTGACAGCAGACTGCGCTCTGCCTGAGCACCTTGGGTTTCCCTCGTTCCCGCCGCCCACCTTCCCAGGTGCCTGGCCCAGGAGACTCTCACCTGGGGCTCACTCACCTGAAGATCAGGAAGCTGGAGACGCCAAACATGAGGAAGGTGAGTCCCGCGCCCAGCGCCACAATGGCCAGCGTGTTGAGGGGACCTGCAAGGACAGTGGCAGAGTGGCACCAGGGGGCAGGACCCTGGCATACCTGGCCAGAATAGCCTCAGGAGGAGATCCACTTTGGCCAGCTGGACTCGCTGAAACATAGTCGGGGGGGGGGGAATGCTGCCTATCTGGGGGGTGGCAAAAGGGGCAGCAAAGGAAGGTGAGAGGTGACCGCCCCCCACCCTCAGGCTTGGGGTGCAATGAGGTGGGAGGGACAGCCCTCGGGGGACCAGATGCACCCACTTTTGTCACAGGAGGGGTCGTCCATGTCAAAGCAGGGGGGGTTGTCCAGCGGCGGTGAACCCTTCACCCAGGGGATGGCTCCCAGCCAGTTCATCTGCTTCTCTGCTCCCACATAGTGCCCCACTACCTGTGGGGAGAGGGGGAAGAGTTTGGCTCACGAGGGCAGAGGGTCCCTGCCTCGCTCCAACACACCCGTGTAGGCCCCCAGCCCCCTCTCGCCCAAGGGCAGGCATTCCAAACTGAGGACCGGATCCAGCCCTTCTTCTCCCCAGAGCAGGGGTCTGCAACCTTTAAGACAAAAAGAGCCACTTGGACCCGTTTCTGAAGGGGAAAAAATCTGGGAGCCGCAAAACTTGTCATTATAAAAATAACTTTTTGTCACTTTTTTATTATTTCTTTGTTTGACCCCTCAGAATTACTCCTCCTCATAGAAATAAACGTTAAATTAACAAGTTACCTTTTTGTGTGTGTGTGTTCTTCACTCCCCTTCAAAACAGTGACCAGCGTACATGCCCCTTACAATGCAGTGACCAGCGTACATGCCCCTTACAATGCAGTGACCAGCGTACATGCTCCTTACAATGTAGCAGGCGGGCGGGTGGGAAGGTGACGTCAGGACGGTGCGTGACTAAAGCACGCACCGCCCCCATGCGACGTCACAGCCAGTACAGCGCCAGCCACAGTGGGGAGTGTTGGGGCGCACAATGCGCCTCCTCCCCTCGCTAGTATCCGCCCCGGAGCCGCGGCAAAGGTGTAAAAGAGCCACATGCGGCTCCAGAGCCGCGGGTTGCTGACCCCTGCCCCAGAGGACTCCTCCCTGGCGCCTGTTTGGTTCGCCCTCCATCCCCGACCCACACCAGGGTCACCCTCTCCACACTGCTCGTTTGCTTCCGCTCACACCTGGAATGTGCCACTCTCCACGTCTGCCATGGCCCAAAGGTTGAAGTCTGTGTCACGGTCGTTGTTGTCATCCATGCTGACTGTCCCAGTGACCCCTGTGGGCAGGAGGAGGGCAGGAAAGAGAGAAGGCTATATGTGGGGAAAATGGCAGTCAAACACAACTATGCACAAGTGCTAGCTAGCGCAGAAAAGGGTTAAGATCACAGAGCTGTGTTCCTAGACGCAGGTGGGGCACGCCCCCTTTTCACTGGAGAGAGAGGAAGTGAAGCCTTCTCTTCCTGTTCCTCACCTTCTCTTCTCGCCATGTAACCTAGTGCTCCAAGCTTAGAGCATGTATTTGAAGCCATCTGTATTTTTTACACAAAACTTTTCTACCTGTGTTCTTCTTGTTGCTGCCTGGAACAATGCACGAATCAGACCTTGGAATTTGTAAGTAACACACTGGAAAGTGTGTAAAGCCCCGTGTTTTGAATCCAGGTATCCAGCTGATTTTTTAAAATTTCCCCTTCACACATGGGTCACGGTGATCTATTTTCTTACCACAATAAGGAGATCCTGCTGAATCAGGCAAAGGGGGCCCATCCTGTCCAGTATCCTGTTCTCACAATGGCCAGCCCCATGGGACTCTCCTTTCTTGGAGGTTTCCAAGCAGAGGCTGGATGGCCATCTGACAAGGATGCTTCCTTTGAGATCCCTGCATTGCATGGGGTTAGACTAGATGACCCTTGGGGTCCCCTCCAGCTCTGCCGTTCTACGCTTCCATTCCTGTGGCTTCCAGGAACTGGTGTTCAGAAGCACGGCGGCCTCTGATCATGGAGGCAGAGCAGAGTCGCCTTCCTTGACCCCCATTGCTGCTCATGACACATGGAGGGCGAGGAGGAGGAGGAGGAGGAGGAGGAAGAGATGGCCTCCTGCCTTGTCATCTGTGGGATGTAATCCACTGGGAGCAGACAAGTACAACATTCCTTGTAATGCTAGAGGAGACATGTAAGGGAATGTTTGGTCCAGCCAGCTGAAACTTCCTGTTCCTCCTGGCTGGAGCATCCTTCCTTGCATGTGATAAAAGGTGGGTGTGACCTCACCTGTCCAGGTAACAAAAGGACGAGTCATGCAGCACACCTCCCTGTTTCCTCTTTTTGTCCTGTGAACTGCTGGACTGCTACCTGCAGTCACCAGGTAAATCTCCCTTATGGGGTAAACCTGTTTGTATGTAACTTTAAGCCTTAAGCTTGTCTTCAGGGATCACACTGTCCTCTGCCTGATCAAGAGTAAACTTTCTTTTTGTTGCTTATGAATAAGATTGGGGAGTCTTTATTCTTTCAGGAGGGATTCAAGGGGTCTTACCAGGAAAATATTAGGACACATTTCAATCTGGACAAGCCAGACTGAATTGCGTATTGTCTTAAGAAACTCACACGAGTTTGCAACTAGTTTTCTGCTGTGTAAAGGGGAATGCACTCTGCTAAGTAAAGGAACTTGCTAGCATAAGTTAGGAAGGATATTAATAAACAATATATCCTTTCCTGCCACCCTGAACATTCCCACATTATCATGATCTGAGGACCCATTCCGAGCGTGAGAGCCCACCCCTGCCTGCCTTGTCCTGGCTCAGGCCAGCTGCCAGCTGCCTCCCACAGGCCCCCCCTGCCCCGCCGGCCTCCAGCGCCCAGTTACCCTGGAACTTGCGCCCTTTCATCTTCTCCAGGATGCGGCTGGTGTTGCGCTTGGTGCCGCCCTCTTGCAGCGTCTCGTTCAGGGCCATGGCGTAGAGGAGGAGCCCGTCGTGGAAGCAGCCGGCTACGAGGTTCTTCTGCCATGGGGGGACAGAGAGAAAGGAAACAGGGCGTGGGTGGGCTTGAAGGCAGGATCTGCAGGCCCACAAGCAGAGGCAGATGCCAGGCCCAGCCAGGAGGCAGATGGACACTCTCATCGCGGCCACCACCAGCCTTTGTGGAATGTGCTACATACGTAGCAGTCAAGTACAACATTCCTTGTTTTCCTAGAGTGGACATGCAAGGGGATGTTTGGTCCAGCCAGTCGGAACTTCCTGTTTCCTCCTGGGCTGGGACATACTTCCTTTTGCATATGACTAGAGGTAGGTGTGACCTTACCTGTGCAGGTAACAAAAGCAAAACCTCCCTCTTTTCCGTCTTCCTTTTGTCGTGTGAACTGCAGTGGCTGCCAGTCTGCAGTCACTGGGATTAACCCCCATATGGGGTAGATCCACATGTATATACTTTGTAACTAAGTCTGCCTTCAGGGATCCAACTGTGAACTGATAATGTGAGTAAACTTATTTTATATACTTTATATATGGTGGTGTGTTTATTCTTTTAAGAGGGATCTAAGGGAACTCACCAGGAACCTAATAGTGAGAGGCTTAAACAAGCCTGCAACCAGCTATCCGCTGTGCGTTTAAAAGGGGAATGTGAAACTCTGCTAAGTAAAGGAACTTGCTAGCACAAGTTAGGAAGGATATTAATAAACAATATATCCTCTCTTGCCTCCCTGAACATCCCCACAGCCTTGTCAGAGGCCCAGCCCCCAAAGCCCCCCCAGCCCCTGGGACTCAGCAGTGGATCTGGAGGAGCCTTGTCCAGCCTCCATCCCTCTCAGGTCCTGGGGGTCAAGGGGGACCAGCACCCAAGGGACACAGCAGCTGTCTCCTTACACCCTCGCCGTTGGCCAAGTTCAGAAGATGTCGCAGGAATGTCCCACGGAAGGACTCCCCCTTCAGGCACAGGGACTTCCTCTCAGGCATCCCAGTTCCACTCTCCTTCCACCCCAACCAAAATGTCCATTTTTACAGAGAAGAAGGGCTGCACTTTGGAATCCTTATCTGTGATTCCTTCATTGCAGGCAGTTGGACGTGATGATGACATTTCGGATCCCTTCCAGCTCTGCCATTCTATGGTTTCAGCAAATGGCCCCTGAGGAAGAAAATTTCTTCTCCTCCAGGTTCCCACCACACCCTCTTTGCAGTGTTCAAAATTAGCCAGGCACCAGGCACATTTAGCACCCAGCTCTCTGCCACTTGCGACCAAAATTAAGTTCTCAAAATTCTTAACCTAACTCAAGGTTGTCATCTGAACTAGCCAGATGTTTAACTGATAATCAATCAGTCAGTCCATCATCTGAAAAATAAGACTTTAGAGCCATCTTGCCCCAAAATGACAACCAGATATTCCATTTTGGTGACCGTAACCCTGGTTTAAGGAACCATTTGACACCTAGATTATATATCTGAGTTTGTAACACAACCTCTTTGTGTAGCTGATGGCATCCCACTTTTCTTCCTCTGACTCCTCTTAGCCTCCCTATTTATTTCTCACCTTGCCTTCCTCCTCCCAGAACCCCATGGCTGCAGCAATGGGCAGGGGGTGCCCCCATGCTCTCCTCACAACCACCCTGCCCCGTGGGTCAGTCCAAGAGAGGGCCACGGGCCACGCAGCGAGCTCCCTGGCAGAGCAGGGGACCTGAACAGGGTCCCTCTGAGGACCCCCCCCCTTGTATTCTGACTTGATTCTCAGGAATTCCCTGGGGAGGCAGGCGGTGGAGGGAGGAGAGGAAGCCTGGAAATAGGAACAGCAATGCGGGGGGGCAGGGGGGCAGCTTCCTGTCCGCAAAGATGGGTGCAGATGGGCCTGGCTTGGGCCGAGCTCTGAGGTCTCCCCTCCAGGCACACATCTTGGGGAGGAGAGCTTCGTTCCTCCCCAAACATCTTCCGGGGACGGGGAGGGAAGGACTCAGCTCCTCACCCCAAGAGCGGTGGGCTTTGTGTCCCTGCATCTGGCACAGAAGTCCCTCTCCATCTTCCAAGGCAGGCGGGAGAAAGAGGCTCTCCAGACTCTGGTCCTCTCTGCAGCTGATCTTTATCAAGCTTGCAACATCCTGTCCCAGATCAGGACTCTCGTCATCGCCTCCCCCCCCCCCCAAGAGCAGGAGAGGAGGCGGCTGGATCTGACCAGCGGCCCATCTAGCTCAGCATCCTGTTTTCACAGGGGCAGACCAGATGCCTCTTCTGGAAAAGCAGCAAGCAGGATTGAGGCCCGAGAGCAGCCCTCTCCTCTCCTGGGGTTCGGAAGCATTGCAGCCTCTGATTCTGGAGGCAGGCAGAGCCATCAGGACCAGCAGCCCAACACTTGGCACCCATTGCCACTCATGGGAAAACAGAGGAGGAGGAGCGCACACACGCACACCTGCAAGCCCATTCACAACCAGCTGCTCCCCTTTTCTCTTTCCAGTCACATGCTGGGAAGGCTCCCAGAGCTACCAGCCAATCCCGCACAAGCTGTGAGATGCATATAAATGCAACAACAACAACAACATTCATCCTGGTACATGAATGGACAGGGAGAGGGAAGGGCTGCCCACCCCAGGACCCCTTTGCAAGGCATAGAAAGTGTGGCCAAAGGGGGCAGACCTTGGTTCAATTCACCCCCAGTCCCAGGGACTCAGGGACCCCCAGCCAGCCAGCCGGCGACTCTCCTCCTGCGCACAGGAAGAAACAACACAAAGATGCCGGGAGGAGCATCTCTGAGGGGAGCTGAGTTCTGGGTTTCCCAGGAGGGCAGGCAGGCAGAAAGCCCCCACCTCCCCACACTGTGCTGAGTTACATAAACAGCTCTCATCTTGTCCTGCTTCCTTCTTTCTAAACCCAAAAGCCCAAAACTCTTTTAGTTTCTCCTCATTGGGAAGTGACTCACATCTCCGTCCCCCAATTATTTTGGTTGGTTTGGAATTTCCATTGGAAATAAATTCCTTAAGCCATACTGACTCTGGGGAAAACCCTCATGAAGCACTGATAACATAGCAATATTAATAACGTGATTTTTTTTTAATTAAGGATATCAATTCCTGCATTGCAGGGGGCTGGACTAGATGACCCCTGGCGTCCCTTTGAACTATACAATTCTATTAAACTGTGAATGCAGGCGTCCCCAGAAACTCACGGGTCACGCTGGCCGGCAAGAACACAGGAAGACATTTGTCCCCTTTCGCGACCCGGAGGGCTCCTTGAGAGCAGGTTCTGCCGCTGACCACAAGGGCGGACTCTGCTCTTCCTGTAGATTTGTCACAGGAAGCCTGATCACTGCAGCCGCCCACCTCCAGCCTTCCTTTCTCTGAGGTTTCCAAGATGCCTGTCGAGTTGGGGAAGGGGCTCTGAGCCCCGAGGACTTGAGCTCCCCAGACTTTGCTGGATGAGCCCTTTGCAGCACACAGGACTTCAGTCGGTGGGTCAGAAGCTATGGGGGGGCTTGCGAGAGCATCCCTGGCGGAGCACAGCAAGGCTGTTGCCAGGCCTACACAGAGCTAGTCTGAGGCCTGGGACAGGAGTCGGGTTAAAATAAAATGACAGAGCAGCTGGTCCAGTTACATATGATGGCTTGGGGGCGCAGCCGACGTAGCTGTAGGGAGGACCGTGTCCCCCCCCCCCCCCGCCACCCTCTGCATGGGCCTGGCTGTTACTGCCATGTGGGACACCAGCTAAGGCCACAGATGGCATCTGGGCTGGGACACATTCTCCTATTTGTGGCATTTCCAGTCAAAATCACAAATAGATGATTGCCAGACAGGCACATAGAATTCCTGAATCAATATAGAAGGGGCTGTTTGAGGTTACTTCCTTAATGTTTTTGCAGAAATTTCTAACCAAGGAGATAATCTTATCTACTTCCTCCCTGCCTGAGCGCTCTCTCTCTCTCTCTCTCTCTCTCTCTCTCTCTCTCTCCTTTCAAGCCAGCAATGTGGGCAGATGTACACGCCTGGGCCCCAATCAGAACCCAGACTCCATTTTGGAAACTAAGTTTGTATTTTGTAACATAGCAGTATTTTCACCTGCGTACGACTTTGATGTATTTGCTGCCTGCATTGAAATGTAAGTAAACCTTATAAGTTTATCTTACTAAAATGTGTGGTTCATTCTTAGCAACAAGGACAAAGAAAAGGGAAGGTCAGTAGACCACAAATAAACAAGGATAATTGCCTAATTCATAGCTTCCGGTAAGCTGCAAAAGCACATAAGTGTTTATACTCTGCTAAAAGGGCTTCACAGCCTGTTTGCTCTCCTATTTCTCCTACACATATGGGGCAGGAGGTTTAAGTTTTAATTTACAGAGAGAAAGAGAGATATTGCTCAGCACCACTGATTTTCAGAGTCTTTTCAGCCTTTCAGCTAAGAACGAGTGCAAAAATCACTTAACAATAATACTAATGGAACACTCTGTGAATTATCACTTTAGGATTGATACTGTATAAATCAGGCTTGAATGTGCAAAGGGGGATCCCTTGGTGCAAACTGGGTCTCAGGCCTGGACCAGTTGAAGATCCCCAGGAGAACACGTCATTTTAAATGACATCATTTGGCTTTTCATTCACGTTTCTGTCTGTTTGTATTTTATTGTGCTGTCAAATCGCTTTGAGACATTTCTCTTTTTTTTTGCATAAGGCGACTAACCCATTCTAAAAATACAGTAATAATGCTTGGGGGCATTACACTACACGGTCCCATCTGCTACCTTTGCCCCCTCGACTGGCTCCCCTCTGTCTCTGAAGGCCCATTATCAGCATCTTGGCTGGGGAACATTGAGCTCACCCTCCCTGGAGGGACCAGATGCCTCTCAGCTCCTGGGGGGTCCCTCCCAGAAATCTCTTTCACGGCTGCCCTGTGACCCTTTCGATGCTGAGTGGCGCCTGACTGGTCCTTCTGCCACAGACGCTGGAGCCAGCCTCTTCTGCCTCTGCTGCCTGCCCGAAAATGCTGCCCAGCGCAAGCCGTAAAGAAAATCCCCCCCCCCAAACCCACAGCGCCCTCTTTCTCCTCATCTTTGGCTCCCCGTTTGGAGCACCTCCCCTCAGCCTGGCAAAGGCCCTCACCTCAAAGCCCAGGCCACGGGGGGGGGGGGGGGGCTGCCTGCCTGCCCCCCGCTCTGAAGCCAGTCCCTCGGTGCCCCCCTCCAGCAGCCCCCAGGGGAAAAGCCTCTGGCCCCACAGTATGGGCTTGTCTCTCCTCCAGAGGGGGAGCTGGGGAAACGCGACGGGGACTTACCAGTGAGTCATTGAGCTCCACATTGGACTCCCTCCGGGCACGAAGGATCAGCTGGCTCTGGAAACTCTGGTATTCTGGGTTCTGGGGCTCATGGTAGGTGATCACCAGCACCGTCTGCAAGAGAGGCAAGGGGGTGTGAATGGCAGAGTTGGAAGGGACCCCAGGGGTCATCTAGTCCAGCCCCCTGTGATGCAGGAATTGCAGCTAAAGCATCCATGATGGATGGCCACCCAACCTCTGGCACCTGGTCACCCTATACAGAAGCGCCTGTGAGGAGTCAGCACACGAGGCTTAAACCGTGGGGGGGATGTGGCCCTGCCAGCTCCAGCTCCAGCTCCAGCTTCAGGCCAGGCCTTCCTCCCCTCTCTCAGCTCCTTAGGAAAACTGTGCCCCCGGCTGCCTTCTCACCCTCAGTGAAGGTGCCCAACTGAACCTGACCAGCCAAAAGTAGCTGCATCTTCACTGACAGCAGCATCGGATCACTGATATCTAACCCTTGGGTGTAACATCTCCGACACTTCGTTTGATCAAACTTACCTTTGTTGATATCTACAGGAGCCTGGCTAAAGGAACTTTAAAGACTGAATCTTCCTTTTGGACACAATTTGAATGAGTTTTCTGTTTGTGGCTTCTGTAGTAGATTTTGTACCTTGTTCTCTCAAATTTTGGACTATTAATATAAGATTTAGAACGTAGAATGGTTTGGTAGTGTTTTGTGTGCCGCTTATGTGCTGCTTACTTCATGCTGCTCCAAAATTGCAGATAGGCAGCAGAAGACAGCTGGCCTTGCTTAGAGCACCAAGAAGAGAACCCTCTGTGCCTGCTCAGAGGTACTCTTGTCTTTAAGATTAAGTCATATCATCTGATGCACCCACTGGACTCCCTCCTGAGAAGCCCCTGAAGCCCCAGGACCAGCCTTCAAAATGCCCGACATCTTCTTGTAGGGGGTTGGACTAGATGATCCTCAGGGTTTCCCTTCCAACTCTATGATTCTTTGGTTCTCCTCCCATCCCCCCCCCCCTGCCGCTGGACTTACTCGGAAGGCCTCCTGGAGGCCTCCTGGGTCCTGGCCCTCCTTGCTCTGCCAGGGCTTGCCGGCCTCCCGGTTGCCCTCGGCTCGCAGGCTCTCTCCAAAGACGTCCACGTAGAAGAAGACGTAGTCTCCCAGGGTCATGCTCTCGTAATGCGCCAGGCGCAGGATCTGGTGCAGCATCTCCAGCGGCCCACAGATGTAGATGACTGGGGGAGGAAGCGCACAGAGGGAGGGGGCTCAGCAGAGGCAGGGGGAGCCCTGTCCCCAGGAGACGCCCCCAAAACGCAAGGCAGGCACAGGCAGGAGGGACACCTGGAGACTGTTGGGATGCTGCCGGGGAGACGGGGGCATCAGCCAGGCCCCCCAGCTGGCTCCAGCCACCGGCCGGCAACCAGACGATCACCGGTCTCCCTTGGAACAGCATCAAACAGCGACACGAGCCTCAGATACGTTTAGAGACCCGTGCATAAATCTTCTCACAGCAGAAGCTTATTTACAGCATTTATTCAGCATAGTTCAGGAACAAAGGAAAAAACATGTCTGCTTCCATTCGTCTCCAGCAAAACAGCTAAAATCAAAAGCAATATACAAATGGAAGTTCCTAGCAGACTGTGCTGGAAGTAAACAGGCATGTGACACACAGCAGTCATGCCTATTCCTTTTTAAGGTGGATCGGAACTACCGTATTTTTCGCACCATTGGACGCACCGGACAATAGGACGCACCTTGTTTTAGAGGGGGGAGAACAAGAAAAAAAAATTCTCTCCCTCTCTGCCCAGCGCCCCTTCAGCGAAGCAGCAGGAGGCGCTGCACAGAGAGGGGGAGAATTTTCCCCCTCTTGTTTTCCCCCTCTAAAACAAGGTGCCGTTTAAGGTGCGTTCAGACGCCTTCAGACGGCTACCTTGGAAGCCTGGAGATCGAGAGGGGTTTGAGAACCAAGGGACCACTGTCCTCAGCTACACACTACTGTTTTCCCCTCTTGTTATAACCTAGGAATGATTTTGCTGCAGCAGAAGATCAGGTCTGTCCAGACCACCCTCCTCCTCCTCCTCCGAGGAGTCACTGGCAGGGCACAGACTGTCCCAGCATCTGGTCCTTAAAGGTCGGCTGTCTTTGTACAGGGAGGCGCCACAAGTCCTTCCATGTCATTGTTCCTCAAGAGCAAGGGCGTCTGAAGTGCTTCCTGACCGGTTCTTTGCTGCTCCTGGAGGGCTGTGGGGCTGAGGGTTTGCGTCCGTCAGGCTATCCTGCTCTTATTTATTGCTCCCTCGGAATCCCCCATTTCGGGGTACCCAAAGAGGACAGCCTAACCCCAGCTCCCTTCACACCACAAGGCGGGGCTGCTGCAGCCTCCGGCTAAGACCCAATGACAGGGAGACCCTCTGCCTGCCTGGTGTGTTGCCTGGCCTCAGCTCCTCAGTCGGCTTGGCTCATGAGGACAGAAGAGGGGGCTGCAGGATCAGGCCAATGGCCCATCTAGCCCAGCATCCAGGAGCAGCTCTCTCCTCCTGCAGCTTCCAAGAAGAGCCTCTTGGATCAGGCCCAAGGGGGCCCACCTGCCCGAGCATCCTCTTCCCCACAGGGGCTGGCCAACCAGGTGCCCATTATGGGGAACACAAGAGCGCTCTCTCTCCCACTCCTTGGGAATCCCAGGATGCAGAGTTTTCTCCCTCCAAAAGGGGAAGCAAAGCATGGCTAGAAGCCACCGATAGCCTGTCCCCCCCCCCAATTGTCTAAAGGTAAAGGGGACCCCTGATCTTTAGGTCCAGTCGTGGCCGACTCTGGGGTTGCGACGCTCATCTCGCTTTATTGGCCGAGGGAGCCAGCATACAGCTTCCAGGTCATGTGGCCAGCATTACTAAGCCGCTTCTGGCGAACCAGAGCAGCGCACGGAAACACCGTTTTCCTTCCCGCCGGAGCAATACCTATTTATCTACTTGCACTTTGATGTGATTTTGAACTGCTGGGTTGGCAGGAGCAGGGACCAGGAAACGGGAGCTCACCCCGTTGCAGGGCTTCGAACTGCCGACCTTCTGATCAGCAAGGTCTAGGCTCTGTGGTTTAACCCACAGCGCCACCCGCGTCCCAAATTGTCTAATCTCCCTTTAAAGCCATCACTAAGTTTTGCAGCAATTGAACCGTGCACCCTGTGAAGAAGTGCCAATTCCTTTTGTCTCTCCCAAATCTCCCAGCATTCAGTTTCATTGGGTGAGTTAGAGAAAGAGAATCTTGACCACCATTTAGAATTGTGTACGCCTTGGTCATGTTACCATTTATTGGCCCTTCTTTGTAAATGAAAAAGCCCCAATCTTCTAACAGTCCCTCACAGAAGACTTCCTCCAGGCCCTTGATCATATTCTTTCCTTCCTCACATTCTGTCCCATATCATGGCACTTCAGGCAGGGGGCCTGGGGGTCCCAGGGGGTCTCCCACCCAGGCACTGAGCTATCGGTCAGGTTTGGCCTGGCAGCTTTTTGAAGAGCTGGGGGGGGGGGGAGCCTTTTTAAGGGCACATCACACTGGAAGGGAAGGAGCCCCGTGAGCCTCGGGGCTTGGAGAGAGGGCTGCCACAAATCGCTGGCTGCCAGGCCTTTGTTTGTTTCAGCCATTTGTATTCCACCTAATCACAGTCATCTCTAAGCAGCGTACAAGAGACCCAATGCAATAAGACTAAAAATGACTTAAACGTTTCACATCAGAATTCAATTAAAAAGCCAGCTGGAATAAATTTTTAAAAAGGCATTCAGTAGGCTCTGGAGGTTCTACATCATACCCTCCAACATTTCTCCAATGAAAATAGGGATGTCCTATTCCATAATAATGATATTTTTAGTATTTATACCCTGCTCCAGCCACTCTGGGCAGCTTCCAACATACCGTATATAAAAACGTAACAAAGCATTTAAAACACTAAGAATCTTCCCTATCCAGGGCTGCCTTCAGAAGTCTTCAAAAGGTTGTATAGTTACTTATCTCCTTGGCTCAGGGATCACATAACTCCATCCCCTCCAACATTTCTCTGAAGAAAATAGGGACGTCGTCCTAAGGAAAAGCGGGACATTCCAGGGTCAAATCAGAAACCGTGACGGCTTCTGTAAATCTGGTCCTGTCCTGGAAAAATAGGGACCCTTGGAGGGTCTGCCCCAGGGAGGTGGCCTGTCTGACCTCAACGGGGAGGGAGTTAGCTTCACACAGATGAGCCAAGGCAGGCATCTGAGTCCTGGGGGACCAGCGACAGTGACTCCACTGAGGACCTCAGGGACTGAGCAGGATGTGTGTGATCCAATCTGTTCGGCTGATGCTTGAACCTGACCTGGTGGCGTATGGGCAGCCAATGCAAGCTTTGGATCATGATGAGCTGGTGATCATCTGACCCCATCAACAGTCAAGCCTTTTGCTCCAGCTGCAGCCTCCAGACCAGGCCCAAGGCCAGCCCCACCCAGAGCACATGGAGGCTACCAATGCATGTATCACCATGGCCAAATTTCCCTTGCCCAAGAATGGCCATAGTTGGCAGGCCAGCCACACCTGGTGAACGTCACTCCAGCCACTGAGGCTCCCTGAGCCTCCAGCAACAAAGACGGGTCCAGGAGGAGCAACCCCAAACCTGGAAATCTCTGGGAACCTGCCCCCCAAAGGGCCTCCGTCTTCCCAGGGGTCTAGCTCAGTCCCCTGGCCCCACTGCTGTGCCCAGACCATGGTCCAGGTTGTGGCCATCCTCTCCCGACTCCGAGGTTATGGCGAAGGAGCAGCCCTGGCGCAGCCGAGGCAGCAAGAAGAAACAGCACAAAAACATGTTTGGGTTTGCGGTTGTGGCGAAAGAATTTGCAGGTTCCCGGATTCCAGCACCTTCTGCCTGGCTCCGTAATTGGAAACAGAGGGCCCCACCAGGCAGCTCCAGTTACAGGAAGGAGGGGGCGGCTCCTAGCGTGGCACATGATGGGGGGAGCCCCCCCCCCCCCGCAGGCTGCCTGCCATAGGAAAGTGGGCTGCAGCTTCTCCAGAGGGGAGGGGAGGAAGCCCTCTCCAAACCTCTCCAGGAAGCACGGCCCCCTCCTTCCCCACCAAGGCCTGAAGCGCTCGCCCCAACCTGGCCCAGCTGGCAGGCCAGGGATGTTGAGCAACAGCTGGAGAGGCAGCAGATGCTGGGATATCAGGCAGCCACACAGTCGCCCAGAGGAGCCCCAAATGCAGCCTGCTCTCGCCTCCCCTTTTGCACGAACCCCAGCTCTGGCCTTTGAGGAGCAGGCAGGCGGCAGACCAACCTCCAGGGCACACATGGCGCATTGGCACGACTACCGCCCTGCCTGGAATGCACACCATGCCTCGCTGATGCAGCACACCAACACTGTCACACCAGCACAGAGTCACGGGCCCCAGGGCACCGTTCGGACTCCAGACCCTCCCTCGCCTTTGTCTCAAGTGGATCTGGTTAGGGTGGGAGAGCAACTGGCACCCTTGAAGGGGGCAGGGAGTCATTATCACTTCCAAAGTCAAAAACAGATGGGAGGGAAATGAGATCAGGAAATTAGGTTGCACCAGAACCGGCAGCCTGGGATGAGCCCTGGCAGAGTCCAGGCATGCCTTCCAGATTTCCGGGCAGGGAGAGGAATTCGAGTTCAGCTAAAGGACTGGCTGGCATCAAAGTCAGCCTGACTCCCATCACAGAAACACCGACAGCTTGATGAAGGGCTGTCCACCACACAGAAGGACAAGCTTCGCTTTGGAAATGGCAGCCTGGCTGCAGCAAAGGCAAGTCCTTCTTTGCCAACCCTTTGGAGTTCTTCAAGAGTGTCAGCAAGCAAGTGGACAGAGGTGAACTGATAAGGCCCTGCAGACCTGGACTTTCCCAAAAGCTTTTGACAAAGCCCCTCCCAAGGGTCCCGAGGGACCTTCGCAGTCATGGGATAAGAGGGAGGGTGAAAAATAGAAAGCGAGGGTAGGAACAAGTGGCCTGTTTTCACAAGAAGCAGTGCTATTTTTTCTTGAAAAAGAGGTGCCAGAACTCACCATGAACACCTCCCTTGTTCTCTTATAATGGCAATGGTGCCCACCTGAGAGGGTCCAGAACTGAGTTCCTGTGAGTTCCAGCTGAAAAAAGCCCTGATGAGAATACAGTGGTACCTTGGGTTAAGAACTTAATTCGTTCTGGAGGTCCATTCTTAACCTGAAACTGCTCTTAACCTGAGGTACCACATTAGCTAATGGGGCCTTCTGCTGCCACTGCACCATTTCTGTTCTCATCCTGAAGCAAAGTTCTTAACCTGAGGTACTACTTCTGGGTTAGCGGAGTCTATAACCTGAAGCGTCTGTAACCTGAAGCATATGTATCCCGAGGTACCACTGCATATTAAGCAGTGTGGTCTGGGCATAAGGAATACTAGTGGGATGGAAATGACTAGCTTAGAGGTGGCTTTACAAGACAATTTAAGCAAATTTATGATGGAGGAGGCAGAGGAAGAAGAGGAGGAGCAGGCCTGGCAACAACTGAGGTCTTCTGTGGCTGCAACTTCTAGGAACCAAAAACAACCCAAGAGTCTTGTGTGACTTTAAAGGCTAGCCAATTTATTATGGCATAATAAGCTTTTGTGGCCTCGAGTCCACTTCATCGGATGCAGAAACCCTCACTCACCCATTGGGAGGGAGGGTTGTGAGCAGGAAGATGAGAGAGAAATGAAGTGTGCAAAGTCCAGGCAAGGACAATTCCGTTAGAACTAGGCGGCCTGCAAAATAATGAAGGGGCCTTCAGCACCATGACAGGTGAGGGACTTGGTGTTGCTGAGTTAACAGGCAGCTGCATTGCGACAGGAGGCCGTTGCCTTCGTTCAGACCCAGATATATAATATTGTACTTATTGGTGATTTACGTCAGGCATTTCTTAGACAACAAGACACTTCTGACAAAGAGAAAAAGGCAGCGAACCAAGAGGAGCAGCCTCCTGCAAGAGAGGGCAGAGAACCACTTGCCTTCCCCTCCAGCAAGCAGCTGAAAGCCCTTCAATGCCCCACCAAGGATCTCCAGCCTTTGACCGCGAATCTTCTCCCCCACGGCAGGCCCTGCTGACAGATAACCCCCTAAGCAAAAACAGCTTCTCAGCAGCACAGCAGCAGCGACAGGCACATCCGAGGAGAAGCAGACACAGGGGCAGGCCCAGCATCAGGCACAGATGCCAGCTCTGCCCACCATGCCAGATCCGGCAATACTATCACAGACTCCAGAACACCAGGGGCTCCTTCAATTGCTCTCCTTCCAGCCTGACATAGAAAGCCCTTCTGCAATTATGCACCAGACAGAGAGACCCATCTCTGTGCAATAGGAACACTGGTCAGGGAATGAATTGCCTGACTACTATAGTCCATGCATTGGCAGCCTAAAGGCTGGATTGCTGAAATGCACTCTATGCTGCCCTGGGGCAGAATAACATTGTTGTTGTTGTTGTTAAATTTGTATACTGCCCTTCATCTGAAGATCTCAAGGCAGTTCACAAGATGAAAATACAGAATAAAGCCACAAAATACAGAATAAAGGCAGCTACAAAACAATAACCCACTCTCCACATTTAAAAGGTCCTAAGGCTGTTAATCAACCCAAGGTCTGGTTGAAGAGGAATGCTTTTGCCTGGTGCCTGGTGAGCTTCTCTGGGGAGAGCATCCCACAAATGGGGAGCCACTGCAGAAAAGGCCCCTTCTTGTGTTGCCACCCTCTGGATGTCTCGTGGAAGAGGCACACAAAGAAGGGCCCCCGAGGATGACCTCAGGGTCTGGATCAGTTTATATGGTGAGAGGCGGCCCTTGAGGTGTTGTGGTTCTGAGCCATTTAAGGCTTTATAGGTCAAAACCAGCGCTTTGAATTGCGCCTGCAGTCAGACCAGGATCAGCATTATATGGTCAAACAGTTTTGTCCCAGGGAGCAACCTGGCTGCTGAATTCTGCACTTCAGCTGAAGTTTCCAAACCATCTCCAGAGGCAGCACTCTAACCTAGAGGTTACCAGAGCATAGACGACAGGAGTGAGGCTGTCCCTGGCCAGATAGGGATGCAGCTGAGCTACTAACCAAAGCGGATGGAAGGCAGCTGGGCTGCTGATGGGGGCACAGGGTGACTGGGAGCGGCCGCTGAGACCACATTGGCTCCTGAAAGACCTACATTGGCTCCCAGTATGTTTCCAAGCACATTTCAAAGTGTTGCTGCTGACCTTTAAAGTCCTAAACGGCCTCAAAGGCCCGCTACACCTGAAGGAGCGTCTCCACCCCCATCGTTCTACCCGGACACTGAGGTCCAGCTCCAAGGGCCTTCTGGTGGTTCCCTCCCTGCAAGAAGGGAGGTTGCAGGGAACCAGGCAGAGGGCCTACTCCGTGGTGGCACCCACCCTGGGTAACGCCCACCCATCAGATGTCAAGGAAATAAGCAACTATGTGACTTTGATAAGGCATCTGAAGGCAGCCCTGTTTTGGGAAACTTTTAATGTTTGGTGTTTTATCGCTGTTTTTAATATTCTGTTGGGAGCCGCCCAGAGTGGCTGGGGAAACCCAGCCAGATGGGCGGGGTATTAATAATAAATTATTATTATTATTATTATTATTATTATTATTATTAATAATAATAATAATAACAGCAGCATTGGCTGCCCATACACTTTCAGGGCAGGGGCAAAGTCCTTGTTTTACTTTACAAAGTCCTGAACCACTTAGCTCCAGGGCACCCCAGGCATTCCCTGACACCTTCTATCCCAGCTCTGGCACTGAGATCATCTGCAAGAGCATCGCTGGCCGTTCCCTAAGTTGGCAAAGCTCCTTTGACAAGAACAAGGAAGTCCGCCTTGGGTGTCATCAGCCCAGTCCTGTGGGATGTTCTTCCATAGAGATTTGGAAGGCACCTCTCATTCTAAGTTTGCTGAAAACTTTTCTTTGCCGCCAGCCTCATACAGGCAATTCAGAAAAAAACCTTCTGTACTTGTTAGCTGATGATCTATGATTTTAAGTTGTTGTGTGTTTTTTCTTGGATATTTGTCATTGTTGTAAACCACTCTGAAATTTATGAAACTACAGTACTGTATACAAGGGTTTTTGATAAGTAAATAAAGCTATAAATGGACACAAATCTCACACCGGAAATTGCAATAGCCAAAAAGCAGCGGGGGAACATTGTGAGGGCTCCCAAGCCACTCTGTGACCAACCTTAAGGTGGCCACATTTGAAGGGGGATTGTGACACAATGCTGCTGAATAACATGAAATTCATTATGCCCATAGAAAACTGGAATATAAAAACAATAGAATTATGCTCATTATTTTCCATCATTAATTTCTCTCATTGCCTGTTAGCACTGTGTGAAGGACTTCCTTTTATCCATCCCAAATCTTCCAACATTCAGCTTCACTGAATGCCCACAAGTTACACTGGTACCTTGGTTCCCAAATGCTGAAAACCCAGAAGTAAGTGTTTCAGTTTTCAAACGTTTTTTGGAACCTGGACATTCAATGCGGCTGTTGGCTATTGTTTCTGAGGCGCATGCACCAATCAGAAGCTGCGCCTTGGTTTTTGAACATTTCAGAATTCATACTTCCGGAATGGATTATGTTTGGCGCTTTTGTTTTAGCTATTTATTTTGCGTTTTTGTTTTTGAGGCTGTTTGGGTTAATTTGTTTTTGTGACTGTGTGGAACCCAGTTCAGCTACTGATTGTATTGTGAGACTGCAGAAATGGATAAAAGCCCCCCATCCAATCAATGCCTATCATCAATGCAGGTAAGAAAAAAATAATATTAATTTTTATCATCTGCAATACTGTTTTATTTATTTTATAGTACAGTACATTGATTATTGCTTTCGTTTTATGGATCAATGGTCTCCTTAGATAGTAAAATTCATGTTAAATTGGTGTTTTAGGGGTTGTTTTTAAAAGCCTGGAACAGATTAATTCATCTTGCATTACTTTCTATGGGAAAACGCACCTTGGTTTTGTAACGCTTTGGTTTTGGAATGGACTTCCGGAACAGATAAAGTTTGAGAATCAAAGGACCACTGTATAGTCTTGTGAGAGGCAGCCATGCTCCCTTGATACCTGCTATCATTTTATAAACTTCTACCCCTGGGTATAGGGTGGTATATAAATTCAATAATTAAATAAAAATAAAAATACCATGCCACTTCTCTTTTCTCTAAACTAGAAATTCCCAAAGACTGCAACCTTTCTGCAAAGGAGGGTTGCTGCATTCTCTGGATTGTTCTGGTTGACCCAAATGACCCACCTGCATCTGGGTGCAAGAGGGGAGGAGCCTCAGCAGGAGCCGCAGAGACAGCCAGCAGGTTGCAGAAGGACAAAAACAGTATTCTGAGCCTGCACAGAGTGCTCAGAGACAGTTGGGGTTGGGGAGATGGAATGAAGTGCCCTGGGAAAGGGCACAAGGGACTGGCTGGCACACTTCAGTGCAGGTCCCACTTGTTTCTCATATATATATGTCCCCGCTAATAATGGATCTCCCATGAAACATGTAATTTAGCCCTCAGCTTTAAGCCATAAAAATCACAGTGTGGGCGGAAGGAATATTTGCCACAAGGGATTGAGGGGATGACGGATGACAGCTCTCCGCTCTCCCGCCTGCTCTGACCAACCTGCCAGCCTCAGCTCAGGCTGCGACAGGCTCCTCTGGGGCAGCCCTTCCTTCCAGGGGTCTCTCCCTGCCCCTGCCTGCAGCTCACAGCTCTGCCTTCCCCCTTAGGACCTACAACCTGGAGGCTCCTGATGCGTCAGCAGCAGATGTGTCCATCCTGCTGCTGCTGCTGCTGCTGCTGCTGCTGCTCCCCAGGAAGGAGAGGGGAGGTTGGTGCAGCGCAAACACACTGGGAGAGGAGATATAGTGTGCCTGTCAGGGTGCTTGCACTGCGCTGACCTCCAACCCCACCCCCTCTCCTTCTGGGGCTGGAAAGGGAGCGGGCAGCCTGCCAGTTTGCGAGTAAAACTGAATTACTGCGTCACAAAATGATGCATGTCTAAGAAGTGTGTCAACAACATGGAAAGTTTGGGAAATTCTGTTTTAGGCTATAGGTTGGGGTCACATCAGACATGACATTAAATGTGTCTTTGCATGTAATGTGCTCTCTCGCTCTCTTTAATGTAAATAGCAGCCTCTTTGAGTGGGGGAGGGCAGTAATTATCAGGATCAAAGCAGGCAAGACAGGGGGGTTAACCTTTTCCTCCCCAGCTGCAATCGTGATGAAACCAGCTCTGGAGGACCTCACTGAGCTCAGACCCTGTTTGTCTCCTGCATAATCCTGGAATTTCAAACCCTGATGCTGAAGACCAAAGATCGGGTGAATATTTCCTGTGCAATAGCTGTGGAGCCCCCAAGAAGACTGAGGGAGATCACTCACCTCCAAAATTCTCTGAGGAAAATGTTGAAGGTGTTTTTAATTTAAACCACAATCCTATGCATGTCTATTCGAACACAAGTCCTCTGCAGCTCAGTGAGGCTGACTCCCAGGTGAGTGCTGCAGATTTTACAAAAGTCTGCCATAAGAAAGATGCTTGAGGGCCAAAACATGAAGTGGGAGGGAGGGAGGGAGAAGTGGGCTGGGGGGGGGGGCAAGTGAAGATCAGGCAGACCAGAAGATCCCAGCAGAGCCTCAGACAAGAGCAAGAAGCAGCAAGCTGGTTCTCCGCAGGCCAGACCCCCCTCCCCTAAGAGCAGAGGACAGGACCCTCCTCTCCCTCCCCCCACAACGCAGCCCTCCGGCCATCTCACGGGAGCCTGGCCTGTGGCTGCAGGAAGGGCTGGGGAAGAGCCTCCCGCCACACTCATTCTCAAGCCACACTCGGCTCACTCTCTTTCAGGCAGGAGTTCAGCGGCAGTTCGGGGTTTTTGTTTGGTGCAGGGAGAGAGAAAACGGGGCCGCCGTCTCCTCTGGGCTCCCAGCAACTGTCAGCCAGGAGACATCAAACATCTCCGCCGGCCTTCCAGGGGTGTGACATTCCTGAAATTCTCACATTTAAATCTAACCCAGCTCCCGTCGTAAAAGACGCAGCAATAAACTTTTCCCCCTTTTTGGAAGGGGGAGAGGCGGCGGCTTCCCGACAGACAGACAGGCTGCCTCTACCCCGCTCTTCCCTACAAAGGCCGGTCTGAGATGGGTCCGAGCGCGGCCCCAAGGCGGCGGCGGCACTGGACGGCACCTCCAGCCCCCGGAGCCCCGTCTCAGGCCGGGCCGGCTCGCCTACCCGCCCGGTCCCCGCCGGAGCGGAGGGGCAGCGAGTGGGCCGGGGGTCCGCCCTCTTGCCCTGGGCTGGCGGCGGCGGCGGAGGCGGCAGCAGCAGCAGCAGCTGTTCTTTTCGCTCACGGCGCCCCCGGCCCCCGCCCGGCCCGCGCCTGCCTCGGCCCGCGCCAGAAACGCCCCCGGAAAGCTCCGCGGAGGCAGCTGGCCAGGTGCGGCGGCGGCGGCGGAGGCTGGAGAGGCGAGCGCGCGGCGCATCCGGCAGCACGACGGCGCTCCTGCGCCCTGGCGTCCGCTTCCCTCGGCCCCCGGTCCGGCAGAGGCGCTCGGGCCAGGCCCCTTCCCCCGGCCTGGCTCTGGGGGCTGATCCCGCCCCACGCCTTCCTGCCTCCCTCCCTCCCCCGAAAAAGGCCCATCTGGCTGTCCCAGGCGGGCTCCGTGCCCGTCCCGATGACACAGCAGCCGCCGAAGAGGCTCCATTAGCAGCCGCAGCTGCAGCTCGGATCGATAAGTGCCTCCTGGCGCATCCATTAAGGAGGAGTGTCAGGCTGCCCTTGGCCAGCGCCCCCCCCCCCCCCCGCCTACGCCCGGAAAGTGGAGGGCTCGATCCGGCTTCGGGATCTGCGAGCGCCACCCCCAAACTGCCAAGCGGTCCTGGTAGATGTTGAGATAGTTCCAACCGGCTTCTCTTGGATGGATGGATGGGCCGGGGATGGGGCGGGGGGGGGGATGTATTTCTCCGTGGCCACACAAGGGCAGTTCCTCCGCATTGGCTCCCCCCCCCCAGTCCAGGAGTGCCCCCCTCCGTCCCCTCTCGGAGTCGCAGAGCCCAATTCGGGACAGAGATCTCGATCTCCGGCCCAGAGGAGGCCCGACGGCAGCGGAGGAGGTGCCGTCTCGCCGGGAAATGCCCGCAGACTGAGCGAGGCTGGGGGGGGGGGGGACTGCATGCAGACGGAGATGGGAGGGTGGGATGGACTGCAGGCACCCGGGACACGCGCCCCCCTTCCCGTCCAGGAGCAGCAGCAGCAGGCGGCCCCCAAGCGACCCGCTCACCTCTCCCGTTGGCCCGGATGAACTGCACGGCGGTGTCCGGGCCGCCGCCATCGTCTGCGGCGCCGCCTGCGTTGCTGCTGCTGCTGCTGCTGCCGTTGTCTCGGGGCGCGTAGATGTGGTAGCCGACGGTGAGGCCGGCGTGGCGGAGCTCCTGGTAGACGCCCTCGATGGTGAAGTAGAAGGGCCGGTCGTCGGTCTTTCGGTCGACGTAGAGGAGCGCGGCGCGGGAGCTCCAGTTGAAGCGCTCGTGCAGGAGGGCCGCGAAGGCGCCCAGCTTGGGCGCGGACGGGCCGGTGCGCACCAGCGTGGTGTAATGCTCCTTCTTGTGGCTGAAGTCCGAGGCGACGGCGCCGGCCGTGAGGAGCGGCAGGCCCCAGTGCGAGGCGAAGCGCCCCACCGAGGCGGCCGGGTAGACGCAGCCGGGCCCCAGCAGCACGTCCGGGTCGTGGTAGAGCTTCAGGTCCACGGCCTGGAGCGGCGCCACCGACTCCGAGCAGGCGCCGTTCAGCTCCGACGTGGCGTTGACGGTGCGCATCGACAGCCCGGCGGCCCGCAGCGCCGGCTCCAGCGCCTCGAGGGCCAGGCGCACGGCGGGGCCCACCCGCGGCAGGGCCCACGGGTAGCTGGGGTTGTGCTCGGGCAGCACCAAGGCCACCGTCACCACCGTCGCGGCCGCGCTCCCGTTGGCGCCCTCGCCCAGGCCCGACGAGGCGGCCGACAGCGACAGGGCCACGGCGGCGACCACCAGCAGCGACGTCGTCGGCGAGGCCATGGCGGGGGCGCGAGGAGGGAGTCTGCTCCGCTGGGCTGCTGCCTGGCTGCCCGGGGGCCGCTGCCCCTCGCCACCACCTCCTTCGCTTCGCTGCTGCCGCCGCGGAGCCGCCTGATCCCTTCTGTGGGCCGCCGGGCTGCCCTGCGCTCCCCAGGAGAGGCCGCCCCCTCCGCGGCCAGCCCCAGCCGCCCACCCTGCGCCTCCCTCCGGACGCCGTGCCAGAGCCGCCTGCAGACGTGGGGGGGCAGCGCCCCCTGGTGCCTCCGTCCGCGTCCTCCGACGCCGCCAGCCCAGGCGCCCCACCAGGCCAGCGGCCGCGCTCCAGAGGCGGCGGCCCGGGGCGCGGCTCCATCCCGCCCGCCCGCCCGCCGGGGCAGGACCCGGCCCGCTGCTACTGAACGCAGCAGCTGGGTGGAGAGCGGCCCGCCCGCCGGCTCCGCGGCCGCTGCCCGGGCGCCTCCATCGCGCGCTTTCGCCCTCGAGCGTCCTGCTAGCTTCGCAGCCCGGCGCTCCTTGGGCGAGGGAAGGTCGGGCGGGCCAGGGAGCGGCGGCGGCGGCCCTGACTATCCCGAGCGCGCATGGTGCCCTCGGCGCCTCGCAGCGGGGCTGGCTCTTCCTCCTCGCGGCCTCTCTGGAAGGGTCATGGCGGCGCACGAGAGGCCGGCTCGCTCGCTCGCTCGCTGGTTGCGGCTCTCTTTCTGTCCAGCCGCGAATCCAGCAGCCTCTTGGTTCGCTCTGCGCCTTCCAGATGGAAAGAACCGGGCGGGAGCGCCGTCCAAGCCTCTTGGAAGCTGTGCGCGGAGTCCCGCCTGCGGTGGCGGCTGAAGAAGCCGGAGACGCGCCTCTCCTCCGGGCAGCTGCCGGTGGAAAGGGGCCAAAGGCGAGGCTCTCCATTGGCTCTCGCTTGCCCTCTCCGGAAAGAAATCTCGAGGGCGACTCAGATGCCTCGCTAGGGCGCGTCTGTCAAGGAGAGCAGCGGAGACCCGGCAAAGTGGGCAGAATGGGCAGCCCCGAAGCCTTTGGGGTCTTTTTACTCGCAGATATGGGGAGGAACATAGAATTATAGAGTTGGAAGGGACCCCCGGGGTCATCTAGTCCAACCCCGCAGTGCAGGAACCTCGGCTAAAGCATCCATGACAGATGATCATCCAACATGTGCTTAAAACCTCCAAGGCAGGAGAGCCCCCGTCTCCCCAGGGAGACCGTTCCACTGGCGAGCAGCTCTTGCCACCAGAAAGTTCTTCCTGATATTGAGTCGGAATCGCCTTTCTTGAAACTTGAAACCAGTGGTTCGAGTCCTACTCCCCGTCATTGGTGGAAGGGGGTCAAGATAGCCCCCCCCCCAGCGCGCGCAGCGTTAGGGGCGGCCCCAGTGACCCTGAGGAGCAGCGCGAGAAGCAGGACCCGATGTGAGGAGTCGTGTGCATGTAGGACTCGTGTTTGGTGCCTTGACTCAGATGCGCTCGGATCTTCCCATACTGATGATGTGGAGGAGACGATGCTCTGAGCCATTGGGTAGCGCTGAGGCCGGCCTGTAGTGGCGCCCCGTGCTTGACAACCCCCCGGTGTCCCCGCCACCCCGCTTCTCCTAGCCATTCTGGTGCTGGGGTGGGTGGGGGCTATATATTCTGAACAGACAGAAGGAAATAACTTCTTCAAATGACCCGGTTTCGGTCCTGGCGAACCCAGGGTTCTCTGCAAGCATTGCAACAAATCCGCTCGCCTTCAGCCGATACGAATGCAAATAGAGTTCTAAAGCGGGGGGGGGGGGGAGTGAACAATTATGTTCCAGGCCAGCATCCTCCCGTCAACATGCGCGCCCTCCCCCTATTTCTGTTCAGGGACCTTAGCCCATATGGCGGAGAGGCCTCTACTGGTCGACCTCTGGATGATTTGAAAAGGATTCCCCACTCCCAATTGTTTAATCAAGTTTCGATTACTGCAACGCGTTATACGTGGGGCTGCCTCCGAAGGTGGTTGGGAAACTTCAAGGAATGCAGAATTCGGCCGCCAGGTTGCTCACCTGAGCAAGACGCTTTGAGCATCTTCCACCAATGGAGGAATCTCGGCATGTCTTCATGCACCGGGGAAAGGTTTCTCTTCAACCGGGTATTCGGCTGGTTAACGTTCTGTGCTTTTTAAAATGTGAAGGAGGGTTTCCTTCTATTTCTGTTTTGTATTCTCATTTTGTGTGTTTCTGTTGTAAACTGTCCTGGGATCTTAGGGTGAAGAGCAGTATACAAATTTAATTAACAACAACAATAATAATCTTAACAAAAACAGCATTCATTCGACACCAAAATGACTCATCTCTCCTGAATTAGGCTGCTGAAATTCACTTATTTTTGTCTGGAAATATTTGGAGACCGCTCGGTACAGACGGCGGGCGCCCCCTCCGGGCCGAGGGACGAGGCCAAATGCTCGCGGCGCTTCGGAGAGGCGGGCGAAGTCGCTGCAGCCGCGGAGGCAGAAGGAGGGGACACTCCGCCTCTCCTCCTCTTCGGGTTCCTCTGCGTTGTCGATGTCCTGGATGGAGGGGAGTATGTGGGGAGCCCTCGCCCGCCGTCACCGCAATGCGAAGGACGCAAGCGGGAGGCGCCCCCCCCCCCCAATTCCTTCGCCTAGGGATGCTGTTACCGAAGCTCGGGAAACGAGCGTCGGGAGGGAGACGGATGCTCCTGGCTGGACCCGGCAGCGACGTGTTTTGGGGTCCCGAAGGTGGTGTGGGCAGGGCTGGGCTGCTGGGGAGCCCCTTGGCCGAGACTTCCTTCTCCCATAGTTCTCCACTGGCCACAGAGGGAAGAGAACTTTGGTCCAGCCCAACACTTGGCGGGGGAGGACATCACAATGGCCAGCAGAGCTGTGGGCACCCGTCTGCCTCCGGAGACAATGAAGGTGTGTGCCTTTGGGGGTGAAGTCAACCGGTTGGGAGCTTGCAGCGCCTGCTGTGGCTGCGGAGACTGATAAGGGAGAGACATGTTTTGTCGCAACTGGGGCAGAGGAAGGTGCCCAGTTGTGCTGCTGCAGATGGACCACGGCGTTTCTCCTCTCTTTGCTCCTCCCAGCGGTCATTCCTCCTCTGGTCACTGCTGTAGATGCACAATCTGACTGTCTCCAGGTACTGAGGTTATCTGCAAGGGATTCCCACACGGCAGAATTGATGCTGCCAGCCTTCACGTCAGGTTTGCATACTTCTTGTAATGCAGAGTTGTTCTGCCAAGGGGCCTGGTTCCCCATAGGGAAGGATGTGACTGTGGAGGCCAATTCTGTGGAGGCCAATTCTGGATCCCCACGTCCTTCCACAGTGGGGACGCAGGTTTCCAGGTAGGAGTTGATCCCGTGAGGGTTTGCCAAGTGTGCCTTCCTCTTAGAACATTTCTCCCTTGTGTCCTGAGTTTGAGTGTCTTCAAAGCCCATGACACCTTTGGTAAAGGCTGTTCTCCAATTGGAGCTGAGGGCTTGCTGATCAGAAGGTTGGTGGTTTGAATCCCCGTGACGGGGTGAGCTCCTGTTGTTCGGTCCCTGCTCCTGCCCACCTAGCGGTTCAAAAGCACATCAAAGTGCAAGTAGATAAATAGGTACCGCTCCGGCAGGAAGGTAAACGGCATTTCCATGCGCTGCTCTGGTTCGCCAGAAGTGGCTTAGTCATGCTGACCACATGACCCGGAAGCTGTATGCCGACTCCCTTGGCCAGTAAAGCGAGATGAGCACGGAACCCCAGAGTCGGCCACGACTGGATCTAAAGGTCAGGGGTCCCTTTACCTTTATACTACATTTTTTTAGATTTGCCTTGAGACAGTCTTTAAACTTCTTTTGTTGACCACCAGCATTACACTTTTTAAATTTGGAATAGAGTAGTTGCTTTGGAAGATGATAATCAGGCATCCAAACAACATGACCAGTCCAACAAAGTTGATGCTGAAGAATCATCGCTTCAACACTGGTGATCTGAAGAAGAAGACATCACTGAGACATGCTGGAAATGTGGGCTTGGGAGAGCACATATTTGCCAGAAACTCTGCCCTGCCGTTTGATGCCCCGAATCTCCCTGACACGGTGCATGTGGAAGGTGCTGAGGCATCGTTCCTGAGGGTTGCAAGTTGCCCAGACTCCCTTCCACAAAGCAGCAGGCTGTATGGTAGACCTTCATCTTGGTCTTGGTCACCAGCATCACATTCTCCCATACCTTTACGGAGAGGCGAGCCGTTGCTGTGGCTGCCTTGCCAATAATACGCTTGTCCAGCTCAGCATCGACGGAGAGGTTCCTGGTCATGGTGGAGCCCAGGGAGACAAAACAGCGAGGGGACATCCGGGGTCCCAGCAGCGCCTCCTGGTCCCGCCTGTCTAGGTTGAGAGTGACGCCTCCTGGCCAGTGATGGGAATGCAGCTTCCTTGCCATCGGCCCATACTTTTCTTAGTTTTTATTAAAGTTTTTTGTGTTCCTCTTACACCCAAATGAGACACGAAGGCTGGCAACATCAATCCTGCTGTGTGGGAATCCCTTTCAGACCACTGAGGCGGAATGACCACTGGAAGGAGCACAGAGAGAAGAAAGGCTCTGGTGCATTTGCAACCGGACGCCTTCACCTGCCTCAGCTGCAACAAAACATGTCTCTCCTGTATTGGTCTCTAGAGCCACAGCAGGCACGGCAAACGTCGCCCCCAAAGGCACACTCCTCCACCGCCTCCCGAGACAGACAGATGCCAATAACCAGATGGCAGGCGACGGCCATTATCTTGCAAAAGAACTTGTCTGACTAGCTCAAAACAGAACTCTGCATTAGTTTTTTAACCTTTGCTGGTTCCAGGACCGCCATAATTAGAAGGCGCTCAGGACACCACGCAGGGAAGCATGATGGAGTCAAGACAGTGCGCTGCTGGTCAACAGCCACAGAGGTGGTGGGCCCTTGGAGGTTTTTAAGCGGAGGTCAGGTACACACCTGTCAGGAGTGCTTTAATTGAGATTCCAGCATTACAGGGGGCTGGACTAGATGACCCTTGAGGTCCCCTCCAACTCTACAATTCTATGAAATATCTATGAAAATAATCCTGGAAATGGGTTCTGTTCAAATTTCACCCTAGGCGGATTGTTCCAGCTTTGCAGCTCTGCTCGGAACAATTCTCATGCACGAAGCTTTGTTTTTGTGAGGAGTGGGCAATCATTTTACCCCCCCCCCCCCGCCCCTTTGGAAAGAGCCAATGCTCCCGGCCGAGGCATCCTGCTTGCTGCTTTTGTCTGCTGCGAAGGGCCACCCATGCCAAACAGAGTCAGATAACTGACCTGCTCCAGAGACGTCCCATCAGCCAGGAATTCCCTCCGTGGCCAAAGTCAACTGCATCTTGATAACTTATGAATAGATGTTCTTGTCTGAAGGAAATTCCAACATCCTTATGTAAACGTCTGTCCTGAGGCCAAGAAAACCATCTTGGTCTGCTTGCAGGTGACTTCAGACATTGGGCAGCCTGATGGGGGGAGGGGAGAAGAGCTCCACCCAGCATTGGAGGAAACAGGAGAGAGGGAGGCCGATTCACATGAGGCGACGGGCGCATTGCAGGGCCAGGGGCTTGCAGGGGGTCCCTGGGACCTTCCAAGTGAATCACCAATGTCCTGAGCAGCCGTACGGGTGCAAGCATGCTGTGTGGACTCTTGAACACGAATATTATTATTTTATATCTATTTATATCCCACCTTTCCGATTTGATTTATTATATTTCTATGCCTCTTTTCATTCAAATGTATCCCAAACAAGCTTACAAACACTAAATCACAATAACGATAGAGCATAATAAAGCATCACGAATGCAGCATAAATCATATAGAATAATAAGTAATCAGTGAAACAATCGCAATCTATAAAACGCTGTTAACAAAGAACAGCTAAAACACAAACTAAACAGCATAATTAAAGCAAAAGATGCATTATATGATTAACAAATGAATACAGTATTTATAATCTATCTTCTTTGGCAATCCCTCGTAGGCGAGCAAGATTGTCTTTCATAAACATGGTTTTAACAGTGAGTCCGTAAGTGACCATGGAGGCCAATTCTGGATCCACACGTCCTTCCACAGTGGGAACATTGGTTTCCAGGTAAGAGTTGATCACGGAGTGGATTTGCCAAGCGTGCCTTCCTCTTAGCACGTTTCTCCCTTGCGTCCTGAGTTCGAGTGTCTTCAAAGCCCATGACACCTTTGGGAAAGGCTGTTCTCCAACTGGAGCGCTCGCAGGCAAGAGTTTCCCAATTGCTGGTGTTCATACTACATTTTTAAAAATTTGCCTTGAGACAGTCTTTAAACTTCTTTTGTTGACCACCAGCATTACACTTACACTGCGAAATAGAGTAGTTGCTTTGGAAGGCAATACAGTGGTACCTCAGGATACATATGCTTCAGGTTACAGACGCTTCAGGTTACAGACTCCGCTAACCCAGAAATAGTACCTCGGGTTAAGAACTTTGCTTCAGGATGAGAACAGAAATTGTGCGGCGGCGGCACGGCAGCAGCAGGAGGCCCCATTAGCTAAAGTGGTACCTCAGGTTAAGAACAGTTTCAGGTTAAGAACGGACCTCCAGAACGAATTAAGTTCTTAACCCGAGGTACCACTGTAATCAGGCAACCAAACAACATGACCAGTCCAACAAAGTTGATGTTGAAGAATCATTGCTTTGACATTGGTGATCTTCCAGGACACTGGCATTAGGTCGCCTGTCTTCCCAAGTGATGTGTAAAATTTTTCGGAGACACCATTGATGGAATCTTCTGAGGAGTTGGAGATGGCGTTTATAAGTGGTCCACGTTTCACAAGCAGACAGTAAGGCTGGTAGTACAATAGCTTTGTAAACAAGCATTTTGGTTTTCCTGCGAATGTCCCGGTCCTCAAACACTCTGCCCTTCAATTGGGAGAAAGCCAAATGCACAGAGCTCAGGCGATGCTGGATTAAAACAATATTAAAACAATATTAAAACAATATTAAAACAATATTAACAACCTTAACAATACAGCAACCAAAAAATAAACTGAGCACTGTTAAGTTCATTTTTATAAATACCATATTTATTTTTGTGTCTTATCTTACTCTGTGCACTTGTAATTATGCATTTTTTAATCTTTCAGTAAAGTTTTTTTAAGTACACACACACACACACACACACACACACACACACTCTTCCCACCCCCATGACTCATAATCTTTTGCTCATTAAAATACCCCAAGCCCTAATGCCCATGGCAGCAACTCCCTCCTGAGGGCTCCTTGGGCTGGAGGTGGGGCAGCAGAGGGGAGACCAACCAGCGTCTCTCTGCACCTGCAGTTCTTCCTCCTCGGAAAGAGCTCCCTTGGGAAGGCTCCTAGGGCTGGAGGGTGGAGAAAGCAAGTGCTCTCTGGCCAACCAGAGTCTCTCTGTCCTCACCCCCACAGGGACCCCGGATGGCCTGCAGATAAAATAGAAACCGCTAAAAATGTAGGGGGGAAGCTGCAATTAAAAAGCAATCAAGTGCCAATAGAAGTAAAACCAGAAACAGAGAGGTCTATTAAAAAATACAGATATTACGCACAATAAAAAACATCACCTCACAATAAAAGCATAAATATTAAAAACAACTCAAAAGCCCAAAGGAGAAGAAGGAGGGCAGCCAGTCCAACCTCTCTGGGAAGGGAGCCCCAACACTGTCTTCCCCCAGAGCTCCCTGGAGGACTCCTGTTCCAGGGGGGCTGAAAAGACCCTCTTGGGTGGGGTGGGGGTCCTCCTTCAGAGGGACTCTGCATTGGGGGGGCACTGATGAAAGACTCCCTCCGCCTCATGAGGCTGTGCCAGGCAGGGTCCCAGAAGGAAAAGCAGCAGGGAAATTAGGAGAGGAGGTTTGTGTCCTACGTGACTAATTGCTGCCTCGTTACTTCATTAAGCCTTGGGGGTCTGCTGGGCACCTTCCGTCTGTGGCTGGAGGGGCAGCAGAGGCTCCTGCTCCTGGCAGAGGGAGAACGTCCTCACGGCAGATGCTCACAAGGGGGACTGGCTGCCTTCGGGCTCCCAACTCCAAACGGGGGCCATGAACTGGGTTGCCTGGGCCACCCTTGGCAGAGCCCCCTGCCCTGGGCTGGACCCCCAGGCCCCCTCCGTTCCCCCACCCCCATGCCCCCAAGGCGGGCAAATCCCTGGCCTCTGAGCAGGTGCTTTTCCAGAGCAGCAGCACCACCTGCTCTTTCGGGTGCATTAGACTCCAATATAGGAATTCTAAGGCCTTATATATAAAACATAAATGTTCATAAATGTACAAGGCAAACACATACATAAGTATGTAAACCACGTGTCTGAAATAGTAGAGGAGAGCAATCCTGAAGCCATTTTGACTCCCAAATTGTCCCCAAATATTTCTCTGCAAGGAGGAAGGAAATGGGGAAGCTTTCCAATGGTCTTTGGACTGTAGGGGCTGCTTACACCTCCCTTTTCAGATACAGTCTGGCAAGTATCTGTTCAGCTGAGCACACTCTCAATATGCGTAAGAGATTCAGGAACTAAGGATCTACCATCTCTGAGGAATGACCAGGCTACCCAGAAAAGCAATTGATAAGGCCTTATCAGGTATCCTGGCAGACAGGAGAGAAGCAACACTCTCAAATTTCTGCTGGGGACAGCATCCTTCTGTGATATATGGATGATGTTTTGGGGGGTGGTCTTGAGCTACAGGGTGGGCAATCTCAAAAGTCTATATAAGAGCTTGCATACCAATGTTCTGGGTTCCTCTCTTCCCTCCCTGCGTGGGGGGAGTGGGGCTCCACCCAGCCAGGCTCATGGGCGTAGCATTGCATTGGACTAGATGATGCTCGGGATTCCTTCCCACTCTACAATTCTAGAATTCTGCTCCAGAAGTCCTCCACTTCTCCGCTCCTGACCCTGGTCCCTCGCTCAGCCCTCACTGGGCCTCCTGCCGCTTGGTGAGTCCAAGGGAGACTTTGGAGCAGAGCCAACCACAGGCTTCATGATTCCTACAATCTCGGCCTGCACCTTCTGTTCCTCCTAGATCAGCTAGCTAGGGGTGATGGGAGTTGTAGTTCAACAACATCTGGGGACCCACAGGTTGAGAAAGGCTGAGCTAGAGGCAAAGGGCAGCAGCCGGATATTTAGTTGAGATTCCTTGAGTTGAGATTCCTGCACTGCAGGGGGTTGGAGTAGATGGCCTCTTGGGTCCCTTCCAAATATATGATTCCCTGAGGAGGAGGAGGGAGCAGCTGCCAGGGGATGCAAAGGATCCGTTTTGCAGATCCAGCACTCTCTGCATTTCAAACCATCCTCCCTCTCAGGGGTAAGACCTGAAAAATACAAGAGCACCACCGAGCAGTCAGTGGAAATCCGCTTCAGCAGAATGCGCAGGAGTGCGTGGGCTCCAGGTTAGCTGCGATGCATCAACACCCACCCACCAGGCCAGATGTTTCCTGGAGTTTCTGGAACATTCTTCTCCGGGGGTTTTGGGCCAGCCTGCGGGAGCCCCTTCCGCTTCTCAATATCTGTGCCAGGAAAAATATCAGGGACTGGGAGATGGGGGGGGGGGAGGAAGAGGGGCTGGAGCTCACTGCTCCCCCAGCCCCAAGAGAGCAGGTTTGGGCTGGGGGCCCCTCCCAAACCAAGCTGAGCTATTCATGCCCCCCAACCCCAAAGAAGCTGTTTGGCAGGGGGCTGCTCAGAGCCCTTGCATGGGATGCTGCTCTGCAGTAGGACAAGTTGCTGCCCTCTTCAGAAATGCTCCCCCACCTGCCTCCCTCCACACAGGCAGGCAGATGCACAGTAAGACCATGGTCCACCGAGCCCAGTATTGTCTACACTGACCGGCAGCAATGACTCTCCAGGATTTCAGAGCAGCCTCACCATCCCCCCCCCCCCCGGAGGTGCCTTCAGGGATGGAACCTGGGCCTTCTGCAGGTGCTCTATTCAGAGAGAAGGGGGTGGGCACACTGCCTTGCAAGGACTGGAGGGGGGCGGGAAGCTCCACAGGTATCTCAGGGGCACACCTAGAAATGGCACCTGCTCAGGATGTCACTCTAAAGTTAGGCCAGAGGCTGCGACTTGGAGGGTCAAGCACCCATGTTTGAAATTCAGCCTTGTGGGGGTTGCTGGAAAAGACCCCGGTGAGGCTGTGCTGGTGTCCTCTCCCCTGCCAGGCTCCATCTCTCCAGGTCGGGGTGCTCTTGCTGCTGCACCCAAAGCACCCGTCCTGCTCCTTCCTGTGGGAATGTTAGGAGAGGAGATAGTGCTTTGATATGATCCCTCCTCGCTCACTCCAGTGGGTAAACAGCAGAGCACACTCCCTTTGCAATCTCTCAAAGGACCTGTTGATGGCATTTTACCATTGTACTGTTGGGAGTGTATTAACCTATGTTCTCTGTGTGTGGTTTGGGAGCTGCACGGTCAGGGGAAAAACAATGCTGTCCAGGGTTGTAAAGACTGCGGAGAGAATAATTGGGTGCGCTCTTTCCACCTTGGATCAAATCTGCTTCCAGGTGCCATAAGAAAGCTGCAGAGATAGTGCAGGATAGTGCGCAGCCTGGAAACAATCTCTTTCAGCTTCTGCCTTCTGGAAGAAGGTACAGGGTTATAAAGACTAGGACCAACCGCCTGAGAAACAGTTTCTATCCAAATGCAATTTTGGTTTTAAATGCTGTGTAAGGCAGTCTCTATGGGAGTATAATGTACTTAATTATGGGGCATCAGAGTTTTTAGGGGGCTAACCAGGCTGGGACAGCTGGGATAGCAGGTGTGTTGGTTTTGAACATCTGATGTAGATTTTCTCAATTTTGTTGTTCTGTATGGGAAAATTACAATAACAATAATTATCATAATGTTGTAAACCTATTGGAAGCAAGTTGATGATTCATTAGAATCCTTTAATTAAGCAATCCAGTCTGGCTTGTTCCTGGTAGGTTTCCCCTTTTGTTTCCCTCTTAAAATAATAACAGAACAACACAACCTTCTTTAAAAGTAAGAATAGTGTTTTATTTACATTCAGTTCACAGCAGGAATCTGAAGGCAGGCTTTATCTTGTATGAGCTACATCTCAGACTTTCTGCTTGTGGGCTCCATCCTATGCGCTGGCTAAGAGCCAGGAGAGTCCCAGAGTCGGAGAGAGAGATGGTTGCGTGGGCAGCCCTTGATCTGGTCAGCCAGGGTCATCCCCATCGACCTGGTCACACACAAGAGGAGGACGCTCCAGAGTCACCTTCCCCTGGGTGTCCATTCCAGGCAACAGGAAAAGGTTGGACTTGACTGCTCTAGTAATAATACCCCCCCCCCACACACACACACTTCCCAGGGGCATCCCCTCTGCCAGGTGAGTGGCACTTTCCTGGAGCCCCCTCCCCGGCCGGGAAGGAGAGGCGCTCTCCCGGGACTCTTTCTGAGTCACCACACAGGAAGCACCACCATACGCTCATTTCCTCGCAGAGCCTGCAAAGCACCTGCCGGAGAGGATTTATGGGGTGCCAACCGCTCACCCCTCCTGACACGCGGAGGCGGCTATTTTCCTGCCTGGGCAGCCGGTGCCAGAGCCCCTGGCCCTGAACTCCCGGGGTCTTTCCTGTCACGTCCCACCATTCTCTGGAAGAGGGCAAAGGCCCCGGCCAGAGGGGCAAGGAGGGCACAGCCCTGGCAGAGGACCGGCTTCCATGCAGAGGGTCACAGGGAGCGGAAAGGGAATGGGCACGGCTGCCAGGCTGCTCTGCAAAGCACAGTGCGCTCACAAAGAGGGAGGCATCTCGGGCAGAGGAGAAATAGTTATACCAGGGAATTCTATGGCCTTTTAGAATTGGGGGGTTGATATTGGGGGTTGTTTTGTTACTATGGATGAAGGGTGGTATATGATGATGATGATGATGATCACCCCCTTATGCAGGAGGCAGTGAACCAACCTAGATGACTTTGTCGCGGTTCAACAGAAGATGGGACACATTCATAGAGGAGAGGGCTATTGGATAATAATAACTGTAACAGTAATAATTTATATGCCGCCCATCTGACTGGGTTTCCACAGCCACTGTGGATTCCAACAAATATAAAAGCATAATTAAAATTAAAAACCTCCCCGTACAGGGCTGCCTTCAGATGTCTCCCCAAAATTGTGTACTTCTTTATTTCCTTGACATCTGATGGGACGGCGTTCCACAGGGCGGGCGCCACCACCAAGAAGGCCCTCGGCACTGAACCTCAGTGTCTGGGCAGAATGATGGGGGTGGAGACGCTCCTTCAGGTCTACTGGACCCAAGCCTTTTAGGGCTGTAAAGTCAGCACCAACACTTGTGAAATTGCAATGCTTCGTTATGCTACACATCTTAAGGCTCCTTTGGAACTCATGGGGAACATTTTCAACATTGATGGAACAACCGCCAAGTTGTATCTTGTCAAATTTGTTTGCTGGTTCTTCAAATATTAAATAAAACATTTTTTTTAAAAAAAATTCATACCAATCCACTTTTGACTCTGGTGGCCAGTTTGACCAGAAGGCATATCAGGCCCCCCAAAATGACCAGAACCCGTCCCCCTAGGCTTTGAAAAGGGGCGCAACATGGGAGGCCTTTAGGCGGCTGGTAGCTCTGAGGCCGGCAGTGTTGAAATCCCAGGGGCTGCTGGAAACCGCAGGGTGAGAGGGCACCGCTGGCCCTCCGGTCTGGCCTGAGGACTTCTCAGAAGAGGCACCTGAGTGGCCACTGTGAGACTGGGGTGCAGGACGGGATGGGGACCCTTTGGCCTGATCCAGCAACCAAGCTCTCCCTGTGTTCTTGTTGTCTCATGAGACTCCCCCATTGCCTCTCAAGAGTTTGCCAAGCTGGACTCCTCACCCCACACTGCCTCTCAGGGAGCCCAAAAGCAGCAGCCTCAGGGGACAGTCAGAAAAGTCTTTGTGGCCTCAGTCTCTGTGGTCGCCTTTGGAGCCGCATGGCGCTTGCCTGCTCCCTTCCGGCCACCCTTGGCGGAGCTGGGGCCCACTTTGCAGAGGCCACCTTGCACATCCAAAAGCCATGCAACTTCCACCGCCCTTTCCATCTTTCTCATTTCCTCAGGGATGCTTCCTCTCACCTGGCGGGCTCCAACTCAGCTGCTGGGACCATCTCCCCCCGACTCGCTGCCCCAGCTGCCCCACAACTGCCCCAGGCAGAGCTGCCCCCCTGCCCTTCCCTCACACAAAGCAGCCAATGGGCAGCTCAATGCAATGGTGCCCCTCCAGCCCAGCAAAGGGCTCCTTCTCCAGCTGCTCCCACCCTCTGGGTCCCAATGGCCGCAGGAGGTCCAGGCCAGGCCGGGGGGGGGGGCAGCAAGAGATTGGTGCTCCTGGGAAGGCGGGAGCCTGGCCCAGCTGACTCCCCAGGGAGCTGCTGCTCCCAGCTGTTGGGGCGAGGAGAAGGGCACCCAGGGAGGCCTCCCCCCCCACTGGCCTGGGGGCAGAGTCTTGGGACTTTGCTCTTGGCCCAGGTGGGCCCTTGGAAGCCGCCCAGCCCAGCCCCAAAGCGAGCGGTTCTTGGAACCTGCTGGTGTTTGCAGAGAAAACACCCCGAGATGTTGGGCTCTGGAGCCAAGCCCCTTCCATGCCTAAAACAGCACTGGCAGTACTGCCTTGGCATGGGGATCTCCTGGCAGTGCCCGTTGCCAGCCGGAATCCTGCATCCTGTTTGCTTCCTGTGCGGCAGCTGCCAGCCTGGCCCTGGGGGTCGAACAGAGGTTTGCCCTCCTGCTGGCAGCTGCGATGCTCCCTTGCCCAGGATGCTGAACCCTCTCCCCTTGGTGGGTGCCAGGATGCCCACCCAGGCTACCTGCAGAGATTAGAGAGTGGCACATGGGACAGATGGGGCTGCAAGAGAGCTGGGGGGAGACTCCCCCCACTGCCTCCCTTTCTCCTGGCAGTTCAGATATGCCAGAGAGGGGCAGCCCTCAAGTCCTTCTGCAATAGTGCTATGGGGTAGGGAAGCCCACCTTGTCCTCTGGCATTAAAATCCCAATGGAGGGGGGCTGCCCCACACTCTTGCTGCCATTGTTGTGGCAGAGGCTTGGCCACTGGGATGTGCAGTGGAGTAAGGAGTCCAGGAGGGGCCTGGGTGATGCTATGGGGCAGAGAGATAGGGAGGAGGGGGGCAGGAAAGGTGGCAAGCGAGGAGAGGGCAGCCAGGGAGGGAAAGGGCGGGAAGAGAGGAGCCAAGAGGAAACCCAACAAAGTGACACAGAGCTGCCACGCTGCCCCCCCCCAAAAGGGCACAGCCAAGAAATTCAGGCCATAAAATCATAGTGTTGGAAAGGACCCCCAAAGGCCATCTAATCTAACCCCCTGCAATGCAGGAATCTCAGCTCAAGCATCCATGACAGGGGGCCATCCAAGCTCTGCTTCTAAACCTCCAGTGAAGGAGATGCCACCATCTCCTGAGGTCTCCTGAGGTCGTCTGTTCCACTGTCAAATGGCTGTTACTTCTCAAAAGGAACTGGAATGAGCCGCCAATTATTGTCATCAGGACAGAAGGGAAGCAGACAAGAGATTCTTCCTGAACCAAATATCTGCCAGTGCCGAATGTGGTGGCTACGAAGGGGGGCAGCATTGAGAGGCCTTTGCTGGCCCTCAGTTTGGTTCTGGGCTGGATTCCATGCACTGCCCCCCCAAAAAAACTATTATTTTATTTACTAAATTTGTATACCACCTTCATCAGATCACAGGGCAGTTCACAACATAAAAATACAAAATGAAAACACAAGATATGTAATAAAACAAAAGCAATATGGGCCAATGTCCTCCCTCCCATGCACATTTCAAAGGCTGCAGAACGTGAACCAGCCCAACGCCTGGCCCAAGAGAAAGGTTTTCTCCTGGCGCCTCAAGATTCATGCCCCTCTGTGCCCGTGGGTGCTGGCTTCCTCAGAGGTGATGTGCATCTGCATCCCATGCGCAGGAGGCTCAGAGGAGGAAGCGATGCTGCTGCAAATGGCAGGAGGGGGGGAGCGTGGCTCTTGCGCATGAATCCTGCTGGTGGTCTTCCCACGATGGGCATCTGGTTGGCCACTGGGAGAAGAGGATGCTGGGCGAGGTGGGCAATGGCCCTGATCCGGCTGCAGGCTCTCCTTGTGTCCCCGCCAGGAGGAGGGTGGCCTGGCTGGCTTCTTCCCCCGGTGGTGGAGGGGTCGCAGGAGAGTTACCTCGCTGCCCCGCAGGGCACCCCCTCTGGGGCTCCCAACTGGAGGCCTTCCCGGAGGGCATGAATCAGCTTTTCGCAGCTTGTTAAAAAATCCCCGTCCCACCTCTTGTTTTCGTGCCTCCGACCAGGAAATGAGCTTTGCCACTTTGCCAGGGAGTCAGCCGGAGGCCAGGCCCATAAAGCTCCCCTTTATAAGCACCTGTGGGGCAGACGTTCCGCAGGGAGACCGAGGCAGCAGGAGAGCAGCCTCCCCCAGAACCAGAGACCCACGAGAAGCCCCACCATGGCTGCGAAGGCGAGGCTGGGGGCAGCGGCGGCATTCTGGGCCCCCCTGAGGGGCTGCCTGCTCTTCGCGCTCCTGCTCCAGCTGCCAGGAGCAAGGGCCCTTTGCTACTTCCATGCGCAAGGTGAGGCGGCCGGGGGGGAAACAGGCGGGGGGCCAGGCGAGGGACAACAGAGAATTGTGGAGGTCACCCCAAAGGTCATCCAGTCCAGCCCCTCTGCAGTGCAGGAATCTCAACAAAAGCATCCGTGGCCGAGGGTCACCCAAGCTCTGCTCAAAAACCTCCAAGGAAGGAGAGTCCCCCGTCTGTTCCACTATCAAGCAGCTCTTGCCACCAGAAAGTTTCCCCTGATGTTGAGTGGGAATCCCCTTTCTGGTAATTTGGGTTCGAGTCCTACCATCTAGCGCAGGAGAAAACAATCTTGCTCCAGGTGACTGGCCTTGAGAGACTGGAAGATCAGGAACGGCCCTCAGGGGCCCTTGGGCTACGCAGCCTTGAGGCTACCCAGGGCTAGCACAAATCTTCAAATGTACAGAAATATTGCAAAGAAGTGGCCTCACTAGCAGGGTTTGAGTAGTAAGCCCTTACAATCAACAAAATCAAGGTAGAGAATGTATGGTGATAATTGAAAGAATCTAGAGGCAATTAGAGAACAATCAAGGTATAATAATGATAAGAATATAGTAACATTTTATTTTAATTTTAAGAAAGCTATATTAAAAGAAAATTAAACAAGTAGAAGAAGTAAATATGCAAGAAACCAGAAGAGGAAGTTGAGGGAAGTTGGGGGGGGGGTTGTATCTGGGGGTGTTGTCTTTTCTTTTTGTGAACAATGTTACAGTGATGAATATAAAAGCAGAGGTCAGGCGGCCGATTGTTAGGGCTCCTTCAGCCGAGAGGGATGGGCTGGATGATCCCTGGGTTTCCCTTGCCACCCTACAAGCCTGATTCTAGAGAGGCAGGAGGAGACTGGCGGGGGCCCAAGAGCACCCAGGGCTCCCAGCTTGGCCGGGATCTGGCTGAGAACGCAGCTGGCAGAGCCGAGGGCCAGATCCGGCGCCAGCCCTCCTTCCTGACCGCCCTCCCTCCTTCCTTCCAGCCCCCTGCCTCTACAAGGAGCAGCACTTTGGCCCCGGAGAGTCCTGGCAGGATGCCAACTGCTCCAAGTGCTTCTGCCTGGACCCCCTCGGCGTGGGCTGCTGTGACATGTGAGTTGGGCCAGGGGGGTGCATGTGGGCTGCAATGAGCAGGGAGGGGGCACGTGTCTGGGAGGGGAAACGCAAGGAGACCCCCCTCCCAAGTAGCAGCTCCCAGAGGGCAGCACACCTGGAAGCGGCCCGGGCAGGTGAGGCGCCTGGAAGAGGCCACCCAAGGGTGAAAATGGGGTCCTGGCCCCTGAGGCATCCTTGCTCCAGGCTCTCCTGGCATCGCGGCACCCGGGGCCAAGGCTGGGCAAAGGGGTCATTTCTGGGACACAGGAAAGAGTAGGGAGAGGCGAGCAAAAGTCAGGGATTGGGACCCGTGATGCTGTCTGAGCAGATTTGAGCCCGGGATGTGAGGAAAGGCAGAGTCTAGCAGCACATGAGACTCTTCAACTCGGGGCGAGAGATTTACCCCACAATGGGCAAAAGAAATTCTGCACTGAAGGGGGTTGGACTGGATGGCCCTCAGGGTCCCTTCTTTGAGGGGCTCACTGAGAAGCAACCCACCTGCCCAAGGAGGGGTGAAGTCTGACCCCCGTTTCTGAGTGGGGAGGGGGCCCGCCTGGCGCAGCCGCTTAGAGGGCCAGGGAGGGCAGTTCAAATCCTCTCCCGCTGGTCTCACTGGAGGAACAGAGCCAGCCCCAGGGCCCTCCCCCATGCCCAGCCTAGCAGGTGCAAAGTTGGGGGGGGGGAGACCTTCAGCTCCTTGCAGGGATGGCAGGATCAAGCCGAGGCGCAGTTGGGTGTCTGGGAGATGCCTCCTTCTCCTCCTCCTCCTCGCTCCCTGCCAAGTCGCCCCCCCCCCAGGACCCAGCCACACCCTATAAATCAGCCACAGGGCATTGTGGGGCCCAGAGTCCCCCCCACCCACATCAACCTCCCCAAGGAGGGGAGCCGCATGGCTGAAAGCAGGAGGATTGGGGCCTCCTCAGCACCCAGTAGCTGCAGGGAGCCTGGATCAGGCCCACAGTGCCATTGGGGGGGGAGTAGGCTGGGGGGGTGCTTTTGCTCTGAGAAGCTCAAGAGCCACTGGACTGGATGGGCCTGATCCGGCAGCCTCTCCCCATGTTCTTATTGCCCCCCTCCTCCTCCTCGCAGGATGCAGCCGCCGGTCGACTTCCCCGCCTGGTGCGAAGCGCGCTACGACTCCCGGGCCTGCAAGATCTCGCTGGTGCAGAAAGGCAGGCCGAGGCTGCCCTGCGTGAACAACCTGGAGCCCGGCTGGGGGTCAGGCCAGGCCCCTGAGCAGCAGCCCGGCAGCCGAGGGGGGGCCAAGGCCCGCCTGGGGAGGAAGAGCCTGGAAGCGAAGCGCTGAAGGGGGGGGGCGGGTGCAGAAGCAGCGCCAGAGGCACCCAGAGAGAAAGAAAGACAGAAAGAGGGTCTTGCTAGCCACCATCACCAGAGGACCCCCCCCCCCGCACCTGTAGAGCAAGAACTCCCCCAACCTCCCCCCCAGCTGTGCTTGCTGCCCACCCCTACCCGCTTCCCAGGGTGGGCACCTTGCCCCTTCCCTCCTCCAGATGCCAAGCGGGGAGGGTGCCAGCACCCGGCCCCTCTCCTGATCAGACACCTTTGCCATGAATTCCCCCAGAAATTGGGGTCTGGCTGGCTCCCCACCCCTGCAGATATTGGGCCGGCTTTTATCCCCAAATATATCCAAAATGGGGTGGGCAGGGGGTGTGGATGTCCTGGGCTGCTGCCCCCCATTTCCAGCTTCTTCTCCCTCCCCCCACCCCAGTCTGCTGGCTCCTCTGTTAAGCAGCCAAAGCCCCCCACCCCCAAAAAAACCCACTAAAGGGAACCACTAAAGAGAACTAGGGGTCCAGACCACTCTATGGGGGGGGGGTGCCATGAGGGAAGAGGGCTGGGCCTGACCCAGAGATGGGCGCGATCCGCAGCCAAAGCTCTTCCTTAGGGCGTAGAGAGGGCATGTCTGACTCTTCAAATAAACACCCCATGAAACAGCAGAAAGGCTCTGGTGCCGTGGATTTCTTGGGGGGGGGGGAGAGATGGGCAGGAGGGGAAGGGTCTCCCGTGGCCCCCACCCTCCTGGGCAAAGGATGGCGCCTGCAGAGTATGGGGGGGCAGCCATTGCAGCAGATTTTTATTAACCAACAGACACAAAGCACAGCATGGGGGAGATGAAGCTGGGAAGCCCCTCCAGCTTTTCACCACAGTGACCCCCCCATGGTTTGCAACAGCCCCCCCCCCCCACGACACTCTGGAAAAAAGGACAAGGGCAGGTTGGAGGCAGCGCCCCCTTCTCCATGGGAGAAATTCACACACCGGACGGGGAGTGGGGCAGGGAGAGGGAGGGAGCCCGGCTGAAGAGCCCCCCCCCCGCTTGCACCCCAGACCTTCCAGCCAAAGCCCCCCCCCCCCAATCAGGATCATGCCTCTCTGAGGCCACACGGAGCAACAGGACCCTCAGACCCGCCCTCAGATGGTGAGGGAGTTGGCGCCCGGGACCTGGGAGACGGAGGAGGCCAGAAGCGGGTTGGTGGGCAAGACCTTGATGGGGAGGTCCCAGCTGAAGGTGTCCACGTCCATCTGCTCCACCCCCGACCACCGGGAGGCTTCTTCCGAGGGGGGGCCCTCCGGGGGGGCCTGCCGCTGAGACGCCTCGCGGGACGTCACAAACTCAAAGTGCAGGCGCCACTTCAGGGACACTGCAAAGACGGGGGGGGGGGCATCAGCAGAGGCGCTCTGGGCTGCTCCCGCTGAATAACAGCCCCCCCCACTCATCCCCCACCCCACAGCAGCAGGGAGGTGTTGGGGGCCAGCAAGGACCCCCTTCTGTCAAACCAAGGGAAGGCAGAACACCTGGGGGGCTCCCTCTGTCAGTGGGTGAGAGCCAGCCAAGGGGCAGGGAGGAGGGGGGTGCCCATGGGTCAGGGGTGCCAAGAGAATGCCAGCTTGTGGCTGGTTGGGGGGGGGGGTCAAAGAGGTGCTTCCAGCAGCAGCTCCCTTTTTGTGACTCTTTTGTAGGTGGCCTTGGCTTAAGGACACAGGAACCAGCTTCAGAGCTGGCGTACTGACCTGCCCAGCTTTGCCCACTGGGCACTGACTGGCATCAGCTTTCTGCAGTTCAGGAGTGCCAGGAGAGTGCCAGCTTGTGGCTGGTACAGGGAGGGGGTCAAAGAGGTGCTTCCAGCATCAGCCCCCTCTGGCTTAGGGGCACAGGAACCAGCCTCAGAGCTGGCATACTGAACTGCCAAGCTTTGCCCCCTGGGCACTGACTGGCAGCAGCTCTCTGCAGTTTGGTGCAAAAGGTTGACCCACCCATGCCCCTTCTGCCTGCAAAGCAATCGGCCCCCCCCCAAGCTGCCCGGCCCCTCCCTCCCGGGAACTGGAAGGACTCACCGATGTTGGTGCTGAACCCCGGGGCAGAGCTGAGCGGGATGGGCAGGCTGAAGCTGGTGCGCGAGGTGTGCAGGCAGGACTCCTGGTGGCGGGCGTGGGTGCTGTAGGAGACGGGCTGCCCGCGCCGGTGCTGGAAGGCCTCCTGGATCCGCTCCTCCGTCTGCAGGCTCACCAGGTACTAGCGGGCAGAGAGCAGGGGGCAAGCCCAGAGGCCGGGTGAGTACCCGACTGGCACCCCACACCCTCGACTCGCCCACCCCCCATTTTGGCATCCTGGAGGGCACCCCCCCCCCGCGGGCCTCACCTGCAGGCATGGGATATCCCCCTCGGAGAAGTTGAAGGTGCCCACAATGTCCTCGCCAATCTTGTAGACGGCCTTGAAGATGCAGAAGGTGCCCACTTTGCCGCGGGAATTGCTGATGTTGTACAAGTCTGGGAGCAAAGGGGGGGACTTAGTCGGGGGGGGGAGAGAAAAAGGTGTGCCCCCACCTGGAATTGAACACGGCTGCGCTCCCCCCGCCCAGTGAAAACCAGCCTCTTGTGCGGCGACTGAATGAGGCACTGTGCCCCGTGGCATGAGGGGCACCTTAAGCCGGCTCCTTTCCTGCTGCTCCAAAGGGGAGGCCCAGACAAAAGGATGCAAGGTGCAAAGGAGATTCCAGCGAAATATCAGGAAGAACTTTCCATGTCTCCCTTGTAATAAGGGCCACCTGGCGACTAGACTTTCTGTTTTTGTGCCCATAACCTAAGTTCCAGGAGTCACATGCAGGGTGGATAAAAATCAATGACTTAAAAAATAATAATTTAAATTGGATTTTTTAAAAATTTAAATTGGATTTTTAAAATAAAATGCTTTCTGAGGAAAAGTCTTTCTAAATATAGCTTTCTATTTAAGTTATATTATAGTCCAAAAGCTATTGATCAGGAAATAAGGATTTGTTTTAAGTCTTTCATGTGTGCTAAAACTCACTCTAAGGTTTTTTTTTAAATTGTTTAACCACATCAGTTAACAAACATGGATACATATGCTATAATGTTATTGTTTTAGTTAAATAAACAGTTATTAAGGAAATTATTATTTTTCTCCTTCCAATAAAATACAGCAGGAAAGTTGTCCAATTATAAACAGTTAACTTATTAAACCTCACAATAATTTCATAATTATCTGTCTAGGTATTTCTAATAGTATAACCTAATCAGTAACTTTGTATATAAAAACTACTCTGAAAATTTATTATTCTGAAAAGGAAACCTTCATCTGGTTGTAAATATTATACCAGCAGGAATGAGTCTTTCTGTAAAAGAAGGATTGAAATCAAGTCTTCCTGACTAGTGATTGAAATCATGATTGAAATCAATTTGATTTAAATTGATATGATTTCATTCAAATCCCCCCTGGTCACATGGCAAATAGCTTTTCTTTCTTTCTTTTTTACCATTTCTCAACTTTATTTTCAGGGCAGGGGAGATTTTATTCCATTGTATTGAGCTTTGCTATGCTCATTTTCTCTTTGGGCTTTGAAGTAAGCAGACAGATCTTCAAAGATGCTGAGCATGTATCCAGCTCCACCGACAGGATCCTTCAACAGGGTCATTTCCCTCATTTGGGGAGGCCCTTAAATGACCACGTCTCATTGAGTTTATTCATGCTGCTCTTCCTATACTTCTTTTTTTGCCAAATGGCTTTCTCTCCCAGGGCATGGGGCAGGAGAGCCAGTGAACAGGGGGGCGACTTACGGAGGCTCCTTCTGGAGGTGGCCGCCATCAGCAGCTCGGTGGCCAAGTCGGCCAGCCGGGAATCCTTCTTGGCCCCCTCCTCCTCCTCCAGGAAGGGGTTGGAGGGGGCCACGGCCTCGTCCTGGGGGCACTGGTAGTCCTTCAGTCCTGCGGAGGGAGAGGCAGCATGAGCTGTTTTGCCGGGGGGGGTCAAGATGTCCTCCCCCCATCCGGTCTGCACACCCCCCCCCCGGCCTTACCATGCAGCACCAGCACCCGGAAGGGGACGCGAAGGAGCTTGATGGGCGAGTTGACCCTCTGGCAGCCGATGGTCAGCTTGTAGACGTACTTGACCGCCTGCCCCCGGAAGGAGGGGGGGCCGTCCACCGGCAGCGTCTCACAGTACGAGTCTGGGGAAAGGGGGCCGTGAGCCGTGGGTCGCACCACCAGGGGCTTCGCCTCCCATGGCTGGGTGGGACGGGGCAGCCAGCAGGAGTAGAAGCAGAGCAAATGAAAAAGCCTTGCGCTGTAGCGGGGTGGGATGGATGACCCACGGGGGTCCCTTTCAACTCTTATTCTTACTCCGAAAGGGCCCAGTTCACAGGGCAGGGTCCCCCAGGATCCTTGAGGAAGCCCCCCAACACCCTCGGCCTGAAAAGCGGGGGGCAGATCTGAGCAAGCTGGGGGGTGTCTTCCACATGCCCCTTCCCCACCTTTTTAGAGACTCTCAACCAGGCAGAGGCTGGGTTTTGCTTTGGGGGGCAGCAGGCAGGCTGGGGCGCAATGCAGGTTCAGGTGGGGCTGGGGCTGCCCTGGCCTCCCCCCAGGGCTCTCAGCCCCACTGCCTGGCTTGCCCTTCCAGATCATCTCTGGGCGGCAATGGAAGTGGGAAAGTGGGGCTGGCGTGTGGGGAGCCCAGAGCCCACCCCACAAGAGAGGTCATCCCTCGCCTCCGCCAGCCAAGCCTTGGGGCTCCCCAGCACCCCTCCCCTAGGGTGGGGGGCAAGGCAGACGGGGGAGAAGGGGCTACTCACAGGTTTTGGACTCTCCTGGATCCAGTCGCAAGTCACAGAAGAGGATCTTTGGGGGGGTGGACAGGATGCAGTGGCCCCGCTCCCCTGCAAGGCAAAAGAAGAAGAAGAAGAAGAAGAGTTTGGATTTGATATCCCGCCTTTCACTCCCTTTAAGGTGTCTCAAAGCGGCTAACATTCTCCTTTCCCTTCCTCCCCCACAACAAACACTCTGTGAGGTGAGTGGGGCTGAGAGACTTCAGAGAAGTGTGCCTGGCCCAAGGTCACCCAGCAGCTGCAGGTGGAGGAGCGGAGACGCGAACCCGGTTCCCCAGATTACGAGTCCACCGCTCTTAAGCACTACACCACACTGGCTCAAAAGGGGCCATGGGCACAGACTCACGGCCAGGACTACCCGTCGTCCCCCTGCCACCCTGGCAGGCTCTCCTGCCTTCTCCTACATTGCCACCGGCCCCCAAGTGACACTCCCCGCCCTGCCCCTCTTTCAGGCCAAGGAAGGAAGCTCTCCGGAAGGAGCTCAGGCTCACCTCTGTTGGGGACAAAAACCGTCTCGTTCTCGGCCTGGACGTCGTGCCGGCTGTCTTCCGAAGGGGGCAGCGCCACCCGGCTCTCGCTGGCGTGGAACTGGCAGTGGATCTGAGCACTGGCCCAGGCCAGCATTTCACTGGGGGGGGGGGAGAGAGGGGCAGTCCGTGAGGGAGACGGGGCAGAGAACCAGGGGAAGAAGGCCCATGAACGTGAGGAGAGCCTGCAGCTGGATCAGGCCCACCCAGTCCAGCCAGGTGCCTAGGATGGGAAACCCACAAAGAAGATTGGAGCAGAACAGCAACTCCCTCCCCTCCTGGATGCTTGAGCAGAGATTCCTGCATTGCAGGGGGCTGGACTAGATGGCCCTCGGGGGACCCTTTCTACTCTACGATTCCAGGAGTCTACGGTTTGGTTTCCACCATCTGGGATTCAGAAGCGTTGCTGCCTCTAACAAGAGAGGCAGCGCACAGCCGTTCTGACTAGGAGACATCGATGGCCCTCTCCTCCGTGATGAGAGAGGGCAAACGCAGCCTGAAAGACGTCCCAGCTCAGGGGTGCGTGTGTGTTTCCCCCATTCCGTCCCATCAGTGCTTTCAGATTTTCCAGAAAGGTGCCACCTGCTCTCAGTGGCGAAGCTGCATGCTCTGGCACCTGAAAAAGGCTTGCAAGCTGGAACCCCACGCTTTCCAGACCCCTTGGGGGTAGAGGACCCCCCAGACCATGTTCCTGTGGTGTCTGGAGGAACCCCAGCCCCTCTTCCTCCCTTCCCAGCGCCACACACCAGGTAGGAAAACAACACAAACCTTGTGATGAGGAACCTAACTATCTAGATCACCCCCTGGCCGCTGCTTTTGTTGCCACACCACTCACAAAAGCCACAAAGGGTCTGAGGCCACAAAATGCCCCTCAGGAATAAATGGGGCTCAAGCCAGGAGTGGAGGTGACCGGCTGGCCCGGGGGGGGGGGAAGAGGAAATATGCCCTGGCAGGGCTCTGGGAATATTTTTGGGGAGCCTTGAGGGGATGATCCCAGCAGCATGCTTGGAAAACAATGCTCCAAAAATTCCTGATGGTGGAGGACAAGATCACTTGGCACGCCAGCCCCTCTGTCTAACACTTTCCGGGACTTCTACTATTTATTAACAAAAGAAAGTGCAAATTTGACCAATAACCCAAAGAATCAAGACTCCAAACCATAAAACGTCACAGCCCAGAAGAGCATAAGTACAAAAACAGAGGACAGCTCCAAAGGGATAATAAAGTATTAACTCATACAAGGGTCCCCTTTACAATTTGTTATAAAAATGAGAGTATTCTCTGGCTGTAAAGCTGCACCGTTATTCAGATTAAAGGTTCAATATGGTCTTAAATGAGCCAGAAATTAGCTTCTACAGGTGGCAATGGGTGACTTGTGTGCCTCAATTTTTGTATGGAAAATAAAGGCATATTAAAAACCAGTCATTCAAGCTGCACCCTTTTCAAGAAGGGCAACTTGCCAAACCCTGGAATGCCAGCAATTGAAATTATCAAGATTAAAGGTATTCCAGGATTCGAAAACACAGCCCTGGGCTGCAGTAAAGAGGTGAAAAGTTATTTCCTTTTCATGTCTTGTTCTGTTTCCTTCCACATAGAGGCTCAAAGATGGGAGCGCTTTCACAGAAACGTTCGGCAGCGCAGGAGACAGGAAGGAAGCTTGTGGCACCCCAGAGTGAGCCGAGAGCCACGAAACTGCTCTGCCAGGCGACTATGGGTTGCAGCGCTCACCAGGCAGCCCCAGAGCCCCCCTGGCACTGCGCCAAGCTGGTCCCAGCCGCTGAGAGGTCCAGGAGAACCGGGGGGGGGTGTCCCCTTTCCACTGTCCATCTCCCAGCACAAGTCACCCACCAGGGAGACCACGGTTGGGAGACCAGAGAAGCGGACATGGAGCAATGGATCCAAACTACAAGAAAGAAGATTCCACCTAAACATTAGGAAGAACTTCCTGACAGTAAGAGCTGTTTGACAGTGGAATTTGCTGCCAAGGAGTGTGGTGGAGTCTCCTTCTTTGGAGGTCTTTAAGCAGAGGCTTGACAACCATACGTCAGGAGTGCTCTGATGGTGTTTCCTGCTTGGCAGGGGGTTGGACTCGATGGCCCTTGTGGTCTCTTCCAACTCTATGATTCTATGATTCTATGATTCCACCTCACAGCCTGCCTTGAAACCATCAGCACCTGGTTCCTCACCTGGGGGTGCGCCTGGAGCCCCCCCCCCCTCACAAAGGAGGCTCCAGCAGAGGCAGAAACGGGGAGTGTCTGGCCTGGGGTGCCAGCCATGGCCTCTCACCGAAAATGGGCCTGGCCATAGGCACCAGGCTAAGTGGAAGGAGAGGCTGGCAGATATTGGAGACCATGGACCAGAAACTCCAAAAGTCTGCTTCTCCTCCCTCCCACACGCTGCCAGTGACTCCCCCCATGGCCACTGGGGGTCCTTGTCTTGCTGCCATGAGCTGCTTTTTAATTACTTTGCCATCAGCCACTCTGAAGGTCTTTCTGACTAAAAGATCAGAATAAAAACACCGTAAATAAAACAACCATTTCTGCATCAAAGGGAAGTGGGGGAAAGGCGGGGGTCCCGAGAGGCCGCCGAAGGAGGGTTTTGCAATGCCACACCAAGCCAGAACTGCCCCCGGGAAGGCAGACCCACTTGGCTGGCACAGCTGCTCCCTTTGGGGTGGCCAGGATGCGCCCCGGGAGATTGACAGAAGCAAAGAGGGTCTGGGCCAGCCCTTCCCCCACTTGGCTGCCCCCCCCCCCAGGCTCCAGGAGATGGCTGCCCGGTTCATGCCGGCTCCAGATGATTGGGAGGAGAAAAACCAGCAGGAGCACGTGAGAGCAGCCCAGTCAGATGGGGGGCTAATTACTGTTATTATTCTACTGTGCACCAAACCCAACCTGCTGCCCTCCCGTGCTGGACATCTCCTTTCTGCACCACACAGACTTTACAGACACAGAGTTGGGAGGGATCCCAGGGGTCATCTAGTCCAACCCCCTGTGATGCAGGAGTGGCAACCACAAAGTCCATCAACAGCCTGCCCAGGCCAGCCGGCTGAAAAACAAATACCCGCCTGAGGACTTGGGCACCTCAAGCAAAGTGCCCAAACAGGTCAAGCCAGTTTCACCGCATGACCAGGCAGGCCGGAGTGAAGAAGCATCTCTGGCAGGATCTGGCAGGTGACAAGGAAGGCAGCCATCGCAGGTCAGGGCCTGAGGCCAAAAGCGGGAGGGGAGGGCTGCCAATCCAGCTGGCACGCAGAGGCTGGGCTCCACCAAACACCCACGGAGCGCCTTTCTGAGGAGACCAGCATCTTCCCGGGCAGGCCGGCTGGGCGAAGGCCACCCAAAGGAAGCCTGTAGGACCCCCTCCTCCTGAGGGAGCCCCGGCCACAGTGCTGAGGGGCTGCAAGCCCCCCTCTGCCCGCTGCTGCCTCTGCCACCCTCAGCAGCATGGGCATGGAGCAAGCACAATGGCAACCTCAAAGGCCTGTGGCAATGCAAGAAAATGGAGCCCAGGCTGGCACAGCCAGTGGAGGGGGGGAAAGGGGCCGGCAGCATCTTGGCTGCTCTGCACTGGGCAGGGAAGCCTTAATGGATCTCTGTGTACTCTCAGGACTTCTCTGTACAGGACTGTCCTTCCTCAAGTCCTTAACTGCTCCCAGGTTCACCTGTGACTCCTCAATTGCTACATAAAACATTGCATCAGTTGCTGGGGCAGCCTCAAGAACAGCCTCCCTCTCTCGATTCCGGTAGGTAGCCGTCTTGGTCTGAAGCAGTCAAAATAAATTGAAAAATTGTCCAGTAGCACCTTCGAGACCAACTAAGTTTGTTCTGGCTATAATCTTTCGTGTGCATCTCCTGAAGTGTGCATGCACACGAAAGCTTAGACCCAGAAGAAACTTAGTTGGTCTCTAAGGTGCTACTAGACAATTTCCTAATGTTTATTTATTTAGCCTCCCTCTCGCACAAGAGGCAGCGCCAACCCTGCGGAGGAGGCCTGGCGCCAGGCTCAGGAAAAGAGCCCGAGGCCACAGAGCACAAAGGCCGCTGCTCCCCAGCCCTGCCGCAGAGTCCGTTGGCCACGCGGCTCCCAAACAGCCGCTGTGAGGGGCAAGGAGCCTCCCTGGACCTCAGCGCATCCGGTCAGTGAGCCAAGGCCTAGCGAGACCCCCAACTCCCTGCCTGGCCAGACTTGACTCACTGCTCTCCCCCACTGATCCCATCCTTTAAATAAATAGACCCCTGTACTGGATCTGTCCAGTCCAGCCTCCAGTGCTCCAAGCAGCCGGAGCTCACAGTGCCTCTTCTGGGAAGCCCCAAGGAGGATATCAGCCCCTGCTTTCAAGGGGGTCTCAACACTCCCCACAAACGCTCCTAACTAGCATCAGAAGACAGGCCTACCCTTTCGGGGAAATGTGGTGGCTGAGCAGTGGTGAGGCCTGGCGGGTAGACCTGCCCACTAAGAAACTTGCCCTGCAGAGGGCTGGACTAGAGGACCTCTCTGATCCACCCTTCCTCAGTGAGTCAGCCCAGCATCCAGGTTGCTCTTTCAACCCACAGGGAGCCTCCCACCCCCCAGCAAGCCCTTTATGAATGGCACTGCTGATGCAATCAACTCTGCACCCCCCCTCCCCCAAAAATGCCAACCCGGCAACACTGGACATGCCCTGCCCTAAACCGGGATACCTACGCTGGATTTCCTTGCAAGGCTGGCGTAATCCACACTCGCTCAGCCACAGCCCTGCAATGATGGGACTTGATCTGCACTGGCAGAGAATTTTTTAAAATGTTTACAATCTCAGAAAAACATTCCTTTGGGGTGAAATAAGCTCAGAGTTTAAAAGAGTGTGAACTGAATTGGTTTCTGTTTCTGAATTTACACTCAGTCCCGGCCCTCTCCAAACTGCATTGCTATTTCTCCAGCAGAAAATTACAAGTTCCTTCTCTAGAGAATGGGCGTTTCACACTCATCTTCTCTTTGCCTAATTGGCTGGATCCACCTTCCTGAATGACAATCATTGAGGCGGCTTCATCCATTGGCTAGAAGCCCATCAACCAGGAAGAAGCAAACGCTTCACAAAACAGGAGCCCTTTGGCCTCGGTGGGAAGCCGCCTGCAAAACTCCTCTTGTTTGAGGCGCGTTGTGCAGCAGGGAATTTCGCGTGAGCAGCTTCTCTGGGTGCAAAGATTTCAGATTTAAACTGCAGAATGGAAGGAAAGGACCTTTTTCTGCCTCCCCACTTCCAGCTACTCTCCGAAGACCGGAGAAGAGACCCTCTTAAGAATATTAGGGGGGTGGGCAGGGCCAGATTTAGGTTTGATGAGGCCCTAAACTCCTGAAGGTAATGGGGCCCTTTTTATGCCCAGCTGTCCTTTGTGTTGAATATATGCTAGATGGTCATTTATGGACCTCATAGGTATCTTCAGCCATTTGCACATGTTGCCTTGCAACCAGTCCATGCAGAATGTCGGCACCCTATATATAGAAAGGAGCAAACTGGTGATATTTCAGGGAGCAGGCGAGCAGGCAGGGCTCATTGCTTACATCATAGGAGCCTACACAACACAAAACACAGTTGCTGTTTGCAGGTTTTATTCTATTTTTTATATCTTATATTTTGGAAATGTACATCCAGGTTTTTTTGCTTGAATTTTTTTGGGGGTGCCTAAGAGAGTGGGGCCCTAAGCTAGAGCTCGTTTAGCTTATATGTAATTCCGGCGCTGGGGGAAGGCCTAGACCAGGCTTCTTCAACCCCGGCCCTCCAGATGTTTTGAGACTACAATTCCCATCATCCCTGACCACTGGCCCTGTTGCTAGGGATCCTGGGAGTTGTAGGCCAAAAACAACTGGAGGGCCGAGGTTGAAGAAGAAGCCTGGACTAGACCATGTGAAAAAAGAAGATAATAGTTTAGCTGCAGTTCCTTCATTTTCTGCTTATAAAAAAGCGCCCCTAGACATCCCGTTGTTGCGCCCAGGACCTCAGGTTAAGGCGCCCTTCAGCTCCTGGCTTGCCCATCTCAGCTGCTTTGCGCGTTTCTCGTGCAAAAGGCTGAAGCCACGCAGAAATGCACGCGCTCGCGTTCCGACGTTCCCGGCCCCCGCAGCCTCCTCCTCCTCCTCCCCGGCGGCCCTCGGCCCTCCCTCCCGCCGGGCTCTACCTGGAGGCGGACGTGGCGTCGGGCGGCAGCGGGTTGCGCAGCGTGACCAGGCACTCGAGGGGCTCCCCGGCCAGGAAGACCGCCCCGCGGAGCAGCGCCGCCGACACCTCGATCATGGCCGGCGAGGGACCCAGGCGTCCGGGAGGGGAGAGCGCCACGGGGACCTGCGCGGCTCCCACCGAGGCCCCGCTCGGCTGTCCTCGGAAGCGCCCGCCCGGAGGCCCCGCCCACCCTGCCTGCTTTCGGCGCAGCTCGGCTCCTTCCGCTCCCGCGATCCCCGCCCCCGAAGCACCCTCGGCCCAGCTCGGCTCTTTCCGCTCCCGCGATCCCCGCCCCCGAAGCATCCTCGGCCCAGCTCGGCTCCTTCCGCCCCCGCCGCGCCGTTGCCGGCTCCCTCGGGCTGCTGCCTCCGCCCCGTCGGGGGGCGGGCGGCCAGGGGGCGGGGCGGGAGGCGGAGGGCCGTTGCTGGCCGAGCCGAGGCAGAGCCGCGGACTCGCCCTGGCGACCGGGCAGGCGCAGCTGGGCGCCGCCTCCCCCCCGATGGCCACCCCCGAGGAGGAGAGCGGCGGCGTTGGCCGGCCCGGCGCCCGTCGTCGGGGGAGCTCCCCGCCCGGGGCGCCGGAGCTGATGCGCGCCTTCGAGGGCTCGGCGGCGGCGGGCCGGGGGCTGCCCCGCTGGGGATGGCGCCTGTGCCTGGCGCACCGCTTCGCCGAGCGCAGGAAGCCCTACCAGGCCTCCGACGTCTCGGCCGCCGACGCCGTCAAGCACCTCGGACTCGCGCTCAGGTCAGCGGCCGCCGACGGGGGAGCCCAGCCGGGCGCGGCAGATCCGCCGACCCCGCCGGGCTGGGGGGGGGGGAGCCGCCTTGGGCCGCCCCGTCGGGGAGCGGCGCTGCTGGCGGGCGCGCCCGGGCAAAGGTGAGCGGGAGGCCGCTTCCCGCTGGAGCCCGGCGGGCTCGAGCTCTGGCGCCGCGCCCGGGCGCGCTCCCGGAGCTGCGAAAGGGAGGCCTCCGGGCTGCAGGCGGAGGCGGAGGAGCCGCGCCCGGGAGGCTTCTCCGGAGCCGGCCCTTCTTCCCCGGGGACTCGGGACGTGCGCAGAGGCCCCCCGACCCGGCGGGAGGAGGGCGGCGCGGGGCTCCTCCGGGGTCGGGGGGGGGGTCTCCCTTCGCAGCTGACGCTGGAGAGGAGCTTGAGCCGCGAGGGGATCTCCTCCTCCTCTTCTTCTGCTGCCCCGGGTCCAAAGGCGTAACGTGCTGCATTAGACACGGGAGCCTGGTTTTGCAGCGGCCAACCTGGTGCCCACGAGCTCCAGGACCTGGGCGCTGCAGCAACACTCCCCTCCTGCGGCGCCAGCAACTGACACTCAGAAACATGAAAGCCTCTGTGGCTACCAAATAGGGGCTCCAGCGCCCTCATCTTGGCCAAAAAGGCACCCCAACAGGATGCCCCCAACAGTGCTCTTGACAGCCACCCCCCCAAAAAAAGGCCTTTGGAAGCCCAGCTGCCCTCTGTGACTTAGCCCGGTCCCTTTTGAAAGCCACCCAACCGGAGGGAGGACCCTCCTGGCCTCTGCAGGGACTGGATTCCATTGGGTGGGGTTTGTTTAGTTTTACTCCCAGTAGACCCACTGAAGTTAATGGGCCGAACTTAGTGGAATGTCACCCATCCTTGAACTGTGTGCTGGTTCTGGGCCTTTGTCATCTTATTTTATTCTGGTTTTGTTGATTTGTCACAGATGTTCCTGCTCTTATCTGTAAGCTGCCTGGAGTCCCTGTCAGCAATGAAGGCAGCGCCTAACTAAATAAATTGATGATGATAATAATAAATGTGCAGGCTCACACATGCGCATGTAAAGAATAGCAGAGTATCAAAACAGACTGCACAGCTGGGGTGGCCCCTGGGCAGGTTCTTAAGCTGCATCCATGGAGCCTGGCCGTGACCTTCCAGGTGTGCCTCTCCCTCCTCAGGTACTTCAGGTGGTGGTACCGGAAGACTCGCGTGGAAAAGAAGCACCCCTTCATCAACCTCTTCAACTCCCAGCCCCTGCGCCAGATCTATGGTGAGCAGGGCGGGGCTTGGCTTCTCCTGGGCCCAAGGAGCCGTGCCCAGGGTGACGGGCAGAGCCAGCCAGGGATTTGCAGTGGGAGGCAGGGAGGAGTCTTTCGGGAGCAGAAGAGGGCCTGGCTGGGCCACTGCCATGGCTTCCTGGCAAAGAGGAAGGGTCCGCCTCCTGCAGGGCTGGAGCTCACCAGCCTGCCACCCTCGCTTTCCCCACAGGCTGCCCGTTGGGGGGTTTTGGCGGTGGCACCATCACGCGAGGCTGGCGGGGGGACTTCTGCCGGTGGCAGCTGAACCCTGGGCTCTACCACTACAAGACGGTGATCGCTGACCAGGTGCGTAGCTGTGCGAGGACTTAGCCTCCTGGTCTGTGCCCCTGGGGGGCGCGGCAGAGTTGGTTCGGCCAGCCGAGGCTCTGGGGGTCTTGGGGCTCCCTGCCCTCTCGGGTCAGCTGCCTTGCCAGACAGAAACCTGCCTCCCTTCCCTGGCTTGGCTCCCCTGTGCTCAGGCTGCCCCTCACCTCGCTTTCCATCCCCCCCCCCATGCCAGTTCACCGTCTGCCTGCGCCGGAAGGGCCAGACCGTCTACCAGCAGGTCTTGTCGATAGAGAAGCCCAGCCGCCTGCAAGAATGGAACTGGGGTTTCTGCGGCCACTACGCTTTCTACCACGCTCTCTACCCCCGCGCCTGGGCTGTCTACCAGCTGCCCGGGCAGGACGTGGTGCTCACCTGTCGGCAGGTCTCCCCCATCATCCCTCACGATTACCAGGTGAGCCTCTTCCGTACCTGTGAAGGCACCTCTGCGGGGGTGAGGGTGATGGGTTGCATTGTTCCGTTGCAGGGAAAGGGAGGTGGGGGCACCTGGGAGCCTTTCAGCTCACTTTGTGGGCCCTTTATTGCACGCTCATCCTTTTATTGCATGCTTTTCTCTGGAGAGAACCTCTTTGCACAGCAGTTTTTGGGACCAGCTGGGAAAAGCCAGCAGCCCAGCTGTGTCCAGGGCCTGATTTAGGTTTGATGAGGCCCTCAGCTCCTGAAGGTAATGGGGCCCTTTGTATGTCCAGCTTTGTCAACAACAAATGGTCTCAGTTTTTTGTGTTGAATATATGCTATATGGCAATTTATGGACCTAACTGGTATCTCAAGCCATTTGCATAGAAAGGAGCAAACCAGTGCTGTTTTAGGGAGCAGGCTAGCAGGCGGGGCCCATGACTTACATCCTAGGAGCCTACACAACACAAAACACGGTTGCTGTATGTAAGTTTTGTTTTATTTGTTTTTTATCTTATATTTTGGAAATGTACATCGTTTCTTTTCCCTTTAAATTTTTTTGGGGCCCCCAAGAGAGAGGGGCCTTAAGCTGTAGCTTGTTGAGCTTACATGTAAATCTGGCACTGGCTGTGTCTCATCCTGGCAGCAGTTGGAAGGCCAGCCAGTCCCAGCTTGTATCTTGAACCAGCACCTCCTGATGAAGTGGCACTGGGTGAATTCTTTAGCACCCTGAGGCTCCCCCTCCCCCATGGGGGTGTTTGCACCCTGGCCCCCTCTCAGGACAGGGGCCCATCCTCCGACACCTGAGGGCCAAGAGCAGCTGGCCGGGCTTGGGGAGGGTCCACAAGCAGGCAAGGCTCAGGTGACAGGTGGCTTCAGGTGATGCCGCTTCCCCTCGGAGGTGATGGTGGCTGCTCTGAAAGGGAAGAGGCAAGAGGAATTGTGCTGCCATTCATATTTTTTATATATTTATTGAATTTTATAACAAATAATGATACAAATCTCATTCATCGTGTTATATACAATTATTCTCCCTCTCCTCCTCTGGACTTCCCCCTCGGCTGAATTGTTTAGTTGTATTTATTGTATCCTGCTTTTCCTACACAAAAATAAAATCCCTTATCATTTCTCTAAAATATCCGTTACTCAAATGAAATTGTGAACGTTTATTCAGATCCTGCCGGTGAATCCAGTCCATTCTGTTGTTTCTGCAAATAAACTGTAAATGGTTCCCAGACTCTTTTGAAGTCCTTTTTGTCCTTCTCTCGTAGTTTGTCTGTTAGCTTAGCCAATTCTGCAGAGTTCATCAGTTTTTCTTGCCATTGTTCCTTTGATGGTATTTCTTCCGTCTTCCAGTATTGTGCAATCAAGATTCTTGCCGCTGTTGTAAATAATGTCCATTTCTCTTTAGCTAACTCTTGATTTGAGATACGTAACAAAAAGGCTTCCATTCAGAGGGTTGCCCAAGGCAACAAACACCTTTTTGTGGTTTTGGCACAAGCTGCTGGGCATAACAGGTTTTAGTATCTTTATTAAACCTACATGTGGTAGTTTTACTGAGCACGTGGTAAGCAGATTTGTCACTAATGTAGAGAGAGTAATAATAATCTAGAGAGAGTATCGACAGACTCTCCTCCAGCTCAGTTCACAGGTAACATTGCAGCTCTAACTCTCTGGACTAGCATCATGACATGCCTTAAGTAGAGGAAGTGGCGATGGAAGAATCTTCAGGGACCTGAAATACTAGTTTTCAGGGCTTGCTCACTTCCATGTTGCCCTTTCCAAAAGCACTGTTGACCAGGGTTGCGGAAAGTTTGGGGGTTTCGCTCCCAAACCAGAACTGCTGGAATAACCTCTCTAGCAAACAGTGTCTCCACCGCTGAAACGTTCATTGTCTTACTGAGACAATGAGGCAGAAACTCCCAGTTCAACATCCTGTGACTCTTTCCTGATCGGCACGCTGGAAACTTGTTCCTTTGGGTGCCATTTGGGACAGAACCCGGGGCCAGATCAGGAGAGGGCAGCCCTGTGGAAAACAAGAGGAGCCCGTTGCTCCCACTGGACCGTTTCGAGGCGGTTTCACAATGCAAATTGTTTTACGTAAGAGCAGTTCCAAGCCCAATGCGGAGAGCAGCTGGCCCTAAAGTCCCACAACCTGCATCCTTGCTGGTAATAATAATAATAATAATAATAATAATAATAATAACAACAACAACAACAACAACAACAACAACAACAACAACAACAACAACAACTTATTATTTATACCCCGCCCATCTGGCTGGGTTCCCCAGCCACTCTGGGCGGCTTTCAACCGAATATCGAATATTAAAAACAATACAGCATCAGACATTGAAGCTTCCCTAAACAGGGCTGCCTTCAGTTGTCTTTTAAAAGTAAAACAGTTGTTTATTGCCTTGACATCTGCTGGGAGGGCGTTCCACAGGGCAGGCGCCACTACGGGGAAGGCCCTCTGCCTGGTTCCCTATAACCTCATTTCTCACAGGGAGGGAACTGCCAGAAGGCCCTCAGCACTGAACCTCAGTGTCTGGACTGGATGATGGGGGTGGAGACACTCCTTCAGGTATACAGGATCGAGGCTGTTTAGGGCTTTCAAGATCAGCACCAACACTTTGAATTGTGCTCAGAAACGTACTGGGAGCCAATGCAGGTCTTTCAAGACTGGTGTTATGTGGTCTCAGCAGCCACTCCCAGTCACCAGTCTAGTTGCCGCATTCAGGATTAATTGCAGTTTCCAGGTCACCTTCAAAGGGAGCCCCACGTAGAGTGCATTGCAGTAGTCCAAGCGAGAGATAACTAGAGCATGCACCAGAGAGGGGTTGATAGTTCTGACTATTTCTCAATAGATCTTCAGGGTAATATTTGTATTTTTAAAAAAGTAAAAACCCAGGACTAGGTTCCAAATATATTATGACCAGTGAGTGGCAAATAAACTAAAATGGCTCTTAAGCTGAAATTAAGATTGATAAAGCAAGTAGAGACTTACTTACCTTTGTATTACACTTTTAATCAATATTACTGCGCATATCAATATTTAATCAATATTACCGTACATATCCATATGCTTGTGGCGGAAAGGGCTCGGTTGTCGCTGCTTCCTGCCCCACACAGCCTCCTTTCTGCAGCCCCTGACCCCCTCGCTGCCTTTTGTCGCCTCCAGGACACCAGCCTGCCCGTGGGGGCTTTCCTCTGGGACGTGGAGAACCAGAGCGGGGAGGACATGGAGGTCTCCCTCATGTTCACCTTCCAGAACGGCACCGAGTCCAAGGGGGACCGGAGTGGGGGCCACTGGAACGAGCCCTTCTGCCTGGAGAAGGACGGCCGCTGCGTCCGGGGTGTGCTGCTTCACCACTGCCTCCCAGTGAACCCCTACACACTGGCCATCTCCGCCCGGGAGAAGGTGAGGAGGGGGCGTCGTGCAGGGAGGGAGGGCGCCAGGAACGTCCGGAGGGAGGCCAGCCCCTCCCGCCATGGTGGGGGAGATCACTTGCGCTCCGAAGGCAAGGAAGGATTGGACCCTGATTAATAAAATACACACGAGGCTTGGCCAGCAAGACTCTGGGAGGAAGTGCCAATAATAATCTGTCAAACCCTGGCCCAGGTCCCTTTTATTAACAAAAGAACTTATAACACAGTGCTTGTAAGAACCAATCAGATGTCCTCTGAGCATTTCAAAAAAACCTACCACGTGGGTGCAAAGTTAGATCAGAGAAATCCTTTTAACTACAAAAACTACTTTGAGCATGCATACACGTTTTTAGGCTAAATAAAACAGGGATCTTGGAGGAATGCATTTCGCAAACCCTGGAGGTCATAAACAGGAGAGGAGGGCTGGCAGGGAAAGATAGGCATCTTTAGCGTCTCCTTGTGAACTCTCTTCCTGGCCCTTAAGATCTACCTAAAGATTAACAAACCACATCAAAGCTACCTTCTATCTTTATGGCCCAGGATGCCCGGTGAAGCAACCAGTTTGTGTTTCAGAATGCTGATACGTGCCTGTCAGGCGTAGAAAATGAACAGTAGAGAAGATGGGCAGAGATGCAGAGGCTTATGGGATTTGATCAGAAATTATTGTCAATGACTCAAGCCCAGTCAACACAATGCTTTCGTTGCTGACACAATGGCTTGCTTCATTTTTCATAATTCCCCATAGCAATCCCACCTGACCCCCACAGATCCCTCCACTCTCAACTCACCTGTCTCACAGGTGGGACTCTGGGCTGCTGGGCTTCCTATCCCTGCTGCTTTCTGCCAGCCCCCTCCCTTGGCCCCCGGTCTTTGCCACAGGGCCGGGTTACGATTTCTTCGCTCTCCCCTCTAGGCAGGCACCACCGTGACCCACCTCACCACGTTCAACCCTGCTGGCACTGGGCAGGAAGTGTGGCAGGACCTCCTGGCAGATGGCAAGCTGGCGTCCCCTCCAGGTGAGCCCCAGGCCCCCCAGGAGGGGGTGGCACAGAGGGGGCGGGGAGGGAGCAAGAGGCCAGGCGCCTTGACGTGCAAAGAGTGCGCTCTCTCTTTCAGGGAAAAGCCCCCCAACGGAGAAGGGGGAGGTTTGTGCAGCAGCTGTGTGTGCCACCTGCACGGTGCCAGCTTCCGGGCACTCGACGCTGGAGTTTGCCTTGGCCTGGGATATGCCCTGCATTCGGTTTGGCTCCAAAGAGAAGGAGCACCGCAGGTGAGCGCCTGATGCTGTGGCTGCGTGATGCACTTCTTAAGGTTTGGCTTCATAGCTGAGGGATCACCTGAGGCAGGTGTGGGCCTGATTCCAGCCTCCTCTCGGCCAGGCATTGCGCTGCTGCGGGTGGGGCCGTCTGCACTGGCAGGCTGTGCCACCGTGTGCTCAGCTGGCACACCCAGCCTCACCCAGACCGGGTGACGAGAACTTGTGGGCACCCGGGGAAGCTGGATGCCGAAAGAAAGTCCTCCTTCGTGCAGTGCAGAGTTAAACTGTGGAACTCCCTGCCTCAGGAGGCAGGAACGGCCCCCGACCTGGAGGGCTTTCCAAGAGAGCTGGAGAGATTCATGGTGGAGAATTAGGAGTGGGCAATCGAGGGCACTGCTCTGCTCCCCACAGCCAGAGGCAGTGATGCTTCTGAACCCCCCCCCCCCCGCAGGGGAAAACGTTGCTCTTGCGCTCGGACCCCTGCTTGCGGGAAGAGGATGGTGGCCCAGAGGGGCCATGGGCCTGATCCAGCCGGCGCTCTTCTATGTCCCTCTGTCCAGCGTAAGGAGCTGCATCCCCCCTTTGTTCCCAACCTGCTCTGAGGCATTTTCCATTGGGGGGGCAACGCAGGCAGGCAGGAGAGAAACCAGCCCCCCCCCCGACCTGCCACCTTTTGTTGACACAGCTGTTGACTGCTGTTTGCAGGCCTCCTGGTCAGTTGGCACAGTCTTCCTTCTAGGAAATGACTCTGGTTCATCCTGATGCCACCGTCCTGGCTGTGGCCTCCCTTAGCCCCCCGTGACCCACGCACCGCCCCCCCAACCACTGAGCAGGGCTCTGTGCAGACCCCCCCCCCCAGGAGTTGCCCTTGTATCCCTCCCCAAACCAGGGAGATTCCCAGGCGAGGCTCACAAAGGGAGAGGCGGGAGCTGAGCGGTTGGCTCAGGAAATCACTAGATCCAGTCTGTGCCCTTGACTCACTTTGTTCTTTTGTGTAGCAAATAGTTGCTGCTATTTTTTTGAGTTTAGTCCAGGAATCATTGATTGTAGTTGTTGAGTCCGGATTTCTATTTGTTTGCTATTTGGTAATATTTGAGAGTTAATTTCATTGTGCAATGTTATATTCTGAATAGACCGTTGAATGTTACTTTCTGTTAGTTGATTGTTTAAAAGTAGTATTTATTAGGACTTGCTGGCATTGGGTGGGATTTTTCCTGGGCGTGGGGTCTTCCTAGTGCTTCCTGTTGCTTCTCCGGCTTGGAAGCTGCCTTGGGTGGAGCGATACAGAAAGTGGCAAACAAACTAAAAGTGAAACGAAAAACGAAAAATTGAGGGAGTTGACCTGAGGGGGTGAGAGAGAAATCCAAGCCATGTGGAGGCCGGGCAGAGGGGCTGCCCCCATCCTCTGCCAGGCCCTGTCCAGACTCCCCATTTTGCCTCTTCCCCTGAGCGGGACTTGAACCGTGTGCCCTTTTCCTGCTCCAGAAGAAGATGGGGGGGCAGAGAAAGACCCCTGTCATTCCCACGCAAAGCCTGGGCAGCCCCGCCATCCCGTCTGCCACCTTCTGAATGTGCAGGGGGCACCACCCCCCAGACTGGCATGTGGGCATCTCTTCTCCCCCCCCCCCCCATTGAAGGCTGGCAGGGAGGTCCGCATCTCTCCCCTCAAGCGGAAGGGGCTTGATCCCAGCCCTGCTGCAGCCCCTGGGATTGGGCCCTTTGGGAGGTGGGAAGCCAGCACAAAGGCCTCTCGCCCAGAGACCACCCCTGCTCCCTGGGAGCAGCCTGACGCGGGCAAGGAGCGGGCAGAGGGTCCATGCCTGCTGTTTCTGGCGAGTGCCAAGTCTGGTGTCCTGATGTGCCTTCCTCCTCTTCCTCTGCAGGAGGTACACGCGCTTCTTTGGCAGCAGGGGAGATGCCTGCCCGGCTCTGTCTCACTACACCCTCTCGTGCTACCAGGCGTGGGAGGAGAAGATTGAGGCCTGGCAGCGCCCCATCCTGGAGAACAGGTACAGCCCTCCCTCTGCTGGCAGACACAGGCCGGGAGCAGATCCTGGCCTCCAGGAAGGGCCTGGGGGGGCTCCCCCCACCTGACGGGGTTCTCCTGGCCAGGCTGCGCAGGGACCCACACCAGGCCAGAGGGCCCAGGCCAGGGCAGGCGAGTGACTTTCTGCAAGCCTGCATGGGGATCCGTGATGTGAGCTGCCCCCATGGGACAGTCCTGCCCCTCCCGGAGCATGGTGTGGCCCTCTGCCCCCCCCAGCTCTCTTTCCTTCCCTAATAGGGCAAGACCCTCCGATATATCTGCTAGGCACCAAATGGCCCCTTAAACCCAGCAGAACATCTGTTTGCCCGGCAGGTGCCTGAACTACCGTATTTTTCGCTCTATAGGACGCACTTTTTCCCCTCCAAAAATTAAGGGGAAATGTGTGTGCGTCCTATGGAGCGAATGCAGGCTCCTTGGCTTCTGCGATAGCAGTGCAAAGCCTCCGAAGTGCTCCAGCCAGGGGGCTTCAGCCGCGGGCTTCAGGCAGCTACCCTCAAGCCCGCAGAGCGCAGCGGGAGTTCCCTCTGTGCTCCGAAGGCTTGCGGCTAGCCGCCTGAAGCCTGGAGAATGAGAGGGGTCGGTGCACACCAATCCCTCTTGCTCTCCAGGCTTCGCTTCGCTGGAGAGGCGCTGCACAGTTTTCCCTCTCTGAACAGCGCCCCCTCAGCGAAGCGGGAGGAGAAATGGAAGGGGCTCCTATTCTCCTGCCACTTCTCTGAAGGGGCGCTGCGCAGAGAGGGAGAGAATTGTTTTTTCCTGTTCTCCCCCTCCTATGGTCCGGTGCATCCTATAGAGCGAAAGATCCGGTAAATGACCCTCCAAGTCGCTTCCAATTCTCCAATTCTATGGTCTCAGCTCCGTTGCTTGGCCACCGCTTGCTCATAAAATTATTCGCTTGTCCCAGTTTGCAAGAGGGAGAAACACGCACAGTGGGAATGGCCTGAACTATGGACTAAGGCAGAGGTTTTTAAATTGCGGTTGCCAACCTGGTGCCCAGAAATCTCTAGGTAGTTGTGATTGGACCCATGCCAGTAGCCAAGATGTCTGGCCCCTGGCTAATTTCTAGCCCTGCTCCCAGGTGGGGGCTTGGGGATCCCTGCGCCTCCTTCCTTGTGACAGAATCCCAGAATTGCGGAGTAGGAAGGGGGTCCCAGGGATCATCTCTCCCCCCCCCCGGCACCTGGCAGGGGGTCGTCTGGGTCCTCCCCCTCCTGGGTTTTGAGGGAGGGCGTGGCGGTGGCCGGCTGGTTCTTCCTTGGGGGGCCCATGTACAAGTGCCTTTCTTTCCGCCCCCCATTGCAGCGACCTGCCCCCCTGGTACAAGTCCGCCATCTTCAATGAGCTGTATTTCCTGGCAGACGGAGGGACCCTGTGGGTGGAGCTTGAGCCGGAAGACCCCGCGGCCGCCCTGGGGGCCTCCCTGGGCCTCTCCCACCACCTTGCCGTCCTCAAGGAGTACGGGAGGTTTGCATACCTGGAAGGTAAGGGCAGGACTCTGCTGCCCCAAGCGGCAGAGGGGGGGGGTCTGTGGCATGTGGCGGGAGGGGAGAGGGAAGGGCACCGGGGGCTTTGCCACCCCAGCCTTGGGTCAGACTGAGGCACCACTGACTGAGGCTTGGGAACTGTAGTTGCCCTTCCCAGCACCCGTAAACTACAGCTCCCAGGATTATGGAAGGGGGGAGTTCTTTGGATGTATGGTGTGTGCATTCTTGGGGCTGGGAGTTCCGCTGGTGCCCACCTGCCCGCTTCCCTCTGCTGCTTCCAGGCCAGGAGTACCTCATGTACAACACCTACGACGTCCATTTCTACGCCTCCTTTGCCCTCGCCATGCTGTGGCCCAAACTGGAGCTGAGTCTGCAGTACGACATGGGTGGGTGAGCCTCCACCCTCCCTCTGCCCGTCTGCCCACCCCCTCCCAGTCGTCTCTCCCCCCCCCCCACGCCCCACGGGAGGGCCTGCTGGAGTCGGGTCCCGGGGGTGAACAGGGGGGCAGGAGCAGGGCATCGCTTCTCCCTGGGCCCTGGCTTTTTCTGGGGAGGCCAAGGCCCCTTGAGCCAAAGGGGGGAGGCCAAGAGAGAGCGAGACCCCTCAACCCTGGACCCCCCCTCTCTCTCTCCTGCAGCGGCCGCCATCCTGAGCGAGGACACCCGGCCGCGCATGTACCTGATGAGCGGGCAGACGGCGCAAGTGAAGCTGCGCAACGTGGTTCCCCACGACATCGGGGAGCCTGGTGAGGCCCGCATCCAGAGCCGCAAAGGGCAGCCCCCCACCTTGGCAAAAGAGGCTCAGGCTGATCTCACCGCAGGCACAGCGATGGCCCCCGGCCCCGGCTTGCCAGATCCCTAACCCTAACCCCCCTTCCAGCTGGGGGCGCATCTCATTAATTTCCTGTATTGCATTTCTATCCCACCTTTTTCTCCCAGGAGCTCAAAAGGGTGCCAGCGATACTCCCTGCACACATTTAGTCTCCACTACACCCCTGCGAAGGGACGCGGGTGGCGCTGTGGGTTAAACCACAGAGCCTAGGACTTGCCGATCAGAAGGTCGGTGGTTCGAATCCCCGCGACGGGGTGAGCTCCCGTTGCTCGGTCCCTGCTCCTGCCAACCTAGCAGTTCAAAAGCACCTCAAAGTGCAAGTAGATAAATAGGTACCCCTTCGGCGGGAAGGTAAACGGCAGATCCATGCGCTGCTCTGGTTCACCAGAAGCGGCTTAGTCCTGCTGGCCACATGACCCAGAAGCTGTACAATGGCCCCCTCAGTCAATAAAGCGAGATGAGCGCCGCAACCCCAGAGTCGGCCACGACTGGACCTAATGGTCAGGGGTCCCTTGACCTTACACCCCTGCGAGGGAGGCTAGGCTGAGAGGCAGCAATTGACGCCCAGTGAGCTTAGTGGCCCCGTGGTTTGTTTTTTTAAAAAAAATAGTTTTTATTAAAGAAGTTCTTGTGTTACAAAACAAACAAACAAGGAAAGGTACATAGAGCGTCTCCCCCATCGGTTCCAAGAGCCTTGTTTGCACTTCATTTACATTTGGTCTGAGACTCTCCTGTCATCGCCCCGTGGGGATTGGAACCCGGGTCTCCCTCCCAGGTCCAGTAGCCCAACGCTTGACCCGCTGCCCCTCCCTGGCTCTCCAGTCGCGGCCCCACGTTGGGCAGGATGGGGCCTGAGAGTCTCCCTAAGCCGCTGCTGCTTCTTGGCATTCACCGCCAGCTCCGTTGCCCCCCAGTGCCCCCTCTGATCTCGGGTGAAAGGGGGGCCTTTCTGTGCATTTTTGCCCTCTCTCCATGGGGCTGCCTCTGCCTTCAGAGGGGCCTGAGACACACTTGGAGGGGGTCCTCCTCAGGGTGGATTTGATTTAAATCGATTTCAATCACAATTTCGATCACTAGTCAGTAAGACTTGGTTTCAGTCATTTTTTACAGAAAGACTCCTTCTTGCTGGTACAATCTTAATATTTACAACCAGATGAAGGTTTCCTTTTTGGAATAATAAATTTTCAGAGTAGTTTTTACAGTTATATCAAAAATTACTGATGTGGTTTTACTATTAGAAATACATAGAGAATTATGAAATTACGGTGAGGTTTAATAAGTTAATTGTTTAGATTTGGACAGCTTTTCTGCTGTACTTTATTGGAGAAAAACAATAATTTCCTTAATAAGAATTTAAACAATTTGTTTAACTAAAACAATAACATTATAGCATATGTATCCATGTTTGTTAACTGATGTGGTTAAACGATTCTTTTTCAAAAAGCAACTTCAACTGAGTTTTAGCACACATAAAAAAACTTAAAACAAATCCTTATTTCCTGATGAATAGCCTTTGGACTGTAATGTAACTTGAACAGAAAACCTTTGGAAAGATTTTCCTTCTGAAAGCATTTTATTTTAAAAATCAGATTTAAATTTTAAAAAATCTGATTTTTTAATTTTTTTAAAAAAGACACGATTGATTTTTATCCAGCCTGGTCCTCCTCCTTTGCTTCTGTCACCTGTCTCCCTTGTCAGCCCTCTTTCTGCTTGACTGTTCTCAGGTGCGTGCCCAGATCGTGCCCTGGGTGCAGACTCCCAAGGGTGTAGGGCAGCGGGCAGGGGCACCCCTGGGCCTCACTCTCCCCCCTCCTCTCCCCCCCAGATGACGAGCCCTGGCAGCACCTCAACGCCTACCTGATCCACGACACGGCCGCCTGGAAGGACCTGAACCTGAAGTTTGTGCTGCAGGTGTATCGCGACTACTACCTCACGAAGGACTCTGCCTACCTGCGGGACATGTGGCCCGTCTGCCAGGTAACGCCAGGAGGCGGGCTGGGGGGCGGTGGCAAGGCTGGGGCAGGCTGCGGCAGGGGGCAGGCACCAGACGCCCCCCACCTCCTCCCTTCCACTCCCTGCAGGCCGTGATGGAGTCCGAGCTGAAGTTTGACAAGGACGGCGATGGCCTCATTGAGAACTCTGGCTTTGCCGACCAGACCTACGACGCCTGGGTGGTGACGGGCGCCAGGTGAGCAGGCAGGAGAGGGTGGGCTGGATGACCCTCGGGGGGCCCTTTCCAACCGGGATTCTTTGAGGAGGGCTGCCCTGGCCAAGTGCTGGGCTGGGCTCAACACCCCCAGGTGGTTGCAGCGGCAGAGTGGTCAGTTTTGGGGCAGGCCCAGGCGGGCATCTGGCGGGGAGGGTCTGCGCTTGGAAAGGGGAGGGGCTCCCTCTGCCAAAATGGCTGCCTAGGCTGAGAGGGCAGAACAAGAACAACAAACCTCTGGTTACGTGAAACACACTCAGTAAACACACAAGACGTAACCGGCTGTACTTTTGAATAAATAAGGTATATTATTCATTGTATCAAACTGTAGATTCCAACGGAAGTCTCGTAAAGTTCAACGAAAAAAGCAGAAGACCCGGTGGATCAGATCATTCTCTAGTCAGTTCATGCGTAAGGTCCACACATACATAAGTTTCTGTTCCACCTGTCTGTTCACAGAGTCCAATAGTGGTACCTTGGGTTAAGTACAGTGGTACCTCGGGTTAAGTACTTAATTTGTTCCGGAGGTCCGTTCTTAACCTGAAACTGTTCTTAACCTGAAGCACCACTTTAGCTAATGGGGCCTCCTGCCGCCGCTGCGCCACCGGAGCACGATTTCTGTTCTCATCCTGAAGCAAAGTTCTTAACCCGAGGTAATATTTCTGGGTTAGCAAAGTCTGTAACCTGAAGAGTCTGTAACCCGAGGTACCACTGTAATCCACATGAAGGGGTGTTACAGTTCCACAGAATCCTTTCACAGACTAGAGAGCCCCCTCCTCAGTTTTTAAAAATATTTTTATTAATTTTCAAAAAATCTGCAAGATGCCGTGTCATTACACAGGATCTGAGGACAGCATGCAGAATCCATATGCAATAGAGATCGCGGTTGAGCAAGTATAGACATGGAATGAAGCCCAAGTAAATAAATACCCCAGAGGTGTGTTGGGTGCCTGGAAGGCAGCAACTGGAACGCCTTATGGCACAGATTTGAGGTTTAAACAAGGCAGGAATGCAAAACACAGGCCTTGCCATACCAAGGGAAAGGATGGCCGTATTCAAATAACCCTGCGAGTCAGTGGCCCTTTTGGTTTGTGGGCCAAGGAGGTGGTCCTCAGCCATGCTCCTCCTTGCTTACAAATGAAGTAAAGGCAAAGCAGACAGCTACAACCCCCCCCCCCTTTTTTCCTTTGGCCCCAGAGGACTCTCAGCTTTGTCTTTAGCTTTTCCAGCCCTGCAATATCCCACATTTCATGTGTCAAGTAGCAAGACTGGCCCCATCTCTTTTTTTAAAAATAATTTTTATTAAAGTTTTACATTTTTATTAACATCAAAATATCATAATATATAACAAAAATACCATTCCCCAATTCTCCCCCCCCCCCCCATGACTTCCCTCCACTTCCTCTTCTGGTTTTTTAGCATATGAACTCCTCCAGCTTTTTTTGTTATTTCTTAGTTTTTAAGATTTTAAAAATAATTATTATTCTTTTCTTATCATTTTGGCATCCTCATTCTATTTCCGTCATTTATTTTGTTAATTGCAAGTGTTTAATCAACCCCTGCAAGTGAGTCCATTTCTTTGCGTTGATTCTGTAAATATGACCTGAATGGCTCCCAGTCTTTCTTGAAAGCTCTATTGCCTTGTCTCGAAGTCTTTCCGTTCACTTTGCCATTTCAGCGTCTTCCACCCATTTTCCTTGCCATTCTTCTTCTACACTTTTCCATCTTTGTTTTAGCAATATCCTAGCTGCAGTTGCAGCATACATGACTAGTTTTTTCTTCTCTTTTGGCAAATCTTGACCAGACTGGCCCCATCTCAAAACGAGAGTCTTTTAGGAGCAGGCAGGCCGAGTTCCGCCCAGAGTGGGGGGGGGGGTGGTGGTCCCTACTTGCAAATCAATACTCAATAGTAACAAAAACTAATCCATTCAAAAGTATGCATTCTGACAAGGATTACAAACTCTAACAGAGATTACAAACTCAAACTCATAAAAATATGTATAACACAATAATTCATTACAGAATTAAAGATAAGAGTTTATAAGTAGAGATAAGTTCATGTTAGCCCAGATTCGTTGTGGTAGCTTTTCTGTGCTCAAGATACACGTTGATCTACCCACACGTAGTTGTTATCCTTGAGAAACGTAGAAAATAACAGGATATATTTATCCGAAAGTCTTCAAACTTACACGACCCTTTAAAAATTACCGTATTTTTCGCCCTATAGGACGCACCGGCCCATAGGACGCACCTAGATTTTGAGGGGGGAAATAAAGGGGAAAAAATTTTTTCCCCCAGGCGCGGGGCTGGGGCGGGGGAAGCCCGAGCTTCCCCCTCCCCCAGCCCCCAGAACGGGACCCAGAGCGATGCCGAAGCTGCGTGCAGCTTTGGCCTCGCTCTGGGAGCTTGCGGGGCTGGAGGAGGGGGAAGCCCTCCGCCAGCCTTCTAACCAATTTGGAGGACAGCGGGAAAGGCGCGCTGCGCCTCTCCCGCTGTCCCCCGAGTTTGCGGGGCTGGCGACGGGGAGGAGCAGGCTTCTCCCCCCCCCCGCCAGCCTTCTGACCAAGTCAGGCTTCTCTCCCCCCCAGTTTGTGGGGCTGGCGGTGGGGCTCTCCTGAAGCCTGGAGAGCGAGAGGGGTCGGTGCGCACCGATGCCTCTCGCTCTCCAGGCTTCAGCGAAAGCCTGCATTCGCCCCATAGGACGCATACACATTTCCCCTTCATTTTTGGAGGGGGAAAAGTGCCTCCTATAGGGCGAAAAATACGGTAGCTGATGAAGGTGAATACATCGAAACCGGGCCTTGTCCTGGTTTCTAATCCATAATTGACTTCTGACTTCTGCTCAGTGATTGAAACCAAGACCTCCTCCCTAGCAGGCGCTGTTAAGTTATGTTAATTAAGCTGTTGGGTAGAGTATATAAAGAGCAGCACCTAGCTCTCCCAGTGCCCTGGTGGTTGGGTTGATGGATGGGTCATGCTTATTGATATATTATAATAATGTAAAAGGAGTTTTTGTTTTTGTTATTAAAACCTAGCAAAAGTTATTTTGCGTTCCTTGTAATGTGTGGTCTCCCAACTAATCTGCAAATAGCCAACAGCGCCCCCCTCTGGCTAGACACAGCAAGAGGCCAGAGCAGTGAATCCCTCTCGGCTGCAGCCCACCGTTCTGAGGACCCCAAAGCCCCAGAGCTGCTCTGCCCTCCAGCCCCCCTTCTGGTGGTGGCCCCAGCATGGGCCCCGGTTCCCCAGCCCCACGGGCTCCCCACGGTGCCCGTGCGCCAGGGCCGGCTCCCGCCAACCTCCTCCTCCTTTGCTTTGGCAGCTCCTACTGCGGAAGCCTGTGGCTGGCGGCTCTCAGCATGATGTGCCAGATGGCGCAGCTCCTGGGCGAGGAAGATGCCCAGCAGACGTACTCTGCCATCCTGGCGAAGGGCACAGTGGCCTTCGAGAAGCTGCTCTGGAACGGTGCGTGGGTGCAAGGGCAGCTGCCTGCCTGCCTTCTCCGGGGGGGGGGGACTCTGGGATGTCTGCAGGCGTCTCTCTCCCGCCCGGGATCACCCTCCCTCCGTCCTCTCCTCCAGGGAAGTACTATAACTACGACAGCAGCAACAGCACCTCCTCGGACAGCATCATGTCTGACCAGCTGGCTGGGCAGTGGTTCCTCCGCGCTTGCGGCCTGGGAGTGGGCAAGTCTGAGGTGAGGAGGGCAAGGAGGGTCCCCAGAGGGGGAGGGGGGCTCGTCCGCAGTCGCGAGGGTCCCACCAGGACGCAGGGAGTCATCCTTGGAGGGACTCCCCTCCTTTTCCCAGGGGGTGGGGGGGGTCAGGCCCCCCTCTTGGAGGCTCACATCAGATCACTTTCAAAAGACACCCGAAAGCAGCCCTGTGCAGGGAAAGCGCCTGCTGAATCTCCAGTGGCAGAGAGTTCCATAGGACTTGGTTGAGGACCCTAAAGCATGGGTAGGCAAAGTAAGGCCATGGGGCCAGATCCAGCCCAATCGCCTTCTCAGTCCGGTCTGCAGAAGATCTGGGAATCAGCATGTTTTTACATGAGTAGAATGTGTTCTTTTATTTAAAATGCATCTCTGGGTTATTTGTGGGGCATAGGAATTTGTTCATATTTTTTTTCAAGATATAGTCTGGCCTCCCACAAGGCCTGAGGGACAGTGGACTGGCCCAGTGCTGAAAACGTTTGCTGACCCCTGAACTAAAGGCTGTTTTATACTGCCATCAGCTGAGTCTTGCAAACTCAATTGACCAGTGATGCTACGGCAGATGATCTCAGTGGCTGAGCTGGGACAGAAGGGCTCAGGGACCCTGGACCTCCGCTGTTCAGGGCTTGTGGTTTTAATACCTTGTTGGGGCAACCCAGTCAGATGGACAGCATATGAATAATAACTATAATTATTAATATTATTTACCGTGTTTTCACGTCTATAAGACGCCCCCATGTATAAGCCACCCCCTATTTTGGGGGACTCAGTTTTAAGAAAGTGAGGAGAGATGCCCCCAAGTTGTTGAGTTTCTACCCCCATGCCGCTGCGGGTGGGAAACACGCCCTAGATCATTTTCCGCCTGCAGCAGCACGACCCCAGTTTTTTGACATGATTTTTGAGTCAAAAGCCTCATCTAACACACAGAAAAATACAGTATTAAGATTTGTATGCCGCCCTTCATCTGAAGATATCGGGGCTGTTTGCAGCATAAAAACAGTCAGTCAAAAGACAAAATGCAGAATAGAAGCAAAGCGAGGGGCCAGGGTCCCCTGGGTGTCAGGAGGCCAGAGTCCTGCCCACCCTCCCTCTGCCCCTCCCGCACTGCCGGGCGGGCTGGACTAGATGGCCCTTGGGGGTCCCCCGCTGCTCTCCCTCCCTGCAGGTCTTCCCCCAGAGCCACGTGCTGAGCGCCCTGAAGACCATCTTCGAGCGGAACGTCATGGGCTTCTCCCAGGGGACGATGGGCGCCGTCAACGGCATGCGTCCCAGCGGGGTCCCTGACCGCTCCAGCGTCCAGTCGGACGAGGTTTGGGTTGGCGTGGTGTATGCCCTGGCCGCCACCATGATCCAGGAGGTGAGCGGGGGGTGGGCACTGGGATGGGCGGGCAAGAGCGGCAGGCCGGGGGCTGGCTCTCACCCCCTCTCCTCTTCCTCCTCCTCCTCCAGGGGCTGGTTCAGGAGGGCTTCCGCACGGCCGAGGGCTGCTACCGGACGGTGTGGGAGAGGCTGGGCATGGCCTTCCAGACGCCCGAGGCCTATTGCCAGAGGAGGGTCTATCGCTCGCTGGCCTACATGCGCCCCCTCAGCATCTGGAGCATGCAGCTGGCCCTGGAGCGCAGGGAGGCAGGGGAGGCCCAGGCACCCCCGCTTCCTCAGAGGCCTCCGACCCCCCCATTGCCGTGAGCCCATGAAGCGGCTCCCTTCCTCTCTCCCACTGCAGGCGTGGGGGTCCCACAACTGGCCAGCCAGGAAGGAGGGGCCTGTGGGTGGGGCTGCTGCCACCTCCCTGTTGGGCAAGGCCCCCCCCTAGTGTCCTTAAGCATGTGGGGGGCCCTGCATGGCTGAGCCGCTCCCCGGCGGGGGGGGGGTCTTGTTGCTGCACGGTGTGTATGAAGGATCTTTCTCTGCCCCCTCCCATTCTGACTGCCCTTTCCTCTTGGGGTCAGTGGCAGGCGTCCCTGCCCGCCCCCCGCCCCCCCTCCCAGTTCACAAGAGGAGCGGTGCTCCCTTTTCAAGGGGGTGGTGGAGGAAGGGGCCCTTCACCACCTGCTCCCCCCCCCCTTTTCTCTCCTACGATTGATTTGCACACAATCAAGCTCTGTACAATCTGGGGGCTGCCCCAGAGTTATTTTTAGATGCAGAATAATTTTAATTTAAAATAAACAGTTGTTGGCATGGGGGGGCTCTCTGTGTATTTTTGTGGGTGGGTGTCTGTTGCTCCAGGTGTGCTTTTAGGGGGTGGGGCTGACCCCCCTTTTCCCTGGCCATTCCTGGGGCTTACCTGGCCTGTTGGGTCTGTGGCCCAGCATAGTTCCCTAAATGTGGGGAGGGGGCTGCATCAACGCCCTGTCCCCCCCCTCCGGTGATCCTCTGTGTTTCCTAGGAGTGCCTGCCTCTCGGCCTTCTCCGGGGGTCGTGGGGTGGGGTCAGGCTCCCCTCTGGGATGGCAATGCGCAAATAGGCCAGCCTTGAGAGTGATTTCTCATTGACAATGGTGGAAAAGTTTCTTTATTGGTTTTTTGGACATCGGCCCATGAGACAGGTCTCTGGGGCAGGCGCAGAGAATTTAAAAGAAAGTTTAAGAATACAGAAAGGCCAATAAAAAGCCCCGAGCAAGCACAGTGAATAAATTGGCAACCCCTGCATCAGAAGTTTCCCCCACCAAATGCACTCTCTAGCGCCGGGGTCGGTTTTCCTTGCCTGGTTCACTCCAGCAGAGAAACCTCCGTGGGCCGGAGCGTGTGCGCGCCCACAATGTCCGGAATCTGCGCAGACGCAATTTCCGGTGCCACAGAAGTGAGTCCTCGCACTGTGTTGGTTTAGTGCAGTGCGCAGGGACCCGCCAAGCAGGCGGCTCAATTTGGGGGCGGCTCGTGGGCTGGTAAACAACCCCCGTGGGTCGCTTGGGGCCCATAGGCCTTAGGTTGCTGACCCCTGCTCAAGCAAGTGCGATGGTAAACCTTTCTTGAGCCACTCTTGGCCAAACCGGGGGGGGGGGGGCTGCAGGCTGGGGGGGGTGACCAAAAGGGGGACACACAACGTACATGCACACACACAACCCTGAGGGGGGTTTTTGTCTTTCCCCATAGAAGAGGCCAGAGGGGCAGTGCTGGGGGAGTGCAGAGGGAGGGGGAGCCATCTTCCAGCTGGTCCTACGCATGAGTAGCAGAAGCAGGCCCAGATCCTGGTTCCTTTTTATTTGACACGTACAAAGACGTTCTTGCCAACCCTGCAAGGAAAAAGAGAGAGAGAGAGGCTGAGAATTGTCCGGCAAATGCCCTTCACTGATTTTGGTGACTTGTGGGTCAGAGGCCAGGACTGGCTTCAGTGGATGAGCCTCCCGGTGCCCACGGCCCCTTGAGCTGCCAGGCTTGCCCTCTTCCTCCACGTGCGCCCTCAGCAGTGGCACCAGAATGGGCCAGGAGCCGAGCGATGGCGTCCCGGGAAGCCCCCTTGCAAGCAAGCAGGGACCGGGGCATAGAGCTGCCAGCCCCCATTTCTTCACCCAAGGCAGTGAGGGAGCTGCTCTGCTATTGGGTAAGTCCCCCTCCCCAGAAGTCCCAGGTGTTTGCAGCAGCCCTGCTTCACTTGTAGGCCTGCCCCCAGGGGGTGTTGAGCCAGGCAGTGGGGAGAAGGCCAAGCCCCATCTGCTCCAGTCGTAGGTCTGCTGAAGATCGTGGGTGCCTGCAAGGAATGGCTTCAACTTTGCCTGTTGCCTTTGTGGGGGCCCAGCCCCACAACTGTATTATCGTCGTGGCCCCCTGCAGCTGGCTCCAGTGGCTGATGGGGTGGGGGATTCTCTGCAGCCGGAGTTTCAGCCTGGGGGCTCCTCTGGCCCACGGCGGGGATGAGGAATTGAGGGGCTGTTGACTCACGGACCAAGTTCCCTGACAGATAACAAAAGGCGAATCTTTCCTGGTGTTTTTCCATAGTAAAAAGGAGTAACCTGTTGGATTCCTGCCTGCCACACAGCTGTTAGCGGCACAAAAGCCCTTCTCTTAGGCTAGCCCTAAACCACAGAAAGAGCTCCTGTTCTGTGAGGGACGAGCCAAGCGGTCTTGGGTTGGCAGGACCACCTTCTGGGCTGTGGTGCCATCAGGATGCAGAGGACACTCGCCCCCTTAAGACCTCGGGGGGGGTAATATAAACAGCTGGAATCCCCCCAGGATAGAGGAAGCTCTCCAGGTGAGGAGTTTCCATAGCCAAGACCTGGATAGGGCTGTCCTCCCAGCGAGGAGGGAGTGGAGCCACCTTTGTGGACTGGCCCCGGAGAACCCTTTGCTCCCTTCTGCGGGTGCTGTGGGGGCTGTTTTTGCTCCTGGGAGGAGATGCCTTGCTCGCCGGGGGAATTCCAAGAGGATCTTGCTCCTAAGCCCCGTGTGAGGCGAGGCACCCCTTTGCGGTTGGTCCAGGAAATGCCCTCACTGGGCTTGGCTAAGAATTTGCAAAGCTCTTCGCATCTGGGGACAGGGTTTCTCAAGAGGACTGGCCCGCCCCCCCCAGGCCGCCTTGACCATTTTGCATGGCGTCCCCTCCCCAAGTGGCGCTGAATGCATTTTTGTTGCGGGAAGGCTAGTCAGACGCCCCGTTCGGTTGATGTTCTGTCCGTCTAGTCTAGCTGCTTGCCTGCTTGAGGAGGAGGTGTACATCACCTAAGGTTAGTAAGCAGTTGTATTCTCCCCCCCCCCCTGCCCAGGTTAAAATAACATTAAGACCTGTCGTGGATGCGCGTTACAGGTGAGGCAAGCAGGATTCCCGCACTGCAGTTTGGACAAATTTAAGATTGAATTCTTCGGAAGCAAGCAGCGTATTCTGAGAGCATCATGGGCTGCAGTTACTTTGTTGTTGTTTAGTCGTTTAGTCGTGTCCACCTCTTCGTGACCCCCTGGACCAGAGCACGCCAGGCCCTCCTGTCTTCCACTGCCTCCCGCAGTTTTGTCAAACTCATGCTGGTAGCTTGGAGAACACTGTCCCACCATCTCGTCCTCTGTCATCCCCTTCTCCTTGTGCCCTCCATCTTTCCCAACATCAGGGTCTTTTCCAGGGAGTCTTCTCTTCTCATGAGGTGGCCACAGTCTTGGAGCCTCAGCTTCACGATCTGTCCTTCCAGTGAGCACTCAGGGCTGATTTCCTTCAGAATGGATCAGTTGGATCTTCTTGCAGTCCATGGGACTCTCAAGAGTCTCCTCCAGCACCATAATTCAAAAGCATCCATTCTTCGGCGATCAGCCTTCTTGATGGTCCAGCTCTCACTTCCATACATCACTACTGGGAAAACCATGGCTTGAACTATACGGACCTTTGTTGGCAAGGTGATATCTCTGCTTTTTAAGATGCCGTCTAGGTTTGCCATGATCACTGCAGATGGTGACAGCAGCCACGAAATTAAAAGACACCTGCTTCTTGGGAGGAAAGCAATGACAAACCTAGACAGCATCTTAAAAAGCAGAGACCTCACCTTGCCAACAAAGGTCCGTATAGTAAAAGCTATTGTTTTCCCAGTAGTGATGTATGGAAGTGAGAGCTGGACCATAAAGAAGGCTGATCGCCGAAGAATTGACGCTTTTGAATTCTGGTGCTGGAGGAGACTCTTGAGAGTCCCATGGACTGCAAGAAGATCCAACTGATCCATTCTGAAGGAAATCAGCCCTGAGTGCTCACTGGAAGGACAGATCGTGAAGCTGAGGCTCCAATACTTTGAGAAGAGAAGACTCACTGGAAAAGACCCTGATGTTGGGAAAGATGGAGGGCACAAGGAGAAGAGGACGACAGAGGACGAGATGGTTAGACAGTATTCTCGAAGCTACAAACATGAATCTGACCAAACTGCGGGTGGCAGTGGAAGACAGGAGTGCCTGCCGTGCTCTGATCCATGGGGTCACGAAGAGTCGGACACGACTGAACGACTAAACAACAGGTTTGCCATCGCCTTTCTCCCAAGGAGCAAGCGTCTTTTAATTTCGTGACTGCTGTCACCATCTGCAGTGATCCTGCAGTTACTTAGTTAGAGGCTGAAGGCATTCTTTGGCCGATAACAAGAGACGGAGCCTATTTCAGCACCGAGCTCTCGCGGACTGGGCTAAGTCAAGTGAGTTCCTGGACGCCTCTGGCAGGATTGCGTTTTGGGGATTGTGGGGCTACCCTCTTTGCAGAGGGGAGGCCGATGGGAGTCGAGCTGGGGCCTTCCCCCCCCCTCCCCGCTTCTCGGGGGCGGAGAGAGCCGAATGGCCCCTGAGATCTGCTTGGAAGCGGCGTAGGGGAGAGCGGGAGCCTTCCTCGGAAGAGCTGCTTTTCCTTCTGATCTGAAAGGGAGGGAACTGATGCTCAGCCCCGACGGCGCCCCTTCGCCCCTTGAGGGTCTCGCCTGCCTGTTTTAATGGCTGGGGTGGGCCCCCCTCCCCAGTCGGCCCTTGGGCCGCTTACCGGTTGGCCTTCCAGTCGTCGGCGTGCGTCGCCACCTCCTCCCGCAGCAGCCACGTCGTCTCCAGGGTCTCCTCGCCCTTCTCGTCCACGAAGCACTGCCCCACGAAGACGGTGGTGGAGTCTGCAAGGGGGCAGAGAGAGGGAGGTCGGTGGGAGGCAGCCGAGGCCGCTCTGCTTCCCCTGCGAGGGTCTTCAGGGGCGGCATGGGGAGGGGATTGCCCAGCCCCAGAAGCCACCGCATGACCGGGAAGAGCGACTGGGGCCCTTCCCTTCTCCGTCCACGGAGCTGCTCGGACCCCTCTCTATCCCCGCGGGGCGCGTGCCTCCCGCCCTGCCCTCCCCGCCCCCTGCCTACCGGAGAAGGACCAGCTGACGGTCAAGCCGAAGGTGGGCTGGGCGCGCCGGTTGGTGTGGTGCTGCCTGCCGTGCAGAGGCGACTCCCGGATGGTGGCGTCGGTGACAGCCGAGACGGCGGTCAGGTAGGAGCCCGAGAACTGGCCGTCCTCGTTGGTGGTCCCGATGACCATCTTGGAGCCCAGATCGTTCACCCACGTTCCCGCCAGGTTGCACTGCGGAGAGGAGCGGGTCAGAGAAGGGACAGCGGAAGGGACCCCAGAGAGCCATCAAGTCCAACCCCAAAGGCGACTCCCCAGCACATCAGAGAGGGACCCCTCGGCCGCACGCAAGCGGGCGCGGAGACCCCAGTGGGCACCTTGCGCCCCGTGAACATCGCGCCTGCTCCAGCTCCCCGCCCCGCCCCGCAATAGTTTTATTGCCTCCCTCTCCGCAATATTTTCCAATCCCATCCGAAGCAACCCCCTCCAAGGCGCCTGTCAGAAATTAAGACCCTGCGAAAGAAGGAGCCTTAAACCAGAGGAAAGGCAGCCAGCGGCAGCCCGCCCTGCCCCACAAGCGCGCCGGGAGGCGCCCCGACGTCTCCGCTCCCTTCGCGCCCTGACGGGGGCTTCGTTTTCCGCCTCTCCGGTGAGGCGCTGCCGCAGGTCCCTTTCGCAGAGGGGAGAGCGAGGCTGAGACCACGCAAAGCCCCTCTGCCCAGATGCGGAGGTCTCTCCGACTGCAGCCGGCGCCACTTACAGCGGCCGCCTGCCCGCCCCGTCCTCCTTGCCTCGCCTCTGCCTGGCCCTACCTTGGCCGGAGTCTGGCTTTTCCTCTGGACGTCCAGCGCCAGTGAATAGGCTGGCGAGAGGGAGAGAAGGGCGCCCAGGAGCGCCAAGCCTGCCAGGCCGCCGAGAGAGACCGTGCGCTGCGCCATCCTCGATGCCGGCAAGAGAATGTCCCCCTCGAGCCGGCGGCCGCCCTCTTATAGCGCCCGGGCGGGCGGGCTGGCAATTGCGCAAGTTGGGTGGGCGCGGCACGGAGACCGGTGCCAAGAGGGCGGAGTGGCTGGCAGAGGCATCTCGGACATCTCCCCACCCCGGCCAGGAAAGATGTTCGACCACCTGCCAAGTGGCCCTCATCTTTTTATTTGCTTATTTTTTTAAAAAAAAAAGTTTTCCTATACTGCTGTTCCATGGAAATATATCAAAACAGGTTACAACAATATAAAACCATACAGTAAAATCATTAAAAGTTTAAAACAAGTGAAAATCAAAAGAATTAGAAACAATATTCAGTTGACCATTGTGGGGGTTGTGTTCTTAACTGCCTGCCTAGGCCTGGAGGCATAGAAGAGGTTTCAGCAGGCATTTAAAATTTGGCACAGAAGGCGCCTGCTGAATCTCCAGTGGCAGAGAGTTCCATAGAACTTGGTCAATGACACCAAAGGCTCTGTTTTATACTGCCATCAGCTAAGTCTGGTGAACTTGTGGAATGACCAGTGGTGCTACCGCAGATGATCTCAGCGGCTGAGCTGGAACAGAAGGGCTCAGGGACCCTGGACCTACGTTGTTCAGGAATTGTGTGTTTTTAATATTTTGTTGGGAGCCGCCCAGAGTGGCTGAAGCAACCCAATCAAATTGGTGGCATATAAATCATAAAATTATTATTAATAATCAACCTGAAGGCACTCGCAATTCATTACTTAATTACTAAATTAACCTGCATCTTACAATAGTTTTGCGCAAGGTCAGAATTGGGCTTACAGTGTGGGGGCCCCAACCCTTAGAACAGGCTCCCATTCAGCAACTGTGGTCTTCTCCTGTTGTTGTTTTCTGCTGGGATGCCCTCCCTACAAATTCCCAGATGGGGATGGTCAGCTTTCCTTCCTCCCATTCACCCCCCCCCTACCAGCAGCTTCCCTGCTTCTGCCCCTAAGAAGCCTTAGAACTTTGCGCTCACGTTTGCTTTCTAACTTTCTTCATAGATGCCCAACTGACTTACTGCCTTTTCAAGGAAAGCGAAGAGTCTGGTGGCCTTCTGCCTTGTGCCAGGCACATGGGTGCCCCCTCTACCCTGCTATCTGCAGCCCACCTCCCAATCCATATCGGACCAGCACTGTCTCTTTTGACTTCTTGGCACCAGGTGAAGAATTCCCTCTTTCAACAAACCTCCTGGCACCTCCCAGACAGGAACTGTATTGGGTTTGTAATTTTTTTCATATCTGCAATTGTTGCCGGTGTTTTTGGATTGTATTGTGAAATCCCTTTGACATGCTTTTTGGAAACCATTCATAAAGGAGAACAGCCTTGGCTACTAGACAGAATGGCTGTTTGTCCTCCCCTGGGCCTCTGAATGCTGGTTCCTGGGGGTCCCATGTGGGGGGAGCCCTGCTGCTGTGTTTCGGTCCTGCTTCCTTATGGGCTTCCCTCTGAGGCATCTGGCTGGCCACGGCAAGAACAGGAGGCCGGACCAGATGGACCACTGGCCTTGCTTCAGGGCTCTTCTTGGGCTCTTTTCCCTCCCGAAACTGGGAAAATAACAAAGCCAGAGGGCTGGGGCAGAGGTGGTTGTTTTTAAAAAACAAAAGCAGCCTACATGGGAAGCGGCACAAGCGCCTTCCAATTATTACACAGAGACCCAGCTGGCCTAAATGTGGCACTCAAAAGTTATTTATGCCAGCTTGGCCCCCATGAATGTGGGTGCCTGGGGCTGTGGGTGCAATGCAGCGTGCACGGCCCTGGCACCAACATTTGTGGGTGCCCGGCCCCTTCATAGGGAATTTTGTGCATCCATGGGCACCCAGGGCCCCATGGAGTTGGCACCTATGCTTGGACAGCTGTGCAGAAAATAATAATAATAATAATAATAATAATAATAATAATAATAATAATAATAATAAATAAACTTTTATTTATATCCTACCCTCCCCGGCCAAAGTCAGGCTCAGGGCGGCTAACATCAGATATATAACATTGGTACAAAATCAAACAATAATTAAATTACCTCCTAAAAACAGGTCAAAATCAAATTAAAGTCTAATTAGATGGCTTTCTTCAGGGTTAGGGTTAGGAACAGTTAATAATAATAATAATAATAATAATAATAATACCCTGCTCATCTGGCTGGGTTTCCCCAGCCACTCTGGGCAGCTCCCAACAGAATATTAAAAACATTATCAAACATCAAACATTAAAAGCTTCCCTAAACAGGGCTGCCTTCAGGTGTCTTCTAAAAGTCGGATAGTTGTTTATTTCCTTGACATCTGATGGGAGGGCATTCCACAGGGAGGGTACCACCACCAAGAAGGCCCTCTGCCTGGTTCCCTGTAACCTCACTTCTCGCAGGGAGGGAACCGCCAGTGTCTGGATGATGGGGGTGGAGACGCTCCTTCAGGTATATTGGGCCAAGGTCATTTAGAGCTTTAAAGATCAGCACCAACACTTTGAATTGTGTTCAGAAACGTACTGGGAGCCAATGTAGGTCTTTCAGGACCGGTGTTATATGGTCTCCCAGTCATCAGTCTAGCTGCCGCATTCTGGATTAATTTTAGCTTCCAGGTCACTTTCAAAGGTAGCCCCACGGAGAGCGCATTGCAGTAGTCCAAGCAGGAGATAACCAGAGCATGCACCACTCTGGCGAGACAGTCTGCGGGCAGGGAGGGTCTCATCCTGCATACCAGATGGACCTGGGAAGGGCCAGGATTTTGTTGATAAGGATCACTGTGACCTCCTGCCATCAGCTTGACCTGGCTCCAGCATTTGCACTTCCTGCATATTTTGTTGCGTAACATTTATTTTTCCACAATTTGCAATTTGTTATATAACAGTTATTTTTCGGTAACAAACCTTAATCCAAGTTCTGCACAAGCTGTATGCCTGCCCTCACCTTGAGCTTGTGCCCAGGTGCCTGCCAACTTTTGCTTTCGACAGGGAGGAGAGGAGGGACTGGGAGCAAACATGACAGGCCTGAAGGTGGATCATGCCCAAAGGAGGTCTCATCCTGTCCTCACTGGGTCAACCAGATGCCCACTATGGGTCCTGAGTCCAAGAGGAGCAGTCTCACCTCCTGCGCTTTCTGGCAACTGGTATTCGGTTCAGAATCTGAACCTCAGTTTAATCCTGTTAAACAGCACAGCCCTGTTAGTTCCCTCTCAAACTTGCTTTAAATCAGTGCAGTTTGGAATGGGTCAGTGCACCATCTTGATTCCAAATGGCATCCAGTTATAGACCCAAACCTCTTTCTCAATATCAAGGACCACAATACACAAGTGGGAAGCAAGGCTTTCAGAAGCGTCCAGATCAGGGCAGCTTGGAACTTCTTCTAAATGCCAAGTATGGCAACTGTATCTCAAGAAGCATTTGACCGCACAGAGAACAGGGGAGCAAGCCATTTCCCAAAATATACAGTAGATCAGGGACTCCCTCCATCATTATTTTTCAGAAGAATTTTATTTATTTATTTTTTAATTCAAAATTAAAACAAAACATATTATCCAGAAACATATCATCCTTATTCCCCACCCCATTTTTCCTCCCCCCCAAAAAAACCCACCCACCCCCACCACTGGCTTCCCTCAGTTTCAGTCTTTGGTTTCTCTGAGAATGCTGTACTCTGCATGTTACAAAGTTGTATTGATCCTCAAACTATTTAGCTGATTATTATCAATAAAAAGTTTGTGAATGTTTATTCAAAGCCAGCCAAGGAGTCCAGTTCACTTTGTTGTGTCTTCAGATACTTTGTAAAGGGTTCCCATTCATCCTTAAAGTCACAGTTATCCTTGTCCTGTAGCTTATGTGTCAGTTTTGCCAGTTCTGCATAGTCCATCAATTTTTCTTGCCATGAATCTTTAGTTGGGGTTTCTTCAGTCTTCCATCCTTGTGCTATTCGACCTTTCGCGGCTGTTGTTGCATACAAGAAGATGTATGCTTTTTTGGCAAATCTTTCCCTACAATCCCTAACAAAAATGCTTCAGGTTTTTTAACAAATGTTAAATGGAACATTTTCTTCACTTTGTTGTATATCATTTCCCAATTTTTAAAAATTACAATACAGTCCCACCACATATGATAAAATGTCCCTTCGTTTTCCTTACACTTCCAACGTATATTTGAACCAGTTTTGTACATTTCCCCTAACTGCATTGGTGTCGTGTACCATCTGTACATCATCTTCATGTAATTATCCTTCAGTAGGGAACAATCTGTAAATTTTAAATCAGTTTTCCATAATTTTCCCCAATCTTCCATCATAATGTTGTGACCTACATCTTGTGCCCATTTACTCATAACTGATTTTACCTCTTCATCTTTCGTCTCCCATTCTAATAGTATGCTGTATGCGGCCATTTTGCAGAATAATTTGACAGTTACCTAACACCAGAAGCAATCCAGTTTTGAAGTGCAGAGCTCCAGCCTAGGAAGCTCAGCTGGCTGCCTGGCAGGAGGGGGGGGGGGCTTCAGCTGCTGCAGAGTGAGGAGAAAGAGTTCCTTCAGGGCCCCCATTGTTTCCCATGGAAACCTGGAAGTTTGAGCCACTGCCCTGAGTTCAATCACCAGGTAGGTGAGGCTGGGAGAGGGCCTCTGGTCTTCTTGTGAGCTAGCAGGATGCCTCCCTCATTTGCCCCCCCCTTCCACACCCACACACTCACCCACCAGCTGAAGACTACTTGAATGGAGGTGGTTATCAGGATTGGTGCAAACCTGGGCTTCAAACCCACTCCAAACCCTGCTCCTTCCTGAACCCTGCTAACCACAGAGGGCAAGGGGTGGTGCCAATCTTGACACTCCTGTTGACCAGGCTGATTTCACTGAGATCTGTGGCAAAACAGCGGCAGCAAGAAACCTGGTTTGCAGGACTTTGTTGGTGGGAGATGATGTCACCAATCATGGAGGCTGGTTGGTTTGGCTACAGCACATCTGTGACACACCAACACAGAGAGCCTTTTCCACTGTAGCCAAGGTGAGGGGCGGCTTTTCATATAGCTGGATGCAGAAATGGGGAAGAAGAAATCAATCCTGTTCATTGCTGGGGGGGGGGGGAGATCCTCTGTGAGCAATTTGCACTGCCTTCCGACCTCCCCTTTCCTGCATTTCAGAGGAGCTCCTGGCAGAGCTTGGGTTTCTCTTAATAATAATAATAATTTATTGTTTATACCCCACCCATCTGGCTGAGTTTCCCCAGCCACTCTGGGTGGCTCCCAAGTGAGTGTTAAAAACAATACAGCATTCAATAATAAAAACTTCCCTAAACAGGGCTGCCTTCAGATGTCTTTTAAAAAGAAGACAGCTGCTTATTTCCTTCACATCTGAAGGGAGGGCGTTAAGCTCACGCAAATCAGGTTCTTGCGGGTCAGGTTGGAGCAAAGAGGATGGTTCACTTCCATTGACATTTTGTGGTTTTGCACTTTACAGACGGATGACTGGCTGCTGTTTATACTGGACACAGACAGCTTACTCACCTTGTTCTCCGCCCCAGACTCGCATTGCCCCACACCCTGCTGCTCAGAAACAAGAGCCACTTGCTTCATCCTGGCCTTCCCCCTTCCACTCTTGTGCAAGAATCCCCTGTCTTGCTGCCAGCTGTCTTCCGAGCATACACAGGAAGATGTCACCTGCAGGCCACTGATCTGCGGAGCCCAGGACTGTCGACACTTCCTGGCAGTGGCTCTGCAGGTCTTCAGGCTGAGATTCCTTGCAGCCTGACCTGAACCTGAGACCTTCTGCATAGCAGGCAGAGATGCTCTGTCACCAAGCCAAAGCCCTTCCTCGTTCTGGCTGTCAGTGCATCCCCCATCCTGCCCAGTACATGATGCCAAGAGAACCAGAGAGAGGAGGTGAGGTGCCTGGGTCAAATCCCACCTGCCAGACAGAGTGAGGTCTTTCAAACACAAGATAAACAACACATCTGCTGCAGTAGCAGCAGCATCCAGCCTGGCTGGACGTGGACCAGAACCTGCTTCAGGTCTGTTGTAATTTGAATTGCTTCAGCGAGGAAAACATCCCCTGTGGTCTGGCACATTGTGACTTGCGGGCGGGCGGGCGGGGGGGCGTGTTTGTCCACCAGCTCCTTCTCAGAATTACACGGGTTAACATGACCCCTGCCTGAGCAAATATTACCGCCCTTCTTCCCAAATAAAGGAACAAGGACACATTGGAAATCCCCCTTCCTGTGCCCTCTGGCAAGATTTCTGCAGCTGGCACTGGAGCAAAGGGCAGTGTGGGGGTTGCCCTGGCCTGGCCTGGCCTGACCTTCTATGGGGGGGGGGGACTGCGCCTTGCAGCTTCTGGGAAGGGACGCAATCGCTGCTGCAGCCTTCCCCTTCCTGGCAGAAGGGCAGAAGGAAGAGACAGTCGCAACCCTGGGGCACATAGTCCCTCCTCTCTGGGACCTTCACCTCTTTAAAGGAGGACCTGACAAATTAATGGAGGGTATTTAATATTTTTTTTAAAAAAAACATTTATTAATAAATGCAATTCTTACAAACACAAACCAGAACACTAAACAAACTTATTATACATAGATACATACATCTCTCAACTTAGATTACAAAAAAGGAAAACAAACATACAAACTAAACATACAGACATAAATTTTGACTTCCCTCCACCTATATGTGTCTTCCTTTGTTTCTTTTCTTCTTTCCGCTGTGTTATCAATATTATTTTTGACTATCTCATCCTATACCCATTTCTTCTTAATTTTTTACTCTATAAGTTTCATTCGTTGTATATTGATATATTAATACCAGAACAATGGTTTTTGATGTATTGATGCAAGTCCACTCCTCTATCAGTTTTTGGTCTGACTGGCCTCTTACCACTGCTGTAAGTCTTGCTGATTCTATATATTCACAAAATCTTATTTGCCATTCTCTTATTGAGGGAGTTTTTTCTCCCATCCAATTTTTTTGCTATTATCATTCTGGCCGCAGCGGTTGCATATAAGAAAACTTTTTTCCCGGTGGCAGGAATGTCACTGGATATAATTCCCAAGAGGTATGCCTTGTTGTTTTTTTACATTATATTTTAAACATTTTTTAAAATTCCTCTTGAATGTCACTCCAAAATTGTTTAATATACACACACTCCCACCACATATGACACATGGTTCCTATATCTGTTTTGCATCTCCAGCACAAATTAGATTTTGATATTTAAACTTTCAATGGCTCTCAGGCACAATGGCAAGCTAGCAGGCCTCTGAATACCTGGCTGCACAGGTGGTGTGTTGGCTGTGTTACGGAAATTACTGGGGGGGGGGCATGTCTTTAAAGTTAAATATTACAAATATTATGCCTTGACAGCTCAGGAAAGTTACCTAGCTTTAAAAATAATATAAAATCAACTCCTTTGCCAGTTTCCTCCATTCCAAAGCTATTTTCCCCTTGAAAAAGGACTCCAGGAAGTTCCCAGAGGAGACAATTGCTCATTGTTAGCCAAGGGAAGCCAAATCTCATCACCTGACTTGCCTCAGGCTCCAGACACAGGAACTTTTGGGTGGTGGGTACGTAAGACATATTTGTCTATGCTAATCTTATACCTGAGTCTTGCCCTGCCATGTCTGCTTATGCTAATCTTGTACCAAGGACTTGTCTGGACATGTTTGCCAAGGTTAACCCCTCCCCTTTTGTGACATGTCAGTGATGTAGCAATGATGTAGCAATGATGCTGTACGAACTGTATTCTGGGATATGGTGGAAAAGTTTTAAAATTCCTTGTCACCCCATCCTCAGGGTTCAAATTTGCTCTTTGAACCTATTGCGCAATAAACTTTGGTCTACAGCTATTTGCTCCGGTTGGCTGGAATCCTTCCTTTATTCCGCAGGGACCCACGGGCTCTGCCCGACCAGCTGGGCGACTGAGCAGCCTTATACCTAGATTTTTCTGTAACAGCTGGAAGGGTTTGGCCTCTTGGATTATGGTCTCTGCTTCCTTGAGGAAGGTCTTCTGGTGAGAGATGGGCTGCACCTCACAGCGGTTGGCAAGGATGCCTTTGCTACGAGCCTTGTGAACCAGATCAGGAGAGCTTTAAACTAGTTCCTGAGGGGCCGGGAGACAACACTACAAATGACAAAAGAGCACCTGGTACTGGGGATAATGGCTTCAGGAAACTGAGGTGCTGCTCCAGAAACCTGTAAAAGGAAACTACAAGAAGGAAGCAGCTGGAGGGAGTGACTCATGGTTTCAGTTGTCTCTACACAAATGCACAGAGTATGGGAAACAAGCAAGATGAATTGGAGCTTTTGTACAGGACGGCCAATATGACCTGGTAGGCATTACTGAAACCGGGTAGGATAAGACTCATGACTAGAATGTAGGAATTGAAGGGTATAACCTGTTCAAAAGGAATAGACTAAACAGGAAGGGAGGAGGAAGACCATTATATGTAAAGAATGTGTACACTTCTGAAGAAAACCATGACCTGGAGCATGGAAAGCAGATTGAGAGTATATGGATAAAAAATGTAGGAGAGAAACACAACAGGGACCTTACTGTGGGGGTCTGCTATAGACCACCAAGCCAGACTGAAAACTTGGGTGATGCCTTACTAGAGCAGATTACCAAACATTCAAAAATGAGAGATATAAACATGGGGGACTTCAACTTCCCCATATCTGTTGGAATTCAGACTCTGCCAAGAAGGCAAGGGCTGACAAAATCCTCCACTGTCTTCCTGGCAATTTCCTTTCCCAGAAGCAGCAAGATGATGGTCTATCTTGGGCCTGATCCTCACCAGCTGGGAGGAACTGATCGACAGAGTGGAAGTACTCAGGATCTTGGGCTGGGTGGCCATCTGTCCTGGATGCTTTAGCCGTGATTCCTGCATTGCAGGGGTTGGACTAGGTGACCCCTGGGGTCCCTTCCAACTCTACAGCTCTAGGATTCAATGAATACCAGTTGCTGAGAGTCACCAACGGAAAGAGTTGCTGCCCTCAGCTCTTGCTTGTGGACTTCCCAGGAAATTTATCTGTTTGGCCACTATGAGAAAAGGATGCCAGACTTGGCAGTCTGAGCGGGGGAGGGGCTCTGGCCTGATTCTGGCTCCTCCGATGTCCTTGCTGAAGCTGCTTAGGGAAAGCATCTCCCTCTTGCCTGGCCCTCTTTGCCTTTTCAAAGGTGGTCAAAGATCTAGTGTCTGCTGCTTTTGTTGCTGAGCTATTTAAGAAGGCGTGTAGTTGGTGGTGTGTTAGCCAGGGGATCTGGGTGTCCCCTAGTGTCAGGGGTTCAGGAGCAGAGTCACTGGAGAGGGAAGAAACAGAGAGCGAGGGGGAGGAGTCGGAAGGAAATGTCAGCGGCGACAGTAGTCCAAGATCTCTGAGTCTCTCCAGTGACTCGGAGGATTCACAGAAAAGGGTCCCCCATGGTCAGGGCAAGGGGAGTGCCCAGGGGGACACCTCGGGAAGAAGGGGACTCAGAGAGTAGCAGCTGGAAATCCGGACCAGCGTCCCCCCCAGAGTGCAGTAGGGGGGAGGAGTCCAAGGCATCGGGATCAGGGAGCGCGCAGGCAGAGGGAGAACGTGAGGCAGGAGTGGCCACACCCTCGTCAGGGAGCGAGGAAACGGTCATTCGGAAAGTAAAACGCGCGCGCGCGCCAAGTTCAAATGTACAGGAGGGCGGCAAGGTGGGCAGCCCGGGTAAGGAGCCAGGTCCTAAAGCCCGCCGAAGAGAGGGGGAGGAGTCAGAGGGGTCTAGCTCCGCATCGGAAGAGTCCAGGAGGAATGAGACCCCGGGGGGTAGTAAGACCCAGAGGAAGAGAGAGAGAAGGAAGAGGTGGAGTAAGATTAGAGTCTTGAACTGGTGCACGGGGGGTGGAGATCCAGACAGAGCTTCGCCGGTCTAGAGTCCAGACGTAGGGCTGGGACGCTGAGACTTGTAATGGAGACTATTCTTCAATAAAGACTTTGATACTGTACTATCGGCTAGCGTTGGTCCTTGGTGAGCTGGGACCCGGAGCCAGCCCTGACAGTAAGCTCTGTCTCTAATTTTAAAGTTTTGGCACCAAGAACCTCGCCACGTGAGTCGGCGCAGCGAGGACAGAGGAGGGGTGCTTACAGAGCTCACAAAACTCAGGCAAGATGACGACGGAAGAGAAGATAAAAGCCCTGCAAGAAGCGGTGACACAACTCAGCACTGAGGTAATTGCATCCAGGAAGAGAGAGGAGGAGATGGTTACCTCCTGCCGGGATCTCCAGGCCAGGTTGGACGTGCTTTCCAAAGAGGGGCAAACGGGAGCCAAGGCAGAAGGCATAGGTTTGGGGAGAAGGGGAGGAAGCCTTGTATCGCATTTCGACGGGAGTTTGCAGCAGTACCCCAACTTCAGAGCAGACCTGCTGTTTGCGCTGGATTTACTTGACAAAGACTTTAGAGATGAGAGAGAGAGAGTGGGGTTTATCTTGTCCCATTTGCATGGGGAAGCCAAAACGTGGCTGCGGAATCTATGGAGGGACAATGATCCAGCGCTCCAAGATGCGAAGGCTTTTATTAAAGCAATGGACTCATGCTTTTTATCAAAGGTAGACGTCGATATTGCCAGGAGGGACATACATGGACTTAAACAAGGCAAAGCCAGCGTGAGGCAGTACCATACTCGATTTTTCGGACTGGTTCATGCCCTGGGGTGGGAAAAAGATTCTGCGCCAGTCAGAGACCTCTTTTGGGAGGGGTTGAATGCAGATGTAAAAGCGGAGATTGGAAGAGGGGAGAGACCAAGGAGCACCCAGCAGGTAGTCCAGAGGGCTCTGGAGATCGGGGTGCATCTGGAAGAACGTCCTTGCAACAGGGAGGAAGGGCGTTGGGGAAGGGCACCAGCCAGAGCACCTCCCTTCTTTCCCAGAGAAGCAGCGCGTGCGCACTCCACACCCTCGCAGGGAGGGGGAGAAGAGCCGATGGAGATAGGAGGTGCCAGGGCTCAGTCAGCTAACAGAGCCCTAACACCGGGAGCAGCCAAAACGAAGCCTCCTAGAGGGAACAGGAAGTGCTACATCTGCGACAGTGCTCAACACATGGCGAAAGAGTGTCCCCAGAGGCTCCACAAGCACACTGCAGCCTCCGCAACAGTCGCTGAAGCAGCTCAATTGAAAACGCAGCAACAGTTAAACGACAGAGTCTGGCTGGAGGAAGAGGCACTGGGGTCCAGTCAGACAAGTCAATGAAACAATCCCCAGCACTTTTGCAACCCACAGACCCCCTCCCACCCAAACCAGTGGTGCAGCTTACAGCGTCTCTCCAACTGCCCAATGGACGCACTCTGGAGGTGCCGATCACCATTGACTCCGGCAGCAACGCTGACTTTATGGGACTGGAATTCATTCAGCAGCACAATATACCACTGCTACCAGCCACGCTGCCCCTGAACGTTGTCACGGTGGATGGCAGAGACTTGTTAGGGGGGCAGGTGGTGCAACAAACGCAACCAATGGTGATGCGGATTGGAAATCACCGAGAAGTCATCAGCTTTAATGTCACACACCTGTCGGACACGCCGGTAGTCCTCGGCATGAGTTGGCTGCACAGGCACAGCCCAGCATTGGCGTGGTACCAACGCCAACTGACCTTCGGCTCCTCCTATTGCGCGGAACATTGCATCCTTCCTAGCCCGGAAGAAGGAGGGGACGACCCGCAGCTACAATTAGGCACGCTGCAAGCAGTGCCTCGCAAGTATGCAGCGTTTTTGGAGGTTTTCTGCGAGAAGGAAGCGGACAAGCTGCCCCCCCACAGGCCCTATGACTGCAAGATTGACCTCCTGCCAGGAGCGACGCTGCCAGCCGGGAAACTGTATTCCATGTCTGAGGATGAGCTGCAGGAGCTCAAGGAGTTCATAGACCTCAACTTGAAGCGCGGTTTCATCCGGGAGTCGAAGGCAGCGGGGGGCAGTCCTGTATTCTTTGTGAAGAAGAGGGACACGCCCCAAAAAAGACTTGTGGTAGACTTCAGAATTTTAAATTCCAGAACCAAGCCCGCGGCCTTTCCCATGCCCAAGATAGATGACCTGCTGGCGACGGCGAGGAAAGGACGCGTTTTTACAAAGTTGGATCTGCGAGGGGCGTACAACCTGATTCGCATACGGGAAGGAGACGAGTGGAAGACTGCCATGTTCACGCCCCTGGGCACATATGAATACAGAGTTATGCCCTTCGGTTTACAAAATGGCGCCCACTGTTTTCAAGCTTTCATGCATCACGTCCTGGCGGGTCTCCTCTACAAGACATGCGTCTGCTTCTTGGACGACATCCTGATATTCTCAGAATCGGAGGAGGCCCACGAAGGTGACGTCAAGGCAGTTCTGCAGAGACTGCAGGAGCATCGGCTGTATGCCAAGCTGGAGAAGTGCCAGTTCGACAGGACGGAGGTGGATTTCCTAGGCTACAAGCTGTCGGACAAGGGGCTTGCCATGGACAGCGCCAAGGTTCGCGCAGTGTTGGACTGGCAGAGCCCGCGCAATCGGAAGGAGGTCCAGCGGTTTGTGGGGTTCGCCAACTTTTACCGCAAGTTCATCAAGGGGTTCGCGATGCAGACGGCGGCCATTACTGACACGCTCAGCTCTAAGAAGAAGAAGTTCATCTGGACGGAGCAAGCGGAGCAGTCCTTTCAGAACCTTAAGCGTCTCTTCTCGTCCGAAGGGCAGCTACTGCATGTGAATCCCAGCAAACCGATGAGGGTTGAAACAGACGCCTCAGACAGAGCCGTGGGCGCCGTACTGTTGCAGGAGGACCCGCATGGGGACTGGAGACCGTGTGCCTTCTACTCTAGGAAGCTCAGCAAGTCGGAGCAAAACTACACCATCTGGGACAGGGAGTTGCTGGCCATTCATGCAGCATTCAAGGCGTGGCGACACTTCCTCGTCGGGGCCAAGCACACCGTGCAGGTCCGCACGGATCATAAGAACCTGGAGTACTGGCGCACGGCAAGATTCCTAAACCAGCGGCACATCAGATGGGCGGAATTTTTCGCGGATTTCGACTTCAGGATAGAATACATCCCAGGCGACAACAACATCATGGCGGATGCACTGTCCAGGAAGCCGCAATACCTCGAAGAGGCGGCACCAGCAGCGGCCAAGCACATTTTCGCTCCGAAAGCGTGGGCGTGCGCTGCAGCAACCGTGGACTTGGAGGCGGTCCGTCGAGCACTGCAGAGGGACCCCTTTGCACAAGCCAAGATGGAGGAGGTGCACAAGGGCACGGTGAAGGACGACGAGTTCCAAGTACGAGACGGATTGCTCATCCGCAGAGGGGCCCTCTACGTACCGGGAGACGACCTCCGGGCGAAAGTACTGCAGCAGCTACACGACGCACCCACCGCCGGGCACTTTGGCAAGGAGAAGACGGCAGAACTCGTTGCCAGAGATTTTTGGTGGCCCAAGATGCGGGGGGAAGTCGCGGAGTACGTCTCGAGGTGCGACACCTGCCAAAGGGCCAAGTCAGTCCACAAACCTCCGGCGGGACTGCTCGAACCGCTGCAGACTCCGAGCGAACCGTGGGAGAGGGTGGCCCTGGACTTTGTCACGGATTTACCCAGCTCAAGGGGTAAAACGGCAGTGCTAGTGGTGGTGGACATGTTCACTAAAATGGCCCACTTCATTCCGTGCGCGAAGGTCGCCACGGCAGAACAGACCGCCAAACTGTTCATAGACCACGTCTTCAGAGTGCATGGACTGCCACGGTCTATCTTGTCCGACAGGGGGCGCCAGTTCATTTCGAGCTTCTGGCAGAAGCTGATGGGTTTCCTGAACGTCAAGATCAACCTAGCGTCGGCGAGACACCCGCAGACCAATGGACAAGCGGAACGCGTCAACGCCGTCATGCAGCAGTACCTGAGATGCTACGCAAATCAACAGCCGACGACATGGGTGGACTACCTGCCGCTCGCTGAGTTCGCTTACAACAACACGAAGCACGTGTCCACAGGGGTGACGCCGTTCTTCGCCAACAACGGGAGGCATCCCAGAACCTTCCCGGGATTAGAGAGACTGGGGGAGGGGGAGCCACAGGCAGCGGAAGTCTTGGCGGCGGAATTGCAGGAAGTCCACGAGCAACTTAGGAGGCAGTTAGAGCTGGCAAAGCACGCATACAAACTGCAGGCTGACAAGCACAGGAGGGTTGGTGAAGACATACAGGTGGGAGACTGGGTGTGGTTAGCGGCCCACGCAGTGCCGACCAGATCCTTAGCTAAGAAGAAACTCGGACATAAGCAGCTAGGACCTTACCTAGTTGAGGCACAGATCAATCCGGTGGCCTTCCGGTTGACACTTCCGGAAGGATCCAGAATGCACCCAGTATTCCATAGGTCGGTGCTCACGCCCTACAAAGCACCTCACCGATTTCAGGCGCAGGGCACGGCACCAGACCGGTATGAGGAGATCCCCCCAAGGAGGGAGTCGCCAAGAAGGGAACCCATCAACTAGGTCACAGAGATTTTGGACTCGAGATGGGGGGAAGAGGGAGTAGAATATTTTCTCGCAAGGGAAGGTACCCCGGCCAGCGCCAACAGTTGGGTGCCGGACTATGCCCTGGACGAGCCTCTCCTCAAAGAGGAGTTTCATGCCTTGTTCCCACACAGGCCCATGCCAGCCGAGTATTTCGACGACTGGCTTTTCACACCCACGCTTTCTACCAGCACGTTCCAGGGATTTACCTCGGACGAAGAACCACCATTAGACACACGTTCACCGGAGGGCTCGCCCTCGGGGTTTGCCTCAGACCGCTCGTTTTGGTGGGACAATCGAGGAGAGGAGAGGTGGCTGAGGGGCCCTTGGCAGGCAACGGACCCAGAGGGGAACGAGGGTGAGAGGGACATGGACGTGATGGGGGAGGACGTTGGGTTCGAGCATGGCGGCACGGAGATGGAAGCAGAGGAGAACGAGGTCGGCGAAGACATGGAGGACGAGCCGGATTTCTCTAACTGGATGCACGCCACGGGGGACGAACTGTATCCACCATTCACCCCCACAACGACGGAGCACCCAGCACCCCCGCCGGAGGAAGGGGAGGGGGGAAGGGGGGGCTTCGAGGGGGGGATGGATGTCAGGGGTTCAGGAGCAGAGTCACTGGAGAGGGAAGAAACAGAGAGCGAGGGGGAGGAGTCGGAAGGAAATGTCAGCGGCGACAGTAGTCCAAGATCTCTGAGTCTCTCCAGTGACTCGGAGGATTCACAGAAAAGGGTCCCCCATGGTCAGGGCAAGGGGAGTGCCCAGGGGGACACCTCGGGAAGAAGGGGACTCAGAGAGTAGCAGCTGGAAATCCGGACCAGCGTCCCCCCCAGAGTGCAGTAGGGGGGAGGAGTCCAAGGCATCGGGATCAGGGAGCGCGCAGGCAGAGGGAGAACGTGAGGCAGGAGTGGCCACACCCTCGTCAGGGAGCGAGGAAACGGTCATTCGGAAAGTAAAACGCGCGCGCGCGCCAAGTTCAAATGTACAGGAGGGCGGCAAGGTGGGCAGCCCGGGTAAGGAGCCAGGTCCTAAAGCCCGCCGAAGAGAGGGGGAGGAGTCAGAGGGGTCTAGCTCCGCATCGGAAGAGTCCAGGAGGAATGAGACCCCGGGGGGTAGTAAGACCCAGAGGAAGAGAGAGAGAAGGAAGAGGTGGAGTAAGATTAGAGTCTTGAACTGGTGCACGGGGGGTGGAGATCCAGACAGAGCTTCGCCGGTCTAGAGTCCAGACGTAGGGCTGGGACGCTGAGACTTGTAATGGAGACTATTCTTCAATAAAGACTTTGATACTGTACTATCGGCTAGCGTTGGTCCTTGGTGAGCTGGGACCCGGAGCCAGCCCTGACAGTAAGCTCTGTCTCTAATTTTAAAGTTTTGGCACCAAGAACCTCGCCACGTGAGTCGGCGCAGCGAGGACAGAGGAGGGGTGCTTACAGAGCTCACAAAACTCAGGCAAGATGACGACGGAAGAGAAGATAAAAGCCCTGCAAGAAGCGGTGACACAACTCAGCACTGAGGTAATTGCATCCAGGAAGAGAGAGGAGGAGATGGTTACCTCCTGCCGGGATCTCCAGGCCAGGTTGGACGTGCTTTCCAAAGAGGGGCAAACGGGAGCCAAGGCAGAAGGCATAGGTTTGGGGAGAAGGGGAGGAAGCCTTGTATCGCATTTCGACGGGAGTTTGCAGCAGTACCCCAACTTCAGAGCAGACCTGCTGTTTGCGCTGGATTTACTTGACAAAGACTTTAGAGATGAGAGAGAGAGAGTGGGGTTTATCTTGTCCCATTTGCATGGGGAAGCCAAAACGTGGCTGCGGAATCTATGGAGGGACAATGATCCAGCGCTCCAAGATGCGAAGGCTTTTATTAAAGCAATGGACTCATGCTTTTTATCAAAGGTAGACGTCGATATTGCCAGGAGGGACATACATGGACTTAAACAAGGCAAAGCCAGCGTGAGGCAGTACCATACTCGATTTTTCGGACTGGTTCATGCCCTGGGGTGGGAAAAAGATTCTGCGCCAGTCAGAGACCTCTTTTGGGAGGGGTTGAATGCAGATGTAAAAGCGGAGATTGGAAGAGGGGAGAGACCAAGGAGCACCCAGCAGGTAGTCCAGAGGGCTCTGGAGATCGGGGTGCATCTGGAAGAACGTCCTTGCAACAGGGAGGAAGGGCGTTGGGGAAGGGCACCAGCCAGAGCACCTCCCTTCTTTCCCAGAGAAGCAGCGCGTGCGCACTCCACACCCTCGCAGGGAGGGGGAGAAGAGCCGATGGAGATAGGAGGTGCCAGGGCTCAGTCAGCTAACAGAGCCCTAACACCGGGAGCAGCCAAAACGAAGCCTCCTAGAGGGAACAGGAAGTGCTACATCTGCGACAGTGCTCAACACATGGCGAAAGAGTGTCCCCAGAGGCTCCACAAGCACACTGCAGCCTCCGCAACAGTCGCTGAAGCAGCTCAATTGAAAACGCAGCAACAGTTAAACGACAGAGTCTGGCTGGAGGAAGAGGCACTGGGGTCCAGTCAGACAAGTCAATGAAACAATCCCCAGCACTTTTGCAACCCACAGACCCCCTCCCACCCAAACCAGTGGTGCAGCTTACAGCGTCTCTCCAACTGCCCAATGGACGCACTCTGGAGGTGCCGATCACCATTGACTCCGGCAGCAACGCTGACTTTATGGGACTGGAATTCATTCAGCAGCACAATATACCACTGCTACCAGCCACGCTGCCCCTGAACGTTGTCACGGTGGATGGCAGAGACTTGTTAGGGGGGCAGGTGGTGCAACAAACGCAACCAATGGTGATGCGGATTGGAAATCACCGAGAAGTCATCAGCTTTAATGTCACACACCTGTCGGACACGCCGGTAGTCCTCGGCATGAGTTGGCTGCACAGGCACAGCCCAGCATTGGCGTGGTACCAACGCCAACTGACCTTCGGCTCCTCCTATTGCGCGGAACATTGCATCCTTCCTAGCCCGGAAGAAGGAGGGGACGACCCGCAGCTACAATTAGGCACGCTGCAAGCAGTGCCTCGCAAGTATGCAGCGTTTTTGGAGGTTTTCTGCGAGAAGGAAGCGGACAAGCTGCCCCCCCACAGGCCCTATGACTGCAAGATTGACCTCCTGCCAGGAGCGACGCTGCCAGCCGGGAAACTGTATTCCATGTCTGAGGATGAGCTGCAGGAGCTCAAGGAGTTCATAGACCTCAACTTGAAGCGCGGTTTCATCCGGGAGTCGAAGGCAGCGGGGGGCAGTCCTGTATTCTTTGTGAAGAAGAGGGACACGCCCCAAAAAAGACTTGTGGTAGACTTCAGAATTTTAAATTCCAGAACCAAGCCCGCGGCCTTTCCCATGCCCAAGATAGATGACCTGCTGGCGACGGCGAGGAAAGGACGCGTTTTTACAAAGTTGGATCTGCGAGGGGCGTACAACCTGATTCGCATACGGGAAGGAGACGAGTGGAAGACTGCCATGTTCACGCCCCTGGGCACATATGAATACAGAGTTATGCCCTTCGGTTTACAAAATGGCGCCCACTGTTTTCAAGCTTTCATGCATCACGTCCTGGCGGGTCTCCTCTACAAGACATGCGTCTGCTTCTTGGACGACATCCTGATATTCTCAGAATCGGAGGAGGCCCACGAAGGTGACGTCAAGGCAGTTCTGCAGAGACTGCAGGAGCATCGGCTGTATGCCAAGCTGGAGAAGTGCCAGTTCGACAGGACGGAGGTGGATTTCCTAGGCTACAAGCTGTCGGACAAGGGGCTTGCCATGGACAGCGCCAAGGTTCGCGCAGTGTTGGACTGGCAGAGCCCGCGCAATCGGAAGGAGGTCCAGCGGTTTGTGGGGTTCGCCAACTTTTACCGCAAGTTCATCAAGGGGTTCGCGATGCAGACGGCGGCCATTACTGACACGCTCAGCTCTAAGAAGAAGAAGTTCATCTGGACGGAGCAAGCGGAGCAGTCCTTTCAGAACCTTAAGCGTCTCTTCTCGTCCGAAGGGCAGCTACTGCATGTGAATCCCAGCAAACCGATGAGGGTTGAAACAGACGCCTCAGACAGAGCCGTGGGCGCCGTACTGTTGCAGGAGGACCCGCATGGGGACTGGAGACCGTGTGCCTTCTACTCTAGGAAGCTCAGCAAGTCGGAGCAAAACTACACCATCTGGGACAGGGAGTTGCTGGCCATTCATGCAGCATTCAAGGCGTGGCGACACTTCCTCGTCGGGGCCAAGCACACCGTGCAGGTCCGCACGGATCATAAGAACCTGGAGTACTGGCGCACGGCAAGATTCCTAAACCAGCGGCTGCCCAGACTGGACATTAAGCCATGGCGCCCTGACTGCAATGTGCAACTGGTACCACCTGGGTTCCTTTCACCCCAAATATTTATTATTAAATTTATTATTATTAAATATCGCATAGGGCCACCATTTTTAAAGCATTTTTAATAGTCTCTCTCAGTTTTTCGGGGTTTCCCTCAGAGGAAGGCTGCCCGTGGGATTGTGGGGTGGATGTTTCTCAGGGAGGTTCCTCTCACATTTAGGTTGAGGTCACCTCCCAGGCTTGCTTCCCATTTGGAGAAGGAAATGAATTTATTTAGTGTTTTCTGGATGAAGTCTAACTGCTTAGCTTTGCCATCTAGTGTTCCTTTGGTGGAAATGAATCTGCCTTTTCTGAGCCTCTTTGCTGTTGTGTATGTCTGGTGCCTGTGTAAACAGTCATTGTTCTGGTCTTAATTTGAGACTTGGGAATTTGGGGGAGTCATTTAACTGCCCCCCATTCCTGATTTTAACAAAATTTAAAAGATAGGAAAAAGTGAAGCATCGGCAATTAGGTTTTTAATCAGAGGGTTCCCTGTTTAGTCTTGCAAGAGAGCTGGCAGCTTTGTTGCTACGCCGCCAGAGGGCTCTCGAGCAACTAGATTTTTACAGACCTGGCCGGTCGGTGTGTCGCTCCCTTTCACTGACAGATGGATTCAGTTGAGGGGCGGCGGGGGGGGGGGTCTGCGTCCTTCCCTGGTCCCCCTGGCTCAGGAGGTGGTTCATGGTGGGTAGGAAGGGAAGAAAAGGGAAAGGAGAGTAGGAGAGAGGGGTAGAGGCTTTAAACCCCAACCAGCTGCCCTGCGCTTCTCACTCTCTGGTGCCTGCTTCTAGTGGGGCGGGGGAGGGGGAGCTGCTGCGAGTAAACAGTAAGAGGAAGAAGGGGGGAGGAGAAGAGTAAAAGAGAGCTAAAATGAAGAAAATTGGGTGGTGCTAACATTTTAGGACCCCAAGCCTTGGCTGCAGTCATCACTAGCCTTTTTCTTGCCTGGTGTGTGGCTCATAGCAAAAAGAAAATTTGAAAAGAAAGAAAAATGGCAACATTTAAAAATCTGATAAGGACAAAATCTTGGGGTATGGTCTAGCCCTGCCGGTTCAGAATTGGTCAGCCTCAAGCAAGAGACCACAGCCAGGCAAACTGAAGCAAAACAGCAGATAGGAAGCCTGTCCATTTAGTGTTGCAAGCAGGTTCCAAGCTCCACAAAAAATGAAGAAGTCCAGAAGAAAAGGCACATGGGTTGTTCTTAAAAGTTCCCACAATGCATTTCACCAGTACTTTTTTCCAGGGAGTACTCAAGGGTATGAAGTACTGGCACCTCCCTTTTTGGTTTAAAAGTGTGGCACTTCATGGTGAGTACTAGCACCTATTTTTCTAGGGGGGGGGGACACTGCATTTCACACAGCATACATCAGTGGTATGTCACAGAAATGTGGGAATGTTCAGGGTGGCAGGAGAGGATATAGTGTTTAATAATATCCTTCCTAACTTGCGCTAGCAAGTTCCTTCACTTAGCAGAGTGCGTTCCCCTTTACACAGCAGAAAACTAGTTGCAAACTCATGTGAGTTCCTTGAGACATGTTACAGTAAAATCTGGGTGCGAGGCTGCTCTGCCACCCAGCTCGTCGGACTAAGTCCGCGGGTCCCTGCGGAGGAAAATGAGCTCAGCCGGAGACAGGAGCAAACTGCAGAAGATCCAAGTTTATTGCGCAACAGGTTCAAGGCAAGATTGAACAGCGAGAAAGGGGTGACATGAACTTTTGAAACTTCATGTCCCAGAATACAGTGCAGAATACATTCCAGTTACATCATGAATACATTAAGAAGAGGTTGGGTTACATATGCATAGTCTGCCACCTGGCATTGCCCGTGGGAAGGCTTGGCAGAGTGATTTGACAGGATTAGAGTCTTCCTGAGAGTACGTGACACCTCGCTTGAGAGATTATGGAGTACACTGGAGGTGTCATGGAGTCCTAGAGAAATTGAGCAAATTGGCACCGAAAGCAAGAAAATCGGTGTTACGGTTGATTTTCTATGAATTTTATAGATTTTAGTCCCTTTTGACATTGACAATTGGACTCGGAAATAAATGGATATATTGTAGCGAAGAAGAAGGTGAAGAAGACATGCCCCCCCCCCTTCTGTATCAGACAATACACAATTCACTCTGGCTTGTCCAGATTGAAATGTGTTCTAATTTTTTCCTGGTAAGACCCCTTGAATCCCTCCTAAAAGAACAAAGACACCACAGTCTTATTCATAAGTAACAAAAAGAAAGTTTACTCACGATCAGGCAGAGGACAGTGTAATTCCTGAAGACAGGCTTAAGGCTTAAAGTTACATACAAAGAGGTTTACCCTGTATGTGGGTTGACCTAGTGACTGCAGGTTCGCAGGACGAAAGGAAGATGAGAAAAGAGGGAGAGTGGCAGCAGGCCTTGGCCTTGGACCAGGTCTGGAAAGGTCACGCCCTCCCACTAGTCACATGCAATGGAGGATGCTCCAGCCCAGGAGCAACAGGAAGTTTTGATACCCTTGCATGTCCACTCTAGCAAAACAAGGAATGTTGTACTTGACTGCTCCCAGTGGATTACATCCCACATGAAAGGCTGTGGTGTCAGGCAGAAGTCTGAGATCCAGACACGTCCCTAGCAGAAGGCGGCATTTACACCTCCTTTTGTCATTAAAACTTGGTTGAGGCAGCTTCTTTGCTCTTCCTGGGTCTCCTTCCCCTCTGAGGCTGGGCTTTCCTGTGGTGATTTTGATAGCACCTAGTCTGGCAAGGGACTAAGGGACGCGGGTGGCGCTGTGGGTAAAAGCCTCAGCGCCTAGGGCTTGCCGATTGAAAAGGTTGGCGGTTTGAATCCCCGCAGCGGGGTGCGCTCCCGTTGCTCGGTCCCAGCGCCTGCCAACCTAGCAGTTCAAAAGCACTCTCGGGTGCAAGTAGATAAATGACCGCTTACTAGCGGGAAGGTAAACGGCGTTTCCGTGTGCGGCTCTGGCTTGCCAGAGCAGCGATGTCACGCTGGCCACGTGACCCGGAAGTGTCTCCGGACAGCGCTGGCTCCCGGCCTATAGAGTGAGATGAGCGCACAACCCTAGAGTCTGTCAAGACTAGCCCGTACGGGCAGGGGTACCAGGGGAGGGCGGGGAGAGGGATTTAGTCTGTGGTGATACATCTTGAGGATTATGGCGTCCTTGTTCCCTTCATGCCATGAGTCAAGTCCCCTCTATCCCTGGATCACAATTTTATTATCCTTTAGCACTAAATGAAACCATTTATTTTGCTATTTTTTGTGAATTTCTTTGTTTCAGGAAATGGGCTTTTCTCCTTTGCTCTGGAACAATGCTGTTGTCAAGCCCTTACAGTGCAGTGCTCAGCTCAGGAGGTCAACGCTTCTGATGTGTTGGTTAGGGTGCCTCCCCTTTGTCCATAACAACTCCGAGAAGTTGCAGATCCCATAAATGTTGGGTCGGCCTACCAGCCACCTTCCAGTGTCTACTACTACATTGCCTCCTTGACTTTCCCTCCTTATCCTGTACCCTGCAAATGTCAGCTTGTTCTTGTGACTCAGTTGTCCTTTCTTTTGTTTCCAGTTGATTTTGATCAGTGGCAGACACAGAGCCCTCAGCAGCTGTTCTACGCCTGGCCGGCTCTCCCTGTCTCTCTCAGCTAAGTGGCGTCCTTGCTAGCCCTCCCAGCCAGACAGGCAGCGTGAGGCTGTTCCCATCGAAAGAGTGAGAGCTGGAATGTGGTCAGGTTCCCCTGTTGCTTCCTAGAGGATGCACTCTCCTTGAGTGGGTGCCTTCGGCACTATCCTGCGCTTGAGTGTCCTGGGTTTCTTTGGGCCTCGTGGGAGACTCTTCAGGTGGGGCGTAGGAAGGGGGGTGCAGGGGGGGCAGTCTGCCCCAGGTGTCACCACTGAGGGGGGACAAAATGCCAGGCGGCACTCACCACAGGGCCTGCAGGCTCCACGCTGCCCAAAACAGTCTGCCCACCACCTCCCCCCCAGCTGTAGGCTGAGTGAGAGGAGGCAGGCAGACTCCTTGGAGGCTTCTTGCCCTGCCTGGCCCTGCCCCACGCACATCAGGCCCCGGACCTGGGCACAGGGCACAAGCGCTGCCCCAAGTGCCCGATCGGCTTGCTCCGCCGCTGTCTTCAGGTGAGCTTTCTTCAGTCCATCTTTCTGGAAGTTGACTGGAACGGTTTATGGCATGGGAGTAATGTTTAAACAAGGCAGGATGATGGAAGACATACCTTACCATAACAGAGTCAAACCTCGGCTCCCGGATGCCAAAAACCCGGAAGTAAATGCTCCGGTTTTCAAACACTTTTCGGAAGCCAGACATCTGATGCAGCTTCCGCTTGAGTGCAAGAGGCTCTTGCAGCCAACTGGAAGCTGTGCTTCAGTTGTCAAACATTTCGGAAGCCAAACGGGCTTCCGGAATGGATTGCATTCAACAATGGAGGTTTGACTGTAATGGAAAGGGATTGCCTCGAGTCAGTGGTCGTATTCATTTGTGGGCCAAGGGGGTTGGTGGTCCTCAGCCATGTTCCTCCTTGCTTACAAAGTCAGAGAAGAAAGGTATGAACTCCCCCTTTTTTCCTTTGGCCCGAGAGGACTCTCGGCTTCTTCGCTAGCTTTTCAGCCATGCAATATCCCACACTTTCATGTTTCAAGTGGCAAGACTGGCCCCGTCTACGTTTTCCCAAAACTCTGGTGTCATTCTAGCTACTAGGAGCAGCTGCCCTGTCAAGTCTTATGGTGCAAATTCTGGCTCCCCTCAAACATAGACAAAAGTGCTAATCTCCTAGGAGTCAGGCACCATGTGTGAATCAAGCCCCCTCCTCAGGCGACACTGACCCCTCCAATCGGGGGTGGGACAAGTGTATGTCTTGAGTTGTGGGGGAACAGGGCTGGCTCCTTTCTCTGGCGCACAGAAGTTTGGGGCCTGCCCCTCCCATACTGAAGGTAGTCCTTTATCAGGTTAGCTGGACCCACACTCTGTACAATCTGGGGCTGCCCCAGTGTTATTTTTATACGCTGAATAATTTGAACTTAAAACAGTTGTTGGTGAGGGGGGGCTCTCTGTGCCTTTTTGTGGGTGGTTGTCTGTTGCTCCAAGTGTGTTGGGGGGCAGGAATAGGTAGTGCCCCCTCTTCCCTGGCCATTCCTGGTGCTTGCCTGGCCTTTTGGGTCTGAGCCTCAGTATAGTTCTATCAATGAGGGGAGGGGGCTGTGTCAATATCCTCCCCCCCCCGTGATCCTCTGTGTTTCCTGGGCAGTGGAGTGCCTGCCTCTCAGCCTGTTGAGGGACTCCCTGCCTTCTCCCAGGGTTTTTTTTGGGGGGGCGGATGGTGGTGATGTCAGTATTCCCTCTGGGATGCTAACATTCAAACACTATGCTGGCCTTGAAGGTGATTTTTCTGACAAGCTGAACAATAGAAAGGTTTATTTATTGGTTTTCTGCAATTGCCCCATGAGACAGTTCTCTGGGGCAGGCACAGAGCATTTAAAAGAAGGTTTAAAATATGTAAAAGGCCACCCAAAAGCCCCTAGCAAGCGCAGAGAATAAACCCTTATTTTTGCCTTATCAAAAGCTGTCACCACCTGCAGCAAATGTTCTCTCTAGCGGGTGGGGTGGTAAAAGCAGCACCCCCCAAAACCCCTGTCCTGAGGGGGGGTTATTGCCCCTCCCTGTGGAAAAGGTGGGGGCAGTGTTGGTGGAGGGAAGGGGAGTTGTCTTGTAGCTGGTCCTACGCACGAGTTGCAGAAGGCGGCCCAGATCCTGGTTCCTTTTCATCTGACACGTACATAGACGTTCTGGCCAACCCTGCAAGGAAAGAGAGAGAGAACTTTCAGATAAACCATTCAGTTGGCATTTTCTTGGGTCAGGGGGGCTCCTGGAGGACTCTGGCATGATTTCATGTTCGTGGGTTGGGGCTCTTTGCAGACAGAGAGTTGATGGAGGGTGGGGGCTGAGCTGGGGCCTAGGCCCACCTTCCTGGGGGCAGCCTGGTCCCCGATATCTGAGGGGGGGCAACCATCGGGAGCAGCAGCGAAAAGTTGCTTCTTATTACTAGGAAGGGAACTGATGCTCAGCCCCGACGGCGCTCCGTCGCCCTCGAGGTCCTCGCCTGCCTGTTTTAATGGATGGGGGACGCCCTCGCCAGTCGGCCGTCGGGGCGGCTTACCGGGTGGCCTTCCAGTTGTCTGCGTGAGTCGCCACCTCCTCCCGCAGCAGCCACGTCGCCTCCAAGAACTCGTCGCCGTTTTCATCCAAGAAGCACTGCCCCACGAAGACGGTGGTGGAGTCTGGGGGGGGGGGCAGAGAGAGGGAGGTCGGTGGGCTGGCGCCGAGCCGAGGCCGTCCAGCCTCTCCTTCAGGGGCGGAAGAGCGGGGGGGGGGGGAGCTGCTGTCCCTCGGCTGGCCAGCCCAAGTTGGTCCCCCGACGCCACCGCGTGAACGAGAGGGCCCCTGGCGGCTGGGAGCCCTTCTCTTCTCCGTCCATGGGGCTGCTCAGACCCCTCCCTCTGCCCTCCTGCCCCCCCCCCCCGCCTACCGTAGAAGGACCAGTTGACGGAGAAGCCGAAGGTGGGCCGGGCGCGCGGGGGGTTGGGGTGCTGCGTGCCGTGCAGAGGCGACTCCCGGATGGCGGCGCCGGGGGCAGCCGAGACGGCGGCCAGGTACTAGCCCGAGAACTGGCCGGCCGCGTTCAGGGGCCCGATGAACATCCGGGAGCCCAGATCGTTCACCCACATCCCCTGCAGGTTGCACTACGGGGCCAGAGGGGAGAGAAGCGGGTCAGAGAAGGGACAGTGGGAAGGGACCCCAAAGGGTCATCAAGTCCAACCCCAAAGACTACTCCCCCGCCCCCCCCAGATCAGAGAGAGACCCCTCGAGCCCGGACAAACGGGCGCGGAGATCCCAAGGGCTGCTTTGCGCCCAGTGGAGATTGCGCCTGCTCGCCACTTTTCGATCCCATCCGAAGGAACCTCCTGCTAAGCGCCTGCGGCAGCTGCTGCACGTCGGAAATTAAGACCCCGGGAAACAAGGAGGGGAAGCCGGCAGCAGCAGCGGGTTCCAGGGCCCGCAAAGAAACACACAGCCCGCCCCCCAAGTGCCCCTCGACAGCTCCGCTCCCTTCGCGCTTTGACGGGGACTTCTCCGCATCCCCACCGGTGCGGCGCTACTGCCTTCCCCTTTCGCAGACGGGAGGGCGAGACAGAGACCCGGCGAAGCCCCGGTGCGGGGGTTCCCTCCGAAGGCAGCCGGCGCCGCTTGCCCGGCCGCTTGCCTTCCCTCGACCCGGCCCTACCTTGGGCAGGGCAGGGGGCTGGCTTTGGGCGGGCGAGAGGGAGAGAAGGGCGCCCAGGAGCGCCAAGCCTGCCATGCCGCCGAAAGAGACCGTGCGCTGCGCCATCCTCGATGCCAGGAAGGGAATGACCCCATCGAGCCGGCGGCCGCCCTCTTATAGCGCCCGGGCGGGCGGGCAACTGCGCAAGCTGGGTGGGCGCGGCACATCAATTATTTTTATCAGGTTTTGAAGCAATTGTCAATTCATTAACTTGAACTTTGTGTGAATATCAATTGCTCTGGGTGAAAATAATTGCCAGGTGTTCCAGCTTGGGGAGGATGGTGGGTTGGCCACTGGTTTGGTGTCGAGACTAAACGACTGGCTAGAATGTCTCACCTGAATTATTAGTAAATATTTTTTTCCTCTTTTCTGCTAGAGCAGCTTTAACCATTTCCCTGAATGGGATGAAGCTGGCAAGCAGCAGACGCAATTGTCAAAGCTTCTTAGCAGGCCAGAGTGTAATTTGTGTGCGTGTGCGTCGGGTTCATGAGGTCAGGGGACTCTGAAAGAATAGAAGAAAAAGTGACTTAAACAATTGCCCTTGTTCTCAGATCTGTCTGTCCTAATGACCAGAACACAAACTACTGGTTATGCTTTTCCCTGGCTCTCCTGTTGATGTAACTAAACAGCTATCTGGGTTAAAGATTGTTGTTGTTGTTGTTTAGTCGTTCAGTCGTGTCCGACTCTTCGTGACCCCATGGACGGGTTAAAGATTAATCAGTATTAAAAACTATTTCTATTAAAATCTCCAGGCATGCCTGCTTCTCTTCTCTAAAAGAAGCCTTCCTTAGGATATATTGGACAGGAAGGTGAGCCATACTTGGTCATAATCCAAAATACTCAGGGAAGGTATTAGTTTTGTTCATGCATTTCTGACGAGGAAGAGAAGCTGAGTCTTGAGAATGATCCCAGTCAAAGTGGAGGCTGAGCTGCGTCTCCAAGGATATTTCTGTACAAGGAGCCTAATTGTCAGTGGCCCAGAGGTGGAGCACCAGTTAAAGGATCTCTGAGGTGAAGGATGTGGAAGGGTTTCTGGACCCTGCGATCACCACCTGAGGCCCTTCTTCCTGTGCCTCCTCCATGAGAGGTCCACAGGGTGGCCACATGAGAATGGGCCTTTTCTGTGGTGGCTTCCGGTTTGTGCAATGTTCTATTCTGCCTTGGAATACTGTGTCCAGTTATGTCCAGTTCCTGTTCTGGAGGGCAGGACTCAAAAGAATGTCTTGTAATCAAGTTACAAGACAGGAGATTCTGACTAAACATCAGGAAGAACTTTCTGACAGTAAAAACTGTTTGACAGTGGCACAAACTCCTTCAGAAGGTGGTGGACTCTCCTTCGAGTTTTAAGCAGAAGTTGGATGGACATCTGTCACACAAGACCTAGTTGAGATTCCTGCAAGGCAGGGGGTTAGACTAGGAGACCCCCGCCCCCATTCCTTCCAACTCTACAATTCTATGATTCTAAAGTTCAGGATGTTATTAGCCAGTCAATCTATCTTAATGTTTCTCCCTTTGAACCACAGCTGCAAAATTGTTATCTTAAAACAAATGCTTTCTCGTGGCTAATTATCACTGCTTTACTTTCAGTTTCACCAGGAAACAAAACAAAAATCAAAAACAATTTTTTTTAGAGATTTCCCGAATAGAGGGGTTTCTATTATTATTATTATTATTATTATTATTATTATTATTATTATTATTATTAATTGCCTTTCTCAGTGTAGCAAGCGTCTTCTTTCAGGGTGCAGGCTTGGGGTTCAGGAGAGTCTCGTGCTTTGCAGCCATAACAAGCACCCTGTCTGTTATGCCGGCCTCAAAGCAGTCAGAAATCTGCTTCTCTCTTTTGCCAAAGGAGGCTGTCTCTCTGATGTGGTTCCCCCTTGCTTCGATGCTGTCTCTAGGGCAGTTCAGTAGAGCTTGTTCAATGGAATCAGCGTTCACCAAGTACATGTGGCTGTTCTGGCAGTGTTTATGGGAGGCTGTGCTTCCTGCTTTGTGCTATGGGTCCTCTGGCTGGAGATGGAGCTGGCTCACCACGAGGGAGTCATCTGTGTCACAACTTTGCGACAAACAACTCAAGAACCCCTTGAGTGAGCATGACCCCTCCAGATGGGAACCACAGGTCAACTGGAGGGTATCAAAGGTCCTGGGATCTTGCTTGACCTTCCTTCCTCCTCCTGCTCAGCCCAGCCCTGCCTCTGTCTTCCTCACTGGACTGGTGATGGACCACTTCCCCAGTCCACTGGACCTTGTAGAGGCTCAGAGCTGGGACCAGGACTGGCAGGGCGAGAAGGGTGAACGGTGTGGGGGGAGGAGCGGGGGGAGGAGGAAGCTTGAGGCAGCGATGCTTCTGAATCTCAGTTGCTGGAACTGGCAGGAAGGCAGAGGGCTCAGGTGCCCAGATGGGCCACCTTGAGACAGAGGCTGAACCAGAAGGTCCTCTTTGGCCTCATCGGACAGGATCTCCTTCTGTTCTCTGGGCTCCTTCCAAGGAGGGGCACAGCGAGTGGGCAGAGGCTCTGCAATGATGTCCAGCATCCCTTCCGGTCAGACCCTTCTGTTCTCATGGCTCTGGGCTACAGTGGTACCTCGGGTTACAGACGCTTCAGGTTGCATACGCTTCAGGTTCCATACGCTTCAGGTTACAGACTCCGCTAACCCAGAAATAGTACCTCGGGTTAAGAACTTTGCTTCAGGATGAGAACAGATATTGCACGGCGGCAGCAGGAGGCCCCATTAGCTAAAGTGGTGCTTCAGGTTAAGAACAGTTTCAGGTTAAGAACGGACCTCCAGAACGAATTAAGTTCTTAACCCGAGGTACCACTGGACTTCGAAGGTGGGGCGCAGCGAGTGGGCAGAGGTTCTGCAGTGATGTCCAGCATCCCTTCCGGTCGGGCCCTCTGAGGACACAGGTTCTTCTGAAGCCCCCCCCCTGCGCCGCATTCCCCGCCCACGGATTCTCCCCTCAAATCCCCCTCCTCCAGTCGCCTCGCCCCCGCCCCTTAGGGAAGGCACGCCGGGTGAGCGAGAGTCCTGAGCCGGCCTTAGGGGGAAGGAAAGATGCCGGTAAATTTTGGAGAAGTGAAAGGAAAACCCTGCTTCAATAACTCGCGAACTTTCGCTTTTGCGGGGAAAAGGAAAATCAGCTGGTTTCTCAGAAAGCACCGGGAAGGGGGGGGGGCGCGGCCGGAGGCTATATGAGGGCGGCCGGGGCTCGCCGGGCTCGAGCTCTTCGGCAGCAAGATGTGGAGCAAAGTGGTCCGCGCGCCCGCCGTGGCGCTGCTCTTGGCCGCCGGCGCGACGGCCGGATTCACCTATTCCCGCTCGGATCCGCCGGTCCTGCCCGTCGTCGAGGCGGCGGAGAAGCGGTTGAAGGTGAGGCCGGGCGGGGCGGAGCGTCTACCGCCGCAAGCCAGACTACCTGGGATGGAGAGACGTGGACGGGGAGGCGGATAAGGCGCTTCTGCGCCACCTCCGACCCTCGTTCCCCCCGCAAAACAGTCAGTTCCCGTTACTGGGGAAGCGCAGGAGCGGGGAGAGGGGCGGTTGCTCTGCTCGGGTGTCCTTGCGGGAGAAAGGAGACCCTGGGCTGGGGGCCCGCTGGTCTCCTCCTGCTGAGGGGGGCGGGACTGGCCACCCGTTGCCTCTCGGGGGCTCCGGACGGGTCCTTTGGCAGGGAGGCCGCAGGACGTCGCGGCGGGAGCCCCCTCCAGGCACCGGGCAGGCGTCGGTCCGGGAGGGGAGCCCAGAGGCAGGGGCAGCTCTGCCGCCGCCCTTTTGGGGAGGAAGGGGGCGGGCCGGAGTGGGGCGCTGCCTCGATGCCGCCGGGCAGGGCGGGTTCTGCGGCCCCGAAGGCTGAGCCAGCAGCGCCCGGATGCCCCCTCCGTGCGCGCCCGCCCGGGGCTGCCCCTTCTGGGACAGAGAGAGACGGAGAGGGGTCCTAGGCGGCGAGGCGCGCCCACTTCGCCTTCAGGCCGCAGCCACGAAAGTTTCCACCCATCCCGCTTGGGATTTAGCGCTAGGAGCAGTTTCAGACGCGGAGCCCTTACCCGCCCCGTCGGGGGCAGAAGTGAGGAATCGGGGCCTGAGGGCTGAGCCCCCCAAACCAGCCTCGGGCCGCTTCATTTCTTGGGCCAGGGCCCCTGACTGCACGTGGCCGTCTAGTCCACCACCCCGGGAGGAAGGTCTGGGGGGTTCCGGGGAGTCTCCCCCCTGCTGACCCTCCTCTTTCCCCCCCTTAGCCCTCCTGGCCAGCCCAGAGCTCCCTGGCCGGCACGTGGGTCAACGAGCTGGGCTCCAAGATGGTCCTCAACCCTCCCGACGACTCCGGCCAGTTCACAGGCTCCTACCTGACGGCCGTCTCCGCAGCCCAGAAACCCATTCGGGTGTCTCCGCTCGTGGGCGCCCAGCACGACCCGACGGGGGCCGAGGAGGAGTATACCTTTGGCTTCCTGGTCAACTGGTCGTTTTCAGGTAAGGACCCCTCCCCGCTTTCCAGGGTGGGCTGGGGCCGCTGAAGGTAGGGCTGGGGGGTGGGGGGCAGCTTCAGCATCCCCATGGCGGATCAGGGGGTTTCCTTTATTTCACAGGCTGATAATTTAGATCCTGCCCTTGTCTGCATCACTCAGGCATCTTGTTATGTTTTAATTATTACACTGCATAAATTAAGTCCTTAATGTTGTACTTGGCCCAGAGATCTTTGGATAAAGGGCTGTGTATAAATTGAATAAATGATTACAACAATAATGATTTCTGGGACAGAGGAAGCTGACTTTACTGTGCTGAAGCCACTGAAATCCTGCTTATGCGCCAATAAAGGTTTGAGAAGTAGAACTGGAGTCAGAGCGCTGGTCCATCTAGCTCAGTATTGTCCACACTGACTGGCAGCAACGCCTCTCCAGGGTTCTAGAGTCTGCCCCATCCCTCCCTGGAGATGCCGCTGGGGGTGGAGTCCGGGACCTTCTACATGCCAAGCAGGTGGCCTCTGCTGAGCCACAGTCCATCGTTGGTGGAAAGGTGGACTGCAGATCCAGAGGGCAACAGTGCGAGGACTTTCGCTTTGGCACTTTTGTCCTTGTTGTTCTGATTTATCACCTGCCCTTCTCCCTTAAGGTGGCTCACAACAATTGAAGCTAACATATTTTTTAAAGTCTCAAACTTGTTAATTGATAGGTCAATGTTTGGGTCTGATTGTTCCAGAGGAGCTGCTGAGCTCACCTCTGTTGGGTGGGATTCTTGTAGGACTTGGAGTTGCCAGCCTTCGCTGCAGTCAGGCAGGGAGCCCCAAGGGGCGGCGGCGGGGGGGGGGAGCTTGACCTCCCCAAGGCAATTCTGCCTGGCCTCCCTGTTCCCCGGCCATCACTCCATTCCCACCCCCTCTGTCCTCCCCAGACTCCATCGCTGCATTTGCGGGGCAGCGCTTTGTGGATGCCGAAGGGAAGGAGACCCTGGAGACAACTTGGCTTCTGCGGCAGAAGGTGGAATCCCATGGCGATGACTGGGAGGCCACTCGGTAAGCGGAAAGGAGCAGCTCTCGACGACGGGGGCCTTCTCTGGGGTTCTCCCACCTGCCCCCAACCTGCACAATCATACTCCTGGTGCTGCTTTCAGGTGCATTTCCACAACACTCTCAGCTGGAGCTGCACCTGACCCACTCTCCCCCCCCCCCTCCAGGGGATACAATTTCCCTCTTGCCAAGCAAGGACAGTAAGAACCAGCGTAGGTGCAAAAGCTCTGCTTGGAGGCTCTGTGGCGCTTGCAGGAGGGCAACGCTGCCCCACTGCTTCCTTGGGGGACATCATCTTATGTCTGGGGGCAGCCAGGGGAAGCCCCCACCCGGCTGCCATGGGAGGGCTTTGGAAAATGCCCCTGGGGCAGGTGACCACCACAAGGACCAAGGGGAGTTCATGGTGGCCATGCACGACATCAGCCCCACTCAGAGCAGGGCAAGCGCAAGGAAGAGCCTCACCCTTGCTCACTGTCTCCTTGCAGGGTTGGCAGGAACGTCTTCACACGAGCAGCATAACAGGATCCGAGAGACTCGCTTGCTGCTGCTGCTGCCGCTGCTCTCCCACCTGCCACCTGCCGGGAGAGGGCTTCCCTTTCCCTTCTTGATTAAACATTGATATAGATTATTTCTTCTACAAAAATGCACCATGGCTGTGACAGGCCCCCGTCCTCCCTCCCCAACAAGCGAAGAAAGAGCTCTGGAGGCTCTGACCTGGACGGATGAACTCAAGTGACAAGGAAGGAGATTCCAACTAAACATCGGTTAGAGTGAAGTCAGAAAACACATCAAGGACCAAAACCAGTTTAGAGAATCAGATTAAACAGAGATGAAAAGTACAAATATGAAGGTAATGTCTTTCTAGAAACTGTATGTATAGAATATTTAAATTGTGGTTTGTACTCCTTAAATGATTGTATTGAACAAATGGTTTTTTATTTTTCTTTCTTTTCTTCTTTTTTGTTTTTCTTTTTATCGCTATGCATATTTTAGTCTGCATTTTGATTTAGATTTTGGACTGTTGTTGCCGATTGTCTTTTTTATTTGCAAAATTAATAAAGCATTAAAACAAAAAATAAACACCAGGAAGAATTGTTTGACAGCAAGCGACAGTGGAACAGACTCTCTCGAGAGGTGGTGGACTCTCCTTTGGAGGTTTTTAAGCAGAGGTTGATATGGGGGGGGGGGGGGTTGGACTAGATGATTCTCCAATAAAGTACCAGCAATGGGACAGGCCTGCTTGTGTTCTGGGCTAGTCTTTTCTAGGTCTGCACATACGTCCTGGCCCTCATTCCTTTTTTCCTTTTCATTTATTATTTCCCGACACTTCTATCCAGCCTTTCGTCTGTCACAGACGCAGGAGGTGGGACCCAACCAACACATCGGAAGCGTTGGCCTCCTGAGCTGGCGTTCTCTCGGTCCCAAACCTCTCCTGCCTGGCAGCTTGACTCATTCACGAGAAAGGCTTCAGGAGTGAACACGGAGCAACGATCCGTACCCGCTACCTTTTGGGACATATTCAGAGAAGAAAAGGCTCAGGAGTAAACCCGACACAAATCTGGGGCCAGGTTGCCTTCTTTCCCCACCTGCTTTTCCACCCCCCCTCCTTGGAGTAGAAGTCACTTACTGGGACCCCCCCTTGGTTTTTAGGAAGGATCCTGAAGTATTTTCTGGTTCCCCCCACTCCTCCACTTTACTCACAAAACAGGGCAGGAGAACCATTTTGTAGTCATTTATTATTTACATTTACATCCAGATTCTGGGCTAAACTATTATCCTCCCCACCCCACCCAGCTTCTTTCAATGGTAAAATAGATAAAAGCAAGAACAATGAAACAAACGGAAGAGGAGTCCATTTCAACAGTGAAAAGGAAGGAGGAGGGCTCCAGGTTACTCCCCAGGCCTATCTCCCCCCCCCCCCCCGGGATGGGTAAGGGGCTGCTCTGCACACCCACCCATGCCCACGGCTGCTCAATTCCAGCTCCTGTTTCCAGCCCCGACCAATGGCCCTGCTGGACCCCCTTGAGCGAAGGGAGGGGGGTCGCCAGGGCCCTTTGTCCAGGAAGCTCCTCCAAGCCTGACGGGGGGCAGGGCTTCTTCCCTGGACCAAGACAGCGCCACCCACTCAGAGGTCAGGACTGGGCCTGGAGGTGGCAGAGCAAGAGCCACAGCAAGAGCATTCAGGGATCCAGGGCGGCAGCTTCTGGGGGGTCTCAGGGGGTCTCAGCAACGAAAGCGCATCCTTTGGGCAGATGCTGGAGTTGCTCTTCCAGGTGCCTGGATTGAACAGGGGGGGTCTGCTCTGTGGGTGGGGGCCACGCATGCCAAGGCAATGCATCTGGAGCAGCCTGCCTCCCTACCTGCAAATAGCACCCCTCCCACTTTTGGCTCGTTCCCCTGCACAAAGGGCCCCCTCCACTGTTAATCTGGGGGTGGAGGCACCCTAAGAGATACAAGCAAAGGCCGGGGGAGGAAGAGGCTGCTTCTCAGAAGGCTTCCACTACAGGTGACACACAAGCGGTACACGTGTGTGTGGGAGGGGGGTCCCAAGAGCCACAGTCCAGGCCTCCATGGCTCAGTTCTGGGCCCCTCAAGACCAGAGTCGGACTCTGGAGTGAAGCCGTTTCTTGGAGCCCCCCCCCCCTCGCCCAATGAGCTGCAGGATGCCTCCCCCCCCCCCCAGGTGCCGGGGTCCGGGATGCTAAATAAATGCTTCTGTCTCTCCACCAGGCACAGTTTCTCTTCTCCCCCCTGCAAAAAAGTGGCAGGCCAGGAGCCCCCCCGTCTTTCCATGGCGGCGTCTGCCAGCCTGTCCCGCCATTCACGGGCTGCTGGCCAAGCCCTCACATCTCATCCGAGTGGCGTGGCTGGATGACCACGCTGGTGGTGCGATCGACCCAGCCCCGCTCCCGGGGGTGGGCAGAGGCCAGCGGGAGGGCTCTCTCCTTCCCCACAGGCTGGTGCTCGGGGGGCAAAGGAAGCCCCTCTGCTTGCGGAGAAGCCGAGGGGTCGGAAGAGGAGTTGCTGCTGCTGCTGCTGCTGGAGGGCGGCTGGGGCTCGGCGGGGGGGCTGCGGTGGCCCTCCAGGGACCGGTTGAGGCTCCCCGCTGCTGCGTCCTTCAGGGCGGCCGTGGGCTCTGCCTTCAGTGCGGAGGGTGGGGCAAGGCCAGGGGCTGCTTCCACTGGCTGGACCTGGGCAACGCTGCTGTGGTACTCCCGCAGCCTCCGGGACAGCACTGCAAGGGCAAAGGGAGCGTATAAGCGGGGTGGGGGTGAGGAGCCCCCGTCTGGCCTTGACTCTGCGGTTCAGTCCTGCTGGCATCCCCTCACTCTCTCTAGCATACGACTCTGTTATGCTAACCCAGGGGTCTGCAACCTTTAAGACAAAAAGAGCCACTTGGACCCTTTTCCAGGGGGGGGGGGGAATTGGGAGCCGCAAAACAAGCCAAAAGTAACCACGCATTCTTCCCCTTCCCCCATTCTCTCTTTTTTCCCTGAGTCTATTTCAGATAGCAAAGAGGGGTATGGTACCTCTCATATCCATTTTTTGCAAAGCACAATGTGCATAGAGGGCATTATACAAACTGATACGTAGAAAAGTGTCTGTCCCTCCCTGCAGTTCAACTCCCTCTCTTTTTACTAACAGCACATATCCATTCCTTCTGCTGGTGCAACTTTCTCATCATTTCTACATAGCAGCATTTATAAACCAGTGCCAGAGAAACTGGGTGAAAGGAAGGTGAGAGGGAAGAGATATGAATATTTATGTGTGTGTATGTATACATACATACACCTACACAATTACAGGTTTGAAGCCAACTTAAAATAAAAAGAGCTGGCAAGCAAAGGAATCTGTGGTGCTTTCCATGGGATCCGGGGACATGTCAGCTAATACTCTTCCCTTTCTTCTTCATTTGCTTGTCTCTGCAGCACATCTCAAGGGGGAAGGGAGAAGGGCAGGAATTGCATAGGCACGAGAGAATGGGGGGGGGGGGAAAATCCCGCATGCAGGATTTTGGTGCCTAACAGCCCCCCCTCCCTCTGCAATTGCTCTCATGCTCCCCCGCCTCTCCTGCTGGCTACCTCTGGACCCCCTCCTCGTTGTAATTCACCCCTTCCTCCCTGACAGGGAGGGCGCGCCCATTTTGTGGTTCACCTCAGGTGCTCTCCCTCAACTCGCCGGCCACTCAGAGGCAAGGCACGGAAAAGGATCCCGAAGCACCACCGCCACCCCTCACACAAAAAACCCCCGCCCCGCCATTTCCCTCCAGCGCGCGCTCTCTCCCTCGCCTCAGGTGCCTCACGCGCGGGGCTGAGGAGAGCGTGCCCTGGGAGAGTGTTCCCACTCGCCGCCCCGCTGCCCGTCCTGCCCCGGGGGAAGCTACGAGCCATGAAGCTGCCTGGCAGAACTTCCCTCCGGCGGCAGAAGCAGCAGCAGCAGCAGCAGCCCTTCTCCGGCTGCTGCCGCCTCCTCCTCCATCCCAGCAGCCGCCGCCTCTCGAGCTCTCGAGCCCGGCTCGGCTGCCCAGCTCCATCCCCCTCCTCTTTCTGGTGCTTCTACTTTTCTGCTCAGGGTCCCCGAGGATCTGCGGAGCCGTGGCAAAGGTGTAAAAGAGCCGCATGCAGCTCCGGAGCCGCAGGTTGCCGACCCCTGTGCTAACCGCTAAACCTCCTAAGCCGGCATTCAGCTTGGGGGTGTCCCCTGGGGACATGGCTGGCTCCCAAGAGAGCAAGGCATGCTGTGGGCCTGATCCAGCTGCAGGGCTTTTCCTGGCCCTCCCTTCCAGGTCATCTTCCTTGGAGGAGTTCTCTCTTCCGAAATTAAATGCTGGACCTTCTTCTTTCCCACTCAAGAAGATGCTGAGTGTCATAGTGTGGCTACTCCTGAGCTGCAGAACCCAGAACTTCGCTCTCTCCCCCCCCCCCCTCTCTCACACACACAGAGACACACACAAACACAAAGCTTTTACAGCCCAGCTCCCATTCAAGGCCACTATCAGTCAGAGAAAACAAGCTGAGATCTGGCTGATCTTGACTGCATTATCTGCTGCCACAGAGTGCCTCCTCCCCGCCACCCCTCTGCTCACTCCAGAATCAAGGTTCTTCCTCTTCCCCACAGAATCCTCATTTTCTGAAGGCGCTAGACCTGTGAAATGCGTGGCAAGGACTTCTGGGCTGCCTCCTGCAAGGGCCGGACCCTGCGTGATGCCTCAGGGAAAGGCCAAACGGAGGGTCTCAGGACAACAAGCCACTGTGCCCTGGGAGCTGCTCTGTTCAGCTGGGGGGGCGGGGGGGGGGGGAGATGCCAGGAAAAACTTTGCCCAAGATGCTCTCTGTCCGGATTCAGAAGGTGGGGTTCAGGGGCTGTTGAGCCAGCCTGTCCATTTCCAGGCAAGGGAGCTCCCATGTCCTTCCGACTTGCACCGGACCCCCTCCCCAGCAGCGTGTGGCTTTTGCAAGAGCCGCCTTGGCACCCTTGGAGGACACTCACCGCCCTGGAGCTCCAGCTGCTTCTGCTGGCTTCCTCCAAAGGGGTAGTAGCTGGGCCAGAGGATCAGGCAGAAGGAGAAGACCAGGACCTGTCGCGGAAACAGAGAATTGTGGCATTGGAGGGGCCCCAAAGGCTCTTCTAGTCCAACCCCCCAGGAGAGGGAGCCCAGGGCAGGGATCTCTCAGCAAGGGCTGCAAAGGCAGGCAGCCGGCAGCCTGGGGGCAGCTCAGGAGAGCACAGCACCTGGGGGGGGGGGCTGGAAGGGGTGCGAGGAGGAGGAGGACCAGGACCTCACAGAAGTCAGGAGTCCTCAATGACAGACAGAAGATGCCTCTCCCCCCAGGAACAAGGCAGAGCCCCTCTGGCCAAGAAGGGGGGTACAATGGCCAGCAGGCTGGGGTGGACTGCTGAGCCAAGGGGCTGCAGGGGTCCTGCAACTCACCAGGACACAGGTGCTGGCCGTGGTGGTCTTGGTGGTCGAGTGCTGGATCAGGGCTTGCAGCTTCCGCAGTTGCTCCAGCAAGGACCTGCAGGAGAGGCAGAGCAGCCGGTCAGCCTCCCGCTGCCCCCGAGCCCCCGCTCTCCTCTGCAGCCAGACGCCCCTCCCAGAAAGGGTCCCACATCACCAGGGGACCTGACTGAGGATGTGGGGTCTGGAGGGGTGGGTTTCTGCCCCGCACTATGGAGCCTGGGGACAGCCATCCTCTCGGCCTCAATGCCCCCGCCCATGAAATGGGAGCAGGAGTGGCCCACCTCCCTCCACAGGGCTGTCACAGTGGGCGCAGCAAGATGACAAAACCCAAAGCAGTGTGTCAGCGAAGGAGGAACCGCCACTGGGGCTGCCCCCTTGCTCTCCGCCTTGGGCTGGAAGACCCCCCACCTCCGTTCTCCCCAGGGCCCCCCTTGCGAGGAGGCGGTGGCGAGGTGCCAGGGGAGCCCACCCTCCTTCCCAGGGACCCGCCAGGCAAAGGAGGCTCTCACATGTTCTGCTTCTGCAGCAGCTGGACTTTCTTCTGAAGTTCGTTGTTCTGCGCTGTACAGACGACGACCCTGCAGGGAGGGACAGGAGAAGAAGAGGGTCAGGAGGGGCCTGGCAGCCGGGGTCTCAGATGGGGCCATGGAGGAGCAGGAGCAGGGGGGCAGAGGAGCCCCAAGGCAGGGAAGCACACCTGGATCTGCAAAGCCCCCTCTCGCTGCTGAGGAAACCCTCGCCTCTGCTCTGCCTGCCTCCCCGGGGTGGCCATCCTCCCTCCCTCCCTCCCCCCATGCCCAAGAGGCCTCTGCCCCCCCCACTCCCCCCCCCCCCGGACTCCCTTGGGAGGTGGTGGATGCTCCTTCAGTGAAGGTTTAGAAGCACAAGTCAGTCAGATGGCCACCTATCAGGGACTCTTGCACTGCGATTTTGGCATGGCAGGGGGCTGGGCTACATGACCCTGTGACAAAAAAGTTGGTTTTGCTGGACAGGTTGAATCAACAAGTGCTTCTCTCTGCCCCCCCCCCCTTCCTTCTTTCTTTCTTTCCCTACCAGCAAATGGTAAAGGAAGCAAATAGTTAAGGCTGCCTCTGGTTGGCTGAGGTTCCAGGAGGGAGAGTTTAAAAGGAGAGGATTTGAGGAGAGTTAGTTGGGAGTTGGTTGGAAAGAGGTTGGAGAGGCTGGGAGACAGGTAGGGAGGCAGGTTGAGGGAGAAAGAGTGAAAGGGAGAAAGGGCTGGTTCTGGAAAAAAACAACTTCCGCTCCGAGCGTAGTGGGAAGGACAGAGTGTGGACTCCTGGGGGAGGAGTAGACCGGAATTTTACAGGGAGGCCGATGTTGAGCAGGAGCTGGAAAGGAACAGTCTCCTTGGGACTCCAATCTAGTCTGGAGGGGAGAGATTCTTCTGAGGAGAAGAAGCAACTCCCAGGCCCAGTGAAGGGAGGGGGGTGGAGAGCCCTTGGGTCTATTTCTTAAAGTGCCTCAGGAGTGTTAAAGGGGGTGGAGAACTGAAAGAAAGAACCAAACCTATAACGCAAAAACAACTGAGGACGAAATAAAGTGAAATCACACTGTATTCTGGAAGTAACCTAAGTTTAATTCATATGTGCTATATACTATCTTGCCTTAAATAAAGCTTTATTGTTTATTTAAAGAAAACCTGTCTGAGGCTCCAACTTTCTAGTTATCTCCTCACAAAGGTCCCCCGCAGGATACTCTGGGCTAGAATTTTTAAGCAGAAAGGAAAAGAACCTTTTGGGTAAAGGGTTGTTCAGTGAGGTGGGGGCAATTTATCTAGGTGAGAGCGGGCTCAACGGCGTGAGAGGAAAAGTGCCGCCATGCCCGCCACAGACCCCCTGGGGTCCCTTCCAACTCCCCCCTTCTGATTCCTCACCTGCTCTCCAGGCTGTCCACGTAGACCTTCTTCCGCCGGCGGCTGTCCTGGGCCGACTGCTTGTTCCGGATCTTCCGGCGAACTCTCTTCAGGACCCGCTCCTCGGCCTGCAGCACACAGGGCTCTGAGGGTCAGCCAAGGCCAGGCTGGCAGCCAGCAACCCTCCTCCACCCAGGAGCAAAGAGGATGTGCCCCCCCAAAAACCCCCAAGGGGCATTCACCCAGGAAGTACAGGAGGCTGGCTATAAAAGCGCCACCCCCTGGTAGGAAGGGCCCTCCTTTACTCTGGAATCAAGCACCTAGACCTCACCGTTCCAGAGAAAAACAGAGAGCCCATCCAGAAAGCCCCCCCCCCGGGAGAAGCAGGAATTGCACCCCCATTTCCCGCTTGCCTCTGCCCACCATGCCCAGAAGCGCACCTCAGGGCAAGGGTGCGCACGCACACGTGCAGAGTTGGTGGCACCCACCTTGGTCAGCGGCAGGTTGGAAGGGATCGAGACGCCCTCTTTCTCCAGAAGCTTCTTCTCCTCATCCGTCAGGATCAGCCGAGGGAAGTCAAACTGAAAAAGCACCACGTTCAGAGGTAGGGCTGGGTGGGGGTCTGCCAGGCTGCACCCCCAAGAGGCAGGAGAAGGGAAGCCCCTGTGGGAGCCTCCCCCGAGAGCCAGGCATATTGGGGGCGGAGGGGGGCACGCGGCCGTCTTGTACCTGCAGGTCCCCCCCACTTGGCTGGGGTGTCGGTTCCTCAATGGAAACTGTGACCGGAAGAGCACTGTCCCGATCGCTGAAGCAGGACTCTGACGACGTCTCCATGATCTCCCACATCTCTGGAAGAGGAAAGGGGGCCGCACAGTCAGGGGTGGAAGGGGCCACGAGGCCAGAGGGCCCAGGCTTGCCGGGGGGACACACACCCCTCTGCTCTCCTTCCTTGGCACACTTTGCCCCGGGCGTTGCAAGGATGTCATGAGAACATGGCAGCGCTCGTGGCTCCACCCCAATCCCACGCGCCAGCCAAGAAAGAGTCTGCTCCTGGCCCCAAACGGATCGGGCCCAAAATCAGCACTGCCAACGCTCCTTTGTGAATGAGGTCACAGAAACGGTTTCACCGTGGGGCAATCTCTTGCTTTTTGCATTTCATTCCCTTACCGCTTGCATTCTCTGTGCATCCATTACTGCTCACCTGCCCACTGAGGAGGGTGCTCTGCGCATGTGAGGAAGTGGGGGCTAATTGGCCACTGGAAAAGGTGTGTGCAAACAAGAAGCACAACCGCTGCCTCTCCCCTTCCAAGGCATCCCAAAGGGAACAGCTCTCCAGCCCATCAGACCCTGCTCAGGGCGATGGCAGCTCCCTACGGGGGGGGGGGCAGAGAGAGTGACCAGCCGCGAGTCAGACCAGGGCAGTGGGCTCCCTTGTCCAGCATCCTCCTCCTGCCCCAGGGAAGCCCCCAAGCAGGAGTGACAAATCAAAGATGGAGTCAGCTTGTTTTCTCCTGCTCTGGAGGCTTCGACCCAGTAGACCGGAAGCAGCGTCTCCACCCCGGACACCGGAGTCCATCTCCCGATGGCCTTCTGGTGCTTCCCTCCCTGTGAGAAGTGGGAGTCATTTTGGACTCACAGCTGTCCATGGAGGCACAGGTTAAATCCGTGTCCAGGGCAGCTGTGTACCAGCTCCATCTGGTACGTAGGCTGAGACCCTATCTGCCCACGGACTGCCTTGCCAGAGTGGTGCATGCTCTGGTTATCTCCCCTTGGACTACTGCAATGCGCTCTACGTGGGGCTACCTTTGAAGGTGACCCGGAAACTACAACTAATCCAGAATGCAGCGGCCAGACTGGTGACTGGGAGCAGCCGCCGAGACCATATAACACCGGTCTTGAAAGACCTACATTGGCTCCCAGTACGTTTCCGAGCACAATTCAAAGTGTTGGTGCTGACCTTTAAAGCCCTAAACGGCCTCAGTCCAGTATACCTGAAGGAGCGTCTCCACCCCCATCGCTCTACCCGGACACTGAGGTCCAGCACCGAGAGCCTTCTGGCGGTTCCCTCACTGCGAGAAGCCAAGTTACAGGGAACCAGGCAGAGGGCCTTCTCAGTAGTGGCGCCCTCCCTGTGGAACGCCCTCCCACCAGATGTCAAAGAGAACAACAACTACCAGACTTTTAGAAGACATCTGAAGGCAGCCCTGTTTAGGGAAGCTTTTAATGTTTGATGTATCACAGTATTTTAATATTCTTTTGGAAGCCGCCCAGAGTGGCTGGGGAAACCCAGCCAGATGGGCGGGGTATAAATAATAAATTATTATTATTATTATTATTATTAAGTGAGGTTACAGGGAACCAGGCAGAGGGCCTTCTCGGTAGTGGCGCCCGCCTTGTGGAATGCCCTCCCACCAGGAAGGAAATGGAATCATAGAATAGAATCATAGAGTTGGAAGAGACCACAAGGGCCATCGAGTCCAACCCCCTGCCAAGCAGGAAACACCATCAGAGCACTCCTGACACATGGTTGTCAAGCCTCTGCCTAAAGACCTCCAAAGAAGGAGACTCCGCCACACTCCTTGGCAGCAAATTCCACTGTCGAACAGCTCTTACTGTCAGGAAGTTCTTCCTAATCTATAAATAAATAGATTTAATATTATTCTAATAATTATTACTACTACTATTACTACTACCACTATTATTATTTATGCACTGGTCCCGGTCCAGATACCCCTTGATTCCCTCTGCTGGGGGAACTGTCCGTTTCTTCCTACTCTCTCCTTCCTAGTCCTAAAGAAGCTACTCAGCAGATGCAGAGAGAGAGAGAGAGAGAGAGAGAGATGGAGGGAGGGAAGGAAGGAGAGAGAGATGGAGGGAGGGAAGGAAGGAGAGAGAGAGGTTCTGCAGCACCACGTCAGCAAGCACAGGGGAAAGCTCAGAGCCTGCCTGCTCTGGCCCAGCTCAGCGCCTGCCCCAAGGGACATTGCATGGACCCCCCACCCCAGACGCCCTGGGCACTCACCCAGGTCAATGGCGACATCTCCGTCGCCCACATCCGAGGAGGAGCTGGCGCTCTCCAGCGCAGGGCCTTTGGGGGGCCCAGGCAGCGTCGGGTGCAGGGAGTAGTTGTGGTCGGACTGGACACTTTCGGAGCCGGTAGGGCTGCCAGTGGGGGACCCCTCCCAGCTTGCAGGGCTGCAGGAGAAGTTCTGCTCTTCGGCAAGGCTGCTGCTGCTGCTGCTGTGAGGAGGGGAGGGGTCCGGCGAGCCGCTGGACTCTTCTGCAAAAGGGCTCAGGAGGCACCTCAGAAAGTCGTCCACCTCCTCCTCGCCCAAGGCCTGGAGGGAAAGGAGGTCGTGAGGCAAGGGGGGGGGGAGCTGGAGCAGCAGCAACCCCACCCCTGGCTTGCCCACGGCAGCTGGCACTCACCTCGGGCCCTGGCAAGTCCCAGTCTTCTGGCAGGAAGCCTCCCTTGCCCAGATCAGCTGAGGGACCTCCATCCTGGAGGAGGAAGTCAAGGAGGTCCTCATCTGCCAGAGAAGCCATTTCCTCTGGGCACAACATCTGGAGGGAGGGAGGGAAACGGAGGGAGTCAGGGTCCGGCAGCAGCGCCAGGAGCCCCCAAGGACAACGGACTATTTATTTGAGCATGTACTCCACTTGTTCCAAAAAACTCACCCTCAGCTTTACAAAAAGATAAAACAAGAAAATCAAGAAAAAATTACAAGAGCACTTTAAAAATACAGAAAGTTAAAATATTAAAACTGGTTAAAATTCACATCAACTTTCTAAGCATTTTCAGGGCAGGCTTGTCAAAAGAAGAATGTTTTTAGCAGACTCCAAAAAGAGTACAAGGCACCTGCCGGATATCAAGAGGCAGGGAGTTCCAGGGTGTAGATGCTGCCACACCAAATGATTGAGTGCTGAGGAAAGCAGAATGGGCATCACGTAGTGCCAGTTCCACCAATGGGCAACGGCCATTGTTACATGAAAAATTGAGGTTTCGCCGTCCAGCTGCCCATTAAGAGAGTCCCCGATGTCCATGAATGGTCAGAGAAGGAGGACTGGAGGCAGGACCCAGTCTAAGCAGGCAGATGTTTATTTTTCTATTGCAACGGAGCCCCCCCCCCACTTTACAAGGAGGTGAGGACGACCCAGAACAAAGGTGAATAACAGCTTTTAAAAGCTTTCCTCAACCCCTTAACCAAAACCCACTAAAAGAATCATACAAGCATCACAGAAAGAGAAATTTGAGGGAGCTTGTCTCCTGTCTGTCAACATACCTGGTAACATTTACTGATTCCCTTTTGCTGGCCAGTCTAAGCCATTATTTTGAAATACCTTGACTCCAGAATCTGTTTCCACACATCATGCAGAGTTATCAATACCTCTAAAACCAGTTTTACAGAGAGAGGAGGCTGAGGAACCATTTCCTGCTTTGTGACTGACAAAGGTGAAACTGGGCTCCCATATTGCTCTCTGTACTACTCCACCTGAGGTGTTACTGGTAAAAGGGATATTTCACCAAGTGATGTTGCAAAGTCCTATTGCATTACCTGGAGTTGCTGCATGCAGAGGCTGTGGTGTTTTGTCTACAAGGGCAGAGTAGTGATGCCTAGGGGCCAAGGGCCCTTCAGCCCCTCCCAATAATTTTTTTTAGGAGGCCAGGCACCCCCAAAGTTAATGGGCATTGCCATTCATATGGTGTGCGTGCACTGCGTCATGTGATCGATTCTGTGGGACGGGGCTTACCTGGGGGTGTCCCCCCCAAAAAAAATCCAGTTGGCGCACCTGGACACGTGTATTTGCAAATGCACTCAGCCCTGTATGTTTATAACGGCACATCATTAATTTCCATAACATTGTCAGACGCAGACAGCTTCGGCACCTGAGGGTGTGCCCAAGAGATCTGGAGGGTGAGCTCTCCCTCTCTTACCCCCCCCCCCCCGTCCTGCCACCACAGCTGTGCAGAGGAGCAGCAGGTGAGAAGCAGGAGCTTGGGGGGGGGGCTTTGGGCTCCCCCCATTTTGCTTACCTGTCCTCAAGGAGATGCTCCCAGAACTGAAGGAAGGAGCTTCTCTGCCGAGCCCCAGCAGGGCAGGTGGGGCACAAAAAGGGTCGTCCTTCACTTCCGCTGGAGGCTATGAATCCGAGGTCACGTAGACACCTGTCGGGGATGCTTTTGTTGTGACCCCTGCACTGCAGGGGGTGGACTAGATGCCCCTCGGGGGTCCCTCCCAACTGCCCACTTCTATCCGTCTATGATTCCGCAAAGGCCGACGGGGCCCAGCCGGGCGCTCGCTCCCTTCCCAGGACCACCAGGTTGCCCAACGGGCTCCGGTAGGTCATCCCTCCGGGCTTGGTTGCCCCCCCCCCCGGGGACGTGGGGTTTCGAGCCGAGGCTGCCCTCCCCCTCGGGAACAGGAGGCCCCGCGACCTGGCGGCGGCCCCGGCCCCGATCCGCGCTGGCCGGGCAGTGGGGGCGACCAGCCCGGAGGAGGCGGAGGCAGCCGCCGCCCCGTCGCGGCCGAGGCTGGGGCGCGCCGTCGGGGCCCCAGAGAGAGGGGCGGGGCGGCGCCGGACTCCTGGGTCCCCCGGAGAGAAAGGACCGGGCGGGAGGGGTCCCAGGGGCAGATCTGCTGGGGAGGGGGAGAAGGGAAGCCCCGGGACCCCGACGGGACCCCACCCACCTGCGCGGCCCGCGGCGCCTCCGCTCCGTCGCCTCCGCTCTCCTTCCAACGCAGCAAAAGCGACGTCACTCGAGTGCAGGAACTGGCCGAGGCCCGCCCTCCCCGCGCACCGATTGGCGAAGCGGCGGAGAGGCCGGGGCCGCATTGGCCGAGGCGAGTGTCGCTCGCGGCCGGGAAACCCCCTTCGGCCGGCCGGGCCTGGAGGGGCGGGGCTTGGATCTGACGTCAGAGGGACCTCCCTCGCTCCAGCTCCGCCCCGGGAAGGAAGAGGCATTCTGGAGCTGACCTTTGTAATGTTTGATTTGAAAAGCTA